>NC_065588.1:111989833-112596500 GCF_024542745.1 Macaca thibetana thibetana | reverse complement strand
ACATTGCAGTCACGAATGTCACATGCCTGCTTGACCACTTGCATGTTATGTGGTCTTCAAGAAACGTCTTCAGGCCAGGTGTGGTGGCTCACGCCTGTAATCCCAGCATTTTGGGAGGCTGAGGCAGGCAAATCTCTTGAGGTCAGGAGTTTGAGACCAGCCTGGCCAACATGGTGAAACCCTGCCTCTACTAAAATGCAAAAATTACCCGGGCATGGTGACAGGTGCCTGTAATTCCAGCTACTCAGGAGGCTGAGGCAGGAGAATGACTTGAACCTGGGAGGCGGAGGTTGCAGTGAGCCGAGATTGTGCCACTGCACTCCAGCCTGGGCAACAGAGTGAGACACTATGTCAAAAAAAAAAAAAGGGGGTCTTCACCTCTCTGAATATCCATCTCCTCCTCTACAAAATGGGTGTTATCCTCTCACTTATTCCCATGTGTCCTATGGAAGGGATCAAATGGGAAGGTAAAGAGTAATGCTTAACACAGGGCTTGCCTGGCACGCAGCAAGCTCTCTGGAAACAGAAGCTATTATTATTACAACCACTATTATTATTACTATTATTCCTCTTGTGCTCCTCTGCCCCCATTGCTGAAGGGTGTAAACGGGCTAAGGGGAATCCTTGGTGCTTAAATCTGGAAGGTCTAGGTGGTGGCCTCTGCCCTTCACTTTGCCTCGGGATGTGGACTTCGAGCACTTCAAAAGTATCTGGTCTGGGGACTGGGCACGGTGACTCCTGTCTGCAATCCCAGCATTTTGAGAGGCTGAGGTAGGCGGATCACTTGAGACCAGGAGTTCACAACCAGCCTAGGTAACAGAGTGAGACTCTGTCTGTCTCAAAAAAAAAAATTTTTTTTAATCAGTTGATCCTTCAACCCAGGAGTTCGAGTGAGCTATGATTGCATCACTGCACTCTAGCCTGGGCGACAGAGTGAGACCCTGTCTCTAAAAAAAAAAAAGGGATCCTGTCTGACTCCTTCATTATTAGGTAGGAGAACAGGGAATGGGAACCTCTGAGAAGAGGAATGATCAGGCCAAGATCCCACAGCTGGCTAGTGAAGTGCCGCCACCTCAACCACTCCCTAAGTGCCAGGCAGAAAACATGGACCGCTCCCTCTATCCCTGACAGCAGTTCTCCAAGAGATGCTTTCCCAGCCCCATTTTCCAGATGAGGAAATGGAGGCTTAGAGAGGGTCTAAAGTGATTTCATCAGATTCAAATGACTATTACAGTACTGGCAGAACTTGGGCTTGAAACTAAGAGGAGGGGACTCCAAACCTCAGGCCCTTTCTTTGGTACACTGAGACAGACACCTCCTACCTCTTAAGCAGCCTAACCAAATATCAAAATCAAGCCCGTCATCTTGGTAGGGTGACCAACCCACCCTGGTTTGTCCACAACTGAGCGGGTTCTGAGATGCTGGGCTTTCAGGGCTAAAACTGGGTTAAAGCCCTGAGCAAACCTAGGATGACTCCACATCTCGGTATTACAAACACCAGGCCCTAAGCCGCCGGCCTTCCCACCCTGCCCTCCGTTCCCATCTCCACATCTGCATCATGCCGGGTGTGGGTAGAACCTTCAATTGCCATTGCTGTGAATCCCTGTCGATCTTCCAAAGGAAGCCTTGTGAAGTCACCTTAGGGCACAACGTACTAAAATTAAAGCATTAGTTAAAATACATAAAACATGAAACAGCGAAAGCAATGGAAACAGCTGAAATAGTATAATAAAACATGTCATTACAGCAGATTAGGATGAAAAATAGTTCTTGCATTATGCCCTGAAGGTTGGCAAACTGGGGCTTCGTAAATATGTCAAGAAATGTACACACAAACGCACACGCATAGATATTTATATGCGAAATCTCAGAAGCAATGGAACCAGCCGAAACGGTAGAATTATGTGCATTTCGCGAAGAAAGTGTGCATTATTGCCCTGGTTTCTGTAACACGCTCAGATATAGAGGGAGGAGGGGACAGAAATGTCAGAATCTGCAGAATGTCACAGGGCCCTGCCGTTTCCCATCAAGAGTTCCCTGGGAGGTAACGTCATCTGTGCAGGATCAGCTCTCGGACCCTCGCGCACTCGCCTATCAGAAGTCTCTTTGGACTTGTTCCCTCGGTTGCTGCTACTCCCACTCAGGCCCCACGCGACATCACATTCCTGTTGCTAATGGGTTCACAGTCTGTTTTGCCATATGGGAGGAGGTAGAGTTTCTTTTTTCTTTTGAGACAGGGTCTTGCTCCGTCACCCAGGCTGGAGTGCTGTGGCATGATCCCAGCTCACTGCTGTGACCTCCTGGGCAGAAGCAATCCTCCCACCTCAACTCTTGAGTAGGGGACTATAGGCACGCACCACCACGCCCAGCTAATTTTTGTATTTTTAGTAAAGATAGGGTTTCACCATGTTCGCCAGGCTGATCTCAAACTCCTGGCCTCAAGCGATCTTCCCACCTTGGCCGCCCAAAGTGCTGGGGTTACAGGCATGAACCACTGTGCCCAGCCTAGAATTTCTTAAAGTCAACTACAAACCAACTTTTACCCACTATTACTCCCGGCTGGGATTGCCCGACACCTGCATGGGGCCAGAGGAAGGGGGAAATAGGTAGGGTGACTGACGAACCATCCCCACTCACCCGGGACTGTCCCAGTCCTAGCACAGAAAGTCCTACATTCCAGACAACCCCTGGGTCCGGGGCCAACTGGGATGGATGGTCCCCTCCAGTCAAGCCTCTCTCCCATGGCTCTTTGCCATCAGTGTTCCGTTTCTTTCTAATTACATTTTTAAGTTAAAGGGGGACAAAGCAAAGCTAGTGAAATTGACTCAACCCACTCCTGAGTCATTATTTCCCCTACTGGTTCCAAAAGGAAACATTTGACTCAGATTATGAGAATTAGCAGAAAGATATGAATTGTTTGTGTGTCACCAAAGCCCTTGAGCAACGACTGTCCACCCGTGATCAGCAAATTAGCAAATTGCCTCTGGGTTGATCTTCCTGGCTCGGCTTGGGGTCTGTTTTATTTCACTGACAGGCACCTGTCTCGGATAGTAGGGCCCTCAGAGTGATAAATTGCATCCATATTTACTCTTCTTCCCAAAGCTAATTGTTGGGGGTGAGGGTTGTGTTTGAAATACCTTTTTGATGTGCTAAGAGCTTCCTACGAGGTAAATAAACAGACTGTTGGGCTTAGCCAGAGGTGTCTGCAGAAGCAATATCCTAATTCTCGGTAGTTAATGGTCATTAACCTCTCCAGCTTTCCCTCTTTCAGCTCACACCCTCATCCTATAACCATTGTCATTACTTATAATAACATTTTACACTTGTAGGTCAGCTTTTCTTCCTAAGTGCTCTAGTCTTGCCTAATGAGTAGCTTTCGAATCTAAATAATGAAGCATTTGCCCTTCTCAGGTTCCCGCTTCTAGTGGGGAGAATGGTTTTCCCCTGACCTTTTGGTTTGAGTGTGCACACATGCACCCACACACGTGCATACTCTCACACACGCACACATGCATACTCACACACACACACGCATACTCACACACACACGCATACTCACACACACATGCATACTCACACACATGCATACTCACACACACACGCATACTCACACACACGCATACTCACACACACGCATACTCACACACACATATGCATACTCACACACATGCATACTCACACACACGCACACATGCATACTCACACACACGTATACTCACACACACACGCATACTCACACACACATATGCATACTCACACACATGCATACTCACACACACACGCATACTCACACACACACACGCATACTCACACACACATATGCATACTCACACACATGCATACTCACACACACACGCATACTCACACACACATATGCATACTCACACACACACGCATACTCACACACACATATGCATACTCACACACATGCATACTCACACACACACGCATACTCACACACACACGCATACTCACACACACATATGCATACTCACACACACACGCATACTCACACACACATATGCATACTCACACACATGCATACTCACACACACATATGCATACTCACACACATGCATACTCACACACACGCACACATGCATACTCACACACTCATACACACACATGCATACTCACACACGCACACATGCATACTCACACACTCATACTCACACACACATGCATACTCACACACGCACACATGCATACTCACACACTCATACACACACATGCATACTCACACACGCACACATGCATACTCACATGCACACATGCATACTCACACACTCATACACACACATGCATACTCACACACGCACAAATGCATACTCACATACACACATACACACATGGACACACACGCATACTCACACACACGCACACATGTACACACACATACACACACACGCATACTCACACACATACACGCATACTCACACATACACACATGCATACTCACACGCACACACGCATACTCACACACAAACACACACGCATACTCACACACACATGCATACTGACAGACATGCATACTCACACACATGCACACACACATACACGCATGCATACTCAAAATACATGCATACTCACACACATACACGCATACTCACACAATACACATGCATACTCACACACATGCACACACACGCATACTCACATGCATATGCACATGCACACTCATACATGCACACACACAACTTACACACATACACACATGCATGTGTACTCACACATACATGCATACTCACACGTATACACACACGCATATTCACACACATACACACACATACTCACACTCATACACACACATATGCATACTCACACATACACACACATGCATACTCACACACTCACACAGATACACACACGCATACTCATACATGGATACTCACACATACATGAATACTCACACACCTGCACACACATGCATACTCACACACTCGCATACATGCACACACACGTGCACACACATGCATACACACATTCATACACATTCATACACACACAAACACATACACACATGCACACACACATGCTCTATTGCATTTATTTCTCTACAAGATCCAAATAATAAAGATAGCTTCTTTTTTTGTTTTTTGTTTTCGTTTTGTTTTTTAGAGATAGGGTCTGGCTCTGTCATCCAGGCTGGAGTGCAGTGGCACAATCATGGCTCACTGCAGCCTGGAACTCCCAGGTTCAAGCAATCCTCCCACCTCAGCCTCCCAGGTAGCTGGGACTACGGGCACATGCCACCATGACCAGCTGTGTGTGTGTGTGTGTGTGTGTGTGTGTGTGTATGTGTGTGTTTGTGTTTTGTAGAGATGGGGGTCTCACTATGTTACCCAAGTTGGTCTTGAACTCCTGGGCTCAAGCGATCCTCTCTCCTCAGTCTCCCAAAGTGCTGGGATTATAGGTGTGTGCCACCGCTCTCACTGACTCTCATTTTTTGAGTGCTTAAAATCTGCTCAGTTACTGAGCTACAGGCACTCAGCCTGCATTGATTTTATCTGCACAACAAACTGTGATACTTCAACGGGGGCAATCAGCCCATTCTACAGAAGAGGAAACTGAGGATCTAAGAGGTGCAATAACTGGCTCAGAGTCACATTTTTAGCTAATAAGTTATAAAGCACCCATGACTGTCACCAGGGCCCGTATCCTTAGCCACCACCGAGCCAAATGATCTCAGCCAACTTAGGTCCTTTGAATGCCGTCACCCATTATCCCCAGGCAAAGCTCAGGGAGAGAAGACAGTCTCAAGAACTCCCTCCCAGTGGGTAGGGAGCTACAGAGCCCTGAAGACCAGTTGCTCCATTATAGAAGTGGGAAGTGTCACTGTCCCTGTTGCGCCTGGCGTGGTGCTGGGCAGCCTGGACCTGGAGCGGTTGCCTTTCGAAGAGGATGGCGGGGCTGCCTACGCCCTAGCTGGACTCTGCTGTGCCTCTCCTGCCCTGGCTCAGTCAGCTTCTCCTGGCCCCCTGCCCCTTTCCAGAGGTTTACAGCACTTTCCCTCTTTCCAGCCAGGAAGGGGAAGAATGTCACTCTGGCCTGTGTCACAGCTGCCACCGCAGGGACAGGAGCCCAGTTTCCCCGTCTCTCCGGATTCAAGACTGGCAAAGAGAGGAAGTGCCGGTCCCCTTTGCCTCCTTTCTGCTGGCAGCTTGAAGCTATTTGAGGCGTCAAAGGCCCCGTTTGGTTCGGAGGCAAACGCCACTTGATGAGGAAGGGGCCTTGTCCTTGGCAAGTGCTTCAGCAGAATGCTAGAGACCAAAATTACACGCCTTCCCCTCACGGCTTAAAAAGCAGCCTTCAAGGGGGTTTTGCCCATGTATAATTCAGGGAGCGCCGAAGCTGGAAACTGCAAACTCTTGGATTTCGCGTTCTCAGGAGGATCTTTGTCTCAAGCCACAATTGTTTAAAATTGCAGTGCCGCATGCGTGGAACGGAATGGCTTTGACCCCTCGTTCAGGTGACACTTGTCAGGCCTGTCTCACGGAGGAGCCTGCAAGGGGACACAGAGTTAAAAACCTGAGCGGCTTTGGTCTGCGTCCAAAGTTCTTTATCTCTCTTTTTTGCTTTGTCCTTTTCAAGAACACAGAAGCATGAAACAAACATCAGCCTGCTCTGTTGCAGTCTGAGACTTGGAGGACGGTGCCCGTGTCTCAGAGGCTCTGAGGACAGCTCGCCGTCTGGGGGCTGCAGCTGAAACACCTGGAGACTCTTTAGAAACTAGCCTGAGTGTGTGGTGAAGCCCCCACAAGCCCAGGTGACCACAAGGTCAGAACACTGGGGTCTTCCTGAAGACCACTGACATCGTATGGGCCTCGCGGGAACCAGCCCTGAGCATAATCACAATTTCCATTACCAAGGGACATGATGGATCACTCAGGGATTGGCAGCTCTTCAGATTATCTCACTTCCTGGGCTGCTGCGGGAGAGTGGGGGCCCCGAAAGGGCAGACTCCAGAATCAGACCTGGGTTCAAATATGTGCCTTGCTATTCACTGGCTGTGTGACCTTCGGCAAGTTGCTAAATGTCGCTGGGCCTCTTTATTGTCATTTATAAAATGAGCTAATGGTGCCTGCCTGAGGCATTGCAAAAATTAAAGGATTATGTATATAAGTGCCTCCCCCTGGCCAGGGCGGTGGCTCATCCCAGCACTTTGGGAGGCCAAGGCAGGCGGATCATAAGGTCAGGAGTGCGAAAACAGCCTAGCCAATGGTGAAACCCCGTTTCTACTAAAATTAGCTGGGCGCGGTGGCGGGCGCCTATAGTCTCAGCTACTTAGGAGGCTGAGGCAGGAGATCCCTTGAACCCAGGAGGCAGAGGTTGCAGTGAGCTGAGATTGTGCCACTGCACTGCAGCCTGGGTGACAGAGCAAGACTCCGTCACAAAATACATGCATGCATACATACATATCTGCCCCTGGTGCAGCAGGGCCAGCCTCTCCATTCGGCATAGCAGCCACACTGCTTGTGGACATGAGCTTTGCTGGAGGCCCCAAAAATATTTTGCTGCTCAAAATAAGCAAGGTGCGTATGTTGATGGTGTTAATGTAAAGGTGGATATAATTGAGTCTGGCTTGTATGAATCTTTATAACCATGCAGTCATAAAATATGATTTTTCTGGGTTTTTTTGAGATGGAGTCTCTCTCTTATTGCCCAGGCAGGAGTGCAGTCACACGATCTCAGCTCACTGCAAAGTCTGCCTCCCGGGTTCAAGCAATTCTCATCACTTAGTCTCTCAAGTAGCTGGGATTACAGGCACCCGCAACCACACCCGGCTGATATTTGTATTTTTAGTAGAGAGGGGGTTTCACCATGTTGGCCAGGCTAGTCTCGAACTCCTTACCTCAGGTGATCCACCCGCCTCAGCCTCCCAAAGTGCTGGGATTACAGGCATGAGCCACCGCGCCCGGCCAAAATATAATTTTTAGTATTTAGTTAGGGATCCACAAAGGCAAAAGTATCTTCGGACCTCGAAAGTCATGATGTGGCCCGGCTACTCCTTGCTTCTTTGACAAGTGTTGGAATCCTTTTTTTTTTTTTTTTTTTTTTTTAAATTTTTTTTTTTAGACAGGGTCTTGCTCTGTTTCCTAGGCTGGAGCGATCTCCACTCATTGCAACCTCCACCTCCTGGATTCAAGTGATTATCCTGCCTCAGCCTCCCGAGTAGCTGGGATTACAGGCACATGCCACCACGCTGGACTAATTTTTTAATAGAGACAGGGTTTCACCATGTTGGCCAGGCTGGTCTTGAACTCCTGACCTCAGGTGATCCACTTGACTTCCCAAAGTGCTGGGATTACAGGCGTGAGCCACCACACTGGGCCGGGATCCCCATTTTAGAGGGGAAGAGCAGTTCGGTGAGTTCAGGTCACCCTTCTGACAAGGCTTGTGCTCTTTTCATGACACATGCTGGGTTCCTGCTTTAAGTCAGAAATTGCTGTTGTATAACGAGGAACACAAGAGAAGATCACCTAGCCCTGCCTTTGGCAGTTTCACAGGCATCCGCTCCACATCCACAGACCACCTGTGCTATTGATTACTCAGTATTTTTCTTTAAGTAAATGCAGTTCTTTTTTATTGAAATTAATGTGAGTCTTTTTTTTTTTTTTTTTTGAGATGACGTCTCACTCTGTCACCCAGGCTAGAGTGTGGTGGCACAATCTCGGCTCACTGAAACCTCCGCCTCCCGGGTTCAAGCAATTCTCATGCCTCAGCCTCCTGAGTAGCTGGGACTACAGGTGCGTGCCATCATGCCCAGCTAATTTGTTTGTATTTTTAGTAGAGACAGGGTTTCACTATGTTGGCCAGGCTCGTATCAAACTCCTGAGCTCAGGCCATCTGCCCACCTTGGCCTCCCAAAGTGCTGAGATTACAGGCATGAGCCACCACGCCCGGCCTTTTTTTTTTTTTTTTTTTCACTTTTTAATTTTTTTAAAGACAGTGTCCGTCTCTGTCACCCAGGCTGGAGCGCAGTGGCACAGTCACAGCACACTTCAGCCTTGAACTCCTAGTCTGAAGCAATCTTCCCACCTCGGCCTCTGTAGCTGGGACTACAGGTGTGCACCAACAGGCTTGGCTAATTTTTTCATTTTTGTAGAAATGGAGTCTTGCTGTGTTGCCCGGACTAGTTTCAAACTCCTGGCCTCAAGCAATTCTCCTGTCTCGACCTCCCAAAGCACGGAATTATAGGCATGAGCCACTCCCCGACCCCAAAATTAATTTTTTAAAAGAAAAATGTTACATCCCAACAGTGAATTCCCTACTGGAATGACTTGTCCATAATTTTTTTAAAAACATTAACTATTAAAATAAAAAAGTGTTCGCAGGTGGACCGCCACCTAAAATAACTTTGTATCAAGGCTGGGACTATGGTGAGGCCAGTGATGGTCAGGGTTTCAAGAGTAAAGGTCAATGTCATGAGAGTGAGGGTCAAGGTCATTGTGGGTAGAGGTCGAAGTTGAACAACTGAGGATAAGATCTTGTCTATATTTTACATTTTGCCATTTTGTCCATGCTGGGTTTTTTTCACCGATCTTAATTTTTTTAAAATATTGCATTAAATATTTTCTCTCGATTACAGAGTTGTTTTTGGGGACTGAGACAACGCCTCCCTTGCCTCACCTTATTGCCTGTCCTGTGCTGCAGACAAAGGACTGTGTTCTCCACTCTGAGAAGTGGAGAAGTCCTAGATCGTTGACTTCCTGGGCCAGTGTCTCTGAGTCAGTCGGACCAAGCAAATGGCCAGTAGACATGTGTTGAAGTGCAGTTGGCGGGACGCGATCAGTGTGGGCCGAAGTGTTCGGCAAATGGATTTTGAGAACTACTTTCAGGGCCGAATTAACTTCCAGGCCTGAAGGGACCATTAACTTCTGCTCTTGGACTCCCCTTAATGGACTGAACACTCACTCCCCATCCAAGGTAAACCGTTTACCTCCGCCTCCCTCGCTAGCCCTAGGCCTGGTGTTTATAAAGCCATTTGCACTCCCCAGAGAAAGGAGAATGTCTGGTGATTGTTTCATCGTTAAATTAACTCTAGGACAACTCAGATGCAGTACAGGGGTGTCCCCGTTCCTGTCCCCCGCTGGCCCACGAGTGTCCACTGTTTGTAAATGTCACATAATGCCGTGAGCAGGTGTGAGATCTGGTGGAGTGAGCCCGGGCTGGGGCTGGAATGCAAACTGTACCGTGAGTTTAGATGGTTCTCAGACCACAGAGTTCCTGACATTTCACAGGCCTTTTCCAGCAAAGCTGATTAACTTCCCACTCCCTCGGGCACTGGTAGGGCAAGTCATAGAATTACTGATGTGACCCAGTTTCCTAACAGCTGGTGGGTCAGGGCAGCTTTCTTGCGTGGGTCTGAGGGGACCCTAGGACCTTGAGGTATATACGTGCATGTGAGCACAGACACGTGGGCCTGGAACTCCACCATTTGATGCCATAAAGTTTTGCGGACCCCTGTGAAATGTGCTTTTCAAATGCAGCTCTTGGCCGGGCTCAGGGGCTTACTCCTATAATCTCAGCATTTTGGGAGGGAGAGGTGGGCGAATCACTTGAGGTCAGGAATATGAGATCGGCTTGACCGACATGGTGAAACCCTGTCTCCACAAAAATACAAAAAAATTAGCCGAGTGTAGCAGTGCACGGCCGTAGTCCCAGTTACTTGGGAGGCTGAGGCAGGAGAATCACTTGAACCCAGGAGGGTGGAGATTGCAGGGAGCTGAGATCGCGCCACTGCACTCCAGCCTGGGCGACAGAGTGAGACTCTGTTTCAAAAAAAAAAAAAAAAAAAAAAATTTAAAATTAAAAAAAAAGATGCAGCTCTCCCTGGAAGTAGACCCTGGAGCTTTTGTGAGTTGATGAGCTCACAGGGTTAGGACGCATTCTCAGAACTAGGGTTTGGGATGAATGAGACGCCACAGCGAAGACAGGAAGGCCAGGCATGAGAAATGCTCAAAAACCACACGGGAATGTAGCAGGAGTGTAGGAGGCAATGTGGTGACACATGCATTTATTGGCTCAGTTGAGTACCTGCCATGTGCCAAAGGCTAGAGTCTGGGAACCCAGTGGTGAATAAGACGGACTAGGTTCCTGTCCTCATGGAGCTCACAGTTTAATTACGAGGCAAACCATAAGCAATGAACCAACTCCTTATCTCAGCCTCTAAGGCCTTATTTGACATGGCCTCTGGCCTTTCTGTCTGTCTCTTGAACACACAAAACTCATTTGTACCCCAGGGCCTTTCCACAGGCTGTTCCATCTGCCTGGAATACCTTTTCTCTGAATTTTCTTTTCTTTTCTTTTTTTTTTGAGATGCAGTTTCACTCTTGTTGCCCAGGCTGGAGTGCAGTGGTGAGATCTCAGCTCACTGTAACCTCTGCCTCCCAGGTTTAAGCGATTCTCCTGTCTCCGCCTCCCGAGTAGCTGGGATTACAGGCACCTGCCACCACGCCCGGCTAATTTTTTGTATTTTTAATAGAGATGGGGTTTCACCATGTTGGCCAGGCTGGTCTCAAACTCCTGACCTCAAGCGATCAGCCTGTCCCAGCCTCCCAAAGTGCTGGGATTACAGAGTGACCTACCATGCCCGGCCATTTCCCTGGATTTTCAGACAACTTTCTCCTCAATTGTCAGATCTCATCAAAAACATCACCTCCTAGAGTAGCCTTCATTGATCATCCCGTCTGCATTCTGCTTCCCTCCATCACTTTCTCTCCTGTTGCCTTGTTTTATTTTCTTCTCACCACTTACCACCATCCTAGATAATTATTCGTTTCTGGGTTCAGTGCCTTTCTGCTCCATTTGAATGTGAGCTCCTTGAAAGTAAAGCCTTTGTCTAGATAAAAGAAGCAAACAAAAAGTTAATAAGTGATTGTGACTTGTGACGCAGTGAACCACTCAAAGAGCCAGAATTACGCTGGTAGGTGCGGCGGGGGGAGGAGGGGTCAGGGAAGGCCTCCTCAAAGGTCAATGTTTAAACAGATACCAGCAGGGCAAGAAGAAGCCATCCTGGGAAGCACTCGGAGGATGCAGAGGAAACGTCAGGCAGAGGCACAACAGAGGCAGGAGGTAACCCTGAGGGGCAAACATTGGTATTTTTCAAGAAACTAAAAAGATACTCCATGGACAGTCAGGCCTGCATTTGAATTCTGGCTCCTCTGCTGCCTCCCAGCAATGCGGCCCTTGCACAAATCACTTCTGTCTCTAGGCCTCAATCTCCTCTTCTATAATATGGGGATAAAATCAGCACTTTGGGAGGCCAAGGCGGGTGGATCACGAGGTCAAGAGATCGACACCATCCTTGCCAACATGGTGAAACCTTGTCTCTACTGAAAATACAAAAATTAGCTGGGCATGGTGGTGTGTGCCTGTAGTCCCAGCTACTCGGGAGTCTGAGACAGAATTGCTTGAACCCGGGACGTGGAGATTGCAGTGAGCCGAGATCACGCTGCTATACTCTAGCCTAGTGACAGAGCGAGACTCTGTCTCAAAAAAAAAAAAACCTTTCTTGAACTCTTTTATAAAAATTAAGATAATACATAGAGTTTGGCTCATAGTAGGAACTTAATAGATGTTTATTTCTATTTCCCTCCCCTTCACAAAGTTGTCAGGAGCCACCCCAGGCTTCCAGAACTGTCCTCCTTTAAGAGAGGACCGTTGGGGGCCGGGTGTGGTGACTCATGCCTGTAATCCCAGCACTTTGGGAGGCTGAGGTGGGTGGATCACGAGGTCAGGAGTTTGAGACCAGCCTGGCCAACATGGTGAAACCCCATCTCTACTAGTAATACCAAATTAGCCGGGTGTGGTGGGCAGACATCTGTGGTCCCAGCTACTAGGGAAGCTGAGGCAGGAGAATTGCTTGAGCCTGGGAAGCAGAGGTTGTAGTGAGCCAAGATTGTGCCACTGCACTCCAGCCTGGGTGACAGAGCAAGACTCCATCTCAAAAAGGGAGAGAGACAGAGAGAGAGAGAGGACCCTTTGGCTGGGCTCAGTGGCTCACTCCTGTAATCCCAGTATTTTGGAAGGCTGAGGTGGGAGGATCACTTGACCCCAGGAGTTCAAGACCACCCTGGACAACATAGTGAAACCCCATCTCTATGAAAACTAAAAATAAAAAGTTGGCTGGGCTTTCACTTGAGCTTAGGAGCTTGAGGCTACAGTGAGCTGTGATAGTGCCACTGCACTCTACCCCGGGCCACAGAGCAAGACCCCGTCTCTAAAAGAGAATGTTCCCCATCCGCAGGTCCCATGCCCGCTACCTCTGCCTTCTCCTAGTATCTGAATCCCGAGTCCCTGGTTGCTCAGTTTCTCCCATTTGCACAGCCTACTCGACCCCATGGGACTTTGTCCCATGTCCTCTCACTCACAGCTCCCAAGGGACTGTCCCACATCAGCAGCCTAAGTTAGAACCAGACCCCAGAATACCTAAATCCAAGACTGATGTTCCTTCCATTATACCAGACCAAAGTTTAGAGCCAATAGCCTGCGGTTTTTCAATGTCAAGGCTGTTCCTCACCCTTCACAGTCAATCTAGGAAGCAAGAGCTCTGACCTGCCCACACTTGAGATACAAGATGTCACTAGCAAAATAATAGTTCCTACCAGCTACCAAGCACAGTCAGGGAGCTAGGTGCACTGCTAAGTCCTTTGCAAACATGCTCTGATTTTGCTCTTTGTAACCCCTGGATGTGTTATATTCCCATTTTATAGATGAGTACATTAAAACTAAGAAGTGAAGTGTATTGCCCACGATCATATAAATGCTAAGACACAGAGTTTATAACTCAGGCTGGGGTAATATTCCAACTCTTTAATAACCAGCACAGCATGGCCACTGGTCCATCAGAATAGACGCCAGCTGTGAACGCCCAGCATGGCATACGGATGCCCACCAACTGAACAATGGCTCAGACAAGACCGACTCCAGTCCTTTCTGCTGCGGGCCCCCCTGGGAAAGCCACTGCACTTAGAGCAAAAACGAGGAAGCTCCCTGCTGGACCAAACAGCTTGCGGGGAAGCAGGAGAGCTGGCACTGGTTCCAGCAATGTGCAGAATACAGTGTGCAGCCAACAGGCCACCTCGACAAGGCCAGTTAGCGTATCATGAAGGGGAAGGGGTGTGGAGGCAAATCCCAGGAGAATGGCCCACAGTCTAGAGCTCGGTCGCATTGGTGTGACGCACAATGGCACACACACAATTGCAGTCACATTGGTGCAGTCACATTGGTGTACCACTGCTGTGGCACACCTAAGTAGATGAGCTGAAATTGGTGTTTGGAAACCCACAGGGGCCTGAGGACACCAGGCAAGTGAGATTGGGACATCCAGGCCAAGGTCCACGTGTCTGAACCCAGTTCAAATTCCTTCACATTATTCAGCCATAATTCCTCGACTTCCACTTAAGACAGCGGCCCTTTGGTCAAACTGCCTGGACTGGAAGCCCACATTCACTACTTGGGTTTTTTGTTGTTTTTGTTTTGTTTTGTTTTTGAGACAGTCTCGCTCTGTTGCCCAAGCTGGAGTGCAGTAGCACGATCTCGGCTCACTGCAGCCTCTGCCTTGCAGGTTCAAGCGATTCTCCTGCTTTAGCCTCCCGAGTAGCTGGGACCATGGTTGTGTGCCATCATACCCGGCTAATTTTTGTATTTTTAGTAAAGATGGGGTTTTACCATATTAGCCAGGCTGATCTCGAACTCCTGACCTCATGTGATCCACCTGCCTCAGCCTCCCAAAGTGCTGGGACTATAGGCGTGAGCCACCACGCCCGGCCACATTCGCTGCTTGTTAGCTTTGGGACCGTGACCGAGTTGCTTAACTTCTGTCTCAGTTTCCTTATCTATAAAATGTGAAAGCGGTGCTGATTACATACGTTATACTTTACAAGCCCTGCAAGCAGTATTCAATAAGCAAATAATAAACAAATGCTTTTCCTAGGATGGTTTATCAGATATAATACCAGTCACACCAAACTATTCACTTCTTTTTTGACACTTGCACACTTTCGTATCAGTTAGGAATTGTGCTTAACTTCTAGTAACAGGGAACTGAAATAACAGTGGTTTAAAAAAGGTAAAAAAAAAAAAAAGAAGTCCAGGTTGACATGTCCCCCAGGTCATCAATATCCCATGTTCATTCTGACTTTCCGCTCTGGTATCCTTAGAGCATGGTTTCAGTGATGAAGGTCACACAATTACTAGTGTAACTCGAGCCATCATGTCTTCATTCCAGGCACAAAGGAGGAGGAAGAAGGGAGGGCAAAAGGGTATCTCAGGTGAGTCAGCCCCATTCTTTAAAGTGCTTTCCTGGAAGCTCCACCCAACTACTTCCCACTTAGTTTTTTTTTTTTTTTTTTTTTTTTGAGTGTTGTCACTCTGTCGCCCAGGCTGAGTGCAATGACACCCTCTTGACTCACTGCAACCTCCACCTTCCAGGTTCAAGCAATTCTCCTGCCTCAGCCTCCCAAGTAGCTGGGATTACAGGAGCCCACCACCGCGCCTGGCTAATTTTTGTATTTTTACTAGAGACGGGGTTTTACCATGTTGGCCAGGCTGGTCTCGAACTCCTGAACTCAAGTCATCTGTCCTCCCTTGGTCTTCCCAAAGTGCTGGGATTACAGGCGTGAGACACTGTGTCCAGCCTTCCCAGTGACTATTAGTAAGAGATGGCTTAGGAACACTATCTGTAAAGGAAGCTCACAAATGTGGTTTTTCTTTCTTTCTTTTTTTTTTTTTTTTTTTTTTTTTGAGTTTCGCTTTTGTTGCCCCAAGCTGGAGTGCAATGGTGCGATCTCAGCTCACTGCAACCTCCGCCTCCCAGGTTCAAGCAATTCTCCTGCCTCAGCCTCCTGAGTAGCTGGGATTACAGACGTGCACCACCATGCCCACCTAATTTTTTGTATTTTTAGTAGAAATGGGTTTTCACCATGTTAGCCAGGCTGGTCTTGAACTCCTGACCTCAGATGATCTGCTCACCTCGGCTGTGCTGGGATTATAGGCGTGAGCCACTGCGCCCGGCCTCTTTTTTTTTTTTTTTTTTTTTTTTTTTTTTTTTTTTAATTTGGTCTATTGCTACTCCTAACAAAAATCTAAATTGAGTCGCTAAGGAAAAGGAGTTACAGATATTGGGTAGGCAACCGCAGAATTTGCCTCTTTTTGTCCATGTGTTTTGACATGTATTTTCTCCCCACTAAATATCAACCCCTGAAGTCGCACCTGGAAACCTCTACCTCACAGGCGTCCTTTCTACCACCCTGCTTAACACCATGGCCAAATATGGCTATTGGGCACTGAAATGTGGCAAGTGGGACTGTGTAACTGAATTTTTAATTTTATTTACCTTTATATTTAAGCTATAAAACTAATACTGCATTCAATTATTGGAAAACTTTGCTTGGAGCACCTTGGGTATGCAAATTACACTTGAATTTATTCAACCATAAATTTTATGAGATCTAAATACAGGTTAAGTATTTCTGATAAAAATTTAGCACCTGAATTGGGATGCTCTATATTACATAGAGATTTCAAAGACTTCGTCCGAAAAAAAAAGAATGTAAAATTTCTTATAAATAATTTTTTTTGACTGGGCGCAGTGGCTCACGCCTGTAATCCCAGCACTTTAGGAGGCCAAGGCGGGAGGATCACCTGAGGTCAAGAGTTCGAGACCAGCCTGACCAATATGATGAAACTCCATCTCTACTAAAAATACAAAAATTAACCAAGTGTGGTGGCGCGTGCCTGTAATCCCAGCTACTCTGGAGCCTGAGACAGGAGAATCGCTTGAACCCGGGAGGCGGAGATTGCAGTGAGCAGAGATCACACCATTGCACTCCAGCTTGGGCAACAAGGTGAAATTCCGTCTCAAAAATAAATAAATAAAATAGTAATAATACTTTTTTTTTTGGCCAGACACAGCGGCTCACGCCTGTAATCCCAGCACTTTGGGAGGCTGAGGCAGGCAGATCACTTGAGGTCAGGAGTTCGAGACCAGCCTGGACAACATGGTGAAACCCTGTCTCTACTAAAAATACAAAAATTAGCCAGGTGTGGTGGCACACGCCTGTAATCCCAGCTACTCAGGAGGCTGAGGCAGGAGAATCACTTGAACTCGGGAGGTAGAGGTTGCAGTGAGCCAAGATCAAGGTCATGGCACTCCAGCCTGGACAACAGAGTGAGACTCTCTGTCTCAAAAAAACAAAAACAAACAAACAAACAAACAAAACAAAAAAGCAGAAAAAATTTGTTTTAATGCAAAGTGTGGTGACTCATACCTGTATTCTCAGCACTTTGGGAGGCCGAGGCAGGCAGCTCACTTAAGCCCTGGAGTTCGAGACCAGCCTGGGCAACATGGCAAAATCCTGTCTCTACAAAAGACACAGAAATTAGCTGAGCATGGTAACGCATTCTTGTAGTCCCAGCTACTCAGGAGGCTGATGTGGGAGGACTGCGCCCAGGAGGTCAAGACTGCAGTGAGCTGTGATTACACCACTGCACTCCAGCCTGGGTGACAAAATGAGACCCTGTCTCAATAATAATAATAATAATAATAATAATAGTTTTATATTGATTACATGTTAGCATTATAATATTTGAGGAATATTGGGCTAAATAAAATGTAAGAATTAATTTCACCTGTTTCTTTTTAATGTGGCTGCTAGAAAATGTTTCATTACATATGTGGTTCACACAGTCTATGTCTATTGCACAGCTCTGCTTTCTGCTTTCTGTTTTTTTGTTTTTTTTTTTTTTTTTTTGAGACGGAGTCTTTCTCTGTCGCCCAGGCTGGAGTGCAGTGGCACGATCTCAGCTCACTGCAAGTTCCGCCTCCCGGGTTCACGCCATTCTCCTGCCTCAGCCTCCCGAGTAGCTGGGACTACAGGTGCCCACCACCACGCCCAGCTAATTTTTTGTATTTTTAGTAGAGACAGTGTTTCACCGTGTTAGCCAGGATGGTCTCGATTTCCTGACCTCAAGATTCGCCCGCCTCTGCATCCCAAAGTGCTGGGCTTATAGGTGTGAGCCACCGCACCCAGCCCTGCCTTCTGTTTTTGAGTCAGTTGTTAATGTATCTATATACCATGTAGATGTATTAACATCTACATACTCCCTACTCTACATACCGTGGCTATGTGAGAGCTAGAATCCAAGTACGATTTATATCTACTATTTATTGGCATTTACTATGTACTAGGCACTATGTTGTTTTTTTGTTTTTTTTTAATCAAGGCCTAACTCTGTCACCCAGGTTGGAGTGCAGTGGCTCAATTATAGCTCATTGCAGCCTCGAACTCCTGGGCTCAAGCAATCTTCCCACCTCAACCTCCCAAATAGCTGAGATTACAGGCATGAGTCACCTCAGGCAGCTACGCACTAGGTTTTTAAATGTAACAGCATTTCACAGTGTAATCTTTATTGTAACAGGCAGCATATTAAAGAGTATGGGCTTTGAAGAAACACACAAGGCCAGGCACGGTGGCTCACGCCTGTAATCCTAGCTTTTTGGGAGGCAGAGGTGGGATAATTGCTTGAGGCCTGGAGTTTGAGACCAGCCTGGGCAACCTAATGAGACCCCATCTCCAAAAATTTAAAAATCAACCGAGTGTGGTGCCACATACCTGTAGTTCCAGGTACTCAGGAGGCTGAGGCAGGACAATCACTTGAACCCAGGAATTTGAGGTTGCAGTGAGCCTAGATCACACTACTGCATTCCACCCTGGGCAACAGAGCAAGACCTTGTCTCGAAAAAGAAAAAAGAAAAGAAAAGAAACACACAGTGTTTGTATCAACTCCACCACCTTCACCAAGCAGTGCTTTCAGTCTGAGCCTCTATAAAACGGGTGTGTTTAGCACACCTCTCAGGCTTTGTGTGGCTGAGACAAGCATATGCAATGCCTACCCTGGGCACACAGCATGGCACAAAGTATGAAACTCGCTAACTTGGGTTTCTGCCCTTGCATCCCTGTGGTTCCTAGCACAGTCCTGGGACATGAAAAGCGTCGGATCAACGTTTGCTCCAGGAAGGAAGCTGGGGGTGGGAGGTGGGACAGGCAGAGACTGGAGCCCAGCTGGGTTTCAGAACAGGTGGGTGAGCTCACAGACGCTGCACACAGCCAGGATCTGGCCTAGAATAGAGGCCGCCTGCTCTGGCTGGATTGGAGCCCCTTCTCGGAGTGACGGGTGACAGGTGCATGCCGTTTGCTCAGCAGGTGCTTGTGGTTGGCAGTGACAACAGAGGCCCAGAGTTGTTGGTTACAAACCCCAGGGAAGGTTTTAAAAACCTTCCCTTCCCCTCCATTGTCCCTACATCGCACCGGAGGCCTGGAGAAGACCCCATCTAGGACTATCTACTAGCCACTTTTTCTTGAGCACTTATTATGCCCCAGACACTACATCCCACCTGCAGACAACCCCAAGAGGGAAGGACTGTCTCTCTTCCCATGTTACAGATGGGAGCACTGAGGCTCAAAAGAGGATATTCGTTGCCCAGTCCTATCTGACCCCAGTCTCCTTAGGTTGATCCCTGGGCTGTACTCCACCATGACTCAACTCCCCTATCTATCACCCACATGCCATCACATAGACTCTTTCCCTCCCCCATCAACTATGACAGAAGCAGAAGAAACTAGTAAGAAACCACACAGTGAGGGGCCCAGGGGAAGTTGGAGGTATGAGCGAGAACTCTTTTACTGACTTTACAGAAATTCAGCTCAATCCAATTTACATCAAAATGTAAATGTATTGGCTCCATTAACAAAAATGTGCAGGAGTTGTAGTTTCAGGTCCAGCTGGATCCAGGTGCTCAAATAACATCATAAGAAATCTATCTCTCTCTAGGTAGGGTGCGATGGCTCACACCTGTAATCCCAGCACTCTGGGAGGCCAAGGTGGGTGGATCACCTGAGGTCAGGAGTTTGAGACCAGCCTGGCCAACATAGTGAAATCCCATCTCTACTAAAAATACAAAAATTAGCCAGGCATGATGGTGGGTACCTGTAATTCCAGCTACTTGGAAGACTGAGGCAGGAGAATGGCTTGAACCTGGGAGGTGGAGGTTGCAGTGAGCTGAGATTGTGCCACTGCACTCCAGCCTGGGTGATAAAGCAAGACTCTGTCAGGAGAAAAAAGAAAGAAAGGAAGGAAGGAAGGAAGAGAGGGAGGGAGGGAGGGAGAGCGAGAGCGAGAGATAAAGAAAAGACTGGGCGCGGTGGCTCACGCCTGTAATCCCAGCACTTTGGGAGGCCGAGGTGGGCGGATCACGAGGCCAGGAGATTGAGACCACCTACCTAACACGGTAAAATCCCGTGTCTTCAAAAATACGAAAAAAAAAAAAAATTAGCCAGGCGTGGTGGCGGGCGCCTGTAGTCGAGCTACTCGGGAGGCTGAGGCAGGAGAAGGGCGTGAACCCGGGAGGTGGAGCTTGCAGTGAGCAGAGATCCGGCCACTGCACTCCAGCTTGGGCGACAGAGCGAGACTCCAAGAAAAAAAAAAGAAAGAAGGAAGGAAGGGAGGAGGGAGGAGGGAGGAGGGAGGGAGGGAGGGAGGGAGGGAGGGAGGGAGGGAGGGAGGAAGGAAGGAAGGAAAGAAGGAAGGAAGGAAGGAAGGAAGGAAGGGAGAGAGAGAAAGAAAGAAAAGGAGGGAGGGAGGAAAGGCAGGGAGGGAGAAAGAAAGAAAGAGAGAAAGAGAAAGAAAAAAAGAAAAGAAAAGAGAAAAGAAAAGAGGACATTTTCCTACCACCAGCACATTGAGGGCGAGGGATCGTCAGAAGTTCACAAATCAGAGGACTGGATTCTGTCTTTGCCTTGAACCTGGCAAAGTGAAGTAGAGAAAAATAAAAAAGGCCCCCAGCCTCCCATGCCTGCATATCTTGACGTTTGTGGTCAAGATCACAGCCAAAGACTCACACCAGCTAAGTCACAAAGTTTGGCTCAGCCTGGGGCTTCCTGGAAACCACTAAGCTGAAGAGGTTCGTGAGGTCCCCACAGTTCATTTAGAATTCACAGCCTTCCCCTGTGACATTTTTGTTTCTAACATAGATCTCCTCTAAGGAAAGGGATAGAGCTGCCACAGAGAACAAAATGCCCTTCAGCCCTGAGTTCATCAGTTCTTGCTGTACAAAAACACCTTTTTCCCCCTCTAACACAGGAAATGCAGGAAACCAGCACCAGCTGATTAAAAAAAAAAAAAAAAAAAAAAAAAAGACCCCTCCCCCGCCACCACACACACACACACCCCACGCACCCACACACACAAGCCTTTCAACTTGTCCAGAAACTTGCCCACAGCACTTCTGGCCACGCTGGGCTGGGCCATTGTGACGTCAGGCCGGCAGTCAGCCAATGGATGAATGGTTCTGACTTTCTCATCTGCATATTGCGGTGGCATTGGTTCAGATTTCAGGGCCATTTGTATTGTGGTGGTTTCTTTATGTTCAAGGTTATCCACCCCAGGCAGAGGACAAACTCCACTCCTGGCCTTCCTGCCCAGCTACATTTAAGGGTTGTAACCAGGACAGTGAGTCCGTTCTGGGAAAGGGGCCTCGTGGAGGTTATGAAATCCAGCAGGGCATGGAAGGAGAAAGAATTGGCAATCCAGACGGGATGGAGGCAGGAGTTGGCTCAGTAACCCCATCTTTCCTATCCACCAGCACTCCCCTGCACTTCCCAAGTGATTTAATTATCCATTCTTTAACTGCAACTCGATTAGCCCTGAAATTTGGGTGAAGAGAAATCAGACACAGGTTACTTGAATTACTATGCTTGGTTTTATCTTGTAGACGAATAACTCAGGCATGTGAATTGAACATGCAAATGTGTGCAAAATAACATGCATAATTTAAGATTCTCAAATTAACAGAGGAGAAACAATTGAGTAACCTCGCTGCTTTCTCTGAAGCACAGTTTTCTAAGAATATTGTAACCATTTTTTTTTTCGGTGTCTGACAGAAGGGATTGGAAAATAGAAGGAATTTAAAGCAAAAGGGTAGATGTAGCTATCAGTGGCAAGAAAAATGTAGGGAGATTGCAATATTAAAATAGAGTCAAATTTCACTTACTCAGATATCATTGAGTTTGGATTTGGTGTAAATCACCTCAAACTTCCCTTTACTTTGATGCTAACTATAAATATAGCATTGGTGTGTATTAGAGCTCTGGTTCTCACCTCCAAGGTTTGATTAAATAAGTCTGGGCAGAAATAAAGAAATTGTAACAAGTGTCCCAAATATTTCTGTCAACAGGGGACTACTGCTGAGAAACTCTGCCTTGATTTTCCAAGTCACTTTTAATTTTAAATGTTTATTTCCCCATGGTCTTCACAAACCATTGAAATATCTCAGCAACTGAAATATTCCAGCATGCAAACTTGATCTCTTCGATTGCCTACCACACCCAAAAGCTGTGCAGAAACCTCCTAACACGTACACTTATTTGGACTGGAAACTGGAGCCACCATCACTATGAAGAGATGTGGAGTGATCAGACTTCCATGTGTGATGATTAATTTTATGTGTCTACTGGACTAGGTTAAGGGATGCCCAGATGGCTGGTAAAACATTATTTCTAGGTATGTCCATGAGGGTATTTCCAGAAGAGATTAGCATTTGAATCTGAATAATGTTTGCCTTCACCAATTCAGGTGAGCATCATGCCATCCATTGAGAGCCCAAATGGAACAAAAAGGTTTAGGAAGCGTGAATTCGCTGTCTCTGCTTGAGCTGGAGCATCATCTCTTGCCCTCAGGCATCAGCACTCCTGGTTTGGGGGACTTAGGATTCAGACTGGGACCTATGCCATTGGTTTCCCTGGTTCTCAGGCCTCCGGGCTTCGTTGGACTGGAACTATACCACCTGTTTTCCTGGGTCTTCAGCTTGCAGATGGCAGACTGTGGGACTTCTCAGTCTTCATCATTGTGTGAGCCAATCCCCCATAATAAATATCTTTCTCTATGTCTACACATTCCCTATCGGTTCTGTTTCTCTGGAGAACCCTGAGTAATACAGCCTATAATAGACCAAGGGCCCCAGACGCTGGCTTTGCCATCCCAATTCTGCAGCTCTCAGCCATCAACTGAACACCTCAGAGACATTAAGGCAGCCTGTTCATGGGAGGTGCAGGGCTCCTCCGATGATGATTTGAGCTTGAGAATTCTCCAAGAGCCTTCCCAAACCTTCCTTAGACTGCATGGGAGGCCAGGACACTCCCATCCAAATTTCTTCTTTTTAAAAAAATTTTTTGTTTACCCATCATAAACTAGATCCCACCCAACTTGTCCTTCCCTTCCTTCCTTCCTTCTTTCCTTCTTTCCTTCCTTCCTTCCTTCCTTCCTTCCTTCCTTCCTCTCTCCCTTCCTTCCTTCCTTCCTTCCTTCCTTCCTTCCTTCCTTCCTTCCTTCCTTCCTGCCTTCCTCTCTCCCTTCCTTCCTTCCTTCCTTCCTTCCTTCCTTCCTTCCTTCCTTCCTTCCTTCCTGACGGTCTCACTCTGACATCCAGGCTGGAGTGCAGCGGCGTGATCTCAGCTCATTGTAACCTCTGTCTCCGAGGTTCAAGTAATTCTCCTGCCTCAGCCTCTCAAGTAGCTGGGATGACAGACCTGCGCCACCACACCTGGCTGATTTTTGTATTTTTATTAGAAATGGGGGTTTCTCCATGTTGGCCGGGCTGGTCTCGAACTCCTGGCCTCAAGTGATCCACTCACCTCGGCCTCCCAAATTGCTGGGATTACAGGTGTGAGCCACTGCTCCAGGCCCCCACCCAACTTCCTTTCCTCTCCCCTTCATTTGGGATTGTGTGGCCCTCCTCACTTTCTCTGTCTCCCTCCCTGCTTCTCCCACAGACCTTTCTTCTAATAAATCCTTTCTGCTTTAAATTTCTTTTTAGTCTCTGTTTCTAGGAGAACGATGGCTAACACAAAAGGTTTTGACAAAGAAATAAACATACCAAGTATCATTAAGATCGTATTTTTGGACCTTCTTTTATTTATTTATTTGGAGACAGAGTCTCATTCTGTTGCCCAGGCTGGAGTGCAGTGGCTCAATCACAACTCACTGCAGGCTCCACCCCCTGGGCTCAATCAATCCTCCCACATCAGCCTCCCGAACAGTTGGAACTAAAGGCACGTGACACCATGTCCAGCTAATTTTTGTATTTTTTGTAGAGACGGGGTCTCGCCATGTTGCCAGGCTGGTCTTAAACTCCTTAGCTCAAGTGATCGGCCCTCCTTGGCCTCTCAAGGTGCTAGGACTACACAAGTGAGCCACTGTAAGCAGCCTTGGACCTTCCTTGATTGATAAGCCCGTCTCTTGCCTTGTGCCCTGCCCAGCTTGCGTTCCGAGGGAATGCCACCTCCAGAAAGCGAGTATGTGGTACAGGGGAGCCCATCCAGACAGGAAGAGGAAGGAAAAGCACTTTCTTGAGGACATTAGGCATAATTTTCATAAAACAATTATGTTCTCTTCTCCAGTAAGCCTCATCTATTCATTAAAATAGACCCCTCCACCACTTTCTGACACTACTTCCTTTGCTATTATACTTGGTAATTAACTAATTCTTTCCAAATAAATTTTTTTTTTTTTTTTTTTGAGATGGAGTCTCACTCTGTCACCCAGGCTAGAGTGCAATGGTACCATCTTGGTTCACTGCAACCTCTGCCTCCTGGGTTCAAGAGATTCTCCTGCCTCAGTCTCCCAAGTAGCTGGTATTATAGGCACCTGCCACCACACCCAGCGAATTTTGTATTTTTATTAGAGACGGGGTTTCACCATGTTGTCCAGGCTGGTCTCAAACTTTTGACCTCAGGTGATCCGCCTGCGTCAGCCTCCCAAAGTGCTGGAATTGCAGGCGTGAGCCATCAAACCTACCCAAATAAATTCTTAAAAAAAAATTTTGTTTAAGTATATGTAATATCTTTGAACAAATAAATTCTATCATTTGGACAGAATGACAAAATCTTCTAGATTTTCTCTTCTCCCACAGTTCAAACGGGTGAGGTCATTTTTCTGGGTGTCATGCCCTGAGTGTGAGCTGTGAGCAGTGATGGGGGAGGAGAAGGGAACGAACCTTCATGTTAATTTGTGTCATCCACTTTCCTCTTGATTCTGACGCTGCCTTGCTCCAGGACTTCTTAGCTATTTGTGTCTTGATTTTTCACCTTATCTCACGGAGATGACGGCTTCCTTCTAATTTTTTCTTAGAATCAGGGAGTTCTTCAAAAGTCCTTTCCACATTATCTCGGGCCAGACTTTGCAGTCATGGTGTGTTCAGCAATTCCTCCAACTCTCTTGTGGGGTAGGAATAGCGCGTTCATTTTGGAGCAATCCTTCTCCTTTCAGATGGTAAGGCTTGGTACGGTCTTCCTCTGTGCCCAGGTAGCTGCAGAGAGTGCCTGGCTGGCCGTCCATAGTTCATTATCAGCTCAGCTCATGTGGCACTTATGGTTGGTAAAGACAGGGGAAGACCTGGGCTATCAGTGCCTCTTCCCCCACAGCCCCCCGCCAACCCCCGACCCCCCACCCAGAGGAGGAAGTGGGTCTGGTTTCCCAAGAGGAAACTCAGTGACAATTCCCTAGGCCTTCTAGTCGGAAACCATTTGGTATCTGGCATCAATTTCATCTTCCTTATTCCGTTTCTGACTCTGCCTTGCTGGGAGCTGCTGTGCTGATTCATAGAGCTCGGGTACTTCTGTTCTGGCTTTAACTTGCTACATTGCACTTGCTGTTTACATGTGCGCCTCTCCAATGGGGTTCAGTGTAATGACTGCTTATGTTCAGGTCACCATTAAATCCCTAGTGCCCAGCACAGCGCTGGACATGTAGTCAGTATTTAATCAATGTTTGATGAATAACAGTTGCCAAGAGAGATCAGGGGAACCTGGTGTTAAGGTTCCAAGTCAATTCATCGGTATGAACATCCTGCTCTATTTCCTGAGGCCAGATAGACCCAGGAGAGAGAAGGCTAGAAGATGCCGTGGATATAGGGTCCTGGATTTGGCCAATGTTAACCAAAAGCAGATATGGGTGATGTACTCAGAGAAATTGGAGTGAACCATCATCGAGGAGCAAAGGCAGAGCCCAGTGACACGATTGTGCGTTAGGAAGTGAGTTGTGACCCATTGTCCAGGAGGGAACCATGAGATCACAGCCAACGGCGTGGAATCATAAATCAGTCCGACGGTTAATATAGGGGTGGGAGCCAAGATACCTAGAAGACAGTAGGAACAAAAGCCAAGCTAGCTACGTCAAAGCGAATGGTTCAGGACAAAGACTATGAATGAGTTGAGTTCCAGTGGTTCATTTGTACTGAATGCTGACTGTGCAGCTGGGGTGAGACCTGCCAGCTTAAAGGCACGTGGTCAGGCCAGGCCCCATCGACATCTAAACATTAGAACAAGACCAGGAACCAGCCATCCCAGGCCCTGTCACGTAGGGCCAAAAATCTCCAACCAGATTGGGAGCTTGGGATCCTTTCCAGGGCAAAGTAGAGCCCGTTAATCAAGGTCCTGTTGAACTTCAGACCCAGCCCCAACAGAAGGTTCAGTCAGTGAAGATCCAGGTGGGTGGACAGTAGAGGAGTCAATAAACAGCAATCATTTCTAAAGAACTGAGATTTGAGACTGGGAACCTGTTATATAAAGAGTTCATCCACCCATCCATCCACCCATCCAGCCATCCATCCATCCAACCATTCATTCATCCTTTTATGCACTGGGCAAGTGGAGGGAAAATGCAGTATCCCTGTACCCAGGATACTCACCTGGGAACCTAGCTGCTAGCATTGAGGTCCTGAAGTCTGAGCAAGGCCAGGTGTAAATCTAATTCAATGCTGGGCCTTTGAAACCATGGGCTACCATGTCACTCTCAGAACAGTGGCAGGATAGACCAGAGAGCCTAAGCCAAGACCAAACTGGCAAGCAGGGTTTTTATGGGACTCAGTTTTCACAGATTGGCTAATGCAGAAGCAAGATGCCAGGCCCACACATACACACACGCGCCACCCCTGCTTCAAGTATCAGTCTAGTTGACCTTCCCGATATAGACAACTCTTGACTGCCAATGTATGGATTAGCCACCTAATGATCCCAACACCTAGCAAACCTCCCCCCACCATCACTCAATCTGTGCAAATTAAGTTCTGTGTTAGTCAAAGAAGAACATAATTAGGAAGGTAAATTTGCAGAATTCAAATTACATAATGCATTCCAAAGTCAAATAGAAATTATTATGGATTAGCACAGATAGTGAGAGGGTGGAATCTGCAGGATATGCTCGTTCATGCATTCAGTCACCCGCTCAGCAAATGTTTATGCACGGAGAGGGTGGCCAGGGAGAAGGGGCTACAGCCCCTTGGAGTTTTAAACTTGGTGCCCTATCAGCTGTCTACCTTACTCTGAGCCGCAAGTGGACCAAGGGAGGTTGTAAAAATAAGGCCTCATGAGAAAGAATCAGAGGAACAAGACACTAGATCTGTCGAGGAAAAAAGTGGGCAGGACATGCAGTGGAGTGAAAACCCCAGATCCAGTCAGGTGTCAGGGAGTTTGAGCCCTTCTTGTCCCGCTGGAGACCCATGCCTCTGTCCCCAACATGCCCCAGCCTATCAGGTTAGATGGAGGCACTTCCTCCTCCTCCTCCAAACTCATCTACCATGTTTCTGGCTGAGCAATGGGGCTCAGCACCCCTGTATTCCAGTCCTTGCCTCACTGCGGGGACTTGGGTTCTAAGTTCCTGAGCCTGCCTGGTAACCTGACTCTAGACTCCAGATACCCACGACTTGATGCCTTGTTTGGTGCTCATGGCTCTGAACGATCTGTGATCAACCCTGCTCAACCAGTCAGGATTACATTTGACTATCTATAACCAAAACCATTACAGTGGCTAAACAGCTAAGGATCTATCTTCTCTCGAAACAGAAATCATGGTATTGGTTGAGTGGCCCAGTCACATCAGGACCACTGTCTCAGATTTCACCATTTGCTCATGATCACACAGTGGCTGCCACAGCTCCACCTTCCCAACTCAAGACAGTAAGAGGGTGGCAGAGACAACGCCAGCTGTGAACTCATTTGTCAAAAAAGCAGAAGCTTTCTGCATAGATCTCATTGGCCAAAACTGGGTCACATGGCCAGGTTGCTTAAATTCATCTTGACCCAACCTCCGAGGCTGGCACATTGCTACTCCAAGCAAAATTGCATTCTGTTAGCAAAGTCAAAGGAGGGAATGAATATTAGGTAACTAACTAACAAGGTCTATACAATGGTCAAAACAGCTAAAAGGCAGGCATCAGCTTCTTCTCCAAAGATATTAATTAATAAGTCAGTGGTGCTATAGATGAAACAAAGAACTTTCTTTTTTTAAGGACTATGTGCCGTCTATCTCACCTCCTTTTGCCTGTGGGTGAGGAGTAGGCGGGAGGTGGCAACTTGGCAAGGATAAACACACATGACAATATCCAGCTTTTACTGCCTCCAAATGCTTTCAGTATGTTGTTTCGTTTTATTCTGTTAACACCCCTGTGGAGTTGTCTTTATTGTCTCCATTTTTCAGATGTAGAACCTGAAGCACAGGTGCTTCATTGAATCCACATTCCACGCAGCCAAGACTCAAAACCTCCACGATGTAGACACGGTGGGTTTATGAAAAAAGTCGGGAGCCCAGCAAGCCTTTTAAATTATGTTTAAGAACAAGCTTCTGGTATAACAGCACGTTCAAAACACTGCCAGGAACATTTTGTGGTATTCCCTTGTACTGGGATATGGAGGCCCGAACTCCTCTCAGCATCTGGGCCACTCCCATTCATCCTGCCGGGGAGCTCAAGCTGTTCCTCCAGGAAACCAGGAGCTTACCTTTTGCCTGGACTGATTCATTTTTCCTGCAAGTTCCCTGCATCTTGGGCCTGGCTCCCCTTCTAAACCGTTTTGTGTGTGTGAGTGTGTGATGCAGTCACACTCTGTCACCCAGGCTGGAGTGCAGTGGCGCGATCTCTGCTCACTGCAACCTCCACCTCTCAGGTTCAAACGATTCTCCTGCCTCAGCCTCCAGAGTAGCTGGGATTACAGGTACCCACCAGCACGCCTGGCTAATTTTTGTATTTTCGGTAGCAACAGGGTTTCACCATGTTGGCCAGGCTGGTCTTCAACTCCTGACCTCAGGTGATCTGCCTGTCTTGGCCTCCCAAAGTGCTGGGATTATAGGCCACCATGCCCAGCCTCCCCCTCTAAATTTTATTAAGCTCCCTAAGGACAGGAACCATGTTACTCTTGTTGCCTGCTTAATCCCCACTGTCTAGAACGGTGCTTGGAGCTCAGTAGATGTTCAGTTACATGGTTTCAGTAAGTCTATTTCTGTAAATTACTGTAAGACATCAATGCCTCCAATGCCTATAGAAGTGTCCAAATTACTTAATGTGATACACAAGCTCCTTGCTGTGATTTATGTTTTTAACTTTATTTTATTTTATTTTACATATTTATTTTTAGAGTCAGGCTTTTCCTTGGTCACTCAGCTGGAGTGCAATGGCACCATCACAGCTCACTGCAACCTCCAACTTCTGGTCTCAAATGATCCTCTGGTCTCACCTCAGCCTCCTGAGTTGCTGGGATGACAGTCAAGAGCCACCGCACCCAGCCCCCTCACTGTTGCATGAATGGATGACTAAGTTGATTATGAACCATTTTGGTAAGGTAAGATGATCATCGCATTTTGGGTAACAACATTTGACCTGTAGATAGTCTGCACTCCTGGGAATTATGACACGCCTGCAAATACTTGGCATTGCTATTTAAGACATCTATTGACAGGATACTAAGAGTTATTGACCAAGCACCCACCTTGGGTCAGGCACTGAGCTGGATCCCTCATGTACTTTACCTTGTTTAATCCTCCAACCAGCCTATGATCAAGGAAGGCATTTTGCCTTCTGGTGGTCTGACACAACCGAGTGAAGTGGAAGGACTGGGGGCCATGAAAGACTTAGACTAGAGAAGACAGGGAGGGATAAGAAAAAAGTGTTCAAAGATGAGCTTGGGGGCTGGGCGTGGTGGCTCATGCCTATAATCCCAGAGCTTTGGGAGGCCCAGGCAGAAGGATCACTTGAGACCAGGAATTCGAGATCAGCCTGGGCAACACAGTGAGACCTCATCTCTACAATCTTTTTTTTTTTTTTTTTTTGAGACACAGTCTCACTCTGTCTCCCAGGCTGGAGTGCAGTGGCGTGATCTTGGCTTATTGCAACCTCTGCCTCTCGGGTTCAACTGATTCTCGTGCCTCAGCCTCCCGAGTAGCTGGAACTATAGGCACCCACCACCACGCCTGGCTAATTTTTGGATTTTTAGTAGAGACAGCGTTTCACCATGTTGGCCAGGCTGGTCTCGAACTCCTGAACTTAGGTAATCTGCTCATCTCATCCACCCAAAGTGCTGGGATTATAGGCGTGAGCCACTGCGCCTGATCTACAGTTTTTTTTTGTTTGTTTGTTTGTTTGTTTGTTTTTTGAGACGGAGTCTCGCTCTGTCGCCCAGGCTGGAGTGCAGTGGCCAGATCTCAGCTCACTGCAAGCTCCACCTCCCGGGTTCACGCCATTCTCCTGCCTCAGCCTCCCGAGTAGCTGGGACCACAGGCGCCGCCACCTCGCCCGGCTAATTTTTTGTGTTTTTAGTAGAGACGGGGTTTCGCCGTGTTAGCCAGGATGGTCTCGATCTCCTGACCTTGTGATCCGCCCGTCTCGGCCTCCCAAAGTGCTGGGATTACAGGCTTGAGCCACCGCGCCCGGCCTGATCTACAGTTTTGTTGTTGTTTTTTTTTTAATTAGCTGGGTGTGATGGCACATGCCTGTAGTCCCAGCTACTCAGGAGGCTGAGGTGGAAGAATTGCTTGAACCTAGGAGGTCAAGGCTGCAGTGAGCCATGATTGGGCCACTGCACTCCAGCCTGGGTTACAAAACCAGGCCCTGTCTCTTAAAAAAAAAAAAAAAAAGAAAAAAATTAAAGTGAGTGAGGGCAAATGATGAAAGCTGGAAGACCGGTGATGTGAGGGGGTTGCTACTCAGAGGGAACAGGTGAGTAAAACAGGAGCTCTGAGGGTGGAGATTTTCAGGAACACTTCAGTGACAGCCATCGAGGCAGAGCCCAGTTGGCTTTCGTTGAGTCAGGGGCTTTTGGTCACAGATGAAGCATCTGTTGTCCAATATTTGTTTTTATTTCCCCGCATGGTTAATTATTGTAGATGGTGTCTGATAAGGCAGCGGCCCTCCTGCCCGGAGAGCCAGGGTTATCTGCAGTTTTACAGCCCTGTCACACAGTAATGAAGCAGATAAACTCCTAGGTGGTGGCTGCTTGGACAGTAATTAAAAACTCTGCTGAAAAATATGAGCAAGAAGTGGGGAATATCTGTGGCAGAAAGAGACCAAAGAGATATAGGAAGAGAACTGGTGATTGGAGCTGGTTCAGTGACGCCTGTGCTTCCAGAGCAGGCTGCCTGGGTGGTAGCTTGGCTCCTCTGATCCTGGAAAGGTCAACCCTGCAAAGGTAGAGTCTTCTGTGCAGGTGCTCAGCCCTCATTTCCTCAAAACAACCCCAAGTGCTGGGTATTCGCCTATCCTGTCTCAGAGAAACAGCCTCAAGAGGCCAGTTGACTCCTTTGTAAGCCTAAATTGATGCAAGTCAGGTTCTATGTTATTTCCCATATTTTAACTCAGGGGTCAGCTGTAATTTAAATTTTGTGTCATTTTTATGTATCACAAAATATCATTCTTCTTTTGATTTTTTCCCCTACCATTTAGAAGTTTAAAAATCATTCTTAACTCGTGTGCTATACGAAACATGCAAGCAGGCAGAGTGTGGTGGCTCATGCCTGTAATGCCAATTCTTTGGGAGGTGGAGGTGAAAGGATTGCTTCCATGAGTTCAAGAATAGCCTGGCCAACATAGCAAGACCCTGTCTCTCAAACAATTTTAAAACTTAGGCCAGGTATGGCGGCTCACACTTGCAATTCCAGCACTTTGTCAGGCTGAAGTGAGAGGATGACTTGGGCTCAGGAGTTCAAGACCAGCCTAGCAACATAGTGAGACCCCCAACTCTACAAAAATTTCTAAAAATTAGCCAGGGGTATTGGTACATGCCTATAGTCCCAGCTACTTGGGAGGCTGAGGTGGGAGGAGTGCTCAAGCCCAGGAGGTCGAGGCTGCAGTGAGCTGTGATCGCACCACTGCACTCCAGCCTGGGCAACAGAGCATGACCCGTCTCAAAAAAATTTTAAAAACAGGCAGCAGATTTGCTGCCTTTTTGTAATACATGAAAACGACAGGCAAAATTCAAATTTTCATATTCACAAATAAAGTTTTAAACAGCTTTATAGAGGTATAATTTATAGACCATAATTTTCTCTTGAAAAGGTCCAATTCAATGATTTTTTAGTGTATTTAAGGGAGTGCCAAAAAGCTCAGTATCAAGATAAGTAGTATTTTATTACAATATTTTTTAAAATAAAAATTAATGCCAAAAATTCATGGTGAACCAAGCATCAATGTCTTAAACAGAGACAGACTCAGTAACAGTGCCACGCCAAGGCATACTGGAGACAGAGGAAAAGGGAAAAATCCATAATACTGATCCTGCCTTTATTAAAAATGTTAATATTTTGTTCATCATGGATTTTCCCATTAATTTTGATTTTTTTAAATATGGCATTAAAATGTTTATCTTGATTGCTGAGTTTTTTGGCATCACCTTAAATTTTGCAGCCAAAGCAAGTCCTGGGCCTGTGTCTGGGAGCCAGAGGCAGTGGCATTTGAGGTGAAGGCAGTGAAAAGATAGACAGGGGAGAGCACAGCAAATTCCTAGAGCCTTGGCTTCCTTGCCAATGTCAAATTTTTAAGTTTTCAGGAAAGTTTTTTTAAAATTATAACGATAATAAGTAGTCCCTTGAGAAAAATACAAACCTTCAAATAGTAAAAATAAAATTCACCCCAAATTCCATCACCCAGAGATAATTGCTACAAACATATTTGGTATTTGCCCTTCTAGATTGTTCTCTATGCATACACAAGGAAATGGATCAGTATTCAATTTATATAAATGAGAACACACTGAGCATGCTATTCTGTAATGTTCCTTTTCATTTGACAGTATGTCATGAGCATCTTTCTATCTCAGTAAATGCAGACCCAAAGCATCATTTTTAATGGCTGCGTAGTACTCCATCACAAGGACGCCACATTTAGAAAATAAACTCCCTACCCGTGAGCATCTGGGCTGTTTCTGATAAGAAGGGATTTTAAGAGTAATAACTTACTTCAAATCACTCCCAAACAACAGATTTCATCTTCGCCTTCTCTTCCTGCATACGCACAGGACATCTTTTAAAATGGTTGATATCATAGTGAAATTCCATTTTATATTTCGCAATGCTTGATGTACGGTGTACATTTTTCCATGCTGTTCTATAATCTTTACCCAATTTTTTTCTTATTCTAGAGGTCAGCTAACTTTACACTTTTTTTTGTTCATGTTCATGTTCTTTTAAAAAGCCTTTAAAGAAAAAACATTCTTAACTTGCTGGCCATACTTTACATTTTTTTGTTCATGTTAATATTCTTTTAAAAAGGCTTTAAAGAAAAAACATTCTTAGCTGGCTGGCCATACAAAAACAGGCCTCTGGCAGAATTTGGCCCACGAGTTTGCTAGCCTCCGTATGAGTCATTTTGACACCGTTCTCTCTATGCTGCAGTGAAGGTCTCTGTATACAGCTCTTCCTTCTATGGAATCATTTCCTTTGGACAACTTCCCAGGAATGAGATTACAGAATCAATGGACAGCATCGTTTTAAATGATCCCTGATATATATTGCTGTATTATAAAATTGTACCACCCAGCAACCTGTGAACATCGGGTTTCTTTCAACCTCACCAGCATTTGATAGTTAAAAAATTTTTTTTTAAATGTATCAGTTTAAATTTTATGCTGATTTAGCAGGTATAAAATAATATCTTGTTTTCATTGCTACCTCTGATTGTTCTCAAAGTAGGGGATGTTTTCATGTGCTCGAGCGCTCTTTGTTGAGAATCAGCTGAAAAGAAGTGATCCCGAACCCCCAGTTCAAAGATGAGACCCTCCTTTGGCTCTAACACGAGTGTGCATGTAACCTCGCTGCTGCATTCAAATGCCAGAGAGAAGCCCAGTGCAGCCTTATCGCTCTGTGGCAGAAAAAAAAAAAACAAAACTGGAAAGTAGGCCGAGGAATTAATCCTGCTGGTTCCAGTAATTAGAGTAGACAATGGGGTCGAAAGTTCAGGCTGAGCCTGGAATGCTGCCTGAGTGTCTCTTGCAAGACCTGGACACGGTGCCCCCTGCTCTCTTCCCTATCATCGGCAGTCCATAAGTGTGTTTTCCTTTTCCCCTCTTCTAGTTTAGGAAGACATTTCTGACTTTTCCTCCCATGTGAAGTCAGATGGGTGAGAGGTGGATATGATCCCACTGAGAAACCTCTTTGCTTCTAAAGGGAACTCTTCAAGGGTGTCCTCCTGCTTGTCTTTGGTAACAGGTAAGAAGTGTCAGTTCCTCTCCTTAGACGAGTCCAACACGAGATGCTGCCTTTACTTCCAACGCGGGTTTGCACATCACTCTTTATTTAGCACATTCAATGCATTGACATGATAAGGCTCATAGGGTGGGGCTCTGGTAGAAGTGTAAGATTTCAAATGTAAGATAAGGGTTAAACTTAATGATAGGGCCTTTCTAACCCTTTCCTAAAAAGCCTCTACCCAGGCTTTTTACATAAAGCACAGATGACAAACTCAACTGGCTGTAGAACTAGACCATTAGAATCCAATTAAGTGGAGCAAGCCATTGGGAGGACAATAGGGAGTGGTGGGGACTATGACGAACAGAAAAGTGCATTCTTGTCATCAAAGAATTTACACTCAACATTTTTAAAAGACATGGTTTCAGCCCAACAAAACATGCTTGCAAAGCTGAATTGGGTCCCAAGGACCCCAGCTTGTGAATTCTGGAAGAGCCATCAGCCTCTTCCATCTTTTACACAGCCTCTAACTCCTTGTTTCTATCTCTCTGCTTTCCCACCCTTTCCCAGCATCTCTTTGCTAGGTTCATCTTCACTCCATTGTAAAAAGAGCCAAAGCCTTCTGCTCTTTTGACAGTGAGGTTTGGGGTTGGCAGCCATCACTTCTCCAAATAATCTTACTATGATCTCCACCAGATGACAGCCATGGGCAAATTGGGGGACAGGCGGGCTCGTCTGTACATCTCGAGTTGTAAGGAACAGAGATCCAATCAGGCTCACCTGAGCAAGACAGGATTTATTTAAAAGACACAAGTTTCTCAGAAACAAGGGTGAGAAATAAATAACTGAGAGGCCTCCCGAGAAGCTGAGGGACTGGGGCGTGAGAAGGGGGAGGCATTGCCAGGCTGTGACAGGGTTCTCGGGGTAGAACTTGAGGGCAGGGAGGTATAGTAAAATGAGTCTGTTTCACAGGATTTGGGAGCAAGTATATCATTCATTTAATATACATGAGATTTTGACTGTTTTAGACTGAGTATCCCAGGAGTGCCCACCAGGAATACAAACTACCCCTGAAACTCACAGAGAAACACTCACCCACCTGTTTTCCCAACCTGTCTGTAGAATTCAACTTTCCACCAACGCGTCAGAGATGAGTTGATGATGCGTCATTCATTAAGTTTAACAAGCTGTGTGGCCACCAATTAAGAATTGTGGAAGGATTTCTGCTTCCCTAGTGCTGAATCGGAATACCACAAAATGAGCCTGGGGAGTGAAATGAAACCACCTCCTTGTCAGATGCCTGGCCTTGTGTTTCCAGGCTGGGTTCTGGCTGCACCCAGTTCCTGGGGTCAGGGCTGGGATGGACAACCCCAAATAGTAAAGAGTGGAATGAGCCAGAGATGAGAGTAAGCTGAGTCCTTAGAGAGATGAATGATCAGGGACAGTGAAGCTGAGTTGGAACAGCAAGTCCAAGGTGAAGAGAGTAGCACTAGAAACAGAAGTCCAAGCTAAAAGAGCTGAAAACAAGAAGAATGGGAACAGAGGAAAGTCATGCGGACATTGGTTTCTTAAAAATGCCAAGCATGGCCGGGTACAATGGCTCATTCCTGTAAACCCAGCACTTTGGAAGGCTAAAGTGGGAGGAGTGCTCGAGCCCAGGAGTTTGAGACTAGACTTGGCAACATAGCAAGACCTTGTCTTTACTAGAAATAAAAAATGAACCAGGTGTAGTGGCATGTAACTATAGTCCCAGCTTCTCAGGAGACTAAGGAGGGAGGATCACTTGAGCCTAGGATGTCAAAACTGCAGTGAGCCATGATCACACCGTTGCATTCCAGCCTGGGTGACAAAGTAATACCCTGTCTTAAAAAAATAAAATGCCAAGCACTTTCCTGGTTCAGATCTTTGAGTATGTGATTCCCTGACCTAGAATATTCTTCACCTGATTACGTGCATGGTGGATTACTTTTCATGCTTGAGATCTCAGTTATATTGTCATGTTCTCAGTAAGGCCTTCAACAGTGGATACCATTAATTTTGCATGCCTAACATTCATACTAGTTTTGGAGGTAACAACATCATTTTCAGTGTATTGGTCAGCTTTGATGCAGTAACAAACAACCCCAAGGTTAGTGGCTTCCAAGAACAAACATTTATTTCACGTTTGTTACATTTCAGCTGCTTCAGCTCCATGCATCTCTCATTCTGGGACCCAGTCTAAAGGAACAGCCTCTATTTGGGACAAGCTGTCCATATGGCAGATGGAAAACAGCAGGTGACAGAACTGAATCACACAATCTCTCTTAAAGCTTCTGGTCAGACTTGGCATTTGTCATATCTGCTCACAGTTCATTGATCAAAACAAGTTGTGGCCGGGCGCAGTGGCTCATGCCTGTGATCTCAGCACTTTGGGAGGCCAACGTGGGCAGATCAGGAGTTTGAGACCAGCTTGGCTAATATGGTGAAACCCCATCTCTGCCAAAAAGTATTAAAATTCACCAGGCATGGTGGCGTGTGCCTGTAGTCCCAGCTACTCAGGAGACTGAAGTGGGAGAATGGCTTGAACTCGGGGGACGGAAGTTGCAGTGAGCCAAGATCACAACACTGCACTCCAGCCTGGGTGACAGAGTGAGACCTTGTCTCAAAAAGCAAACAAACAAACAAACGAACAAAAAACAAGTTGTGTCCAAGTCTGTCAGGGGCGGGGAAGGATACACCACCTCTGGGAGGCACTGAAATTTATATGGCAATGGACAGGGATATATAATCCCATTACGAAGAAGAGAGCAAAGAGTTGGGAACAATAATACAATCTACCACAGTTACCTAAAAATATGTTTGGCTGCAAGTAACAGAAGACCACCTGATAAACAATGACTTAAAAAAATAGGCATTTATTTTTCTCACAAAACAAGAGATCTAGCTCAGGTAATTCCAGAGTTCATTCAACCCAGCAATACCAAAGCCTGTATCTCTGTGAGTCTCTTGCATTTACTATCATGGTTGCAAGAAAGCTGATGACTGTCATTCCAAGATTTAGGTCCATGTTCAAAACAAGAAGAAGTGGGAAGTGGTGGTACTGGCAACACCTATCCCTTTTATTCAAAAACAAAAGTTTTTCCAGAACACCTTCTTCCATCCACAGCAGCTTGTCTCATTGGCCAGCCCTGTGTAATACACCTATCCCTTGCTGCAAGGGAAGCTAGGAAGGCAAAGATTTCAGTTTTTCTAGTCTTGACAATGGAAATTGACAGAAGGAATGAGGTAGAAATGCATGTTGGTTTGGCCAGACAGTGGGGTCCACCATGGAAACCCTATTTTCTTCCTGCATTCTACATGGCCTTGGAGCAACTGTCAGTCAAGGTTTCCTGCCCTTCCCTTCCCTCCATGCCAAATGAATGAGCCCTTGACCCAAATGAACCAAAGACAGACAATGACTGACATTGATATGTCATGTACGTGAGACACTTAAGAGACACTCCATTCTTTCTCCCTACATCCCTAGAATTTGTCTGGTTCTGGTCATTCCTTCACCCGGTCCAGTTTTTCCATTGCTTCTGCAAATCTCCCACATCTTTCCAATACATTTCCAGCATCATTTTCTGTTGCTTACAATCACTGAACCCTGGCTGATACATCTTTTGCTATAGCTTAGATGTTTGTTCCTGGAAACTTCATGTTGAAATTTGATCCCAGTGTTGGAGGTGGGGCCTAATGGCACAGATTAATGTACAGATTAATGCCCTCCCTTGTGGATAGTCCTTACTCTATTGGTTCCCTTGAGAATCTGGCACATCTCTCCTCTCTCTTCTGCCCTCTCCCGCCATGCAATCTCTGCACACACCAGTTCCTATTTATCTCCCTTTGGGTGGAAGCAGCACGAGGCCCTCACTAGAAGCTGATGTTGGCACCATGCTTTTTGTACAGCCTGTGGCAGCATGCACCAAAAAAAAGGTCTTTACAAATTACCTAGCCTCAGGTATTCCTTTACAGCAACATAAAATAGACTAAGACATCTTTCCCGCCCACTGTGTTTAAATAGGGACTCCCATGCTATTCTCCTACCTCAATACTTTTTTTTCTGGAGACAGAATTTTGCTCTCTTGCCCAGGCTGGAGTGCAGTGGTACGATCTTGGCTCACTGCAACCTCTGCCTCCCAGGTTCAAAGTGATTCTTGTGCCTCAGCTTCCTCAGTAGTTGGGTTTACCGGCATGCGCCACTACGCTTGGCTAATTTTTTGTACTTTCAGTAGAGACGGGGTTTCCCCGTGTTATTCAGGCTGGTCTCAAACTTCTGACCTCCAATGATCCCCCCACCTCGGCCTCCCAAAGTGCTGGGATTATAGGCAAGAGCCACTGCACCAGGCCTCTACCTCGATACTTTATTTTTTTAAGCACATAAAATTTCATGATTGCTTCGTGTATTTATATAGTGTCTTTTTCTGATACCAGACCATAAGTTCTATGCAGACAGGGAATGCAACAGTCTTGATTACTACTACATGCCCTGGATCTAATATATGCCTGAATATATTTGAGTATTAATAAATATTTATTAACTAAATGAAGGTTGGCTTAGGCATTTAGAGGTCAGAACTGGAATTTTAATGTTATTTATGATATCAGTTGTTTAAAGCATGCTTCATAGGTAACTTATTGTGGTCTAAAGGTGTAAGTTGGGAATGACGTTAAGAGCAGCTGGAAATGTCAGGGATATCAAGATGGGGGACTAAAGCACCCCAGAAAGTCGATTACTGAATTTCCAGATCCTAGAACAGTGGCTCTCAAATGCTTTTGATCTTTGGCTCACTTAGGCAAGGCCAAAGACCCTTCCTCCCATCTGCAGCCTCCAGTTCCTGCTTTGTGACTCGTGCAGTAGGAGTTTTTCAGTGTTGAAAAGCATCATGCGGGAGCCAGGCTTCCAGAAGAACCCTGCGGCTGAGTTCTCGGTAATTCCCAGTAACGCTCTAATTTTAGTTATGACTAGTCAATTGTAGTAACTCACTTAGTAGGTTCCTAGAAAGTGGCACTTAGTCATGCTTCAAGCTGGAAATCGACAGATATATGTGTAACTTGTTCATAAGAACCAGAGGAAGAATGTGACCTTTTGGGATCAGTTGATGGCCTGTAGAAAGGAGCTTAGACCCACTCAGTGGGCTGCAGGCCACATACCAAGAACTGCACCACTGGAACCCAAGGGCTGCAGAGGTGTTGGGGGTTGGGCTCCAGAGTCATACAGCAGGAGTCTGCATACCCAAAGTGCAGATGGAATGGTCCGTAGAATGAATAAACAATACCTCCCACATATAGACACATGAATAATTTTTCAGCGCTAGTGCAATTTTAAAAAGTTCTTTAAAAGTACACACTAATTCATAGTGGCTTTTTGTTGTTATGCCTTTTCTCATGAGAAAACACTCATGTGCAGATTGGTGATATTTTTGAAGGTTTAGAAAAGGGCATCCTGGACGGGCACAGTGGCTCACACCTGTAATCCCAGCACTTTGGGAGGCTGAGGCAGGAGGATCACTTGAGCTCAAGAGTTCGAGACCAGCCTGGACAACATAGCGAGACTCGTTTCTACAAAAAATTTTAAAATTAGCTGGGTGTGCTGGTGTGACACACCTGTAGTCTCAGCTACTCAGAAGCCGAGGTGGGAGGATCACTTGAGCCCAGGAGTTGGAGGCTACAGTGAGCCATGATCACACCACTGTACTCCAGTCTGGGCAACAGAGAAAGACCCTGTCTCTAAATAAATAAATACATAAATAAATAATAAAAAGAGCATCTTGGTACTAAGCATCGGGATAAAGTTGGGAACCACTGGTTTTGTGCCTCCCTCAGCTACAGAAGCCAGGGAAAGAGGAGTTCAGTCCTCTACAACCCATTTGGGTTGGCACTCAGGCCTCCTCCCTGGCCGTTTGGTTCTGGAGGATTATACTCACTTCCTCATTACCAAGGCAAGCATGCAGAGTTGGATTTGCATGAGTTAAATGCATGTCTGGTACAACCCCACAGTAATAAGTTTTTAGTGTTATTTTTAAAAATTGCATTACAGGCCGGGCACAGTGGCTCAAGCCTGTAACCCCAGCACTCTGGAAAGCCGAGGCAGGCAGATCACTTGAAGTCAGGAATGTGAGAACAGCCTGGCCAACATGGTGAAACTTCGTCTCTACTAAAAATACAAAAATTAGCTGGGCATGGTGGCGCACGCCTGTAATCCCAGCTACTCAGGAGGCTGAGGCAGGAGAATCTCTTGAACCCGGGTGGCAGAAGTTGCAGTGAGCTGAGATCATGCCACTGCACTCCAACCCAGATGACAGAGTAAAACTCGAGGGAAAAAAAAAAAAAAGAAAGAAAGAAAAAAAGTTGCATTACCAAAAAAAAAAAAAAAAGTCACCAGGAGTCCCTCCCTGTCCACCTCTCTGCTGCTCAGCCTTCTTTGGGCTGGCTTTGTTCGCAGGCAGGGCCTCCCACAGATGGCTGCTAGCAGCTCTAGGCTCACATTCTACCAGTTTAGTAACCCTACCGAGAAAAGAAAGCACCTCTCCCCATGGTTTCCGCCAAAAAATAGCTGCCATTCATTGAGTGCTTCTTCAGAGCCAAGCCCACCTCCTGGGCACGTTTCTCAATCCTCTCCATTATTCCTCACAATGGCTCTCAGATGTTGTCGCTATTATTATCCCACTTTAAAGTGAGGAGACTGAGGTTACGTAAACTTACCCAAGGTCACAGGGCTACTAAATGACAGAGCTAGAGCTGACGCTCTTAATTGTCACACTATACTGCCCGCCGTGACCATGGACTTTCCTGCAGTTATTCCCCAAATCTCTGGGATGGGGCAGGGCTCATATTTAACAAAAGACACGAAGTGGCAGCTCTGTTCCAGCTGCTTTATGGGTGTTATCTCACTTTTATCCCCATTTCACAGCTAAGGAAACTGAGGCTCAGAGAGGTTAATTAACTTTCCCAAGCTCACACAAGAGTTAGGGCCGGGCACGGTGGCTCACAGCTGTAATCCCAGCATTTTAGGAGGCAGAGGCAGGTGGATCACTTAACGCTAGGAGTTCGAGACCAGCCTGGCCAACATGGTCACACCCCATCTCTACTAAAAGTGAAAAAATAAGCTGAGCATGGTTGTGGGCACCTGTAATCCCAGCTACTTGGAAGGCTGAGGCACAAGAATTGCTTGAACCCAGGAGGCAGAAGTTGCAGTGAGCCAAGATCTGGCTACTGCACTCCAGCTTGGGCAACACATTGAGACTCTGTGTCAAAAAAACAAGCAAACAAACAAACAAACAAAACAGAAAAGGGGACATCCAGGGAAGGGAAAGAAGCCAAGCAGGAGTGTGAGCATAGAAGCAGAAAAGGACACTAGTGTCACATCACGGGCAGCCTCAAGAGCTGAGGATACCACCCTTCTTAATTCAGGTGGTTCAGGTAGACAGTGCCAATCCATATGGAGTGAACCTCTCTTTCCCATTTCTTAGGGAACCTGCCTTCCCCCTGCTAGAATTACATTTTAGAATTACAATTAGAACTCCCCCAGCTAGAATTAACATTCTAGGCAGGCTCCCAAAGGAATGGGGATGCTGTTACCAGAAGGGGGAGGCACCCTGGACGCAGAAAGAAGAGAGAGGTCGGCTATCATCAAATCCTTCCGCTCATTCATTCAATAACAAATACGTATTGAACATCAACAGCGTGCCAAGCCTGTGCTTGACATAGAGTCACGAACTCTTGGACTACGGAATCTGCCCTTCGATTTTCCCCTTTCCACTGCTGGATTCAGCTACCCTTTGCTTGCCTTCAATTGTTTCAGTTCTTCAAGTTTAAATTTCTGAAAGAGGCCAGGTATGGTGGCTCACGTCTGTAATCCCAGCACTTTGAGAGGCTGAGGCTAAGGCAGGCAGATCACTTGAGGCCAGGAGTTCAAGACCAGCCTGGGTAACATGTTGCAACTCCGTCTCTACAAAAAAATAAAAAATATACAAAAATTAGCCAGGCGTGGTGGCGCACGCCTGTGGTCCCGGCTACTCGAGAGGTTAAGGTGGGAAGGTCAATTGGGCCCAGGAGGTTGAGGCTTCCATGAGCTATGACCATGCCACTGCACTCCAGCCTGGGTGAGAGAGCGAGACTCTGTCTCAAAAGTAAGTGAATTAATAAATAAATTTCTCAGAGAGTTCTGATTCTCTTGTGTTTTGAGTCTGACTACACGGTAGGTCATGAGCCCAGTCCAATTAGACAGAAAACAGCTGACCATGGCTCCTCAAAGCAGAGCACCACAGGCAGGGATGTCAACATAACCACCTACAGTCAGAAGGTCGCTGCAGCAGATTAGCCACATCATCACCCTTCACTGAAGCCAGCGCATCTCTCCCACTAGCAACAGATTCATACCCAGAGTTACCTTTTTTTTTTTTTTTTTTTTTGAGACAGAGTCTTGCTCTGTTGCCCAGGCTGGAGTGCAGTGGCGCGAACTCGGCTCACTGCAAGCGCCACCTCCATTCTCCTGCCTCAGCCTTCTGAGTGCAAGCGTCCATGCCATTCTCCTGCCTCAGCCTCCAAAGTAGCTGGAACTACAGGTGTCCGCCTCCACGCCTGGCTAATTTTTTTGCATTTTTAGTAGAGACGGGGTTTCACCATGTTAGCCAGGACGGTCTCGATCTCCTGACCTCTTGATCCGCCCACCGTGGACTCCCAAAGTGCTGGGATTACAGGCGTGAGCCACTGTGCCCAGCCCATACCCAGAGTTACCTTGATGGTGCTGGCTATAATCCTATACCCAGGACATTGTTTCAGTCACAAAGGTTGGGGAAAAATGATTATAAACTCTCCTAATACAGACAGTGGTGATGGTTGGGATGCAAATTATCACTGAGCAATTTTTTTTTTTACCATTGCATTTGCATTAAGCCATTTGAATACTACTGAATGATTTATATGTTGAAAGGGACTCTATTCCCCATTGCAGGAGATGAGACGCACAATTAGCTCATGATTAGTCATCTCTGAAGAAGAGGTATAATGGGCCCGAGTGGGAAAGTAGAAACTCACGGGTTCACCAGGCACAGTGGTGCACGCCTGGAGTCCCAGCTACTCAGGAGGCTGAGATGAGAGGATCTCCTGAGATGGCAGTTCAAAGCCAACTTGGCAGTATAGCGAGAACTTGTCTCAAGAAAGAGAATGGAAGGAAGGAAGGAAGGAAGGAAGGAAGGAAGGAAGGAAGGAAGGAAGGAAGGAAGAAAGGAAGGAGGGAGGGAGGGAAGTTATCTTAGGATTGCACATTGGGTCTGCCTTTCTAAAGAACAATTTGGCAATAGCTATTAAACACTGAATGTACAAAATCTTTTTGATCCAGTAATTCTAGGAATTTGTCCTAAGGACGTAATCAGAGTTGTATGGGGAAATATTTCTCCAAGGTGGTTCACTGCAGCATTAATATAATACTAAGCCAGGTGTGGTGGCTCACGCCTGTAATCCCAGCACTTTGGGAGTCCAAGGCAGGTGGATCACGAGGTCAAGAGTTTGAGACCAGTCTGACCAAAACGGTGAAACCCCGTCTCTACTAAAAATACAAAAGTTAACCAGGTGTGGTGGTGCACGCCTGTAATCCCAGCTACTCAGGAAGCTGAGGCAGGAGAATCACTTGAACCCAGGAGGCTGAGGTTACAGTGAGCTGAGATCACATTACTGTACTCCAGGCTGGGCAACAGAGCGAGATTCCATCTAAAAAAAAAAAAACCATATATATGTGTATATATATGTGTATATATATATGTGTATATATATGTATGTGTATATATATGTATGTATATATATTGTATATGTATGTGTATATATATAGTATGTATGTGTCTATCATGTGTATATATATTACTAAAGAAATTAGGCCAGGCTCAGTGGCTCACGACTGTAATCCCATCACTTTGGGAGGCTGAAGCAGGTGGATCACTTGAGGTCAGGAGTTGGAAACCAGCCTGGCCAACATGGTGAAACCCTGTCTCTACTAAAAACACAAATTTAGCTGGGTGTGGTGGCACACACCTGTAGTTCCAGCTACTCTGGAGGCTGAAGCACGATAATTGCTTGAACCTGGGAGGCAGAAGTTGCAGTGAGCTGAGATAGCACCACTGCCCTCCAGCCTGGGGCAACAGAGTGAGATGCCATCTCAAAAATAAATAAATAAACAAATACATTTTTCAAAATTAGGAGCAACCTAAATGTCCAATAATTGAGGATTAGCTAAGTAAATGATGGCACGTCCATGTGATAGACGCAGTGCAATCCAAAAGAAATTATGTGAAAGAGTATTAAATGACATGAGAAAATGTGGTATTTTAAAAAGCAAGCTGGCCAGGCACAGTGGCTCACGCCTGTAATCCCAACACTTTGGGAGACCAAGGTGGGTGGATCACGAGGTCAGGAGTTCATGACTAGTCTGGCCGAGATAGTGAAACCCCGTTTCTACTAAAACTACAAAAAATTAGCCGAGCATGGCGGCAGGCGCCTGTAATCCCAGCTACTTGGGAGGCTGAGGCAGATAATTGCTGAACCCCGGAGGCGGAGCTTGCAGTGAGCCAAGATCATGCTACTGCACTCCAGCCTGGGTGACACAGTGAGACTCCATCTCAAAAAAAAAAAAAGAGCAAGCTATAAAACATTATGAACAATACACCATTTCTGTAAGGTTAGTTTTGAAAATATTTGGGCAACAGGATAGAGTGCAGGAATAATATAGTGATTAAGGCCAAGGCTTTGTGCTCAGACAGATAAGAGTTGAATTCTTAGCCCCGCTACTTATCAGCTTGAATACTGTGAGCCTCAGCTTCCCCATCTGTGAAATGGGACTAGGACAGGGACTATCTAACACCTAGGGCATGACGCTTATTAAACAGATGTTCCTAACGAGAATGGTGGGCAATGAACAGTGTGTGTGTGTGTGTGTGTGTGTGTGTGTGTGAGCTCACTGTGGATACTTTCTTGATACATTCAATTCTTTCTGAATTAGGCAGGTATTGCTATTGTAATTAGGAACAAAGTCATTAACATAAAAAATAAAAGGCATAATGGTTTAGAGAGAAATCCCAAGAATATTATTCAACATCAGAAATGCCATCAGGACAGAAGGAATGTCAACTGTGTGCTAATTTGCCACGCAAATTTTGCTCTCAGAGTCGTCTGTTTCAAATCATGTTGTGGCATTTCTGTTCCTCTTTTTCTTAAGGACTTGTTCCAAGAATTTAAAAAAAATTTTTTTATTTAATAAAAGAAAAAAGGAAAACCCCCAAACTTCAAGCCATGTGGGTGAGTACAATTTGCAGAAAATATTTCCAAAATGTTGTAGCCAATATAGGCCATGTTTTAAACCTCAGATATCTGAGCAAATATCTAAGTTTTGCTTATAAACCATATGAAGTCCTTCAGACTGGTAACACCTGGCTTGTTGGAAATTATTTAGGGGGAAGGCTCCAGGGACGTTCATTAGTTTTGCCTGCCCGGTCTCCAATCCCCCTTACCTCCCATCCCCATCATCTGGCATCTGAACCTGGATATTTATCTGGGAAACTACCGCCTTCCATCTAGAACCATGTGATTCAGTGGGGCCCACTCATGTCTTGGTTTGACTCAGTTCTGACCAATAAGACTATTACATTGTTCTGGCCCCCAGGATTGGCTCAAGGGTGGACATGTAATCCCAGCTAAGGCAATCAGAGTCAAGGAATCCTAGCCCTGGGATTTTTGCTAGAATTATTGACAAGTAGATGCTGTCTTTCCACTGGGGTGCTAGGTGATGGCATATGAGGCTGAAACTGCTAGAAACAGTGTTAACACCATTTAGAGAAAGCCTGCTTAAGAATGGAACAAACACAAAGGAAGAAAAGCCAAGAAATGGACACAGTCAGATTCCTGCTGATAGCCTTCAAGCACAGAGATTCAGCCATGCCTAATGCTCGCACACACTCCTCTCTGTGTAAGCCAATTTGAATTGGTTTTCTGTTGCTTACAACTGAAAACTCCCTGACTACTACAGAAGATCAGTCTGAAGTGGCAAAAACATTAATTCCATTGCATGTTCCAAGAGCCAACAGTGTGTATAGTATTTCAGGTGCTAATGACTCATTCAGTGTCTCTTAAGTGGAGCTCCTCCAGAACTGGCTTCAGAGGACACCTAAGAGCCCTTTGTAATTAGCTCATTAAAGGAACTCTGGCAAAGTGGTTGTCAACTTGCTTGAAAACAGTTGTCTTGGCTGGGCGTGGTGGCACATGCCTGTAGTCCCAGCTACTGGGGAGGCTGAGGCAGGAGAATTGCTGGAACCCTGGGGGTGGAGGTTGCAGCAATCTAAGATCACGCCACTGCACTCCTGCCTGGGTGACAGAGTGAGACTCTGTCTCAAAAACAGAAAACAAACAAACAAAACCAATTGTCTTGAGTAGGCTAAGCCTTTCCCCTGCTACCTCGAATACATGATACGGCTTTGCAAAACATTTTTCAGTGTTAGGACAAATATAGGCCTACATTCAACCTCTGGCCCAATTAATACAATTCTCACTAAAATGTTTAACCCTTTATTTGTAATCCTTTTACCTGAACAGAAACAGTAACAAAAACAAAACATTGCAAAGAGGTTGTATTTTAGAGAGAGTGAGAGAGACCAGCCACTGTTATGCTTCATAGTGGGTTCTATGGATAATGGTGAAGCTATTTATATTTCATTTTACTATCCTATTTCCACTCCTTTTGCTGTGTTTAAGAAGCTATAGATTGCCTCTAAATGCTGAGTTCCTGGGCAGTTGTTCTTTTTCCTCTGTCAAAATGTTTTAAAGGATAGTCAACAACCGAAGAAGTCAATTCAAGTTGAAAAGAGCCTTTATTGAATTCCCAGTGATCACAGGACAGGGCCAGACCTGGGGAAGATGAAAAGATGAGGAACCCTAATTCAAGTTTCCTGGAGATCACTGTCTGGTTGGGGAGATAGGAATGTGGTTTAGTGTGGTAGGCCTAGTCTATCTGCATTCAAATCATGGTTCTGTCACTCCAGCCAGGTCCTTGGGCAAGTTCCTGAATCTCTCTGTCCCTCAGTTGCTTCATCTGTGAAATGGGAAGGATCATGATAGTACCTACCTAATAGTCATGTTCTGATGACTAAATGAGCTAGTATACAGGAACTTCTCAGAAGAATGTCTAGCACTCAAAAAAATGTCAAAGTTTTCTTTCTTTTGTATTTTAATTTGTGTCTGGTTTTGATGTTTCCCCAATACTTCTCAGGTATACCTTGGGATCAAAAATCAGCATGGTGATTTTTGGCGATGGTCATTGTGATGGTTAATATGAATTCTCAACTTGACTGGAGTGAAGGATGCAAAGCATTATTCCTGGGTGTGTCTGTTAACATCTGACTGGGACAGGCAGACCCACCCTCAAACTGGGTGGGCGCCGTCTAATCAGCTGCCAGCACGGCTAGGATTAAAGCAGCCAGAAGAACATGGAAGCACTAGACTGGCTGAGTCTTCCAGCCTCATCTTTCTCCTGTGCTGGATGCTTCCTGCCCTGGAACATCGGACTCCAAGTTCTTCTGCTTTTGGACTCTTGGACTTGCACCAGTGGTTTGCCAGGGGCTCTCAGGCCTTCGGCCACAGACTGAAGGTTGCCCTGACGGCTTCCCTACTTTTGAAGTTTTGGGACTCGGACTGACTTCCTGGCTCCTCAGCTTGCAGACGGCCTATTGTGGGACTTCACCTTGTGATCGTGTGAGTCAATACTCCTTAATAAACTCCCCTTTATATACACATCTATCCTATTAGTGTTGTCCCGCTAGAGAACCCTAATACAGTTACATATATCCCAAAATTCCCTCACAAGTCCCATGGGAAGCAGCTACACTGGCCATCCATAGATCATCTCTCAATACAGTAAGTCCTGCCCAGCCAGTTGATTCCACGTTATTATTTGGTTGGGAACCAGATGAAGCCGTTTCCTTGTATTTAGAGGTCAAATTGTAGGGGAAATGTTAATCTTTCAATATTGTAAAAACATGTATAAACACTGGACTCCTACTCAGGGCAGCAAAGGGCCACATGGGAAAAGAAGCTGGTGATTCCTGAGGCTGGTGGAGGATCAGCCATCTGCAGCTGCCACCTTAACCTCACCCTGGACATGCTCCCACTCCACAGCCTGCAGAAGCAAACTGCCTGTCCTTATTATATTATTCTTACTTTCTCTTCACAAACATACATGACTGAGTCCGTGTACTTTAAAGGCTTATGGGATGCAATTTTCTGTGTTTAATTGGTTTTTTTTTTTCTTTTTTCTTTTTTTTGGAGACAGAGTCTTAAACTCTGTCTCCCAGGCTGGAGTGCAGTGGTGCCGTCTCGACTTACTGCAACCTCTGCCTCCCGGGTTCAAGCAATTCTTGTGCCTCAGCCTGGGATTACAGACAGGCACCACGCCCGGCTAATTTTTTGTATTTTAGTAGAGACATGGTTCCACCATGTTGCCCAGACTTGTCTCAAATTCCTGAGCTCAGGCAATCCACTCCCTCGGCCTCCCAAAGTGCTAGGATTACAGGCGTGAGCCACCGAACCCAGCCCAATTCCCTATATTTAATTCTGCTTAATATTAAGACAGTTCGGAAATGGTAGATATCAGGCCACATTTGGCATCTGGAGTTCCCAATCCACTTTTACCTGGTAAAAATGTTAAAAAGTGTGACAGCTGGAGTTTCAAGCATGAGACTTGAGTCCAAAGCCTGGCACCACAGTTTACCAGGAGGTGACCCAGGGCTGGTCACTTCATCTCCTTCAGCGTTAGTCTCCTCCTATGAAAAAGAGGATCTTGAAAATATTCACCGCCTACAGTTGCTGAGAGATGAAGGTTAAGCGCACATAATTGTTAGATTTTAAGTGCATTCATAGCCAGGTGTGGTGTCTCACACCTGTAATCCCAGCACTTTGGGAGTCTGAGGTGGGAGGATCCTTGAGGTCAGGAGTTTGAGACCAGCCTGGGCAACATAGTGAGAACCCATCTCTACAAAAAATAAATTAAAAGAAACTAGAATCAGCCGGGCATGGTGGCTCACACCTGTTATCCCAGCACTTTCGGAGGCCTAGATGGGTGGATCACCTGAGTTTGGGAGTTCGAGACCAGCCTGACCAACATGGAGAAACCCCATCTCTACGAAAAATACAAAATTAGCCAGGCGTGGTGGTGTGCACCTGTAGTCCCAGCTACTAGGGAGGCTGAGGGAGGAGAATTGCTTGAACCCGGGAGGCAGAGGTTTCAGTGAGCCAAGATTGCGCCATTGCACTCTAGCCTGGGCAACAGGCTTAAACCCCGTCTCCAAAAAAAAAAAAAAAAAAAAAACAACCAAAAAACTAGAAAGTGCATTCATGTATTATTTACTATTTCAACAAATTTAGCATGGTACCAAGGTCTAAGTGAGTCTAAGGGACTAAGTCTAAGGGTTTAAGTCAGTCCCTGACCTCAAGAAGCACCCAGGTATGTGGAGAAGGTGTCATAGCAAATGTATAATGCCACTATGACGTGGCGAGCGTGATCACCATTATCTCTGAGTACCTGCCAATACTCCAGTCTTTTTGTAGCTTCAAATAAAATGATCTGTTTTGTTTTGACAGTTAGTTAATACATGTTTGGACAGCTTCTGTTATATATTTTGGAAGAGAAACACAATTTGGGTTATAGATACACTCTGAATATGTATATCCTTCCAAGCCATGACATTAGGAGGATTGACCAGTACAATTAGTTTTTTTTAAGAAATATTTATTTTTAATGTTTATTTTAGGTTTAGGGGTACATGTGCAGAGTTGTTGTATAGGTTCATTGCATGTCACGGGGATTTGCTGTACAGATTATTTCATCACCCAGGTAATAAACATAGTACCCAATAGGTAGTTTTTCTATCCTTTCCCTCCTCCCATCATCTACCCACACGTAGGCCCTGGTGTCTGTTGTTCCCTTCTTTGTGTCCACGGGTGCTCAATGTTCAGCTCCCACTTATAAGTGAGGGTATGTGGTAGTTGGTTTTCTGTTCCTCCGTTAGCTCATTTCGGATCATGGCTTCCAGCTCCATCCATGTTGCTGCGAAGGACATGATCTCACTCTTTTTTATGGCTGAGTAGTATTCTATGATGTATATGTACCACATTTTCTTTATTCAGTCTACCGTTGATGGGCATTTAGGTTGATTCCATGACTTTGCAATTATGAATAGTGCTGCGATGAATATATATATGCATGCAATGAATATATACATGCATATGTCTTTTTTTTTTTTTTTTTTTTTTTTTTTGAGACGGAGTCTCGCTCTGTCGCCCAGGCTGGAGTGCAGTGGCCGGATCTCAGCTCACTGCAAGCTCTGCCTCCCGGGTTTACGCCATTCTCCTGCCTCAGCCTCCTGAGTAGCTGGGACTACAGGCGCCCGCCACCTCGCCCGGCTAGTGTTTTTTTGTATTGTTAGTAGAGACGGGGTTTCACCGTGTTAGCCAGGATGGTCTCGATCTCCTGACCTCGTGATCCGCCCATCTCGGCCTCCCAAAGTGCTGGGATTACAGGCTTGAGCCACCGCGCCCGGCCGATACATGCATATGTCTTTATGATAGAACAGTTTATATTGCTTTGGGTATATACTCAGTAATGGGATTGCTGGGTTGAATGGTAATTCTGTTTTAATTTCTTTGAGAAATCGCCATACTGCTTTCCACAATGGCTGAACTAATTTACATTCCTACCAGAGGTGTATAAGTGTTCCCTTTTCTCTACAGCCTTGCCAGCATCTGTTATTTTTTGACTTATTAATAATAGCCATCCTGACTGGTGTGGATGCTCTCATTGTGGTTTGGATTTGCATTTCTCTAATGATTAGTGATGTTGAGAATTTTTGTATATGCTTTATTGGCCACATGCATGTCTTCTTTTGAGAAGTGTCTGTTCATGTCCTTTGCCCACTTTTTTAATGGAACTGTTTATTGTTTTGTTTGTTAATTTAAGCTCCTTATAGATTCTGGATACTAGACATTTGTCAGATGCATAGTTTGTGAATATTTTCTCCCATTCTGTAGGTTTTCTGTTTACTCTGGTTGATAGTTTCTTTTGCTGTGCAGAAGCTCTTTAGTTTAATTAGGTCCCATTTGTCAATTTTTGTTTTTGTTACAATTTGCTTTTGACATCTTCATTATGAAATCTTTGCCAGGGTCCATGTCCAGAATGGTATTTCCTAGGTTACCTTCCAGGGTTTTTACAAGTTTTAGGCTTTATATTTAAGTCTTTAATCCATCTTGAGTTGATTTTTGTATGTGGGGTAAGGAAGGGGTCCAGCTGCAATCTCCTCTGCAGATAGCTAGCCAAGTATTCCAGCACCATTTATTGAACAGGGACTCCTTTCCTCATTGGTTTTTTTGGTCAACTTTTTCAAAGATCAGACAGTTGTAAATATGTGGTTTTATTACCGGGCTCTCTGTTCTGTCCCATTGGTCTTTATGTCTGTTTTTGGACCAGTACCATGCTGTTTTGGTTATTGTAGCCTTATAGGATAGTTTGAAGTCAGGTAATGTGATGCCTCCAGCTTTGTTCTTGTTGCTTAGCATTGCTTTGCAATTTGGGCTTTTTTTTTTTTTTCTTTTTGTTCCATATGAACTTTAGAATAGTTTTTCCTAATTTAGTGAAAAATGCCATTAGTTTGATAGGGATGGCCATGAATCTGTAGATTCCTCTGGGCAGTATGACCATTTTAACAATATTGATTATTGCTGAGCACGGAATATTTTTCCATTTGTTTGTGTCATCTCTGATTTCTTCATGCAGTGTTTTATAATTTTCATCATAGAGATCTTTCACCTTTCTGGTTAGCTGTATTCCTAGATATTTTATTCTTGTCGTGGCCATTGTGAATGGGATTGTGTTCATGATTTGGTTCTCAACTTGGATGTTGTTGGTGTACAGAAATGCTACTGATTTTTTAACACTGATTTTGTATCCTGAAACTTTGTTCAATCAGTCTTTTTTGGTTCAGGAAAATAATTTTGAATGACTGTTCATGATTAAATCAAACAGATTTGTTTTCCATTAGCAAATAGTAGTTCGTTATTGAGTGCATGCTGTGCATATTTTCTACAGAAAAGTAGTCCAGCTTGGCATCAAATGGGCTCTAGCATTTATTAGCCTCAGGGTCTCCTCTGAAAAATGGGCCGCAATAGCACCTACCTGATAGGGTCAATGTGAGGATTCAGTAGGGTGGCTTGGTACCACAGGAAGCATTCAATAATGGCAATAATCACCATTGTCCTTGCAGAAGAAGCCTGGGCAGGAGAGAGGGTTTTTTTGGTGCTGAAAAGACCTTTGTGACTGCTCTGACCTCTTCAGGGAGACCAGTGGTGTCCAGTTTAAGAGGGGTTATGGCCGGGTGCAGTGGCTCATGCCTGTAATCCCAGCACTTTGGGAGACTGAGGCCAGTGGATCATTTGAAGTTAGGAGTTCAAGACCAGCCTGACCAACATGGTGAAAGCCCGTCTCTTCTAAAGACACAAAAATTATCCAGGCGTGGCAGCTTGTGCCTGTAATCCCAGCTACTTGGGAGGCTAAGGCACGAGAATTGCTTGAAACTGAGAAGTGGAGGTTGCAGTGAGCCGAGATCATGCCATTGCAACCCAGCCTGGGCAACAGAGTGAGACTGCATCTCAAACACACACACACACACACACACACACACACACACACACCTCCCCATAAAAGAGAGGTTAGATTCTCATGTCAGCATGTAAGGCAAAAATGAATCAGGTTAAATTACCCTTGAAAATTCTCTTCCCATAAAGTAAGGTATATATGATATTGTTTATAGAACATTCAGGTTAGAGAGCCACTAAGTCAGACCATAGAAGGGAGTGAAAGATATGTTTACCTACAGCTGCCTGGGCATTGCAACCGTTCTGTCTCTAAGGAAGCGAGTCTCAAGTAGGGGCAATTTTTGTCCCCTGGAGGACATTTGGCAATGTCTCGAGACATTTTTTATCATCGCCATTCCTAGAGCAAGGTATGCTGTTGGCATCTAGTAGGTAGAGGCCAGCGATGCTGCTCAGCATCCTGCAGTGTACAGGACAGCCCCCAAGAGCAAAGAATATCCAACCTGAATACCAGTAGTGCTAAGGTTGAAAAGCTCTGCTCTACTATCAAGTCACACTTAGGAATGAGGGATGGGTAGAGTCTGCTAGGATGTTTCTGTTTGTCCTGGGGTTTAGTTAGATGCCATATATAAGAGCCCTTAGCTCAGGGCCTGGCACACAGTAGGTGCTTAATAAACATTGCTGGGTTTGAGGTTAAAGCTTACTTGATGGGGCCTACTACATACACTCTGTTTTTTGAAATGTGGTGGAGAAGAACTCACCACCTGCTTCCTGTCTTTCCAAGCAAAGCGCTTTCTGTTTCACCCTGTTCACCAGTGTTCGTTCTCATGGTGGCATCTTACATGAGAGGCTCTGAAGCCAGAACCAAAATCGGTTATGATTCCACTGTATCACTAGTACCAAAACTTTCTTGGTTTTTGTTTGTTTTTGTTTTCTTTTGCTTTTTAAGAGAAGGGTCTCGCTCCAGCCCAGGTTGGAGTGCAATATCACGACTCACTGCAGCCTCAAACTCCTGGGCTCAAGAGATCCTCCTGTCTTAGCCTCCCAAGTAGCTAGGACTACAGGTACGTGCCACTACACCCCATTAATTTTTTAAAAAAATTTTTGTAGAGATAAGTCTTGCTGTGTTGCCCAGGCTGCTCTCTAACTCCTGGCTTCAAGTGATCCTCCCACCTTGGCTTCCCAAAGTGCTGGGATTACAGGTGTGAGCCACCATGCCCAGTCCTAGTGCAGAAACTTTCTAATTTGGATTCAAAACTAACAACTGTTCAGCTCTATATGGACAGCCTTCTCTTGCACCACATGATTTCTGCAAAAGGAACTGTCACAAATATAAACTCTACTTCCCCCTAACAGGCTGGATCTGAAATGGGAGTTCATGAGTCCAAGGCAAGGGAGTTGGAGGGTGGTTGGCCTGCACAGCCTAGAAAACTCTCAAGGCCCACAAAAGCAAGAAAATTGCTTTTAAAGGAAAGAAATATTTCCATTTCCCTTCAACCCCTAATGCATCACATAACTCTAACATCATTCCTGGTCCAACTGAAATATTTGAATCCAAATAGTCCTTAAGTCATTTGGATCCTATTCAAATGTGAATTCATCTCTTTAATCACTCTTCCTCTTATTTTTGAAGTAAAGACTAATATTGAAAGTTAAGGGTCTATTTGTTAATTTTTTTTTCATTTAAGATTTTTAAATATAGGTTTGGTCACCACTGCTTTCTTCCCCATCATTACCTTCTCATCATTGTCTTGAAGTTCCTAAACTTGTCTTTTTCTATTTTTAAAGTTTCCCTTCATTTAAGTATTGTGGACAGCAGGCAGACTGAATAATGATGAATATAATTAATATTCAGACTTAACAAGTCTTACGAAAAGACCTTTTTATTCCAAAGGAAGGGATGTGATGTTTTGGCAGCATATGGTGTCACAGTGACAGAGTCAAATGCTAGAGTAACCCAGTGCAGGGATATAGCATGTCTTAGCCATACTTACCCTGAGAGGGAGTCACATATATAACAGCCTATTTAGATAGGTCTAGAGAAGGAAAGGGATATTCCCACCATGGCGTCTTTCTGTTTCACATCTGTCTTGGGAGCTTTCGTGAATTGAAATGCTGACTTGGTGTATCTGTATGAAATGGAGTGAGACACATTATACTCAAAAGCACAGCACCTTCTCCTTGAAGCTCTCCTTCTACTAGAACAGCTATGATAGAAGAGAAGACTATACTAGGATCCAGGAATGACAAATACACAGCCCGTCCACCACTCTCCGTGGCCCTGCTCACGGCAGACATTACCAGTCCATCACAGCACCCTTCCCCTCCCCACATAGAGAACCCAGACTTAGAGTCACAATATTCTCCCAAAACCATTCAGGCAGTCACTGCCAAGTGATGTCAGGGTAAGCATGCAAAACAGAAATGATTTTTAACCTCTGTTAGGTAAAGAAGGATATACTTAGAAGAGCACAGAAAGATTGTCACCACCATATTCTTTTCCAGAAACCTTTTCAGTGCTCTAAATCTCACTCTACTGCCCTGAGTAACTGTGAGCTTGGCCTGCTCATTTGCCCAAAGGTTTGGAAGAGAAGAGGGAGAAGCTGGTTTTGCTTTCTACATGGCCATTTGGTTTGAAAGCTTGCCTCAGAGTTACTGAGTGTATGGAAACATAAATTGAGTGAATTCACTTTTTTTTTTTTTTTTGAGATGAGGGATGGCTTTTGCTCTGTTGCCCAGGCTGGAGTGCAGTGGCACAGTCTCAGCTCACTGTAACCTCCACCTCCCAGGTTCAAGTGATCTTCCACCTCAGTCTCCCAAGTAGCTGGGACTACAGGCACGCACCACCACCCCCAGATAATTTTTGTATTTTTTGTAGAGACAGGGTTTTGCTATGTTGCTCAGGCTGGTCTCAAATTCCTGAGCTCAAGTGATTCACCTACCTTGGCCTCCCAAAGTGCTAGGATTACAGGTGTGAGCCACCATGCTTGGCTTAACCTTATTTTTTAATACAGCCTGAATCCACAGTTTTAAGCAAAATGCAGATTTTATTTATGTGTAATTTTCCTCTTGAAATCATACAAGATATGCTCCCTAAATAAAACAAATAAAAAACCCTACGACTACTGTTTTTCCTCCTTGAATTTCCAGTGTTATTACTATAGGGATTTTTTTTTTTTTTTTTTTTTTCTGAATAAGTCCCTAGTACCACTTTATCCACGAGGCCTCAGTCTGAGGTGGAGCTTTAAAAACAATCTAGAACTAAAATCAATTCTACCATTTTATAATTTGCTCAGTAAGATGGGAAAAAAAAGTATATGATTTTCAAGTACTTTCTACATTCTTGACTAAAACCGGCAGTTGTTTTTTTTTTTTCTTTAAGCAAATGCAATTCTCTGGGTACTTACTGTAAGAGGATTTTAGTCATTGGAGACATTTAAAAAAAGATCTCAAGCGAGAATTTTTCTTCACATTTTTTTCAAAGGGATATTTACCCTGGAAAATGCTACATTTAGAAAAATTGTGCCTTAGATGACAACAAGCCCACTAAGTTTTGCTGATTTGAGGTTGGGGGGAGGAGAGTGAGGTGGAGGAGGTTGGAGGCTGTGTGAAGAGAATTCTATTTACCCATGAGCCAAGCATGATTTTGGAGTTCATTTTCATTCATTTATTTTCATTTATTCATTCATTCATTCATTCATTCAATCAATCAACAAACACATATTGAGGGTCTGCCATATGCAGAGTGCTGTGCTAAGCAATAGAATTACAGCCATGAACAAAACACTGTCTTCAACTTCCCAACCCCTCTCAACCTGGTACTGCCAGAGAATGGCACCCTAATGTCCTAAGATGGTAGTTCTCAATGCGGGGACAACATTATCCCCCCAGGGGACTTAGACGATGTCAGGAAACATTTTTTGGTTGTCACAACTTGGGGATGGTGCTGCTGGCATTTAGTTGGTAGAGGCCAGGGATGCTGCTAAACATCCTACAATGCATAGGACAGCCCCCACAATAAATAATTCTCCAGCCCAAATGTCAGTGGTAAGGACTCTGCCCAGTCCAGGCGCAGAGACTCACACCTATAATCCCATCACTTTGGGTGGCTGAGGCAGGAGGATCACTTGAGGCCAGGACTTCAAGACCAGCCTGGGCAACATAGCAAGACCCCATCTCTACCAAAAATTAAAAAATAAAAAATTAGCCATGCATGGTTAGGTTCACTGGTAGTCCCAGCTACTTGGGAGGTTGAGGTGGGAGGATTGCTTGAGCCCAGGAGCTGGAAGCCATAGGGAGCTATGATCACACCACTGCACTCCAGCTCCAGCCTAGGGTACAGAGTGAGACTTTGTCTGTAAAAGAATAAAAATTAAAACAAACAAACAAACAAAATCACCTACCCTAAGGCATCTAAGGTATGTAATGAATTAACTTGTAGCTAATGGCTCTAGTTAAGCACCATCCTTAGGTGAACCGAGAGAGTAGTAGCTCAATTCATTTTCAGTCAGGCTTTATTTTGTCATGGAACTCTGATTGAGAAAGGTTGGTACCGTGGCTACTCAGAGCGTGGTCCATGCATCAGCATCCCCTGGGAACTTGTTGGAATTGCAGAGTTGGCCAGGCATGGTGGCTTACGCCTATAATCCCAGCACTTTGGGAGGTCGAGGTGGGTGGATCACTTGAGGTCAGGAGTTCAAGACCAGCTTGGCCAACGTGATGAAACCCCATCTCTACTAAAAATACAAAAATTAGCCAGGCGTGATGTTGGGCACCCATAGTCCCAGCTACTTGGGAGGCTGAGGCAAGAGAATCGCTCGAGCCTGGGAGGCAGAGGTTGCAGTGAGCCAAGATTGCGCCACTGCACTCCAGCCTGGGCAACTGATCGAGACTCTATCTAAAAAAGAAAGAAGATGCTTTGTGTCTGGAGTTCAGCGAGTGAAGAGTGATCAGAGCTGAGAATGGTGAGGTCAGCAGGACATGAGGGACTTTATTCTAGGAGCAAGTGGGAACAGTTCTGCTGGGCTTGATCCCCAGCCCCTTATCCGGTGTGGCACAGGCAGGGATGCTATTTGTGACCATGGGACAGGGTGAGGCTGTTCTAAGCAGCTGCGAGAACTGGTCAGACCAGGGTCGGAATCCCACGAATGGTAATTGTCCCAGGTGACCCAAGTCTGCCGTGAGACAGAGCGAGAACAATGCCGATGGGGCCACATGGCTCCCCCACCCCTCTGACTTAAGGCTACAGAGTCATTATGTCAATATATTTTTGTACAGATTTTGTAGTTTATGACACATTCTGGCAACGTTTAGATGCAATTTCAATGAGCCAGAATGTAGTACTGTAAACCCAAAACTGGATATCCCTTAAAGCTGTTAGAATCTGGCAGGAGACCTGCTCCCAATTACAAGCACAGTTTCCAACTTCACTGTTCCCATCCTCAAAGCACTGAAAACAAAATCCATTTTTAATGAGGAACTACCAAACACTTTGCATTCTATTAATGTCCCCTTTGGGCTTCCAAGCACCAGCATACCTTACACACAAGGATTGACCCCTGCTAACTGATGACCAGGGCAAGGGACTTTCTGCAGGTTTCCCTCCTCGGCACAAGTATTACGACTGAATGAATGGGCGTTAAGTCATTCTGTTGTCATCTTCTTCGATGTCTATCAGCACATGGATGGCCTACAGGGCGGGGTGCGGATTCAGGTTCAAAAGAAGTCATTTGCTCACACAGTATACATTCAGCTGCCTGTCTCCCTAGCATACGACTCATCTTACAAACCATCCATTATCCACTCGGCAACTGGCAAATGTGAACTTGGCCAATGTCGAAGCAGAATGATGAGATTCAAGTTAGAAGAAGTGGGAGAAAGTGGGAAAGTACAAAGAGGAACCAGACGGTTTTCCAACCTGTAAGAACATGTTGTATTTACCAGGCCCGGTACAAAAGCCAAACTCTGTTCCCGTTGTTTGTCTTCTGCTCGGGGGCCTGGGTTATGTTTGGTGCAAATAGGACAGTGCACCCCCTCACTTCCATCTGATGATTGGCGTATTGTTTAGAGACGATGAGGGGTAATCTTGTGCTCTGGAGGAAGTTGGCAAGAAAGTTTAATTCTATTAAAAGAAACGCGCGGTCAGGATTCGGTTTCCTATTCTGAGTCAAGGCAGAGAAGAGAGTCAGAAATTCCAACCCAGAGGGTCAGGACGGGCTCCAGGACCTCTTGAATCACATCTGAAACATGTTCCCCATGCTCCTTTCTCCTCCCTGTTCTTACAACTGGCCAACTGGGATTACACAACTTGCACTAATTTTATCCCACATGCGGCTGTTTCTTATTAGGAGCCTGTACCTTTTTTTTTTTTTTTTTTTTTTTTTCCTGTGCCATGTCATCTCTCTTGAATCAGGTGAGTAACTCCACTTCTTAACAGGGAGATTCTGTTCATTCTCTTGGCTGGAGTCAAGCAATGTGCACTTAACTTTTTCTTAAAGTGTGAACCTTTATGTTTTTAACCCCGTCATCTGCCTTTCTCTCGCCTAAGTCTTGCTTTCCCCATTTGAAGAGCTCTGCTCAACCAGCAACCAACGGAAAAAGTGAACATTGGGTGTCAATCAACAGAATGTTTTTGGTCACCCAATACCCAACAACTGTTTCTAGAGGGTTTTGTTTTCTCCCCCACCAAACTGGTGCCTTTTTTTTTTTTTTTTAACTGAATTCACCAGATGTTTTGGCAGTGCATAAAACCTGGCTTTCCTGCCTTCCAACTGGATGAAATTGGATCCAAATCACAGCACGTTGCCTCCGCTTCACCAACCAAGTACTTAATGGTTCTTGAGAATAATGCAAAGATTGAGATCAGTTTTTCTTTAGGCATTGGGACTATCAGATCCAGGTGTTAGCATTTTCTGGCCTTCAGGGCCTTGCAGTGTTTCTAGGGAAGCCCCAGATCCATGAGTATGAGTGGGTTTCCCTACTGTTACCTTGCTTCATCATTTCGATTTTTCTGGCTGTGTATCAGAAACTGCAAAACCGCACCCCGACACCCCTCTGTGGAGGGTGAAATGCAACAGTGGCACACGCATGATTCAATCACATCTGGAGGAAAACTGTTACGCAGTTCCAATTCCATCTTTGCAACTGCAGGCCTCCCCAAGCCAGAGGGAGAAGCAGGACTCCTTCATCGGCCTCCAGTCCCTCTCCCCCATGCCCTGTTTGGCTTAGCACAAGCCCGAGCATGCCATGCCACCTCGCCAGACCTTGCCAAAATCCGTGAATGGCACAGAACGCACATTAAACAGATGGAATGCAACATACATGTAAAGAAATAAGAGCTTTGCCAGGAAAGTTGGCAGCGGCTCCAGAATGCTTTAAACAGTGTGGGGAGGGGGGTGGGTAGGGAGAGGGAGCCCAGAGTCGGCGAGGCTGCCTCCTTCTCCGGAGCTGTTTCTTTTACAGCCATGACCTGTTCTGCCAGTCAAGATAAATACTGTGTTAAATGCCCCCTTTTACTGGCTCCTGGTACCTTGGCAATGCAGTTTGAAATATGACCTGCTCTCATTGGAAAAATGTCCTTTTAAGTGAGTGGAAAGGAGGTACTCCTTCTAACCAGTAAGTAGGAAGGTTGTGGATGGCGGAGCGTTCTGAATACAGACACGCTCGGGAAGTAGATGGAATCGCCATGGAGTCAGTACTGCTCGTTTATAAGCCACTGCCTTTAGAAAGTTCGTCGCAGACACAGAGTCACGACTGCGGAGTGCGGAGCTCGATGTCAAGGCTTTTCTGGCACCTTTGGCTTCAGCAGGAACAATGAAACGGCAGCCCAGGATGGCTGGCTATTTCACAAGGCACCTTGGGACAGCCCCGCCTTTCCTTCAGAAGAAGATAAAGAACAGGGTTAACCAGGTGCGGCCACAGTTCAACCCACTCAGGCCGTTTAGCTTTGCCGGTCCCCACAGTCACAGGACGTTCAGTAAACACGGCAGCCACTTGCCACATGCGTGAGAAGCTAGATGGATCTGCCCAAAAGGTTTGCCATCACAGCAGCCGTTCACGAAACAATTTCTGCGTGCCAGGCACATGCCAGGCATAGCTAATGAATCATCCCCCTATCTCCCTAGGTAGGCAAAACACTACCCCTGTTTCCCCTATGAAGAACCTGAGGCTCAGAGAGGTTGAGTAACTTGTCAAGGATTTCACAGCTATTCAAAGGGAAGCTGGAATTTGAACGCAAGTCTGTCTGGTTGGTTGGGCATCGTGGCTCACGCCTATAATCCCAGCACTTTGGGAGGCCAAGCGGGGCGGATCCCTTGAGGTCAGGAGTCTGAGGCCAGCCTGGCCAACAAGGTAAAACCCCATCTGTACTAAAAATACAAAAATTAGCTGGGTGTGGTGGAGTGCGCCTGTAATCCCAGCTACTTGGGAGGCTGACCAGGAGAATCGCTTGAACCCGGGAGGCGGGAATTGCAGTGAGCCAAGATCAAGCCACTGCACTTCAGCCTGAGCAAGAAAGTGAGACTGTGTCTCAGTAAAAAAAAAAAAAAAAAAGTCTGTCTACTCTTAATGATTAGACTGTAAGGGCCTCATGCTGGCCTCTACCAAAATGCTCAAGGTACACATGTTGCAGAATCATCTTCTTCATCCTTAGAACTGCCCAGTATAGGCAAGTGTTTGCATTCCCCATTAAAGATGCTATAGGATGTATCAGTTTCCTGGGGCTTCTATCACAAATTATTACAAACTAGGTGGCTTAAAACAACAGACATTTATTCAATCACAGCTCTGGAGGCCAGAAGTCTAAAATCAAGGCATCAGCATGGCTGTTCTCCCTCCAAAGGGACTAGAAGAAGCCTTCCTTGCCTCTTCCAGCTTTGTTGGTTGCTGGACTCTTTGACTTGTGGCTGCATCACTCTCATCTCTGCCTCCATGGCCTTCACCTATGTGCATGTCTTCCTCCCTTATAGTCTCTTATAAAAGCATCTCTATTGGATTTAAGGCTTATCTTAATCCAGGATCGTCTCATCTCAAGCTCCTTAATTAATTATACCTGTAAATATTGTTTTCCTTTCCTTTTCTTTTGTTTTAGAGATGGGATCTTGCTCTGTCACCTGGGCTGGAGTGCAGTGGTACCATCAAGGCTCACTGCAGCCTCGACCTCCCAGGATCAAGCTATCCTCCTGCTTCAGCCTCCTGAGTAGCCAGGACCACAGGCATGCACCACCATGCCCAGCTAACCTTTTTACTTTTTGTAGGGATGGGTTCTCCTTATGTTCCCCAGGCTGGTCTCAAACTCCTGGCCTCAAGCGGTCCTTCTGCCTCAGCCCCCCAAAGTGCTAGGATTACAGGTGTCAGCCACCATGCTGGGCCTCTTTTTTCTAAATAAGGTCGCATCCCCAGGTTCTAGGAATTTGAACCTGGATCTTTTGGGAGGCCATTTTTCAGCCTACCACGCAGAAAGATGCCAGTGGCACATGAGGTGATTCATTCAATAAGAGTCTTTCCAATTTTGCAGATCTGCAGGGATCATTATAGAATTTAAAAAAATATTTCCACCATTCCATATCCTTTTTTGAAACCAACAAGTATCATAACCAATATTTAAGAAACTCTCACCAAATCCTGCCACTTAGTAAGTGTCACGTAGTCCTCATAGGTACCCTGCAACAGATACTGTTCTTCCTCACTGAACAGGGTAAGAAAATAAAACTATGAGAGGTTAAGAGCCTTGCCTAAGATGTCACAGCCAGGAATGGGTAAAGGTGGGATTGAACTTTCAATCTTTCAGGCTCTGGAGTCTTGAGTTTTTATGCAGGATGCTAAAATGCCTTTTCTTAGAAATGTAGGACTTGGTTAAGAAGCTGAGGTTTGGAAGGAAGTGGAGGTCTGGGGTGATGGGACAATTTATGCTATGTTTAGCCAAGAATTATTCTTGCACAGAATTACCTGAAAGGCTGAAAGCAGGCTTTTGATTGGAAAGGTAATCCACAAGTTGGTTCACCTGATGAAGCTGAGGATCACTCCCCTCAATGCTTTCTCTCTCTCTCCCTCTCTCCCTCTCTCTCTCTCCTTCTCTCTGTCTCTCATGGCTGAAACTGGTACCTTCCGGCAGAGACACCAGGAAGTTGGAGGCAAATGAGAAAATATCCATTTTCACTGTCTCACAGATTTCAATTCAGTAACATCTGCCAATCATATATTCTTATCGCAGGGATATTTCATTTTTGCTGTGCAATCATCTGACTCAAGAGACTGGGTAGATGGAAGGTAAAACCAGACATGCTTACTTGAGGATGGCTGCAAATGGCAGGTGACTTCTCCTGGCATCTGGCGACCACATCCACCGATTCAGGCTCCATGGTGGACAAGATACTATTTCTCTTACAGTCAGAGCTGCTGAGGGCTAAGTGCTTAGAGCTTCTCAGCAGCCCTGTGAAGTCAGATCAATAATGACCTGATCTAGTACTCAGGGAGGCCAAGTTACACACCCAGAACTGACAATCGGCAAGTGCTAGAATCCCTCCAGGTTGCCTGAGTTGCTGCAATACTCTCTCTCTAAGCCCATGTCTCAAGAGTTGCCACTGTTTCAATGAAAGTAAATATAGATAAAGCAAAGAAGAAATTAACTCATTCACTCATTCATCCATTCATTCATCCGTCTCTATAGTGTCTGCATTATGTGCCAGAAAAGCCAACAGGAAAATCCCTTCATCCATGTGTGTGCCCCGGATTCTGTGAGTGCTGGGCACCTTGCCCGACTCATAGTTCCTACCTTCCAGAGGTTAAGACTGGAATGTCTATCAATTAATCCAGGACAATATAGCAAATGCAAGAGAGACCAAGAAAGAGACAGGGCCACCAAGGATTCCTGGAGAAGACACTTGAGTTGAGATTTGAAGGGAAGAGGTAGGTGTCAGCCAGAGAAGGAAGGGCTAGCCCACATTTTATTTATTTATTGAGACAGAGTCTCACTCTGTTGCCCAGGCTGGAGTGCAGTGGCTTGACCTCAGCTCACTGCAACCTCTACCTCCCGGGTTTAAGCGATCCTTCCACCTCAGCCTCTCAAGTAGCTGGGACTGCAGGCACTCACCACCACACCCAGATAATTTTTGTATTTTCAGTAGAGACGGGGTTTCACCACAGGCTGGTCTCAATCTTCTGACCTCAGGTGATCCGCCTGCCTCACCCTCCCAAAGTGCTGGGATTATAGGCGTGAGCCACTGCGCCTGGCCTGGCCCACATTTTGGGTGTGTGTTCAGCAGGCACACCCCAATGTGACTATGCCAGGTTAAATATTTGATTACCTCCATGTTGATTGGTAAACAGTGAGGGCTCAGAGCCCACCGAGTGGCCCCCTCCCTACCTCCTCTGTCTTGGATCTCGGCTCACTTCACCATGATGCAGACATTAAAGTGTTAACATCTGGCACAGCAAGAAGCTCTGAGACTCTGCCCCACTCCTGCTCTTTAGTCCCTTCCAGTTGGTGCTGGTGCCCTACAGAGTGACATGTATTTTGATTTTTTTTTTTTAACTCCTGGGCTGGGGAGCAATTGAGTAAGATGGCACGTAGGCCTGGGACATGCTGGCAGTCACCATGGCTGGAAAACAGGAAGCCACAGAAGTGCTGGAGGTGAGGCTGCAAGACTCAGAATGAGCCCCTGGGGAAGGACCTTGTGTGACATATGAGAGAGAATAGACTACCTTGAGGATAACGTGGAGACACTGGGGTTTTTGTAAGCATGCTATTTTTTATTGATGTGTAATTATACATAGTATAATAGACTCTTCTTAAGTCTACAGTTTGATGAGTCTTGACAGGGTATATACCCCTGTGTGGCCACCACCCGTCCACAGGTGTAGGTATAGAACATCTCTGTTCCTCCAGGAACTTCCTTCTGTCCCTTCCATGGGAGATTTTAAGCAGGGGAGTGGCATGGCTACACTTAGCGTTTTTCAAGTTTGCATTTGGAAAATTGTTTTACCCACTTCTTGAGCCCCTCTTGCATGCTGCACACTGTTCTAGCTGTAGAGAAGAGGGACGGGGCACATTCTGGTGGAGGAGCTCCCTTTTGGAGAAAGGACAAAGGCAGTCAATGGTGTGCAGAACCAGCTTGATGGGCACACAGCCTCTGCAGTCAGAGGGGCCCCCAGGCTTGGTTTAATGCTCTGCCGTCACCATGTTTAAATTCTTAATAGTTTTTGGACGAGGGGCTCTGTGTTTTTATTTTGCACTGGGTCCCATGAACAAAGCAGCTGGGCCTGACATTCCAAAGGAAATTAACAGGAGCCGAGAGAAAGAGGATATAGAGGGTCTTAAAGAGAAGATCCTCTCGGGAGGAACGAGGAAAGAAGTCAGCCAGGTGACGAGTGAAGGTTGCAAGAGGGATTCGCTTCCCTCAAATTCTCTGTTTAGCGATAAGCATAAGATAGGGGAGATATTTCATATCTGCCGCTGTTCTTATAACTCTACCCACAGCCCCAGTAAATGTATATGGGCTCAATTAATTACAATGACTAACGCATCTGACAAGCCAAATATTAGCTCGCGAGAACTGAGTACACTTATAAGTATTAAGTACAGATACAAATAATTAACAATAAGCTCGCTGGCGTTATTATCTTCTAATTAACTATAGAAAAAATTCAAACCTTAATCCAGAGCAAAATGAAAACAAAAGGAAAGCGAGACCTCTGTCAGCTTTAGAAACGGAGGTGTTGTAAGGAAGAGAGATAGGGCTCGGTGGATTTTCATCTGCACTGATGATGAATTTCATCAGCCTTCCTTTGCTGACGTCAAAGCCAAAATAAGTGCCTTGGTCTGTTTCTCCCTGCTGGGGCCAGATGTCCAATGGGAAGAGTTTGGCAGAAGATAAACTGGAGGTCTGATTACTAGAAGCAGGAGGAGCAAGGTTGGCATTGCCCTGGAGAAATCCATCTCTATCATCCTCAGACAGACCGCTTGTCGCTGGAATTTGGAACAAAGAGAAGTTGAGTTGAAAGGACTCCAATCCTCTCTTGGCAACTGGGTCTTCTTCCTGAAAGGAATCCTGAAGTTGGGCAGTTCAACTAAAAACCGAAACTAAATACCTGAGCTGCCATGATATTATTGCCAGTAAATATTTCTAAAGCCAGGGAATCTAGAAACAGTTTTCCTGACTGATGTTGCTTTCCATATACTATTAGGCTGGTACAAAAGCGTTTGCAGTTTTGCCATTACTTTTAATGCAAAACTGCAATTGCTTTTGTACCAACCTAATACCAAAAAAGGAAGTATTTGCAATTATCTGTAAAACTTGGTTCTAAAGTCTCTAGTTTGGTCTAAATGATGTGGCTTTGCTGCTTTGGGCTCCCTGGTTCTCTGGATACTGTAGAAGCCCTTGTCTGCATTGTGTTAAAGCCTTGTTACCTCTGTTGGCCTTTGTAACTCACTGCAAACTACATGGGAACCTTAATAGCTTCTCCCTTGCTCAGTTTCTTTTTAGCTCCTGATCAACTCCTGCAGGGGAACATACTATACCCATCTTGATCATAATTGTGGCTGCCATTATTCTGTACTATCTACATGCAGGCTCTGTGCGCAGAGCTCTGCCCCCGTTATCTTATTTAATCCTTCCAACAGGAAATTGTGCTGGCTCTGCCTGCAGAATGTATTCAGAACCCAACCACTTCTCAGCACCTCCATGCCACCTTACTGGTCCAAGCTCCCATCTTCTCTCACCTGGATGACTACAGGAGGCTCCTCACTGGCTACCCTGCTGCTGCCCTTGTCTGTGGTCTATTTTTCAACACAGCAGACTGAATGATGCATTTGAAATACAAGTCAGCTCAGGTCATAAGCCTCCGAGGGCTCCCCATCTGGCTCCAAGTTGAATCCAAAACTCCTCCTCTCGTCCTTGCACACACTGGTCTAGGCACTCTGGTCTCTTTGCGTTTTCATGAACAGGGCCTGTGGGCCCTGTTCCTTCCCCACAAGATACCCACGTGACTTATGCCCTCTCTTCCTCCAGGCTTTGTTGAAATGTCACCTTCTTAGTGGAGCCTATTGTGACCATGCTATTCAAACTTCAGTCTTTAGGCCAGGTGCGGTGGTTCACGCCTGTCATCCCAGCACTCTGGGAGGCCAAAGCAGGAGGATCACTTGAGCCCAGGGGTTCAAGACCAGCTTGGGCAGCATGGCAAAATCCCATCTCTACCACAAATAAATAAATAGCTGGGCATGGTGGGCATGGTGGCACACGCCAAGACCCCATCTTTACAATAAATAAATAAAGAAATAGCTGAGCATGATGGCACATCCCAAGACCCCATCTCTATTATAAACAAATAAATAGGTGGACATAGTGGTACGCACCAAGATCCCACCTCTACCATCAATCAATTAATAAATAAATAAAATAAATAGCTGGGCATAGTGACACATGCCAAGACCCCATCTTTACCATAATTAAATAAATAAATAGCTGGGCATGGTGGCACACACCTGTAGTCCCAGCTACTCAGAGTAGGAGGCTACAGTCAGGGGATCCCTTGAGCACAGGAGTTCATGTAGTGATCCGTGATTGTGCTACTGCACTCCAGCCTGGGCAACAGAGCAAGACCCTGTCTCTAAAAAAATAAATAAATAAGAAAATCCAGCCTTTCCCTCGGCCCTCCTGTTCTACCTTTTCTCATAAAACATATCACCATCTATCTTAAAATTACTTATTATGTTTACTGTTGTTTGTTTTAGTAACCACTAAGAATAGCATGGGGCACACCATAGGTGTACAATAAATATTTACTGAATGAATGAATAAATAAATGACCCATGAAGTATGTCCTATAAGCAGTCCCACATTACAGAGGAAGAAACTGAGGGCTCAGAAGGGTTTACCTTACCCATTACCTTTCCCAAGGTAAGTTAGTTACTGTCAGAGTTGGGACTTCAGCCCAGGTCCTACATCCACAAAGCAACTTACCTGCTATGTTTGCAGCAATTGTAAGTTAGGCCCACTCTTTATCATTCAGTAAAAGACCATTTCAAGACCCTGCTTACCTTGCAAGACCTGGTCTGACATATGACCAATTCAGTGTTAATGCCTACTGTGCTAGGAGTCATCAGAAGTGTTAATTTTCTACAAATGCAAAACAGGATTTTTACATGAGAAATTACGAATTAATCATTTAATTAATGTATTTTGTTTGTTGATTTATTTTGTTTGAGACAGGGTCTCACTTTGTCATTCAGGCTGGCGTGCAGTGGTGCAATCATGGCTCACTGCAGCCTCAACCTCCCAGGCACAGGTGATCCTCCTACCTTAGCCTCTTGAGGAGCTGGGACTACAGACATGCACCATCATGCCCAGCTAATTTTTGTACTTTTTGTAGAGATGGGGTCTTGCCACATTGCCCAGGTTGGTCTCAAACTCCTGGACTCAAGCGATCTGTCCACCTTAGCCTCCCAAAGTGCTGAGATTACAGGCGTGAGACACTGCACCCGGCCCTAATTAATATACTTTGAATAACAGCTTCCCCAAACTCATATGTAATAGAAATATTTGGTGCTCTGGGACAAATAGGTAACAGAGGGGAAAAAAAGAAATATTTGGAATAGTCTAAAAGAAGTGGAATTTTAGCAGATGATTTTTAAAGTATAGATAAGGTAATTACATAGCAATTATCTTAATCTATGTACTTAACTGCCTAGACTCAGGGGACATAATCCAGAAACTCATGGGAAGTTTTTCCCACTCACTGCATGTCCTCTATGGTCAGGAGACGAGGCTTCTGGAACTTTAAAGGCAAATCTTAATAAATTACACATAAAATTACCACAGAACTTCACAGTTCCACTCCTCCCTATAAACCCCAAAGAACTGAAAACAGGTGTTCAAACAAAAACTCATACAGGAATGTTCATAGCAGAATTAATCATGCTAACTAAAAGATAAAAACATCCAAAATGTCCATCACCTGATGAATGGATCAACAAATTGTTGTCTATCCATACAATGGAATATTATTCAGCCATAAAAAGGAATGAAGCGCAGATACATGCTACAGCATGGATGAGGCTTGAAAACATGGTGCTGAGTGAAAAAAACCAGACACAAAAGGCCACATGTTAAATAATTTCATTTATATGAAAAGTCCATGACAGGTCAAACCACATGGACAGATAGAAGATTAGTGATTTTCAGCAGCTGTGGTACGGAAGGATTGGGGAGTGACTGCTTAATGGTCACAAGGTTTCTGCTTGGAGTGATGAGAATGTTCTGGAATGAGATAGTGCTTATGGTTGCTCAACATTGCCAATGTACTGAATGCCAATAAATCATACAATTTAAAGTGGTACACTTTATGTTATGTATATTTTCCCAATTTTTTAAAAAAGTAAATCTTTAAATTCTGGCCTTGGCCCCAGGACATTTCAACTTGGTTCTGATTTGGTAGGCAGGTAGCTAAGGATTAAGTCCCTTCATAGCGATTATTGACTAGGAAGAGCTATGATATATCAGACTAGGCTGTGTAACAGACTTGCATGTGTGGCTAGATTTTATTGCCAGCCCTGTGGAGTCAAGGCTTGATCCTCCCTTTCCTCAGAAATGGTGGTACATCTAGTACAATGCTATTCTGACAAGCTGAACAGCCAATTTCTTCCTTCCTTTCTTTCTTTCTCTCTTTCTTTCTTTCTTTCTTTCTTTCTTTCTTTCTTTCTTTCTTTCTTTCTTTCTTTCTTTCTTTCTTTCTTTCTTTCTTTCTTTTTCATTACCAAAGCCATATACCCTGTAGTAAAACATCTAAACAATATAGAAGGGACATCTCCCCTCTTACCATCTCTATCCTTGGGTTTAATCACTACCATCTACAACCTGGTGTACATCCTTTCAGACCTTTCTCTACTCATGTACGAAGATCTACATATAAATGTGCACATCATTGTTGAACTTTTGAGGTTTTTTTACAAAAATGAACTCATACTATATGTAGTGCTGCAACTATATATACTCTATATACTATATATATAGTGCATATATATATATTATATATATAATATATATATATATTTGGCTGAAACTTGCTTTTTTTTAAACTCAATACCATATCAGAAAAAGCTTTCCACAGGAATACATATAGATTATCTCTTTCTTCTTAATGGCTACAAAGCATGGATATATGACCATTTATTTAACCAGTCCACTCTTGTCAGATAATTATCTTGCCTCCAATTTTTCACCATTGCAAGCCAGGCTGTGAGGAACACCCTGTTCATATATTCTTGCATACTGGTGGGAGTTTTTCTGTGGGAGTGATTCCTAGAAGTGAAATTGCTGGGCTGAAGGAAAATTCTTTCTTTTCTTTGACTTTTTAGCAGCACGTCAGTTCGGGACACAAACGTATATTATCTCTGGCCTCAGGACAAAAAGGCTAGAACTTTGAGCTTTAGATGGGGCTTTGCTTAACTCGGCATTCACCCTGCATCCTGCAACCATAGCTATTTTCATTCATTTTATAAGTTCGTTGTCTCCAGATTGACTCCAGCAGAGGGAAAAGAAATCAGGTCCTTCTGTGCCATTCTTCAAACATTTAGAGGAAATTGATTTTCCACATGGGCTGTAGCCAAGCGAGGGATGCGCCGGCACAGAAGTCCCCGTGACAGGCTATTACTACTAACACTTGCAACAATTAGGTTCAACCCAACTTGAGATATTTTATTAGTGAGTGTAATTCCTCATCAGGCTAATATTGCAAATTGCCAAAATCAGCAGCAATTCTAAAATAGGATTTCCTTCATAATCCCTTTTAAAGGGACCTTGTGGAGCCTTGAAGTGCTTGGAAAAAGAAAGCTTTTATTCTCCAAGCAAGGACAAAAGGCTGCTGGTCCAAGAAGCTGATAGCTTGCCTTACCTTTTTGCTCTTACCTTTCTTACGTGCTTTCTCATGGCATCCAAGGGGATGCTTTCACCTGCAAAGAGCAGAAATGCAGTTTCAAACTGGTTTCAATAATACAGTAATGTCATATGCCCCTTTAACCTAGAAGTTTAAAGGTGAGGTGAGTTTAGGGCTGGTTGACTCGACGTCTCAACAGTGACGCTGGGAATTGGGTTTTTTTCCCCAAAGTGATTAAAAGCACTGGTTCCAAAGCCAGTATGATATTGAATAGCTAACCTCTTGATAGCTATGTGACTTTGAACAATTGCATTATGTCTCTGAGCCTCAGCTTTCTCATTTGTGAAAAACTGGATAATAATAACACAACAACTTATGTGGTTTTTGTGAGTATATTCAAGGCTCACTGCAGCCTTGAAATCCTGGGCTCACATGATCCTCCCGCCTCAGCCTCCACCCAGATGATTTTTTATTTTTATGTAGAGACAGGGTCTCACTGTGTTGCCCAGGCTGGTCTCATACTCTTGGGCTCAAGTGGTCCTCTCACCTTGGGCTCCCAAAATTGCTGGGATTACAGGTATGAGCCACCACCATGGCCAGCCTGATTTTTATTTAACCATTTAAAAAATGCAAAAACTAGTTAATGGGCCATGAAAACAGGCAGGGTCCTCTCCCTGAACTAAAGGAAATCAGACATTTAGAATACTCTCTGGCAAGTTCTAAATGCTCAATAAATGTTTGTGGCTTTTGTTATTACTACCATCCACTCTCTGCACTTCCCCTCTCCGTATTGGCTTCATTGCCAGTCTGGTAGCAAGAGGGCTGCAGCACTTTAAGGAGTGGCAGCCAGAGAAAGGAGAAAAAAAATCTCTGCCGGGCGTGGTGGCTCATGCCTGTTATCCAAGCACTTTGGGAGGCCAAGGCGGGTGGATCACTTGAGGTCAGGAGTTCAAGACCAGCCTGGCCAATATGGTGAAACCCCGTCTTTACTAAAAATACAAAAAGTAGCTGGGTATGGTGGTGCACGCTTGTAATCCCAGCTACTCTGAAGGCTGAGGCAGAAGAATCACTTGAACCTCGGAGGCGAAGGTTGCAGTCAGCCTAGATCACAGCCACTGCTCTCCAAACTGGGTGAAGAAGTGAAACTCTGCCTCAAAAAAGTATATAGATAGATAGATAGATAGATAGATAGATAGATAGATAGATAGATAGAACTCTCTATATATCTTCCAGGGATACTTTATTAGGAACCAGATCATTCCCTATCTGACATACGTCCCCCATCTCAGTGACCAGAATGGGTCACATGACCTCTGCCAGAACCAATCACCAGCAATGGGAGGGATTATTTTTGACCAATCAGGCCCACTCCTGCAGCTGAGGGCAGAGTCAGTTTGCCCGGTGTCCCATTCTGAATGGGGACTGGGTGAATGCCGGACCCAAACACGGTTTTCATTTGGTTGATTGGGTTTTAATTTTTAGGATCTTGGTCTGTCGCCCAGGCTGGAGTGCAGTGGTGTGATCATGGATTACTGCAGCCTCAATTTCCTGGACTCCATTGATCCTCCCGCTTTGGCCTCCCAAAGTCCTGGGATTACAGGCATGAGCCTAAGTGTCTGGCTCCAAACAGGGTTTCTGTTAGGACAGAGGGCGGTAAGGCATGGATGCTGGATGGGCAGCTAGCAAGCCAGGTACACCCACTCTCTCAAACCCCCAAGGATTTACTGCAAGGAGAGGACCCACTAATCCATTTTATATATATCATCTCATAACAAGAGCAAGTCTTTTGAGGATTTGGGCTGGAGAACATTGGCTCTGCTAACCTTTAAGTCTTCTTAAATAACCGCTGTGGTCATAACTCATTGGATTGTAGGAATTCCAAACAATTTTATAGCACTTTTGAGTTTACTACACACTCTCCCCATCTGATCCTTTATTTGCCTTTCACTGTTCTTGGAGGCAAGGACTATCATCTTCATTCTGCAGAGAAGATGAGACGTGATTGGTCTAAGGGCACATAGTTAAGTCTTTGAAACTTGATTTCTGACCTCCAGATTCTGGGCCCTTTTCCACCCTACATCCTGGTTGCAGTGGAAGGGGCAGTGGCAGCAGTTGCATCCTGGGAAGAGTTAGTGACTGTGAAGGTAGGTAACAAGGCAACCAAGGGGATTTTACTGAGAGTCAACACGGCCTTAAAAACTGTGCTTGGGCTGGGCGCAGTGGCTCGTGTTTTTAATCCCAGCACTTTGGGAGGCAAGGTGAGCCGATCACTTGAGGTCAGGAGTTCTAGACCAGCCTGGAAAACATGGTGAAACCCCGTCTTTACTAAAAATACAAAAACTGGCCAGGCATGGTGGCGCACATCTGTAATCTCAGCTACTTGGGAGGCTGAGGCACAAGAATCACTTGAACCCAGGAGGCAAAGGCTGCAGTGAGCTGAGACCCCACCACTACACTCCAGCCTGGGCAACAGAGCAAGACTCTATCTGAAAAAAACAAAACAAAACTGTGTTTGGCCAGGTGCAGTGGCTCACACCTGTAATCCCAGCACTTTGGCAGGCCAAGGAAGGAGGAGCCCCTGAGGCCAGGAGTTTGAGGGTAGCCTGGGCAACATAGTGAGACCCCACCTCTAAAAAAAAGGAAGCTGGGTCAGTGGCTCATACCTGTAATCCCAGCATTCTGGGAGGCCGAGGTGGGCAGATCCCCTGAGGTCAAGAGTTTGAAGCCAGCCAGGCCAACGTGGCAAAACCTTGTCTCTACTAAAAATACAAAAATTAGCTCGGCATGGTGGCATGCGCCTGTAATCCCAGCTACTCAGGAGGCTGAGGCAAGAGAATCGCTCAAACCCAGGAGATGGAGTTTTCAGTAAGCCAATAGGGCGCCATTGTGCTCCAGCCTGGGCAACTGAGCCAGACTCCGTCTTAAAAAAAAAAAAAAAAAAAAAAGAAACCAAAATGCTAACAGAATTGCTTCTGGGTAGTGAGATCATGAGTGGGTTTTCCACCAGCTTCCTTATCTTTTTTCTCTACTTTCCATTCTTTCTATAATACTCATTTTATAATCAAAGAAAAACATACGGTAAAAGCCAGAAGGGAACTGAGTAGTTTTGCAGGCTAAGGTTTCTCATTATATAGACAGATTCTGGCAATGAAGGACTAAGTGAGGCATAGCAGGGCTGTTTGCAGAGTGGGGGAAGGAAAACCACATCCTGAAGGATCTTCCGTCTCTCCAGGTGGCTGTGCAGCCTCAGCATGGCTGACAAGTAGCAAATAGTTGGAGTCCTCCAGGTATATAGTGGGAAGTTCACAAGCTTTGAGCAAATTAACCACTCTGACCTTCAATGTCTTCATCTGTTACATGAGGATAATAATGCCTCATAATACCTCATACTGAATTTTAAATTTATTTAATTTGCATTGATTTCAATGCCTCATAACATAGGATTCAAATTCTTTCAATCGTATGACAAATTGACCTAGGGGGCTGGAGATGCAACAGTGACCTAAGAGACAAGGTCCCTGATCTTTGACATATTTCATTCTAGTAGAGGGTTAGGGTGGGGAGCTGAGTTGCCAATCTGAGGAACAGCAAGTGCAAAGGCCCTGGGGCAGACAAAAGCTTGGAGCTTTACAGCAGAGAGGGGTCTTACGTGCCTGGAGCTTGGTGAGCAGGTGGAGAATGGGAGCATTTGTAGGCTGCGGTCAGGCCTTGCAGGCCTGGGCAAGGAACTTGGATTTTATTCTAAGAACAATGTGAAGCACTTAAGGGGTTTCAGCAGCAGACTAGCATGATCTGATTTAGGGTTTATGTCTTAAAAAGGCCACTCTAGCTGCTATGCAGAGAATAGATTGTAGGAGTATGTGAGACGATCAATACGCAAAAGCACTTAACTTTGGGTCTGGCACAAAGTAAGTGTCTTAATAAGTAGTAAGAGTTTTTCATTATTATCCTCATTATCCTTATGATTATTACTACTCTTTTGTCTGCCTAGAGCTGGTTTGGGGTTCTTGCACATTTTGCTTCACATATTAACAAAGCATTCAAACTAACCAGTGAATTTTTCAAATTCACTTTTCAGGTGTTTTTATGTCCTCAGAAAGGTGATGGTTAAAAGTCAAAAACAAGCAATACCTGCAGCCAAAAAGAACAGTAGACAAATTTCTGAATCCAATACGGTTTCATCCTTCAGGGGTAAGTGCTGGTTATCTTGTAGCTCAAAGAGGACTCTGGCTCTTGATTACAAGTTTCAATCTCCACCAAAGTCCTGGCTGAGCACGGACCCTGTTGTGAAATCCAACATATTTGGACATATTTAAAAATACCTCCCTTCCTCTCCTACCAACCCCTCCTTCCTGCAGACTCAGATCAGAGACGACTGTCTCTGGGAAGCCTCCTGTGATCCCAGGCCACACTCCACACCACGGCTGTGTCCTCCTGTGTTCTTAAGGCTTGAACAAGGCCACATAGCATAACCTCATCACCTTAGTGAAAGTGAATTTCCTCCACTAGACTCTGAGTAGAGCTAGGCTGTTCAATATGCTGGCAGTGGCCATGTGTGGCTATTTAAATCTATGTTGCAATTAGTACAAATTAAATGAAATTTAAAATTCAGTTTCTCTATCACACTAGCTTCATTTCAAGTCCTCAGTAGCTACCAACAGTGGGTACCATATTTGACAGTGCAGATATGGAATATTTCTATAATTGCAGAAAGTTCTAGTGGACAGTGGTGCCCTAGGGGGCAGGAGTCATGTTTTATTTATTAGTTTTGGACTAGCAAGGTGCTTACCACATAGACCTGGGCAGTAGGCACACCTGGGTTTAAATGATAGCTCCTAATCTTACTAGCTGTGTGACGTGGCCATGATAAACTTCTTTGTACCTACCTCACCGTGTGGTCGTGAAGCTTATATAAATTAAGACATATGGAGAGTTTAAAACAGAGCCTAACAGGGACCGGGTGTGGCGGCTCATGCCTATAATCCCAGCACTTTCGGAGGATCATTTGAGCTCAGGAGTTTGAGACCAGCCTGGGCAATATAGTAAGACCTCACCTCTACAGAAAGTCAGAGAAGATTAGGCAAGCATGGGGGTGTGTGCCTGTAGTCCAGCTACTTAAAAGGCTGAGGTGGGAGGATTGCTTGAGCCAGAGAGGTTGAGGCTGCAGTGAGCTATGATTACATCAGTACACTCCAGCCTGGGTGACAGAGTGAGACTCTGTCTTGAAAAATAAAAATAAAACAGAGCCTAACACCCAGCAAGCGTTAGCTACTATTATTATCTAATTCATTAAAGTCACCAACACATAGCAGGCCCTGTTAAATGTTTATTGATTGCGGCCGGGCGCGGTGGCTCAAGCCTGTAATCCCAGCACTTTGGGAGGCCGAGGTGGGCGGATCACGACGTCAGGAGATCGAGACCATCCTGGCTAACCCGGTGAAACCCCGTCTCTACTAAAAAATACAAAAAAACTAGCTGGGCGAGGTGGCGGGCGCCTGTAGTCCCAGCTGCTCCGGAGGCTGAGGCAGGAGAATGGCGTGAACCTGGGAGGCGGAGCTTGCAGTTAGCTGAGATCCGGCCACTGCACTCCAGCCTGGGCAACAGAGCGAGACTCTGTCTCAAAAAAAAAACCAAAAAAAAAAAACAATGTTTATTGATTGCCTGAACAAATGAACCAAAAAAAAAAAAAAAACGACTGAATGAATGGCCTTTATTTTTGGCTTTAATGAAAGCAGAATATCTCTTTTGAAACCAAATATGATTGCTATTAATAGTAGCTTCTACTTGTTCAGCACTTACTGTATATCAGGCACTGTGCTGACTGCTTTCTACAAATTTCTCCCAACAGCCTGATGAAGGAGGAAGGAGGTTCTGTTGTTAACCACCCCTTTTCACAGATGAGGAAACTGACGCTCAGGGAAATGAAGCAATTGCTCTCCCCAGGCAGAAGCCCAGAATTTGAAGCTATGCCTCTCTGACTTGGCGGAGTTACTATTGCATCTAGATTACTGGTGGCCAGGATTGCTTCTAGAAGTGATCTTGCCTTCCTGGCTCTCTCTAGTTCTTCAGTCTCCAAGGAGTGGGAGGATTGGGGGTGAATACAGGCAGCCGCTGTGATGCGCTCCTTCCTCCCTGACCTTTGGGAAGGGCCTGTGGCTCCCCCATTGTGAGCACACACCTGCAAGAAGGAAGGCAGGCTGCTCAGTTTTCTTTCCTGTTCACAGAAAGACTTTTGACCCTGGTTTCTCGGATTCTTTTCTTCCCCTATCCATCCCCAGGGCGCCAGCCCCTCTCCCCGTGCCCACCCCTCTCCACCTCCCCACGCACACCACGGAGCAATGGCGGAGCGGCAGACAAGGGCGCCTTTCTTCAAAGTGGTTCGCCTTCATCTCATAAATTCTCAGCCCTGGCTTGATTGGCTGCACGAAAGGGAGCTAGGCCCCCACTCTGCTCCTCAGATACAAAGTGAGTTGTGTGCAGTCTGCCCACGTGAGGTCAATCACAGGGGCCCGCGCCTCTCAGAAATCCCAAAGGACAAAATACCAAAGAGCCTGGTCACAGGATCAAAATTATCTATGGCAAGACAAAGGAAAGCAGATAGCTGGGAAAATCAAGACAATGAAGAGGCAATGTGAACGAGATCTCTCATTCCTAACCTGAGGACTTGAAAGATGGTTAACCCTTTCCCCCTGCCTAACCTTTTTAGCTTCCAGCCAAATAGAGTCTACCCACAGATGAAGACGGTGCCCAAACCTTGAGGGAATGGCCTCAAATTCAACCATTCCTGGTGTTTCCTTTTGCCACTTTCAAGAACTTGCATTTCCCATAGAGCATGATTCCAATGTTTCCAATTTTTAGGCACTAAAATTAGTCCAACTGTGTCTTCTAATTCTGTAGACACAACCCAGCTTGTGCAAATGTCCCTCTCTTCCATTTCTGGGTGGATTTTTGCATATTACAGACTGCCAATTTTGTCGAGTGTTCTTGGGGGAAGATAGAAGTTTAAAATCATCTAGCTGCTTACCGTGAATCAAATACTGTGGGGCCCAAAGTTCTGGTTTAGAGAGAATGCTGCACATAGCACCATCACGAAAAAGAAAAACACAGACAAATGTCCTACATACATCACCACTGCACACGTGGTAAGAATATGAACTGTAATTTATTGAACACTTACTATGGACGTAAGCATTTCCCGGGCTTTTCTTTATTTGCCAGAATTTTATTTGATCCTTGCAGCAATCCTCCCTCTGAGGCAGATAACAGTTTTATCACCATTTTATAGAATAAGAAACCCAGGCTCCTCAAAGTTAGGTCATTTGCCCAAAGACGCAATGAAAAATGAGTCCTACTGAGATTTGAACCCAGATCCCTCTGATTACAAAGGCTCTGAATTAAGCACTGAATTTCAGTATGTAATAAGTAGTAGTTGTTATTATTATCACAAAATACAACACATTATTTGTAAAAATGGAAAGGTATAAATTCAGGCAACAAAATTGCATGTAATCTGTGATACTTTTTAAAAAAGGATAAGTAGGCTACGCATGGTGGTGGCTCACGCCTGTAATCCCAGCACTTTGGGAGGTTGAGATGGGTGGATCACTTGAGGTCATGAGTTTGAGACCAGTGTGGCAGACATGGTGAAACTTCATCTCTGCCAAAAAATACAAAAATTAGCTGGGTGTGTTGGGACATGCCTGTAGTCCCAGCTCCTTGGGAGGCTGAGGCAGGAGAATCACTTGAACCTGGGAGGCAGAGGTTGCAGTGAGCCGAGATTGTGCCACTGCACTCCAGCCTGGCCAACGGAGCGAGACTCTGTCTCAAAATAATAATAATAATAATAATAAAATAAAGAATAGAGGATAGATAGATGATAGCTGGATAGGAGGAAAAATATTAGAACAATCTTTGCCAAAATGTGTAGTGATTTTCTCTTGTGATTTTTTTGCTTTCCAGTTCCTTTCCCACCCCCACCCCCGCGTGGTGCTTTCCTTTGCTTTCCAAGTGTTCTCCATGAAGCATGTATAACTTATACCATTAGGAAAGAAATGTGTGTGTGTGCGTATGCATGTGTGTGCACACTCAATGCATGTGTGCTTTAAAAGCAAGAGGGAGTAGAGAAAATGGCAAAACTAGGCCAGAGAAAGCTGGAATCTCAGTTATGTAAATCCTGCCCAAAATGGCAATTTGGGGGAATGTAAAGTCATCCCCAGCCCTGATGAATCAAAAGTCCTAAGCCATCTGCCTCCTAGACCAAGTGCAGCCAGGTGCCGGCAATGTGAGAAAACCCTTTAAACAGTGCTCCAGAGAGCGTGCGTTTCCCTAGAGGGGGAAAACAGCGAATGGTAGAGCTCACCTAAGCAAAGATACAGGTTTCCTTCCTAACAGACCCTCCCAGGCTATTGCGTTTGCTGCTCAGATTCAGGCAGCCCCAACTTTATCAAGAAACACCAGAGCAGTCAGAGAAGGGGCAGAAAACCTTCAGCCTGGCCCCCGAGACAAACCCCTAAAAGTCTGGCAGGAGGCAGCCTCTCTGATTCCAAGCCTATATTTTTCATTTCTTGTTTTAACAGTCATAAACGCCTTCCGATGCCAAAGCAGAACATGACTTTAATCCAGATAAAATAAAATTCTTAAACCCTGAAAACTATACGGAGATTTACAGGCCAATTTTAAAAAGCGAGAGCCTCAGTCGCTTCCAAGAGCGGCACATTCCACATAGCCCGGCGCTGGGTGCAGCCCCGTGGCCCTGCCTCCTGGAGATGAGGTCCCAGGACATGCCACTCAGCCCTGAAATCCACAATCTCTTGGCAGAGAGACAGCAAGCAAATGCTGTTCGGCGTGTGGACTCTTCTCAGATTCCCGGGCTCTGGGGTCTCTTGGCTTTCAGGACTCCTAATATGTTCCAGCTCCCCTCTCTCTGCCTCCCCTCACCCCCAGCTGTTGCAGAAAACCACAGTCAACCTCTTCTGGCTCTAAGCAGCCAAGTTTTCTCTAAGTAAACACAGAATGTAGGAGAAGATCAGCTCTGTTCCATTCCCAGCACTGTGGGTTGGGTCAAGGCTGGCCTGGCAGCAACCCTGAGAATCTAGCTAGGGTTGGTTCCAGGGTAACCATGGGCTGCTGCCACTTAGGGGAGCCTTACTATGTGCTAGATGCTTTATTACCATGATCTCATTGATTACTCAGGAGTTGCTATTAGTCCCATGAGATTGGACCTTTACCTATTGAATGTAATCTTTTCGCCGCTCTAGGTTCATTCATCCTTTTGTCCTCTTTCTCTGAGCCTTTGGGGCTGAGCTGTTCCCGTTGGCTCCCATGCCCTCTGGCCCCTAGTTGGGTTTGTCTAAGGAGAGAAGAGGCACTGGCAGGAGATCGGAGGAAGGAAGATAATGAATTTGGGACACTTGTCCCCCACGCTTCTCCTTTCTATGTTGCTGTGGGCTGGCTGTGCCTCTTTCAAATGCCACATCTCCTGTTGGGTGACCTTCTCCATACAGCTCCCCCTTTCCAGGTTTGGCAACTGCCCCTTCTAGTCCTGGCAAGCCCAGGGATAGTAACAGTGCCTCCCTTTGCCAACCCAGGTATCGCACTCTACCCTGTTGATAGTCCTAAATTCTGCCCACACCTGTGCAAATAATCTGTTAAACTCTCCTCAAATTACTCAGTTTGAGTGTGCCCTCTGTTTCCTTCCAGGCTCCTAACCAATGCATATGTATTGTCTCCAGATTATAGATGAGGAGATGAAACTCAGAGAATTTAAATCACCTGCTCGAAGTCGATTATCTGGGATTTGAATTTGGGTTGGCCTGACTCCACAGTCCCAGCTCTTAATCTCTTAAATATTGTATATTAAAAAAAACTATTATTCAGTGCCTACTATGTGCCACACAGTTTGCTAAGCACTCTGTACCTTTATTTCACGATGTCTCACAAACACTTTATTGTAGGTACTTCTTACTATCCCCATTTTACAGATGAGAAAACTGAGGCTCAGAAAGGGGGCTTCACCTGCCAAGTCCACAAAGTTAAAAAGGAGCAGAGTCAGGCCAGGCACGGTGGCTCACACCTATAATCCTGACACTTTGGGAGGCCGAAGTGGGAGGATCACTTGAACCCAGGAGTTTGAGACCAGCCTGGGTAACATAGCGAGACCCCATCTCTATAAAAAATAAAAATAAAAAATTAGCTGGGCATGATGGCACACGCCTGTGGTCCCAGCTACTCGGGAGGCTGGCATGGGAGGATCGCTTGAGTCCAGAAGGTCGAGGCTGCAGTAAGCATGATCATGCCACTACACTCCCTCCTGGGTGACAGAGTGAGATCCTGTCTCAAAAAACAAACAAACAAAAAGGAGCAGAGCTAGTACATGAACCCAGGGCTGCCCCAGTCTTTTAACCACTTCAAGTTCTCTATTGCAGAGGGGTCAAAAACAGATCTATGCTGCAGCTGGGAAATTAGTATGGGGTGGGACTCGGGTCTTAGCCTTGCGCATCTCCTCAACCCTGGAAGCCGTCTTATCAGGGCTGCCCTCTAAAAACGCCCCTCTGCACTGTGGTCCCACAGAAATCCACAGTATACTCTCTGGCTTTCTCCCCAGGCCCCAACCCAACTGTCCTAAATCACTTGGCTGGGTCCCCTTTCTTCTCTCGTTCACCTTAAAAGGCCACCCCCATCTGTCTACCTATCATCATCTACTTTATTAGCTTTATTAAGGTATAATTGACATGCAATAGTCTGCACATGTTTAAAGTTTAAATTTTAACTTATGCGTACCCCTGTGAAACTATCACGACAATCAAGATCATGAATATATGATCACTCCCAAAAATGGCCTCATGCCCCTTTGTCATCCCCCTCTCCTGTCCCACATCCCAGTACCCAGGCAACTACTGGTGTGCTTTCTTTCTAGAATTTTATAGAAATGGAAACATACGGAAGTTTCTTTCATTCGTGTAATTAATTTTAGATTCATCCATGTTTGTGTATCAATATTTCATTCCTTTTTGTGGATGAGTAGTATTGTGTTGTATGGATATACCACAGTTTGTTCTTTTTCCTTCCTTCCTTCCTTCCTTCCTTCCTTCCTTCCTTCCTTCCTTCCTTCCTTCTCTCTCTCTTTCTCTCTTTCTTTCTGTTCTTTCTTTCTTTCTTTCTCTCTCTCTCTCTCCTTCTTTCTTTCTCTTTCTTTTCCCATCTCTGTTTCCTTTTTCTTTCTTTCTTCTCCTTTCTTATTTCCCTGTCGTCATTCATCTACCTATCTTTCACTTTTTAGAAGTAAGCCTATTTGGAAAGATGTCCATCACAGCATCTATATTTAATAGCAAAAATAGATCTAATGACCTACATCTCAGCCTAAAGGGAAAGGAGTAAATAAAGTTTGTTTACACTCACACAATGGAACACTATACAGCCATCAAAAATAAGGAGATAGTTTTACATGATATCAGACTACAATGAGCCAAATTGTGGCCAGTCTCAACCAAAGAATCACATACCTGGCTGGGCGCGGTGGCTCAAGCCTGTAATCCCAGCACTTTGGGAGGCCAAGACAGGTGGATCACGAGGTCAGGAGATCGAGACCATCCTGGTTAACACAGAGAAACCCCATCTCTACTAAAAAAAATACAAAAAACCAGCCGGGCGAGGTGGCGGGCACCTGTAGTCCCAGCTACTCGGGAGGCTGAGGCAGGAGAATGGCGTGAACCCGGGAGGCGGAGCTTGCAGTGAGCCGAGATCCGGCCACTGCACTCTAGCCTGGGCAACAGAGCGAGACTCCGTCTAAAAAAAAAAAAAACAAAGAATCACATACCAAAGAATCACCAGTACCAAATCCACAAAGCTTTGGAAAATAATTGACATCTGAATTGAAGTCTCTTTGAGCAATCTTTATGATCCTCAAGTCTCCCTCATTGTAACAGCTACTTCCTTAAATGCTTCTCCTCATTTTCTCCCAATTTCAACCTGGGCTATTACATTCTTTTCTTCAGGCACTCCTTCCTTCTTGATTCATCCACTCCTCCCCACTTTTTTTTTTTTTTTAATTGTAAGAGACAGGGTCTTGTTGTATGACCCAGCCTGGAGTACAGTGGTGCCATTATGGCTCACTGCAACCTGGAACTCCTGGGCTCAAAAGATCCTCTCACCTCAGCCTCCTGAGTAGCTAGGACCACAAGCAGTTGCCACCATGCCTAATTTTTTTTTTTAATTTTTGTAACAATGAGGGTCTCACTGTGTTGTCCAGGCTGGAGTGCAGTGACCCCATCATAGCTCAATGCAAGCTCGAACTCCTGGGCTCAAGTGATCCTTCTGCCTCAGCCTCCCAAAAAGTTGGGATTACAGGTATGAGCCATCATGCCTGGCCTTACTCCCTTTTTGATCTACTCTGTTCTACCCCAGGGGGCTTCAGGTCCTTCCTTGTGCAAATTGCAAGTCAATGTACTCACTCTTAGCTTCTCCAGTCCTTGATGTTTCCAACAAAAGGTCTAGGGATTAGGCAGGCAAAGGCAGAATCTTCTTTAGAAGAAAGAATAGATGAAAAGCTGATAAATACTTAGTCATATTTTCATCCATGATATATGCATACAGACACACACACACACACATATACACACGAAGATGCTTATGACACGTTGTTGAGTGCAAAAACAAGTTACAAAACACTCATCACACTTATTATACTTCATTTATTTCCTTCAGAAGGTTATGAAGTCCCGAAGGACAAACATTGTCCCCTGTAATCCGGTGTCTGGAGCATGGCAAATCTTTAAATATACTGTTTTTATTGCTTCATTAGATATTTTGCAACATGTTAGCAGTGCATATCACTGAATGATGGAATTGTAGGTCATTTTCACTAGCTTATTAATATTCTTCCATATTGTTTGAATATTTAATGGAGACCTTACATTTCTTTTCCTCTTGCTCTCTCATTGTATCTTATTTATTTACTTGTTAATGTTATTTTTATAATCTGATAAAGCAAAAAGCTTTTTGAATTAAAAAAAGTGAATGGAATGGTGAGAATTTAAGGCATTTCTTTCTAGTAGGGAAGAGAGATTTGGAGACTTTTGGCACCCATTAAATAATACTGTAGGCAAGAAAACAAAACTCAAGCATTACAGAATCAAACCAATCCTTCAAGTTAGCAGAACCTCTGTGTTTACTTGGTGCGTGCAGCTGCCACACTGACCCTTTCTCCAGCTTCCCCAACAGACTGAGATCTAGTCTGCTTCAGCTCCTCCTGTTGGTTTCTTACAGCCTTTGGACCTCATCAGATGAGCACTTGATACAGAGTCCACTGCGATAGCCAGAAGGGCTGTGCCATTCTTGTTTCACAGATATCTAATGTGCCCTGCCACTGTCCTTGATTCAATTGAAAACTGAAGAAATGGAAAGAAAGATTACTCACTGACACCTGGATAGTATGTTTAACATTTCTTTACTTTGAATACTTTTGTCTGCCCATCCATCCATCCATCCATTCATCCATCCATCACTCATCTACCCATTAATCCATCCATCCATCCTTTCATCTATCCATCCATCATCTATCCATCCATCCATCCACCCTTCCTCCATCATCCATCTACCCATCATCCATCTTCCACCCTCCATCCATCTACCCATCCATCCATTGTCCATTGCTCATTCATCCAACCTCCATCATCCATCCATCTCTCTTCACCTACTATCTATCTACTCTTCCATCCATCTGTCTATCATCTATTATCTATTTCTTCATACATAAGTCCCTCCTTTTCCTTTGACAATCTTTTACCTGGCCATTGATGCCAATGAGGCCAATGGATGTTAATGTTCTGGTATAGCTGGAAAAAGACACAGATTAATAGCAAACATTATTCTCTGCTAAGAATCTGTTGGTAATGAGGCACTAGGCACAATGTAAAGAAATCAGAAAGTGCTAAGCTCATGGCCTGACACATACAAGTGGGAAAAAACATTCCTTTGAGTTCATTCCCTTGTTAGTGCTTGTAATTACAGATCTTTGCTACTGCTTCAATGAAACCTCATGCGTTCATAACAACTGGTGTGAAGGGCAGGTTAAGAGGTCTTTCTGTATTAAAGAGACTGTTTAGAATCCTTAAACAAAATGAACCTTTATTCCTTTTGAGTACAGAGGAGACCCTGACAAAGAAAGGGTTTCCAAGTAGTGGTACTTTTCTTCTGCTCTAATCAACATTTAAAACTCATCTGGATTTGGCAGGAATTTATTTGGGTAAGAGTGAGGTGCTAAAAGCCTTACGACAATTTATTCTTTTGAAGACATGAAACGCACCCTGTACAATCTTCTTGACACGGTTACTCTGGCAAACTTTTATTCACAGGTACACTAAAGGTAAACTGCAGCTCAGGCCAGGTCGAATTATAACAAATGCCATTATTAGCACAGTTCAAATTAATGAGATTTTCCTTTGCTTTAGTTTCAAAAGAGGCTAAAAGCCACTTAGTAACTCGATACCTCTTGTGAATCTCATTACTACAACAGTTTTTAAAACACAGTTTGGTCTTTGGTTACCATAGGAAATTGAAAAGGTCCAATGACTATGTTCCATTTCAGATCCAAGTTTTATGTCCAGGAATTCATTTAAGCTTTGATGATTTTTTAATTTAAAAAATCCCCCACCAATGCTAGAAAAAAAATCTATTAACACACAGTGAACACATGAAAGGGATACTGACCAGTCAAGTCTGTATAAGCTGAAGAAGGGATAGTGACCAGTTTATTGTCTGAGTTCTATGCAAAACCAAAGATGAAAAAGTAAACAAAACTTTCAAACTTTACCGTGTTTCTCTCCAAGCTCCTACTGGCCACAGAGGCAAAAGTTTTTCCTTGTGTTTTATGTCTGGCAACCTCTTAAATTAAGTTGGATTTGTCCCAAGAACCAAATAACAAAATTAATTCATGGACTAAGGCCCTCCAGAATGTCTTTTTCTTTCATTTTGTTTAGTTACTTTTATAGTCCTTTCTTTCTTGGAAGTAATTTGGATTTGATTGCTTCTTCGTGAAATTCTAATGTCAAGACTGTGTCTAATTTCTGTTTTATGAAGAAATCTGGAAACTATACAAAGGAATGAATTGAGATGCAGAGTCAAATAAAATCTGTAATGTGATAACTCTATCAACTCTGCCTGGAAAGATACTGTATTTCAATTAGATCTTGAGACATGTTCTTACATAAACTGACAGCATCGGATTGACAGTGTTCATCTTCCTGGAAAACACAATTTACAAGGACAAGGTGGTGAGCTTGGTTCTGTATTCCAAAGGTACATTGGGTTCCTTGCTTCACCTAAGCCAGAATTGAAGTATGATGTAGCAGACAGGCTTGCTCACACATTAAATCAGAATTGCAAACGTATTAAAAATCCCCACCAAAAAAAAAAAAAAAGAAGGTATTTAAAATTTAAAGTAATAATAATGATACTTAGCATTTAAACAGTACTTTACATCTTCAAAGCACTCCATAAACATCGGTTCCAATTCTCCAGGCGTGCGAGTGGTCTTTGATGTGGAGAAGAGCTCTGTGCACAGTGGGGGAGATAAAGCTATATCCAGAAGAACTGGGCCCAATTAGCTAATTGTAACACTTTCATTTCTTTCCCCTGTTCAGTTTCATTTTTTTTTCCAACTACCTTTTGTTCTCATTTAGAGCCCTCACAGGGTCACCTACACAGGCCTACTGGTAGTAACTAAGCTTCCATCCAAACCCATCCACAAGCCCCTTGCTGCATTCTTTCCACCAGTTGACAGTGAAATAATAATAACATAATAATAATAAACCAAAGTTCAAATGTATTATGATTTGATTTCTTTTATTCTCAGAGTTTGTCTTTCCAATTTTTCAATGGAGTAAAATGTCCTTTTATTTATAAGATGAGAGGAGGTACTCTGTTTTGTAGATAGTAGATTTGGTTTTATTTTGATTTTTGGTTCTTTCTTAGCAAAACAAGAAGTTGTCAATCCTATGTCAGTTTCCACAACTCTCTCAGGAAACTGGAAGCCTGTAAGAAATCCAATAATTAGGAGGGTGCTGGTCTTGCTGATTCTGAGCCCCTCAGCAGCATGGATTTGATATTCGTCTCCATCAGTAATACGTGCTGGCAGGGCTGTGGTGAGGCAAGGACTCTTCTGAAGCAGGTAACTTCCCCCACTCTTGGTGGAAGTACAGATCAGTATCACCTTTTGCAAAAACTTACTAAAATTGCAATCTTTCATGTCTTTTGACCCACAATTCTACTTCTGGAAGTTTGTTTTAATGAAAAACTCATGCAGGTTTGCAAATAAATATGCAAGCTCATGGATGTAGCCTTGTTTGTAGTAGTGAAAAACAGAGGAGCACGAAGGATCCACTAATAACGGAATGATGGAGTCAAGTGAGACACACCCAATAGTGGAATCCATGATGCTGTCACTTGCAGGTTAATGATATGTATCTACTTGCCCTCACGTTGAAGAAGCTCCATGGGGCTCATTCATCCAACACACATTTCTTTTCTTTTCTTTTCTTTGTTTTGCTTTTTTTTTTTTTGGAGACAGAGTCTTGCTCTGTCGCCCAGCCTGGAGTGCAGGGCGCAATTCTGGCTCACTGAAACCTCCGCCTCCCGGGTTCAAGCGATTCTTGTTGCTCAGCCTCCCAAGTAGCTGGGATTACAAGTATGCACCACCATGCCTGGCTAACTTTTGTATTTTTTTTTTTTTTTAGTAGAGACCAGGTCTCGCCCTGTTAGCCAGGCTGACCTCAGGCTATCTGCCTGTCTCGGCCTCCCAAAGTGCTGGGATTCCAGGAATGAGCCACCATGCCGGGCCCCCAACACACATTTCTTGAGCATATATTATGTGCAGGGCATTGTTCTAGGTAAAGAAGATGCAATGGGGAACAAAGGAGACCATGTCCTTACATTCTAGTGGGAAAGATTTCACAAGCAAATAAATACATATTATCAGGCAATATATATTTCTTAGGTTAGGAAATAAAAAGCAAGGGACTGTGAAAAAACACCTTGGAAAACAGTTTAGTAGGTTCTGATAAACATATATACTTACTCTATGACCCAGCAATCTCACTTCTGGGTATTTAGCCAAGAGAAATGACAAAAGGGTATTTAAAATGTAAAGTAAGGGCTGGGCACGGTGGCTCACGCCTGTATTCCCAGCACTTTGGGAGGTCGAAGTGGGTGGATCACGAGGTCAGGAGTTCGAGACCAGCCTGGACAATATGGTGAAACCCCATCTCTACAAAAAATACAAAAATTAGCCAGGTGTGGTGGCGGGTGCCTGTAGTCCCAGCTACTTGGGAGGCTGAGGCAGGAGAATCACTTGAACCCGGGAGGTGGAGGTTGTAGTGAGCCGAAATCGCCCCACTGACTCCAGCCTGGGTGACAGAGCAAGACTCCATCTCAAAAAAAAAAAAAAGTAAAGTAATAATAATAACACTTAGCATTTAAACAGTAAAACTAAACTAACACTAAAACTTGTATGTGGATGTTCATAGTAGCTTTATCTGTAATCATACCAAAACTGGAAACAACCCTAATGTCCTTCAACTGGTCAATGGATAAACAAACTGTGATACATCCATACAATGAAATATTATACAGCAGTAAAAAGGAATGAACCACTGATCCATGCGACAACGTGGATGGGCCTCATATGTATTATGTGAAAGAAACCAGATACAAATGGCTCTGTGCCTTACGATTTTGTTTATATGACATTATGGGAAAGAAAAATTGGACAGAAAATGGAATAATCATTGCCAGGAGCTAAGGATGAGGAAAGTGATGGATTACAAAGAAGCAGGAGGGAATTTGGGGTGGGGAAGGTGTTAATGGAACTGTTCTAAACCTTGATTATGGCAATGCTTATATGACTGTAGATATTTTGTCAAAACTCAGAGAACTACACTAAAAATGGCGGGGTTTTACTACATGTAAATTACATCTCAATAAACTTAAGGAAAAACAAGGTGCAAAAGGAATATAAAAGATAATTCCATTTTTGTAAGTAATAATAGTAATAATATATGATAGAATATGCTTAGGAAAAAAATCTAGATGAATATCCAGCACGCCAAATTGTTAATAGTAGCTATCTGGGTTGGGAAAAGGGGTGTTTCATTTTCTAAATTACATATTTCTTTGATGTTTGCATACTTTATGGAGCATGTGTTACTTTCAAAATTAGAGAGAAAATCAGATTATTATACAAAATTTAATTCCCAGTGCTAGCCAGGTTGCTGTGGAGGGCGCACAGAACTTACTAGAGATACTTAGACTATGATTTGACCCTAATTCTGACTCGGGAAGCAGTCAGAATTAGGGTCTGCTCAGGGTGCTGAAGATGCAGTTTGACCTCTGCAACTCCTCAAGAAACCTAGGAAAATCCCTCCTCTGTGGTCTGGTGACCCCAACCTCACCCCAGGCCAAGCGGCAAAGTGCTACTGTCCCCTCTCAGCTACTGCTGGGAGGTACTGGCCCTCCAGCTCCCATGGAAGTGAGTTTTTCTGAACAGAGGTGGAGTGAGGCTCGGAGTTGACAGGGCCCTCATCCTCCTGCCAAGGAGAAGAGCTGTCTGTGGCCCAAGGTGATTTAACGCCTCTGAGGATAACAGCTTAGCATTTATTGACACTTACTTTATGCCAAGCACTGGTGGGGGCTTACTGTATAGTACTGGATTATTGTGTATTCCTTCCTTCAGCAAATATTTGTTAAATGCCAGCAAAATTATAGGCACTGTAGATATGGCAGTAAACAAACAGGGGAAAAAATCCCTCAAAACCCTGCCCTCATGAGGTTTACATTCTAATAGATGGAGGGGAAGACAGGCAAAAATATATAAAGATAAACGTATGATATGTTAGGTGACTTTAATCGTCTCTCCAGTTTTCAAAAATTTTTCTTTATTTATTTATCTTTTTTTTTTTTTTTTTTTTTTTTTTGAGACAGACTCTTGCTCTGTCGCCCAGGCTGGAGTGCAGTGGCGTGATCTCGGCTCACTGCAAACTCCGCTTCCTGGGTTCAAGCGATTCTTCTGCCTCAGCCTCCCGAGTAGCTGGGACTACAGGAGCGTGCCACCATGACCGACTAATTTTTTGTATATTTGGTAGAGACGGTGTTTCATCGTGTTAGCCAGGATAGTCTCGATCTCCTGACCTCATGATCCTCTTGCCTCGGCCTCTCAAAGTGCTGGGATTACAGGAGTGAGCCACCGCAACTGGCTTATTTTTTATTTTTGAGACTGAGTCTCACTCTGTTGCCCAGGCTGGAGTGCAGTGGCATGATCTCAGCTCACTGCAACCACCACCTCCTGGGTTTAAGTGATTCTTCTGCCTCAGCCTCCCAAGTAGCTGGGATTACAGGCACCCGCCACCATGCCTGGCTAATTTTTGTATTTTTAGTAGAGACGGGGTTTCTCCATGTTGGTCAGGCTGATCTCAAACTCCTGACCTCAGGTGATCTGCCCGCCTTGGCCTCCCAAAGTGCTGGGATTACAGGCGTGAGTCACTGTGCCCGGCCTAAATTTTTTTTCCTTTTTTGAGACAGAGTCCCACTCTGTCACCCAGGCTGGAGTGCATTGGTGTGATCACTGCTCACTGCAGCCTCAACTGCTCAAGTGATCCTCCCACTTCAGCCTCCTGAGTAGCTGGCACCACCAGCATGCACCACCAAGCCTGGATTTTTTTTTTTTTTAATTTTTCTGTCACATGTAAAGACCTATTAAATTTTCCGTATTTTTTGTAGAGACAGGGTCTCACTATGTTGCCCAGGCTGGTCTGGAACACCTGGCCTCAAGCTATCCTCCCACCTTGGCCTCCCAAAATACTAGGATTACAAGTGTGAGCCACCTTGCCAGCCAGTCAGGTGACTCTAGATGCTAGAAGAAAAGTAAACATAGTGAGGGGTGTGAGAGGGAGGGCATGATGTCTTCAGTGCAGTGGTCTAAGAGGGCTTCTCTTATGGGAGCATCTGACCCAACAGAAGCGAGGAAGGGAGCCGTATGAATGCCCTGGGCAAAAGGGCTCTGCAAGGGCCAGGGACCTGAGTGTGTGAAACAGCCGCAGGGCAGTCAGCATACCTGTAGCAGGGTGTGCACTGGGAAGGCTGGAAAAAAAGAGGTCTGAGGGCCAGAGCACAAAGCCTGTTTCCATAGGACCCTGCAGGCCATGGCGATGTGTCTGAGGGAGATGGGAGCCATGGAAGAGTTTAGAGCAATGGTGTGACATGATCCAACTTAGGTTTGAACAGGATCCCTCTGGTTGCTGTGTGGAGAATAGAACTTAGGAGGACTAGGGGCAGAAGGAGTGAGAGCAACGAAGGGACTGTGGCTTAGGTCTGGGTGGTGGCACATTCTGGACATTTCATCTTGTTCTTTGGTTTTCCCATCTGTAAAGACTGATCATAATAGTATCTACTTCGAAGGGGTGTTGGGAGGATTCAACAAGACCGTGGTGCAAAGTACCTGGCTCAGTACCTGGCACATTCGAAGATCTTAGTAAACATGCCCGTGCTTATTATTATTACTAACTTTCCCGTGAGGTCCATATAATTACGCCCACATTATGGATGAGAAAACAGAGTCTCTGAATGGTGAGGCCACTTAAGAGCGGGTGGCTGCTAAGTGGCCCAGCGGTATTGCTGCAGGCCCCTGTAAGACAACTGGGTGGGGGGTCACACCTGGCTGGTAAAAAAGGCGGAGAACTCGGAACAAGGGGCAGAGAGTGTCTGAAGCGCTGGGGGCAGGGGAGTTCTCTTGCTTCATCTTAGTACAGGAGGTCGCAGAGGCCAAAGTTCATGTTCTGCCTTGTACTTCCGGGGTGTGTGCCCTCGGGTAAATCACTTCACCTCTCTGGGCCTCAGTTATCTCATCTGTAAAATGGGTTCTGGGATAGGGCTTATCTCCTAAGATAGTTGGGAAGATTAGATGCCTAGCATAAAATGAATCTGATAAACACACTCAGAAAAGAGCCTTCTGAAAAGATAGCATGATAAGAAATAGTATAACTGGGTGTGTCTTGGTTAACTAGCTCTGTCAGGAGGTGGGAGAAGAAAGTCTTTCTTCTGTTAGAATTTTGAATAGTGACTGATTATATTATAATGAACAGGCTCATCAGAAACGCACATGCTAAGTAAACAGTGAACTCCTCATAAAACCACAAATACAGAACAACCCGAAATATGTTTTGAGTTGTTGCATGGTTAACATGAAATAAAATCTGCTCATTGGAAAATCATTTTAGGGGTCTATATTTTTTTGTAAGTGAGGGGAATATTCACCAAGGTTTTTTTGTTTTGTTTTGTTTTTTTGTTTTGTTTTTTTTTGGTAGAATAAAGAAGGGGTTTCCATGTTCAGTAACCATTGTGAAATGCTGGTAGCAAATCCCCATAACACAACTCGCTAACATTTACAGAAGCTGTTGTGATTAAGTGGGAAGCAAGCTACCGAAAAATCTACAACAAGAAGTCAGCAAAGTAAGATCAAGAGACTATAAAGTAAACAATATATAGAGAATGTAATTTATTTCCTTGGGGAAGCGATCTGTACCGACAGCAGCAACAGAGTGACTCTGTACACAAACTCCATTTCCATCCACGATAGACTCTTGTAGTCAGCGCATCTGAAAATAGAGAAATTGTGCACGCAATTTAAAAAACCATCTGATGATGACTCTCCAGCATCTTAAGAGATTGGCAATCCATTTTAAGAAGGCAAAGCTGAGACCCAAGCAGGAGAGGTGAGCTCCCCTGCTTGCATCACCTTTGATGAGATTTTACGACCCAAGTGACTAGAGAAGCCCAACCAACACTGGGGCAAAGGGAAGACAAAGGGATGACTTGAGTTTCACATGTGGTATTTTGTTTTTATTTTGTTGTTTTTTGAGATGGAGTCTCGCTCTGTCACCCAGGCTGGAGCGCAGTGGTGCAATCTCGGCTCAGCAACCTCTGCCTCCTGGGTTCAATGCTTCAGCCCGCTGAAGAGCTGGGATTACAGGCATGCGCCACCACGCCCGGCTAATTTTTGTATCTTTAGTAGAGACGGGGTTTCACCATGTTGGCCAGGCTGGTCTTGAACTCCTGGCCTCAAGTGATCCGCTTGCCTTGGCCTCCCAAAGTGCTGGGATGACAGGTGTGAGCCACTGCGCCTGGGCAGGAGTGCTTTTAAATAAAATTATCTGTTGCAGAAAGCAAGATCTGGCCCCGGGGACAGGGACCCAGCCAGCAGGAAGCCAGTACACCTGTGCTTGGGAACAGGAAATGTCTTCTCAGGCCTGAGGACTCAAGGTGCCAGACAGTTTGGAGGAACTGAGTGTGATCCCTGGAGGATGGTGGGTGGCCTTTGTCTAACACGCCAGGATCTGGATGTGGGTACTCAAAGAGGAGTATCGCCAGGGTGGGGTGGCTAGATCAGTTGCCTTCCTACCCATCCAGACCTTGCTGAAGTCCCTAATTAAGGTCACCATTAAAGAGACATTTGTCTTCCTTATAAAGCCCCTCCAGGAGCCTGGGCGCTTGGACCTGGCCTGGAGCATAGAAAACAGAAAGGGTGAGATGTTCTGGCAGAGTTGGCAGAGAAGTTGGCATCTTCCCTACCAGAGTGAGACCTGGCTCAGGGCCACCTGGACAGCCCCTTACTTTCAAGAGCCTTGAATTTACACTTAAACACACTCCTGGAGAAAAAATGTTAGAGAATCCACCCCTCTTGAACACTCTCCTTTCCCTCCCCTCCCCTCCCCTCCCTTGCCCTCCCCTCCCCTCCCTTCCCCTCCCCTCCCCTCCCCTTTATTTTTATTTATTTTTTTTGAGACGGAGTCTCAAGGCTCCACCCAGGCTGGAGTGCAGTGGCACGATCTCAGCTCACTGCAAGCTCTGCCTCCCAGGTTCACGCCATTCTCCTGCCTTAGCCTCCCAAGTAGCTGGGACTACAGGTGCCTGCCACCATGCCCGGCTAATTTTTTTTTGTATTTTTAGTAGAGACGTGGTTTCACTGTGTTAGCCAGGATGGTCTCAATCTCCTGACCTCGTGATCCGCCCGCCTCGGCCTCCCAAAGTGCTGGGATTACAGGCGTGAGCCACCGTGCCCTCTCCTCCCTTCCCCTCCCCTCCCCTCCCTTCTCAAGACAGAGTCTCATTCTGTAACCCAGGCTGTAGCGCTGTGGCATGAGCTCACTCTCTTTTCTTAAAAATGATTTTGTTCCCCTAAAACCTGAGTTGGCTGTTGTACATTGGGACCGTTCAGGTTTCTGGTGTGTGTATATGTGCGTGTGTGTATATATACGTCTGTCCAGAGAAAGCAGAATTTAGTTCCAGTTGACACATTTCACCACCTGTGATGGCCACAGCCTGCAATGTGTAAGAAACTTAGTGGAGGCCAAAAAAATTATAAATATAGAAATATAGTTCACCTTTTTTTGGTCAAGCGGCAGCAATGTCATCAAAGAAAAATATCAGGGGACGCTGTTCACAACTTCCTTAGGCCTTATTATGGGGTATTTGAAAGCAATTCATTGTGGGCTACTAGAATCAGCATTACCCGAGGCAAACAGGCCTTCTTAAGTGCACAAAAGGTGTAGGTAAAATGCCACTAAATCCAGTTAAATTAATCTCATTGGAACTTCTAACAACTCAAATCATTGCTTAAATTACTTCTTTGGTGGTGTTTCTTGGAGTTCGGCCTCCTCCTCTGTTTTACGAAAGGAGCTCTGGAGGTTAACGGTAAAGCTGACATGTATTAACACTTACGATGTGTCAGGCAGGTACCAAGTGCTTCGTGTGCAGTAACTCACTGAATGGCCACAATAGTTCTAGGAGGCTGGTATGAACATGACCTTGCTTTAGGGATGAGAAAAGCTAGGTACAGAGAGTTTAAATCACAACCCAAGGTGGTCAGAAGAGTAATGGCAGAGCTGGGATTTGAACCAGATCTTGTCCAACTCTAAAAGCACTTGCTCTTACCCATCCCTCAACCAGTGACCTGCAAACACTGCCTCTCCAAATCAGCGATAACTGCTGTTGTGTTTACTTCATCCTCTGTACTGTCTTAGGGAACAATTAGGAAATCCTTAGTGGTTATGAGCAAAACTGTTATTGCCCAAGACAGCCTAGCTCGGCTGGTATAAAACCATTTAAGAGGAGACTTGAAACATCTCAACTTAAAAATTGAATTATGAAAGGGAATGAAAAGTATTGGCCTACCGCATGAAAGATGTTCAGAAAATCTTTATGCAATTATGGAGTGAATTATCTTGTCCATGCCAGGGAAGAGTGACCAAAGACCAGGTTCTGTCATTGTGCCAAACTTCTTATTGGTCTCATTGGAACTAAACTTGGTTCTCTTTTGTTTTAAGCTGCTGACTCAAACATCAAACAACTCAAGAGGAAATGCAAATGGCTGAGATGCCTAAGAGAATATCAGTCTCACTAGAGTTTCAGGGAAAGCAAATGCAGGCCGAGTGCGGTGGCTCACGCCTGTAATCCTAGCACTTTGGGCTGCCAAGGCAGGCGGATCACTTGAAGTCAGGAGTTTGAAACCAGCCTGGCCAATATGTCGAAACCCCCTCTCTACTAAAACTAGAAAAATCAGCCGAGCATGGTGGTGCACACCTGTAATCCGAGCGGAGGCAAGGGAGGCTGAGGTAGGAGAATCTCTTGAAGCCAGGAGGCGGAGGTTGCAGTGAGCCAAGACCACATTGGTGCACTCCAGCCTGGCTGACAGAGGGAGATTCTGTCTCAAAAAAAACAAAAACAAAAACAAAAAGATACCATTTTTTTCACCTATCAGGTTGGCAACAATTTTAAAAGATTGGCAACATCCAAATGCTGGCAAAATTGTAAGGAAGTGTACACTCTTCCTGTATAGCTCTAGGGACTGTGAAATGTGAATTGCTGCAACCTTTGGGGGAAAGTCTTCTGGCTGTATCTATTAACAGTAAAAACACACATTTATTAACAATAAAAAGCAATCCTATTTTGGGGATTTTATTCTACAGAAATAAAAGTGTCAGTACATAAGGATATATGGATAAGGCTATTTATTGAACCCTTATTTAAAGTAGGAAAACACTGGAAAATCCCTGAATGTTCAAGAATAGGGGAATGATCGATAAGTTATGGCACAGGTGTTCTATGAAACATTACACAACTAATAAAAGAATGAGTTAGCTGCAGATATATAGGTCTACAGGTGTATTTGTGATAAACTATTAAGTGGAAAAAGCAGATTGCAAAGTAATATATGTGACACGATCCCATTTTCATAAAAAGTAAAAAAAAAAAAAAATTCCCTTAGAAATGTGTCTTTCAGTTGTGTTGGTTGGTATGAGTCTAGAGGAAAGAGAGTGACTATCTACAACAACGTGTGAACTTTGATTATCTCAGTGGGGTAGAGGGAAGAGTATTCCCCTTTTCTTGGTATATTTCTACAGCTGGCATTCTGTACTTTTGTTATCTGCAATGAAATAAATCCAGTTAACTTTAGGTTATACAGGGAAAAACCCTTCACGTGATGTGACTGGGTGATGCTCCTTCCCGTACAAGAACGCACAAGTGGCTGTGAGGGTTATAATGTATTGATCACTGCCTTCGGAGTCAGGCACTGTGCTAAGAACTTTCCCTGGGCTATCACTCTGGGAGGTCAATGTACAGGAAGAAATGAGGGTCACAGGGGTTAAACGACCTGCTCAAGGCCGCACAGCTAGAGCACAACAGAGCAGAGATTGGAACCCAGGTGTCTCTTATTCTGAAGCGACATTCTTAACTCCTACAAAATGCTCCCACACTGCAGCTGTGGCAGCTTCCTGTGGTCTTTCTAATAGATGGTTCCTCCTCTGGTCATATTTTTGCTTCCATTTTCTCTCTGCCATTACATTTAGTAACCATGAAAGGGAACTAACCTGTCGTTGTAAGACCTGGGACTTCAGTATCCCGCTGGGCAGCAGGCAATCTCACAAATGGGGAAACCAAGTCATGAGAATGGTTATCAGATGCCTTCCACATAGGGAACTGGACTGAGACGTCTGTGAGCCTTGTTCCTTGCTGCTTCCTGTTAGTCAGTTGACGGTTTTTGTTTTGTCTTCTTTTAATCTTATCTCCTGAGGTTTCTCATCCACTCCCATTGCTTTCTCTATGGAGTAAGAATTCTGTGGATCTTTATCAGTAATTTTAACTGTGCGGTGTCAAAGAATTTCATTGCTAGAAATGATTTGAAAGATCACCCGAGTTGCTGTTTTCACACAGGAGGAAACTGAGGCCCTGAAAGTTTGACTGGCTTGTCCAAGATCATAGGCTGCTCCGTAGTGCATTTGAGACTGGAACTGGGTACCCTTGGGTTCCCATTCTGTATTCATGGTGTCAGCACAACCACAAGCAGCATTTCTAGTGTTTTCTCCTTCTCTTTGGGCCTTTGACAGCCAAGGAAATCTTCGTGGATGAGGGTGTTTTTCTTTCTTCTTTTTTATCTTGTTTTATTTGTTTTAAGTTTACTTTTATGATGCTATTTGACTGATTACTCTGTTTTTAATTTTATTTATTGATTTTTGTTGTTTATAACTTACTGCATTGAATAGGTTATACATACATATGGTTATTTTATTTATTTATTTTTGAAACAGAGACTCACTCCATCATCCAGGTTAGAGTTTAGAGTGCAGTGGCACGATCTCAGCTCACTGCAACCTCCACCTCCTGGGTTCAAGCAGTTCTCCTGCCTCAGCCTCCCAAATATCTGGGATTATAGGCGTGCATCACCACGCCCCGCTAATTTTTGTATTTTTAGTAGAGATGGGGTTTCACCAGGTTGGCCGGGCTAGTCTCGAACTCCTGAGCTCAAATTATCCACCCACCTTGTCCTCCCAGTTCTAGGATTCTGGGATTGCAGGCATGAGCCATAGCATCCGGCCAACATTTGGTTATTTTAAAAAAAGGAAAAAAGAAAATGCAAACAGTACAGTAAAAAGTAATCCCACTCCAACTCCCAGTCCTCCTAGTTCCCCTCCTCAGAGGCAACTAATGTTACTACTAATTTCTTGTTACCCTTCCTGAGGTATCTCAATAATCTATTTTTGAGATTATTCCGTATTAGTGCAAATAGCACTAACTCATTATTTTTAATGGCTGTATGAGATTAAATTGTATTGTTAACTATTCCGCAAATGATGGAAATGTTTCTAGTTTGTGCCCTACGAATAATGCTATAGTTCATAACCCTGCCTCCGTACAAGTATCTCTGTTGGATAAACTTCTAGACGTTGAACACCTGGGTCAAAAGGTGTGTGCATTACAGATTTTGATGCTAGTTGAATGGACATCCAAAGCTATGGTGTTAATTTATATTCCCACCAGCAGTGTATGAGAGTCCTACTTCTCTCTACATTCGTCTAAGCTTTTAAAACACTGTCAATACTTCTTGTGGCTTTAATTTCTGCTTTTTCTTATGATGAGTGTATGTCAGTTGGCTCCAGCTGCTATAACAAATTGCCATAGACTGGGTGGCTTTAAACAACAGACATTTACTTCACACAGTTCTGGAGGCTGGAAAGTCCACGATCAGGGGTTGGCCATTTCAGTTCCTGGTAAGGACCCTCTTCTTGGTTATGTCTTCACACAGCAGAGAGAGAGAAGCAAACTCCCTTGTGTCTCTTCCTATAAGGGCACTAATTCCATCATGAGGGCTCTACCCTTATGCTAATTACCTCCCAAGGGCCCCACCTTCAAATATCTTTACAGTGGTGAGTAGAGTTTCAACATATGAAGTTTGGGGAGGACACAAACATTCAGCCCATAACAATGAGTGAGATTGAGTATCATTTTATATACAATCAAGTGTCAGTGATGGGGATGTGTTCTGAGAAATGTAACATTGGTGATTTCCTCATTGTGCAAACATCATAGAGTGCACTTACACAAACCTAGATGAGATAGTCTACTACACATCTAGGCTAAATGGTCTAGCCTATTGCTCCTAGGCTACAAACCTGTACGGCATGTTACTGTACTGAATACTGTAGGCAGTCGTAACATAATGGTGTTTGTGTATCTAAACACATCTAAACTTAGAAAAAGTACAGTATAAATATGGTATTATAATCTTATGGGACCATTGTCATATATGTGGTCCATTGTTGCCCAAAATGCAATACATGACTGTATTTAAAAGCTGGTCTTCTCTATTCTGTAAACTGTCTAAGTCCTTTATTCATGTTTCTATTAGATTTTGCTCTGAAAGATTTATCATTATTATTTGATTTTTCGAGACAGGGTCTCTGTCACACAGGCTGAAGTGCAGTGGCAAGATCATGGCTCACTGCAGCCTCAAATTCCTAGGCTCAAGCGATCCTCCTATTTCAGCTTCCCGGGTAGCTGGGACTACAGGTGTGCACCCGGCTAATTTTTTGTATCTTTTGTAGAGACGAGAGTTTGTCATGTTGCCCTGGTTGGTCTTGAACTCCTGGACTCAAGCAATCCACTGGCCTTGGCCTCCCAAAGTGCTGGGACTACAGGTGTGAGCCACTGCACCTGGCCTATTATTATTTTTACTTAAACCTAAACCTGCTGAAGAATGACAATTTGGTCACCAGGTGAGTAGGACAAAACCACCTTCACCTCTGATGTAAATATATGGAACCTGGATATGACGGGCATTATACCCCTGTATTGCTCAGGCCTAAGTAACAAGTATGTTAGTATGTTGACAGAGTGTTGTTTTTTTTTTTTGAGATGGAGTCTCGCTCTGTCGCCCAGGCTGGAGTGCAGTGGCACAATCTCTGCTCACTGCAACCTCCACTTCCTTCCTGGGTTCAAACAATTCTCTTGTCTCAGTCTCCCAAGTAGCTGGGACTACAGGCACACGCCACCACACCCGGCTAATATTTGTATTTTTAGTATTTTTAGTAGAGACAGGGTTTCACCATGTTGGCCAGGTTGGTCTCGAGCTCCTCACCTCAGGTGATCTGCCCACCTTGGCCTTCCAAAGTGCTGGGATTACAGGCGTGAACCACTGCACCCGACCATCAACAGTATCTTAACAGAAATTCTCAATATTGGCCTGAGGTTGTTGGGCCAGCAATCAGGATCAATTTTTGACAGGTTAGGAAATGAGGCTCAAAGACTTAAACTATGTTGGTCAAAGTAATGCAATTAGAGTGATGGCAAAGCCAGCCAGAGGCATCTTTCTAAGGAGCCTCCTGAATTTACGGTCAGGCTCTGGAGTCAGATGGACCTGGGTTTGAGCCATGCACTGAGAGACTGGAAATGTCACTGCACACCTCTGAGCTTTACCTAATTACAGCCTAAGAATAATAACAGTATCTACTTTAGGTGGTGGTTCTGCTGATTATGTGAAATAATGTAGGTAAGGACATTCATTGTAACAATACGTTGCATGATAATACACATTATAACATGTTGCTCATGAGTCTTTAGCAGAGAGAGAAGCAAACTCCCTTGTGTCTCTTCCTATAAGGGCACTAATTCCATCATGGGGGCTCCACCCTTATGCTAATTACCTCCCAAGGGCCAGCAATCAGGATCAATTTTTGTGGTAGTTCCAGAGCTAAGTTCACGTGTCTAAGACTTCTCTCCTTTTATTATGCATTCTCATCTCTTCCCTGCTTTCTACTCTTCCCCTATTTGTTTTTTTTTTTTTTTTTAGACAGGGCCTCTCTCACTCAGGCTGGAGTGCGGTGATGCGATCTCGGGGCTCACTGGGCTCACTGCAGCCACCGCCTTCAGGGCTCAAGTCATCCTCCCACCTCAGCCTCTGGAGTAGCTAAGGCTACAGGCACATGCCACTATGCCTGGCTAATTTTTGTTTTTTGTTTTTGTTTTTGTCGCAACGGGGGTCTTGCTACATTGCTCAGGTTGGTGTTAAACCTCGGCTAGGATTACCGGCGTGAGCCACTGTGCTAGCCATCGACTCTTCCTCTTTTAGTTTAATCTGCCTGAAACAGCTAGCTGTTCCATGTTTGGAGGCTTATTAGTGAAGACATTGTTTTCTCCTCACCACCTTTTTGGGGATCCGTTTCTTGAGGACTGGGAGAGCCTCTCTTCACAGCAGCACTCCTCCGGACACCCAGGTCATATACTCTCGGGAAATGTTGGTTATTGAATGAATAACGCCAAGAGGAAGGGTCTGCTCCCAACACGGCCTTAGCACAGTGCCTGGAAGTTGTAATAGATTCTGGCACATAGTAGGAGCTCAGGAAACATTTATATAATGAATGAATGAATGAGCGCACACAGTAACTAGGAGAAAGGGCTCAATACACATTTCTGTATTAAACGCACAGTGCCTGGAACACAGTAAGCGCTCCCTCTGTGGCAGCCGTGAATATCCCTGGGCAAAGACTGTGAAACCTAGTCCAAGAGCTTGGCTTCACTGTGCGCGGGTTCGAATCTGGACTCCTCTTCCAAGGTGTGCGACCTCGGGCAAGTGACTTAATCCCTTTGTGCTTCAGTTTTTTTTCTCTGTAAAAGGCCGACGGCGGCGCGAGCCTCCGAAGACACACACTTCCCAGAGCACTCGGACCCGATGCCTGGTCCACAGCGCGGCCGCCGCGCCACGCCAGCCGGCCTCGGCTGCGGGGACACAGGCCAGGGGCCCCGCGCCCGCTTCCGCGGCCGCCACGGGCGCGACCCGGACCCACAGTCCCGCCCCGGACCCACGGTCCCGCCCCGCCACGATCAGTGCACCGCGAGGGGGCGGGGCGGCCACGAGGGGCAGCCCACGGCAGCCACGGGCCGGCAGTCCGCCGCCCGCCGGGGAGCCCGGCCGCCTGCACTTCTTTCTCTCCTTCTCCGCCTCCCTCCCTCCCTCTTCCCGGCCCGAGGACCCGGCCGCGCTCGGCTCAGCAGCGCCTCCCGCGAGCCGCCGCCGCCGCCGCCACTCCGGACCCCTCCCCCGCCCGCCCCCTGCTCCCCCCGCGCGGCCGGCGCCCGTCACGTGACCCGGCATCAGCCAATGGCGGGCCGAGCCGCGGTCGGCGGCCGCCATTGCTGTCAGAGCAAGCGAGCCCGGGGAGGGAGGAGAAGCGAGGCTGACTGGGGAGGAGGGGGGGGTGGGGGAGGAAGAGGAAGGAGGGGACGTCGCTCGGCTGCCGGGGTCGCCCGCTGGCTTCGTCCGCACCCCCCCCTTCGCGAGTTCGCGCTCCGCGGCGGCGGCGGCTCCGAGGCGGCGGCGGCGGCTCCGGGGCTCGCCTCCCCTCGCGCGCCGGCGGGGGCCGAGGGGGAGTCGGTGGCTGGAGATAAACAAGGCGGCGGCAGCGGCGGCGGCGGCTGAGGATCAGGGAAGGCGGAGGCGGCGGCCGGCCCGCAGCGCCGGCCCGGGAGGCAGCGGCGGCCCTGAGAGGCGGGGTGGGCGCCGGGCCGCACGGACAGCGCCCCCCGCCGCCGCCGAAGCCGCCGCAGCCGCCGCCGCCGCCGCCCGAGCAGGAAGGAGCCGCGCGGCCGCCGCGGACCCCCCCGCCAGCCCGGGCCCGCCGCCCCCGGCGCGGCGTCGCCGCGGCGCCTCCCGCCTGCCCGCCGGCCCTCGCGCCCTCCCCCGGCGGCGGCGGCGGCCCGGCCGCCCCGCGCTCCCCGGCGAGGCGCCGCCGCCCGGCCCGGCCTCGCCTCGGACGCCTCGCTCCGACATGCCCCGCTCTGGCGGCCGGGCTCGCGGAGGATCATGACTGCGGCAGCGAACTGGGTGGCGAACGGGGCGAGCCTGGAGGATTGTCACTCCAACCTCTTTTCGCTGGTGAGTAGCCGGGCTGCGGGGAGGGGGCTGTGTCGGGGAGGGGGGGCTCCCCGACCTCCGCCGCCGACCAACTTTCTCCTCCCGCCGCCGGGACTTCGCCCCTCCCTCGCGTCTCCTCGCCGTTCGCCTCTCGCCGATTCTCCCCCTTTTGGATCGTCTCTTTCTCGCCTTGGATCCCATCCAGTGTTTATTTGGCTCTTTAAAAATCATTTGTGAGCGCGGCGCTCGGCGTGGAATTTGCATGTGGAAGTCTCGGAGCTGCGGATTCTGGGTCGCACTTCGAACGCCCACCCTCTGTTGCAATTGCACTCCCCTTCTCCTCCCCTTTCCCCCCTTTTTTTCCCCCCTAAATGTGGAAGGCTTTGCCTTGTGCTGCCCGCGCCTCCGATCGGCAACCTCTTCCCCGTTGTCGGATCGGCTGCCTGCCCGCCCGCCCGCCTGCCTTTTGAATTTTTTTAAATTCCATAATGACACCTGCAATTTCGCCCGAAAACAGTTGATTGAATGCGATTGTGTCAGGAAAGGACTCTTGCACCCGAAGCTCCCGCGATTGTAAACATCGACAGCCGCTTGCCTCTCGGGGCTTACTACGCTGGAGAGCCGTAAAGCCATTGCACCGAGCCGACGGAAGGTGGAGAAAGCTTTTTTTTCTTTCTCTCCTTCTGTGTCTTTTAAAAACTGTTTTCTCTGTCCTAACAACGAATCCACACACACACACACACACAAAAGCAACAAGCTGGGCGGTTTGATAACATCGCTTTTATCTGCTTTCGCCTCTCTCGCGCTCTCTCTCTGATAATTGACAACTTTTCCTTCGGATTTGAATCGCCTGCCTTAATCTTGAAGCAGTTAGGGTGTCAATTGTTCTCGTGGAAGCCTGGCACCCGCCGACGGCGTCTAGATTCATCGAAATTAAAAATGTATAGGGCTCCAGCAACTCTTTCCTGGCGGTGGCAGTGACATTTGGTGGTAAATGCCATCTTTGCTTTTTATTGGGTCGTATTACCTACCTCTGAAAACATTCACGTTGTTAAACCTGGCGTTTAGGCTAATAATTGCAGTGCGTGGTCTTTAAATATGTGCTTTGTGCATGAGTTACTGTATGTATAGCTATGTGCCCAGGAGAGTACGAATTTGTTTAAATATTGAGCAAAGATTTGTAAACAGATGTAAGGCAATTACGTTTCAAGCGTAGAATATAATTGGAAAATTGGCTGAACAGTTTATTTAATTTATCCTTAAAAACACCCAACTTAGTTGTGTACCCTGGTTTTTTTAGGGGGAGGTGAGTCCCTTTTGGAGAACATACATTTTGGAAATTATTTTCTGTAACCCCCGCTGTAGATAGAAGCATCATTTCCCTCTTAATCCTTGTTTACACTGGATAAATAATTTAGTGTTCAAATTGTAATTAGTTACATTTAATTATGGGTGGCCTAGATGCTTTTTTGCTATGAGACTAATGGAGAAATGCAAATTCTCGCCAACTTTTCAAATGAAAGTATTATGTTATTAAATGTGTTACAATGCAGACCAAAAAATCAACACACGCGATTTTTACCTACAAAGACCGAGTGACATAGTATCATTGATCCCACTCTAGTAAGATCAGGTAAATTTTTTTAAATGAAATATTTTAATCCAGATATTTCATCTTAAAATTCAGTTATAAGTTGGAATTCTTTCTCTCAGTATTTTGATAATTTTCCCTTGATTTTTTTGGTATGTGGGAGTAAAACCCCCTTTTGCCCCTTCTTTTTCCCTCCTCAGTCTTATCATTTGGTATCAGTCAGGTTCAGGGACTTTCACAGATTAGCAAACATTGATCAAGGGGTATTTAAAATGGTTTTTGTGTGGTTACTGGTGATCACATTGACACAGGTAATTAAAATAACCAAATAGAGAGATCTCCCAAATTATCATATATTATGCTGACTGGTAATGACTGTGTATATACAGATTGTGTAGACGTATGAAAGTGTATGTATAGCCAGTCTTTTAGGGTATATCATTTCTTTTATCTTTTTTTTTTTTTTTTTTTTTAAAGCTTAAGTAAGAATGATAACGTTACAGAGATAACATGCTTGAGATTCTTTTGGAGAAGCAGTTTTGTAGGAGAGGATTCTGTACTTTGATTTTGACTGACTAAAGGTTTGTGTTTCAGATATTTCTCCCCTAAACCTCTTTAAACCAAAGGATTGATTTTTGAATATGCTTTTAAAAATAATTATTTTTTAAGTAGCAACTTTGAAATAGAGAACTGTAGTAATGCTTAGTTGATTTTTTTTTTTGAAAGGAATGTAGAATGTCTTCATTGTCTTGTACATGGAGTGTGGATAAGGTGCTATTAAAGAAATCTAAACTGCTGACTTGTACATTTTTCTGATTCCAAATTGATATTTTTTTTGAAAATGCTATACAGAAGCAGCAACCTGGAATATTAAAAGTATGTTGCCTAAAGTACATTGTATATAATAGTTATTTCTGAAGGAGATCTAATCCCTTGTTCAAAATAAAGCATATTTTTTATAAGAACGCTTTATGGTTTAATCATAGCTTGCATTTTTTTCTTTTGGCCTGCAGATTTTTTTTTTCTTTTTTTTTTTAAGCAGAGAAAAGTATTTATAAAGAATTTACCTAAATACTCTCATTACTTAGATTGAAATAAGAAATTAAAGTTCTGTACCATGGTAATAACACCCAGTTTCCATTACCTTGAGGTGTTCATTATGGCTTACCAAAAGTTGATTGCGCAGTCAATCAGACACCTTAAGATTTCTGCTAGTCTTTTACTTAATTTTCTGATTTTTTATTGCATGGAATCAAATTTCCTAAATTAATTTTTCAACATCCATTCCCTTTTCCTAACGTGTGAAAAATGCCCTTGTGTATATACGATATGGGTGATTGTATGTGTTTCTTATTCTAACTGTGAGATTTGTAGCTGCTGCATTAAGTGCATGCCTGGCTCTGCCTGTCTGACGCAAAACTATTCTCTTATGCTGTCCATCACATTTCTGGGTGACTTTTCATATATTCACTCAGTTAATCGTTCAAAGTGTGTTAAATCTGCCTTTTTGAAAAGTGTAACGGGGCATCCTGTGGTATGTGAACTCATTCTTGCGAGAAGACCTGGTTTCTGGATGTTAAGTATGTATTTTTCTCTATTGAGTTAATACGGAGAAAGTGATTTTGTGCCCTTTAACTAGACTTAAGTATGTGTTCTTTGATACGAGGGAGTGATCTCTAATTCTTAGATATGTATCCTCCACTTTCATGTCTTATTTGCTTAGAATCTTCCTGACTATGGATAATTGGGTGATAATCTCAAATTCTTGCTGGATTGAGACACTCGTACACCCATTAGTCCATAATTCCTATTGAAGACTGTTCTATATTTGAAGCTTTCAAGGTAATCTATTGTTGACCTAATTTCTTTTTGTCTTAAGCGTTTTTTTTTTTTTCCCCAGAAAGGGAAGACAGTTGCAAATGTAGAAACTTCGAAATCTGTTTTTTTTTTTTTTGAGCTAGAATAGGGTGGACTATAAAAGGCAAACTAGGAAAAGGGAATGGTTTCTCTAATTTTCAAAGTGCTAAAATACACAAGGTATTTTTTTGTACAAGTTCATTGTGATTTTATAATTTATGTTTAAAGCATTTTTTTCCTATGATGGTTCATTTTCTTTCCTTTTATTTTTTATTTTTTCGAGATGGAGTTTCTCCTTGTTGCTCAGGCTGGAGTGCAAAGGCGCGATCTCAGTTTACCGCAACTTCTGCCTCCCAGGTTCAAGTGATTCTCCTACCTCAGCCTCCCGAATACCTGGGATTATAGGCATGTGCTACCACGCCCGGCTAATTTTGTATTTTTAGTAGAGACGGGATTTCTCCATGTTGATCAGGCTGGTCTTGAACTCCCGACCTCAGGTGATCCACCCGCTTTAGCCTCCCAAAGTGCTGGGTTTACAGGCATGAGCCACTGCACCCAGCCGTCATTTTCTGTAATGAAAATATTTACAGTTTGTTAATGTATGTTTTTGGTTTAGCATTTTGTTGTTAGTAGCACATGGTGTTACAGTATTTATATATTTTTAATAGCAATAATTGCCACCCGGTAATAGTTGCCATATTAACCTCCAATTGCTAGTAAATATTTTTAAGTACATAATAGACAGCAATTTAAGGCATAGTGTAGCAGTTTACTGGACCGTTTTAAAGAGCCATTTGTACGTGTGATGAGTTCATAATTTTAAAGAGACAATAATGTACCTTAGGCCTGTATGCTACAAATATTTTGCTGTGGATGTTGCTTGAAGTGCTCATTGGGAAGAAGGTAGGGCCTATTCTTTGTGAGAAGAATGGGCAGGGGGGGTGCGTTTAGGATAGTATGTATTTATTGAGTTTATGCCAGGTGCTTATATAGCTTATCATTTGCTTTTTTTTTGTTTGTTTTGGTTTTTTTTTTTGAGACCGGAGTCCCACTCTCACCCAGGCTGGAGTGCAGTGGCGCAGTCTTGGCTCACTGCAAACTTCGACTCCCTGGCTCAAGCGATTCTCTTGCCTCTGCCTCCCCAGCAGCTGGGATTACAGGCGCCTGCCACCATGCCCATCTAATTGATTTGTGTTTTTAGTAGAAATGGGGTTTCGCCATGTTGGTCGGGCTGGTCTGGAACTCCTGACCTCAGGCGATCCACCCTCCTCGGCCTCCCGAAGTGCTGGGATTACAGGTGTGATGAGCCTAGCTTATCATTTTCTTTGGAATGTTCTGGTTATTAATGAACATATTAGGTATTTATTTGGGGAAAAAACCTACCTCTTAAGGCATTCCTTTAAATAACATTAAGTTTTGGTTGTGTATTATATTAATTTATTATGGAGAAATTGATCTTTTTTGTTCACTGACTACTTTAGCTGGTTTTTTTTTTTTTGCGATGGAGTCTCGCTGTGTAGCCCAGGCTGGAGTGCAGTGGCGCAATCTCGGCTCACTGCAACCTCCACCACCGGGTCCCAGATCAAGCAATTCTCCTGCCTCAGCCTCCTGAGTAGCTGGGATTACAGGCATGCGCCACCATGCCCAGCTGAGTTTTGTATTTTTAGTAGAGACGGGGTTTCACCATGTTGGCCAGGTTGGTCTTGAACTCCTGACCTCGTGATCCGCCTGTCTTGGCTTCCCAAAGTGCTGGGATTATAGGCATGAGCCAGTGCGTGTGGCCAGCCTAGTTTTAAATTGTATTCTTTAAACACTTTCAGGTATCTCTTCCACTCGAGTTTAATAAAGAAGATGCTCTCTCACCACTTTGTACTAGTGCTGTAAATTGTGGTAACTAAGCTAAGTTTGTTCTATAATTATTTTTGCCTAATAATTTAAAATTGAGATGAAACTCTTATCTCAATGTAAATATGTAAACAGTAAAAAGAAACTGTTAAAGACAACAGAAAAATTGTTTATTTTTTATGAACAGTTATTTCAGCTGTTTCTCAAAACTTTGAATCAAAGATAGATTTTTCTTTGAAACATTTGACTTATTTTTGATTGAAGAAAATAACAATAATAGTGTTCCCCTCCTTTAAGCTAGTAGTAGGAGTACTGAAAGTTTATTTCATTTTATTTCACAGGACCTAACCAGTGAGTGAGATCAGACAAACTTTATGAGAATTAGTTGTATGGTTGAGTATTAGGTATTACTATTATTGTTGAACTGCGCATTGCAGCCGTAGAAATGAAGAAAAATATATATGCAGCGTTGTTATTAGTGTCATTTATTTCAGATGTATTGTGTGCAAATCTGCTTTACAAACTGTTGTGTGATGTTGGCCACCAGAATTTGTTTTGTCATAACATTTCTTTTTTATTTTTATTTTTATTTTTTTTGAGACGAAGTCTTGCTCTGTCACCCAGGCTGGAGTGCGGTGGCGCAGTGTCGGCTCACTGCAAGCTCCGCCTCCCGGGTTCACACCATTCTCCTGCCTCAGCATCCCCAGTAGCTGGGACTACAGGCGCCTGCCACCATGCCCTGCTAATTTTTTTCTATTTTTAGTAGAGATGGGGTTTCACCCTGTTAGCTAGGATGGTCTCCATTTCCTGACCTCGTGATCCGCCCACCTCGGCCTCCCAAAGTACTGGGATTACAGGCGTGAGCCACCGCACCTGGCCTGTCATAAAATTTTGATTTTAAGAAATTGCATTTAATGTATTTCAAAGTGAGGTAGTTAGGTAGCCTAAAAAGGTGTCTGTATAGTATGGTAGCGTGCGCGTGCGCACACACAACACATACTTGTTTCATAGGACTCACTTAGAGTTTCAGAATTAGCGAATCAGTATTTGTATGTGTTCTTGGAATTTAGGACATTTTCCCCTCTCCTGAGTCATTTAACTTCTTTCTGAGCTTGTTCAGCTATCCCTGCCTCCTTCCCTCCCTCCCTCCCTCCCTCCCTCCCTCCCTCCCTCCCTCCCTTCCTTCCTTCCTTCCTTCCTTCCTTCCTTCCTTCCTTCCTTCCCTCCCTCCCTCCCTCCCTCCCTCCCTCCCTCCCTCCCTCCCTCCCTCCCTCCCTCTCCTCCTCCTCCTTTCTTTTCTTTATTTTCAAAACGGAGTTTTGCTGTGTTTCTGGGCTGGAGTACAGTAGTGTGAAGTTGCCTCACTGCAACCTCTGCCTCCCGGGTTCAAGCGTTTTTCCTGCCTCAGCTTCCCGGGTAGCTGGGACTACAGGCTCGTGCCACTTATATGCCCAGCTAGTTTTTGTATTTTTTAGAAGACACGGGGTTTCACCATGTTGGCCAGCATGGTCTGTATCTTTTGACCTTGTGATCCGCCCGCCTCGGCCTCCCGAAGTGCTGGGATTACAGGCGCGAGCCACCTCGCCCGGCTGATAATTTTCTTTTATAGTATATGCTTTCATTGTTTATTTGAAAGATTTAAGGGTGTTAGCTTTGTTCTGTTGGGGGAATTCACTTCGTTACATAAGGGAGATGATATTTCATTAATCTTAGTAAATATTAACATAAACGAGGAATTCTGAATTCAGACTTATTTGCATGAATGAAATATGTATGCCTGTCCAATTTTTAAGTATGAAGTCACTTATGTACATCAGCGTTTTCTGTCTTTGCTTTAGTTGATAGAAAAATAGTTTTAGGCCGGGCGCGGTGGCTCAAGCCTGTAATCCCAGCACTTTGGGAGGCCGAGACGGGCGGATCACGAGGTCAGGAGATCGAGACCATCCTGGCTAACACGGTGAAACCCTGTCTCTACTAAAAAATACAAAAAACTAGCTGGGCGAGGTGGCGGGCGCCTGTAGTCCCAGCTACTCAGGAGGCTGAGGCAGGAGAATGGCGTGAACCCGGGAGGCGGAGCTTGCAGTGAGCTGAGATCCGGCCACAGCACTCCAGCCTGGGCGACAGAGCGAGACTCCGTCTCAAAAAAAAAAAAAAAAAAAAAAAAAAGAAAGAAAAATAGTTTTAAATTCTTGTTCCTTACTCCATTGTTGTATTACTGAACTTTAAGATTATCTGGCTGGGCATGGTGGCTCAAACCTGTAATCCCAGCACTTTGGGAGGCCAAGGCGGGTGGATCACGAGGTCAGGAGATCGAGACCATTGTGGCCAACATGGTGAAACCCTGTCTCTACTAAAAATAGAAAAAAATTAGCTGGGTGTGGTGGTGCACACCTGTAGTCCCAGCTACTTGGGAGGCTGAGACAGGGGAATCGCTTGAACCAGGAGGCAGACGTTTCAGTGAGTCGAGATGGCGCTTCTACACTCCAACCTGGCGACAGAGCGAGACTCTGTCTCAAAAAAAAAAAAAAAAAAAAAACCAGATTATCTGTAGTATAGAATATATTTTATCCTCACCAGGTGGCTGTAATAATCCTCCTTTAGGAACTCCTGTTTTTCTTGCTTTTATATTAGCATGTTGTAGTTATCTTTGTTGGAGTAGAGTTGTCCTCCTTTTTTTAAGTTAATAAAGTGTTTTTTAGAATATATTTTGATTTTAGTTTGGAAAAAAAAGAAAAATACCTTTTATTTTTTCGTTGACCTCTTTATAGATGACAGGAGAATCAGTTGTGTCTAAGGGAAAATGTTATTTCATTGGCATTTCCATACTCTGGTTTACTATGTATGTTTCTGGATGTTTATTTCTCATTCTAGATGAATTGTGATGTAGAATCTTATCAAAACTGTAATTCTACTACTTTGAAATAGCACAGAGCCTTGGCTGACAGCTTTCTACATTTTGTACTATTTTTCAGTATAGTAAAATTCCATTACTGTTTTTCTTTTTTGTTTTTGAGACAGTCTCCCTGTGTCACTCCAGCTGGAGTGCAGTGGCCTCAAGCAGTCCTCCCACCTCAGCCTCCCAAAATGTTGGGATTATAGGTGTGAGCCACTGTTCTCTGCCTCCATTACTGTTAAAGGATCCCCTTGAGTTGATTGCATCAAAATTTCATTTGTGTCTTTTTTTTTGCATGGTTTAAATTTGTGGCTTTAACTTTAAAAGTAGATTGGGGGGGTGGGGGAGGAGGGAGAGCATCAGGAAGAATAGTTAATGGATGCTGGGCTTAATACCTAGGTGATAGGCCGGGTGCAGTGCTCAGGCCTGTAATTCCAGCACTTTGGGAGGCCAAGGCTGGCGGATCACGAGGTCAGGAGATCGAGACCATTGTGGCCAACATGGTGAAACCCCGTCTCTACTAAAAATACAAAAAGTAGCTGGGTGTGGTGGCATGTGCCTGTAATCCCAGCCACTTGGGAGGCTGAGACAGGAGAATCGCTTGAACCAGGGAGTTAGTGGAGGTTGCGGTGAGCCGAGATCGCACCACTGCACTGCAGCCTGGCGACAGAACGAGACTACATCTCAAAACAAAACAAAACAAAAAAACAACAACAAAAAACCTAGGTGATGGGAAATCTGTGCAGCAAATCACCATGGCACACATTTACCTATGTAACAAAACCTGCAAATGTACCCCAGAACTTAAAATAAAAGTTGGTGGGGAAAAAAATTGATAGGAGAAGGTAAAGCAGGAAAATATTTCCTTTGAAGTCTTCATTAGATCTTTTTACTTAATAAGTCTTAATTTGTATTGTCACTGAGTTGAATGTATTTAAGACATTTGATATTAAAATTAAATTTGAGTAGCAGACTTATTTCAAATAAAATGTTATTGTAAACAAGTTTTATGATATTGAGTAGAAATTTCAAAAATTGGTAATCTAAAAGGATATTAAACTGAATAATTATTGTGCTCTTTTTTTCTCCCTTAAAGAACATTGACAAATTTATGAGGAAGTTTTTTTTTTTTTTTTTTCCTTTGCGGGGCAGGGGGGGATGAGGGGAGATAGGGTCTCACTATGTTGCTTAGGCTGGTTTCAAACTCCTGGCCTCAAATGATCCTTCCCTTTGGCCTCCCAAAGTACTGGGATTACAGGTGTGAGTATGAGGAAGTATTTTTTTTTTTTTTTTGAGACGGAGTCTCGCTCTGTCGCCCAGGCTGGAGTGCAGTGGCGCAATCTCGGCTCACTACAAGCTCCGCCTCCCGGGTTCACGCCATTCTCCGGCCTCAGCCTCCCGAGTAGCTGGGACTACAGGCGCCCGCCACTGCGCCCGGATAATTTTTTCTATTTTTAGTAGAGACGGGGTTTCACCATGGTCTCGATCTCCTGACCTTGTGATCCGCCCGCCTCGGCCTTCCAAAGTGCTGGGATTACAGGCGTGAGCCACCGCGCCCGGCCGAGGAAGTATTTTTGAGTATAATACAGGAGGCTTCTTCATAGTTCATTATTATTTTATTAAGAAGGATGATTAAACCTATGTGAACTTAATATGAGAGCTAATAAAGTATTTAAAATAGTATAATTGGTTTGACAAAACATTTTATGTTGACAATTCTAACTATTGAATTTTCATGTCCTAAAGAGAAATAAGGAAAAACATACATATATCTAACTCTGGAGCTAGCTCCTAGTATTTGTGCCTGCATATAAGCCTGGCACAGTCCTACTTATGAAGAAGTTCAAATGTTACCTCCTCTGACTACCACAGGCAGAACTAGTTACCCTGGCACCTGATGTGTACCTCCCTCTGTGTACCTCTCTCTGTGTACCTCTGATAATCAGATGAGCTTCTGCAGAAGAATGACCCTGTCGGAATCATCTTTGCTAGGTGCTCGTTAACTATCTGTTAAGTGAATGAATTCCTGGACAGCTATTCTCCATTCCTCAAGGGAGCTCTTATTGATGATTTGGGTCTTGATCACAAGCGTGCTGTTTTTATTTCAGCTTATTTTGATGATTAACTCTGTGTTCTGAATATATTTTATCTAGACTGTATGTACTGTGGCTTGGTAATGTTTTAGATGAAGTCTAGAAATTCCTTATTAAAGACAATTCCAACTGATCATGGGACATGTTCTTACTCCTCAAAGGAATAGGAATTCATTTAGTATTTATATTTTCTGTAGCATAGTAGGCAACCTATAGATTTTTGAGCCTTCTGGGGATTTTGTTTGGGGGCTTGATCCAGAATTCCCTTACTTTCATTCTTTAAGCAGGGCTTTTGTTCAGCGTTTAAAAGATTATTTTCTGTGAGCCCAGTAAAATGGGAAATGAACTGGTAATAGGGAAACTTGAGTTGTATTAAACATTTTTACTAGTGACTCGCCAGCTTAATCACATAATAGTTCTGTGCCTCAGTTTCTCCTGTAAACTTGGTGTTAATTTGGAGGGCAGGAGGTGTGAAAAATCATTTTGAGTACCTTTTAAGGAAGGCACTTTGGATGACTACATCATGTTCTTTAATAGGAAGAGACCTTTCGTAAATTACAACTAAAGTTACAGAGTAGCCCGAGGCAGTTAACCAGGAAGTTGGAATGGTAAAATGACTTGTTTTAAGTATAGCATTTATGTGTAGGTTTGTATTTTTTTCTAGGGAGCAGAGGATTAAATTGTTCTTGTGTCTTTCCTCATAAATAAGCCAAGATTGAGAAGAAAAACTTGAAATTTATCTTTAGTTTTTAACAGTTTTTCGTTACAACCATATATGATTCACAGTTGCATGGTGTGCCTTTAATGCGCTGGGTGATATTGCTATACCAACTCTGAGCTGTAGCTGGCTGAGATTGGGAATTGAACTGTGGCTCTTATTTGGTAGTTTAAGCTATTAATTCCTTGGCAGCTCTGGAGTGCTCTTTGAACTTTAAATAGCAGTTCTATTAACATTTTGAGATTTGTCTCAGGGAATGTCAGGAATAGTACTTAATAAATATATTTTTCTTCTTAAAGACTAAATCATGTTTTAGTTTGACACGCATGTCACAACCCTTACTGTGTTTTGAATAGAGAGAACGCAGCTACTGGCTAATTTCTATTTTCTGTTTAATAATGTGGCAGTATCTAAAAATATTGTTTAGCCTTGTTGAAGGAGGGAAAGCCCTCCCACAAATCTGTAGCGTTTGTATTAGTCATGTTGAGTATGAATAGTGTCTTAAGTTGTATCTAGAGGTTTAGAATTTTACATGTAGGTTGTCTCCTGTGTTCTAAAATATTAGAAAAAGTTAATTTGTAAGTTTGTTTTCACAAAACTCCCTTCTGTTGCTACAAATGATGGTTAGTCTATTTACCTTGTATATTGTACTTAATTAGGTGTGTTATAAAACTCAAATGCTATTTATGGCAGCTGTTTTTTATGGGAATGAACTTACACTTAGTGTTCTCATGTAGAGTGTCAGGAGCACCTTTTCTCTGACTTATAGTCCTGGCAGTCAGAGCAGACACTTCTCTGCTGCAGGCAGCGGGAGCTATAGCCCCTCTTCTAGGCCAGGGAGAGGATTGCTGTGTGAAAAAGGCTTGAAGAGTGTGGAGAGGTGAGGATGGCTCCCTGTGGGAAGAGCAGCAGTTTTTAAGGCAGGTTTTCCTTTCCCTGCTTGCAGGCCCCCACTGCTGCTTTCTCTTTGCTGATACTAGTGGCAGGTTCTGTGATGTCATCAGGAAAAGACTGTGTATTTCTTTGCCTTTTAGCACTTCCTTTCTCTTTCCTCTCCTCCTTCACTCAGCCCTGGAAACAAGCTTTCTGCTGGTTATTATGTTTGCTAAATGAGGACTTCTGAGATCCAATGAGATGAAAAGGAAATTAGGGCTGAGATTGGATGGGGTAGCCAGTAAACAAATACTTAGAAATGTTAATGTATTATATGCTATGTTAGATAAATTTGAGACATGTATTTTGGAATAATGTACATCAGAAATTATTAAAATCTAGCTTGGGTTAACAAAAGGGCTAGACTGATATGCGGAAAAAAGATCTGCATGCACTATTTAGTTTCTGCTGAGGGAGAGTGACATGGACCGCATAATATCTGATAATACCTTGTAGCCAGAGAAACCCAAAAGGGGAGTTTTAAAACTGGATGTTGAAGGAATGGATGGATGTGGCTTGCTAGAGAAGAAGGGGAAGGGCATTCTTTGGAAGCTTGACAATTCCTAGTCTTTATTCTTGAGGATCTTTATCGAGGTGATATGTAGGAGAACACTTCTAATTTATGGTCCTAGTTCTTGGCTTTCTTTTAAAAAACAGTACAAAGACTTACTGAAATTGAATTTTTATTAGGTGGAAAATTTGAAGTGTGGGCAGGCCAATTTAGATTAAGAAGTGATGTTAAAATAATTTTCAGTTTTCTAAAATAATTCAGTTCTGAACTTTGAAAAAGTGCTATATTACGCAAAATGCTAACGACTAAAGTGACAAATATTTCAGAAACTGGACAGACGTGAATCTTAAATGAGCAGATGGGATATGAAACTAAAATGGGAGATAATCCAAGACGATATAGAAACTATTATGAGAAGTGAATTGAGGAAAAACAAGTGTGTTAAATGGTATTACATTTAATAATGTGTTTAAAAGCCTTTCTAGGACTGCTCTCTTAAACAGACAAATTAGAATTGTTGAACTGTGTAACCCTTCATAGTTTAAATTCTGTGCATTGAAAACAAATTCGATTTTGGTTTAGGGTTACTTCTCATGAAGCCTAGGCTTTTAAGTTGTGAAGATATAGGTTATATGTGCTTTAAATAGACAATCTGATTTGCTTTCTCTGACATAAAAGTAAAGAAATGAAATAACGGTGATTTTCAAAGACAATCGTGGTGAACCTTGAAGGGGAGAGGTGTAAGGAGTGAGAGATGGGAAGTTTGCTATTTGGGCAGCTCGGTAGTTCAAATAATTATATTTGACTGTTGAGGGTAGAATCTCGGATAAGTGGGTTGAGGAATGAATGAATAGCAAGATAAGCCAGTACAGACACTGCAGTTCTGTCTGTCTATCTAATCTGTCTAGAGATGGGGGTTAGATGGGCAGTGGGGTCTTGCTGTGTTACGCAGGCTGGACTTGAACTCTTGCCTCAGCCTCTGGAGTAGCTGGAATTTCAGGCGTGCACCATTGTGTGCAGCTTACTTTTAAGTTTGATTCAGAGGTTGATTGTGAAGCAAGCAGGAATTGGGGAGTAGGGGAGGGTAAGAGCCTGAAAGGTAGATTTGTGTTTGTTGACTTTGGAGCAACAATAGTGGAAAGACAGAAGGAAAGATGTAAGATACAAGAAAAGTTGATAAAACAAGCCTGGCTGGAGGATGGTTATCAAAAACCCAGTCGATAGTGTTAGTACTAGAAAAGATTAAGACACCTCTTAGAAATACAAGATGTGATGATCTAAGAAAGGAGTAAGTGAAGGAAGTGGGAAACAATCTCGGTCTTATAACTTGAGTGTTTTTTGAGTTCAAGGATTAAAAGTAGTGAGCTTGAGCCCAAATAAAAATCAGTTTTTAAAATTTTAGCTAGAAATTTTCCATTTTGTTTTGCAAAATATTGCAAGTTGATTGCAGCAATCATTTTATTTTTGTTAGTTTCCTTTAAAGGTTTTAAAGAGTTTTACAACTTCACAAGTATAAAACTGATTTTGAACTAGAAATATCAGAACTAACACGGATCTGCTGAAATGAGAAGGATTGTTCAAAGTAGGCCCCCTTGAAATGGATCAAATAATGTTGCCATTGTTTATAATAGTTTTTTGGTCCTTTTCCTTTGGAATTGCTTTTAGAGACAGTTGAGCTGACTACCCCAGAAAATCTTATTTTAAAGTTTACCTCTTTAGTCAGTGTCTTTTCTCTTTGCAGTTTATTGTTTTAGTTCTGCTTTTTGCGCTAAACTGCTGCCTAAGAGTTAACAGTTTAGTACCCTTCTGATGGGGGCCTTGCTGCTGATGAGTGAAAGCCCAGGGAAAGCTCCATTTTGGGTATATTGGCGTACATACATTGTGAATGTATGCCAGGAATTCCAGCTTTGCTTGAATCTCTGCCTTCTCAGGTTCTGAGTCTAGTGGTTCAGTGTACTTTGTTTTCATACAGCTTCAGTGGAAGTGGGTTTAGCAATCTATTGATTGGCAAGATAGGATATTGGGACCAATTAAGTGGTAGTGGTATTTTTGCTTTTTGAGGATCAAGGCAAATTATCCTAAGGGTAGAGTAGAATTCTATGTTGTGTCTTCTGTCTGACTAGCAAGAGTCAGGCATCAAATTGAGGCTCATTTTAGAGTCTTGGGATAAATAAATGTATCCTGTTGAGATAATCTCTTACGGTTTAAACTGAAGTTTGGTTTGTATGATATCCAACTTCTTACCTTTGACCACTTGGTGTTGCTTTATTCATTGGAGACTGCCTAGTAAGCTAGCTAGTAGCTAGCCCATACATGTTGTCTCAGTAGTTTCTTCCACAGTTGGAGATGAGCACAATAGAATTTAGAATTATACTTTGTAGTAGTTTGCCTGAATAGTTGGTGTGGGAGGAGGTGCAGAGGACCCTTTACCTGTAGTAGGGGTGTCTCTGCTAGTTGTTTAGATTACAGGTTGCAGTGGCAAGTATTATTTCTGTTTTTCACTTCAGAAATATAATGAGATTTTTAGACCTTTCCTCAGTCAGTTTTACTTTTTTTGGTCTTCAGATTACATAGATAGTTTAATTTATAATTTTTTAAAAGTTTTTTTACATAATAAAAGAGAATGGAAATCCTGTCAGAAAGTGTTGTTGTGTAATCCTAGAGCTATAGATATTTTAGGAAAATTTAGCTACATAATAGTTACTCTAAACAGATAAGAAAAGGTACTTTAAAAATTTGCAGATTTATGACACCTGAGCCGTTAGCATTTAGAATTTATATCAGAGCATGGATCTTCATCTTAGAAACTAAAGAGTGCAAATATTTGCCTCCTGAGATACAAGTTCTTAACTAACATTTCAGTTACTAAAAACACAGTTTTCAAAGTATGTCTCTTTAATCTACAAAGTGTAATCATCTGCACAGATTGAATCAGGTTTCATGATCCCAAATAGACTACATTCATTAGTTGTCTATAAATTACTTGAGAGAGATATGTATGAAAATGATATTTTGTTGCTATTTGGTGATAAGGTTGTGAAACTGAGCTTTGCAACCGAGACAGATGGTGCTATTCTTGAATCTGCAAGATCCTATAACATTTAATTAAACAGTGAAATGATTCTCATGAGAATCCATAGTTTGTTATATATAAGCTAATAAGCTGGCTTTAGTAAATTGTGTAAATTTGATTTGAAGTAGAAGAATTACCTATTTTAGGAAACTTTTCTAATGAATGTTGAGATGAATAGCTTGTGTTAGTGGTTTACATGGTAAACTCAAGGAATATTCCAGATGGAAAAACAAGTGGGAATCACTAAGGTAGGCGTTTATCTTCTAAAGTAACTTTGATTTTGTTGCCAAACTTTCTCATATGGTAGGTGTGATATGCTGTTAAGAACCCACAGAGCTGACTTTAACAATTTCCAGAAAGCTGTGAGAAATTTAGTTATATATGTTAACACCCATTTTAGAAAATATCTATTGATTTAGATTCCTTGTAATCTACCTTATATTTTAATTTTGGAATTGAAAATAGAAATAAACAGCCCAGCCTAGTTTTAATATGTTACATGAACATAACTCTTTAGCCATTTTGTAAAAGTTTGAATTTGGTGATAATATTGTATGATGGAGGCGAATGAATTTTTTAGTTATATAAATAATTATGTAAATAATACAATAATAGATCATACAACATTTTTAGACATCATTGCAAATATTCTCTTTATTAAATTTACCTTTCCTTTAATACCTATTTTTTAATAGGTAGAAGATAATGTGATGATTGATGGCCAGATTGAAGGACATGAAGGAGTTGGGAGTTAATTCTGTATGCACAGAGGAATGCCTGAAGTGTTTTAGAGAGGATAATGGCATGATCAGATTTATGTTTTAGAGAGAAAACCCATGTGGGCCCTGTGGAGTATGGATTGTCATAGGGGAAAAACCAAAGGCAGGAAGAAGCTCTTAGAACAGTCTGCGTGTGAGAAATAATGCAGGGCCGGTGTAGGAATGGAGAGAAGGAAATGGATCGAGTAATATTTTGGAGGTAGAGTTGACAGGCTTTGGTGATCAATTATAAATATGCCATAGAACAGGAATCAAATGATAAACAGATGTTCTTGGTTTTATGGCATTTGCATTCTTGTGTATGCAAAACGGAGGAACAGTTGGCGACATCTATCTGCTGAAATTGTTAAGCAGTAGACTTAAGCTTTGATCACAAATGTGTCTATAGGAAAGTATTCACTGAGCCTGGGTTCTTGCTGTTAAACCCTACAGAAATCACAGTTTTAAAGCAGGGAGTAGTGAAAAGAAAGTGAAAACAAACGTCAAACGTTAGTATTTATAATCTGCCTGTTTCCAGAGTTTTTTTTTTTTTTTTTTTTTTTTTTTTTTTTGAGACAGAGTCTCTCTGTGTTGCCCAGACTGGAGTACAGTGGCACAGTCTCGGCTCACTGCAACCTCTGCCTCTCAGGTTCAAGTGATTCTTCCGCCTCAGCCTCCTGAGTAGCTGGGACTACAGGCACCCATGACCATGCCCGGCTAATGTTTGTATTTTTGTAGAGACACAGGATTTCACTGTGTTGCCCAGGCTGGTCTTGAACTCTTGACCTCAAGTGATCCACTTGCCTCGGCCTCCCAAAGTGCTGGGATGACAGGCATGAGCCACCATGCCCGGCCTCCGGAAAATATTTGAGGCAATAAGAGTAGGTTTTATAAGGGAAGGGAGGGGCAGAGAAAAAAGGTGGGGAAGAAAGGAGAAGGCAAGTCTCGTGAGATGAGTAGAGTGGGGCCTTTGACAGGTCGTGGGTGGAGACGGTGGTGATTGGAGGTGTGAATTTTGGTAGGGGAAGATTCATGAAAGTTTGGTTGTAAGAAATGGGCATGGAAAAGTCCTAATAGGAAGAAAGAAAAGGGTAACCTCACAGCAGTTGGCTCTGTATCAGCCTTTGTTACCTAGAGCGTCTACTTTTAGTAGTGGTAAGCTCAGAAAGCAGATGCATTTTCCTCCTGCAGATCTGCTTTGGGATATTCTTGTTTAATTTTTTCCATGAAGGTTTTGTTTATATTAATTTCAAATCAGTGATATTTTTGGTAAGAGGGTGAAATAGACATTCCACCTGTTTTGCTTCATGGCTTTGTGGAAATGGCCAGATTTGGGGAACCAGTGGATAGGATAGCGGGGGCATTTGTAGAGACCACAAACCAGTGTTTATCATTGGTACCTATTCCTTATATTGATTTTGGTTTCCTTCAAATTTTTGTTCCTATCATTCTATTCTTTGTTTCCTTGGCACTTAGCTTTCTGAGTGTACATTTTTTTTGTTGTTGTTATTGAGTGTGTAATTACTATGCCATGTTGTATTTTTGCCTCACATGTTGGAGAAATTTTTCCTTCCTCATTCCATGCCTCTCTCTCCATACCCCCTTTTCCTTTTTTCAGCACATTCCTGGGCTCCTTGTGTTCAGGAGTGCAACCCCAACTGTTGGGCTTTTATGTGCATCAGCAGTGCTCACTTAAGCGCTAAAATGGACATATGCACTTCAGAACCTTTTGATGTAATCTCCTTGGTGTGGTGGGGGCCCTTTCCAGTTGTTCTGAGGGCACTTATTGGCATGGTGTGTACTGTCAGTTGTAGATCAGTGTAAATTAATTCAGCCTTCCTATGTGGGGAGATTTTTCACTTGGCTACCCTGAAGGTAAAGAGTTGGCTTTCCTGCAGTTGTCATTTTTTTTTTACTTTCTCTGCAAGTGAGGTAGTACTAATGAAATACAAAATATTTCCAAGAAATACAACTTCCAAGAAATGAAAACTGTAAAACATTTGCCCATGTTCCAGCCACTCCATTAGATCAGATTTATCCAAATTCTTCTGTTTTTGTTAACGTGCACATTTTTGTACATAGATATGATCACAGTGCAAATAGAATTCTTTATTCAGCTGTACTCACTAACATATTTCCCATGTGCTTATAATTTTCATAATTACAATTTTAGTGGAAAAGTAATTTCTTTTAAAAATTTAATACAATTTTACGTAATTAGTGTCAGATTCAAACAATATGAAAGTGTCTAACATAAAACATGAAGGATCCCTCCCCTCACCTTCAGGCAGGTAACTTCCGGAGGTAATTTGTATTATTCCAAGTTTTTTTCTTGCTTTCGCATGTGTCAAAATTGTTTTATTAGATATTCAGTAGTTAAAAAGAGCATGTGCAAATCACACATAAAGTAGAAAGATTCATGATACAGTGAACACCCATGTACCTAATACCCAGTTTAAGAGAAAGAACTTTTCACCATTTATGGAGTCCTGTCTGTGCTCTTCCTCTCCCATTCTCTTTTCTCTCCCTTCAAAAGTAACTCTTACTTCAATTTCATGTGTTCATTCTTTAATTTTTAAAGCTTTAATTACATATGTATTTATAGTTTTACATGTTTTTGAATTTTTAATATTGAATCATATTCTTTCGCAAACTGCCTTTAATGTTATATTCCCACAATTCTACAGTTGTAGTTCTCATATCACAGTTTATGCATTCTGTTGGTGATGGACAGATTTGTACTTAAAAAAATTACAGATAAGAAATAATTCTCGGCCGGGCGTGGTGGCTCAAGCCTGTAATCCCAGCACTTTGGGAGGCCGAGGCGGGTGGATCACGAGGTCAGGAGATCGAGACCATCCTGGCTAACATGGTGAAACCCCGTCTCTACTAAAAATACAAAAAAAAACTAGCCGGGCGAGGTGGCGGGCGCCTGTAGTCCCAGCTACTCGGAGGCTGAGGCGGGAGAATGGCGTGAACCCGGGAGGCGGAGCTTGCAGTGAGCCGAGATCGCGCCACTGCACTCCAGCCTGGGCGACACAGCGAGACTCCGTCTCAAAAAAAAAAAAAAAAAAAAAAAAAGAAATAATTCTCCACCTTTTCCTGAAACGTGCTTTTTCCGCTTAACATTGTGTTAAAGTATTTTTATGTCAGTAAATTTATATATAGTTTACTCATTTTTATTACATTTTTGAACAGTTGTATCCTGTTTCATAAGATGGATGTACTGTTGTTTGTTTAACCATCAACTATGAGAAACGTTAAGATTCTTTCAATTTTTTGCAGTGCAGTACAGTTATGCATTAAAATTGGAAAGCTATAGCCATAAACAGTTTCAAAAGATGTGTCAGTTTACATTTCTATGGACAATATATAATGCCCATCTTTTTCTGTCCCTGCCTGTAATGGAACTTACTCATTTTAACTTCTGCCTCTACAAAAAACAAAACGAAACAAACAAACAAAAAACCCTCAATATTTAAATTTTCAATTTTTGGATTTCTAGTGAGATTATGAGCATCTTTTCATCTATATGGGTATCCAGATTTCTTCTGTGAGTTTATTTTTCAAGTGTTTAATCTCTAAAAAGCCTTTGTTTTCTTTTTCTTCCTTTTTTTTTTTTTTTTTCCTGAGATAGAGTCTCGCTCTGTCACCCAGGATGGAGTGCAGTGGTGTGATCTCGCTCAGTGCAACCTTTGCCTCCTGGGTTCTAGTGATTCTCCTGCCTCAGCCTCCCGAGTAGCTGGGACTACATGCACGTGCCACCACGCCAGGCTAATTTTTGTATTTTTAGTAGAGACGGGGTTTCACAATGTTGGCCAGGCTGGTCTTGAACTCCTGACCTGAGGTGATCTGCCCACCTTGGCTTCCCAAAGTGCTGTGATTACAGGTGTGAGCTACTGCGTCCGGCCGTTCTTTTTCTTTTTATAATAAAATTTCCAACCACTCACTAAAAGGAATCTGTATTTCAAGTCAGGCCTTGTTCTTACCTCAGAGCTTTTGCTGTTTGTGAAGAGTGCTTGCTGCAGGCTTGGCATTGCTTAACTACCAGCTACATGCATTTTCTCATGCTCACAAGGTCCTTTTGAGGTAAGTTCTACTATTCTCATTTTTCAGATAAGAACACTGAAGCAAGAAATTTAAGTAGTTTGTCCAAGGTCACACAGGAGCTGAGTCTCTTGATTCAGAGCCTGAACTTTTAACCAGGAGTACATTTGTATTTTATGTTTTTCTTCTATGTAAATTCTTTTAGGACTTCAGTGAAGCTCCTCCTAGCTATTCCAAACATTATTGGTCTCTTTCTTTTCTGAGCCTTTTAAAAATTAACAGTGTAGACCATATAATTTAGTACAAGTGCTAAGGTAGAAATCACTGGAGCATATAGATTTGCCTGAGATTAATGGAGTGATAATACAGTTGACGTTTTTTTAAAGTTTCATCAGAGATTAATGGAGTAATATACAGCCTAAAATTTCTTCCCAGAGATAGGGAAATAGATTTTTTTTTTCTCTTACACTGTTCCAAATTGAGGAATCATTTGGAAAATGAAAAATTAGAAAGATAGTTTATTGTTTTGATTGATGAGTGGGGGAGGGTTAAACCTACATAACCATGTGATCTAAAAAATAAAAACGATCACCTTGATAAAAGCCTTTTAGTTTTTTAAAAAATAAGCCAGTTATTATAATATCAAAATGATTTAGTATCACATCATATGCTTATTTAAAAATAGACAGCTTAAAAAGAAATCTCTTTTTCTTTGAGGCAGCTTGGAGGCATGCATTTTACAACTGATGTGGTTATCAGGGGATCTGGATTCTTTCTGTCTTGTTACTACACTGTTCTTAGTTTATGCCATTAGTAGCATATAGTTCAAGATGGCTGTTCAGACTCCAGTCATCAAGGTTGCATTCTAGGTTAGAAGGAGGTGGAACTGTGGGAAGGACACATTGTCCTTTAAGGAAACCTCCAGCAAGTTCCCTACAGCACTTCTGGCGATACTTCAAGGCCTTACTTAACTTGAAGGAGGCTGGGAGATGTAGTTCTTTAAGTGGGCATGTTGTTATCCACAGCAGTGTAAAGTGTATGTTACTATTGGTGAAGGAGCCATTCATGTTTGTGTAGACAGTGCCTGCCTCATAAATAATATACATTTCTGTTTATAGTCTGTTACTGCAGCTGGGAAGCGAACCATCTTAATGTCACTAATAAACTTTATTAAAAAGAGAGTTCAGTTCCCAGAAATTTCACAAGAATTCTCTTTTAGTTAAGGCTAACATATACAGATCATTTAACCAGTGTCTTGGAATAGTCAGACATGAAAATAATTTATTTGAAAATATTGTGTATACTTTCTACAAGATTTACACTTACCTAGGAGATGCGCAAGATGATACTTTGGTTTTATTAAAAGTAGTTTGTTTTGGGCTGGGCACAGTGGCTGACGCCTGTAATCCCAGCACTTCGGGAGGCTGAGGTGGGTGGTCAAGAGATTGAGACCATCTTGGCCAACATGGTGAAACCCCATCTCTACTAAAAATACAAAAATCAGCTGGGGGAGGTGGCTCATGTCTGTAGTCCCAGCTACTCTGGAGGCTGAGGCAGGAGAATCGCTTGAACCTGGGAGGCGGAGGTTGCAGTGAGCTGAGATCAATCCACTGCACTGCAGCCTGGCGACAGAGCAAGACTCCATCTCAAAAAAAAAAAAAGAGTAGTTTCTTTCCTTTGAGAGATTGTTTACATGGATTCTTCCATTAATACGTACATTTTTTATTATATTTATTGAGACATACTTTACATACAATAAAAGATACTCATGTTAAGTATATGGTTTCAGAATTTTGACAAATGTATACGTCTGTGAAACCACTGAAATCAAAGTAGAGAACATTTTTACGATGCAGAAAAGTTCATACATGTCCTTTTGCAGTCAGGGTCTCCCCCTTGCCCCTCAGCCTTCCTCCCCTCCAGGCAGCTGCTAATCTGCTGTTACTATAGAATCATTTTGCCCTTTGTAGAATTTTTAATAAATGGAATCATATAGTATGTAATCCTTAGTTCTGGTTTCATGTTATTGCTTAGGTAGCTTTTTTTTTTTTTTCCCCCTAAATAATAGTCTCTTTTCTGGATATGCCACAATTTGCTGTTGGCTGTGAAAATTAATGTACTGCTTTTTGTGTGGAACATATATTTTTATTTTTGTAAATAACTAGGAGTTTCACTTTATAAAGAACTGCCAAACTTGCAAAAAATGGTTGTATCATTTAATATCCCACCAGTTAGTATGGGAGTTCTGATTGCTCTGCATTCTTGCGACATGGAGTACAATGAATTTTTAAAAATTTCAGCCATCCTTGTGGTGTGTGGTACACGTCGTGAATCATTTATCTAAAACTCTTGGAACCAGAGGTGTTTTGGATTTTGGATTTTTTCAGATTTGGGCATATTTGCATTACACTGGTTGAGCATCCCTACTCTGAAAATCTAAAATTTGGAATTTCCTTTGAGTGTCATGTTGGCATGTGAAAAGTTTTGATTTTGGAGCATTTTGGATTTTTGAATTAGGGATGTGCAGTATGTAGTAACTTATTTCAGTTTGTAATTCTTTGATAACAAATGAAGTTTAACATCATTGCATGTGCTATGTCTTTTGGGAAATGTCTCTTCACATCTTTTGCCCAATTTAAAAATTAGGTTGTTTTCTTATTTGATTTGGAATAATTCTTGGAATATCCTGGATACAAGTTCATTGGCAGATAGATTTATTACAAATGTATTCTAATTTGTGGTGTGCCTTTTCATTTTCTCACTGTGTTCTTTGAAGAACAAAAGTTTTAAATTTTCATTAAGTCCAATATTACTTTTTAAAAATAGTCTATACTTTTCATGTCCTAAAACATCTTTGCCATCCCAAAGTAGGAAAGTTTTTTTCTTATGATTTCTTCAGAAGTTTTACAGCGTTAGTTAATTAGGTTTACGCTTGCAATCCAGTAACTAATTTTGAGTTAATTTATATGGAGTGAGGTAAGGATTGACATTCTGGTTTTGTTTTGCATATGTATGGCAAATTATTTAAACATCATTTGTTGAAGACTTTTCCTGTTGAATGACCTTCGAATCTTTGTTAAAAATTAACGGAATGTGTGTGTGCCTTGTTTTTTTCTGGGCTCTGCATTCTGTTCCTTTGATCTACATGTCTGTTGTGCTAGTACAACACTGTGATGATTACTGAAATTTTATAATATGTCTTGAAATTAGTTAGGATAAATTCTCTGACTTTGTTCTTTTTAAAAATTGTTTTGGTTCTTCTGGGTGTTTTGCATTTCAATATAAATTTTAGGATCAGCCTGTCAATTAAATTTTTTTTTTCTATGGGGATTTATTTGTGATTGTATTGAATCTGTAGATCAAATTGGGAAAATGGACATTTTAATGATTTTAAATCTTTCAGTTCATGAACATGATCTGGCTCTTCATTCCTCTAGATACTTAATTTCTCTCAACGTTGTTCTGTAGTTCTTGGTATATAGATCTGGAACATATTTTTATCATATATATTCCTAAGTAGGTTGTGTTTTTCAATGCTGTTTTGATGGCTATTATTTTAGAGTATTACCCCTCACCTCCTTTGGACACAGAGTCTCACTCTGTCACCCAGGCTGGAGTGCAGTGGTGCAATCTCAGCTGACTGCAACCTCTGCCTCTCCAGTTCAAGCAATTCTCCTGCCTCAGCCAGGAGAATCCCAGTAGCTGGGATTACAGGTGTGTGCCGCCATGCCTGGCTAATTTCTTTGTATTTTTAGTAGAGACAGTTTCACCATGTTGGCCAGGTTGGTCTTGAACTCCTGACCTCAAGTGATCTGCCTGCCTTGGCTACCCAAAGTGCTAGGTTTACAGGTGTGAGCCACTGCACCCGGCCATTTGAGAGTATTTTTTGACATGTTTACTGTTAGTATATAGAAATGCCATTAATTTTTGGATGTTGATTCTGTATACTGCAACTTTCCTAAGCTTTGTTAGTTGTAGTAGCTTTTTTTGTAAGTCCTTGGAGTTTTAAAAATGTACCTGATGGTGTTTTCTGCAAATACAGATGGGTTTATATCTTTCTTTGTAATTTGTATTTTACTGCTTTTTCTTGCTTCATTGTATTGATTAGGACCTGCAGGGCAGTATTGAATAGAAGTAGTCAGAGTATACATCCTTGTCTTGTTCCTATTCTTAGGCAGAAAATATTCACTCTTCTCATCGTTGACATTAGCTTTGAATGTTCTGATATCCCCGTAAGGTTGAGAAAGTTCTCTTTAATTCTTAGTTTTTAAAATACTGTGAAAGCCACTGGGCTCACACCTGTAATCCCAGCAATTCGGGAGGCCGAGGTGGGTGGATCACTTGAGGTCAGGGGTTCGAGACCAGCCTGGCCAACGTGGCGAAACTCCGTCTCTACTAAAAATACAAAAAATTAGTCTGGCATGGTGGCACACGCCTGTAATCTCAGCTACTCAGGAGGCTGCGGCACGAGAATCTCTTGAATCCAGGAGGTGAAGGTTGCAGCTAGCGAGTATCACGCCACTGCACTCCAGCCTGGGTGACAGAGTGAGACTGTCTCAAAAAAAAAAAAAAAAAAAAAAAATCCATGAAGGTGGGTGTTGATTTTTGTTAAATGTTTTTTTCTGCATCTATTGAGATGATCATAGGTTTTGTTCTTTTAATATGGTGAATTATACTGATGGGTTTCTAAATGTTGGACTAAGCTTGAATTCCATGACAAACTTTACTTAAGCTCATGGTGTATTATTTTATGTGTTATTAGATTTGATTTGCTTATATTTTGTTAATGGCTTTTTCATCTGTGTTTATGAGGGATATTGGCATGTACATTTTTTAAAATCTCGGTTTTGGTATCATGGGTAATGCTGGTGTCACAAAATAGTTTTGGAAATAGTCTGTCCTTTGTTTTCTGAAAGAATTTGTGCAGGGCTAGTGATATATTTTCCTTAGATGTTCCATAGAATTCACCAGTGAAGCTATATTGCCTTGGAGATTTTCTTGTGGGAAGGTTTGAAACCATGAATTCCATGTCTTTTTAAAATTTTTTTGAGACCGAGTTTCGCTGTTATTGCCCTGGCTGGAGTGCAGTGGCGCCATCTCGGCTCAGTGCAGCCTCTGTACCCCTCCCCCCACGGCCTGGGTTCCAGATATTCTCCTGCCTCAGCTTCCCAAGTAGCTGGGATTACAGGTGCGCGTCAACACCTCTGGCTAGTTTTTGTATTTTTAGTAGAGACGGGGTTTTGCCATGTTGGCCAGCCTGGTCTTGGACTCCTGACCTCAGGTGATCCACCCGCCTCGGCCTCCAAAAGTGCTAAGATTACAGGCGTGAGCTATCACGCCTGGCCCTCCATGTCTTTAATAGATATAGAGTTGTTCAGGTTTTCTGTTTCTTTGTTAATTTGGTAAAGGAATTTTGTTCATTTAACCTGAGTTTTATTGCACAAAAGTTGTAATAATTCCCCTATCATTTTACTGTTTTTAGAATGTGTGGTAATGCTTCCCCTTTTGTTCCTGATACTGGTAGTGTGTCTATTCGTTCCCTCTTGATTAGTCTAATGAGCATTTATTAATTTTACTAATCTTTTTAAAGAACCAGTTTTTTGTTTTCTTTTTTTCTGTATTGTCAAATTTGTTTTATATCTTATCTATTAATATTTCTTCTTTTTTCCACATTATTTCCTTTCTTCCATTTACTTTTGGTTTAATTTCTTCTTCCTTTCATAGCTTCTGAGGGTAGATGCTTAGATCACTGATATTATGCCCTTTTATGATTATGATTATTATTATTATTATTCTTATTTTTTTTGAGACAGAGTCTCGCTGTGTCGCCCAGGCTGGAGTGCAGTGGCGCGATCTCGGCTCACTGCAAGCTCCGCCTCCCGGGTTCACGCCATTCTCCCGCCTCAGCCTCCGAGTAGCTGGGACTACAGGCGCCCGCCACCACGCCCGGCTAGTTTTTTGTATTTTTAGTAGAGACGGGGTTTCACCATGTTAGCCAGGATGGTCTCGATCTCCTGACCTCGTGATCCACCCACCTCGGCCTCCCAAAGTGCTGGGATTACAGGCTTGAGCCACCGCGCCCGGCCGATTATTATTTTTTGAGACACATTGTCACTCTGTCACCCAGGCTGGTGTGCAGTGGAGAAATCACAGCTCACTGCAACCTCAGTGTCCCGGGCTCAAATGATCCTCTCACCTCAGACACCTGAGTAGCTGGGACCACAGGCATATGCCACCACACCTGGCTATTTTTTTTTTTTTTTTTTTTTTTTTTAGTAGAGACAAAGTTTTGTCATGTTGCCCATGTTGGATTTTTGCCTATCTAATATAAATATTTAGAGCCACAGATTTCTCCTTGAACACTGTTTTATGGACTAGCATATGATTTTTCTCGGTGAATGTTCCATGTGCATTTGAAGAAAAAGTATTTTGCTACTGTTGATGTAATGTTTTATAAATGTCAATTTGGTTATTTTGGTTGATAGTGTTGTTCATGTTTTTTTTTTTATCCTTATTAATTTTATGTCTACTTGTTCTATGGCTGAGAGGAGGCCTGTTGAAGTTTCCAATTATAATTTAGGATTTCTGTTTTTCTTTTTCAGATTTTTTTCCTTTATGTATTTTGAAGCTGTGTTATTAGGTGCCTATGCATTTGAGATTTTTTATGTTTTTTGAAGAATTGACATTTTTATCGTTACAATTTATTTTCCTTATTCCTAGTAATAGTACTTCTCTTGGTGTCAACTTTGATATTAATGTTGCCCCTTTAGCTCTCTCATAATTTGCACAGTATATCTTTTTTCTGTCATTTCACTCTTAACCCAAATGTGTCTTTATATGTAAGGTGTATTTCTTGTAGGTAACATGTAACTGGGCCTTTTTTTTTTTTTGAGACGGGGTCTCGCTCTGTCGCCCAGAGCTGGAGTGCAGTGGCGCGATCTCGGCTCACTGCAAGTTCCGCCTCCTGGGTTCACACGATTCTCCTGCCTCAGCCTCCGGAGTAGCTGGGACTACAGGCGCCCACCACCACGCTGACTAATTTTTTGTATTTTTTTTAGTAGAGATGGAGTTTCACCGTGTTGGCCAGGATGGTCTCTTTCTCCTGAGCTCGTGATCTGCCTGCCTCGGCCTCCCAAAGTGCTGGGATTACAGGCGTGAGCCACCGCGCCCGGCCAGTTGGGCCTTACTTTTAAAAAAAGATCCATGATGAGAATCTCTGCCTTCTAATTGTAATACTTAGAGAATTTATATTTAATATAATTATGTTGATTTACTTGGGTTTAAGTACACTGTCTTGTTTTTCTCCCTACTGGTCCTGTCTGTTTTAGTTCCTTTCATTCTCTGCTTTTTTTTTCTTTTTTTAACTTACTTTGGATTATTTTGAGTATTTTTTATGGCTCCATTATCATTTATTGAATAATTGGCTTATTAGATATACCTCTTTGTTTTACTTTTTAGGGGTTGATCAAGGGTTTATAATGTGCATCTTTTACTTACCACAATTTACCTTCAAATAATATTAAACTTCTTTATTTATAATGTAAAAACCTCCCATTTTCTCCTTCTGGCCTTTGTGCTATTGTTGTCATACTTTTTTTTTCTTTCTATATCTGACATGTAGTCCACAAGGCATTATCATTTTGCTGTAAACAGTTAATAAGCCTTTAAAGAAATTTAAAGATGAAAAAACAAATATTTTATATTTATTTATATGTTACCTATTCCTGGTAATTGTTCTTCTTTTGTGTAGATCCAGGTTTCTATCTTGTGTCATGTTCCTTGTACCTGAAGAATTTAAAAAAAAAGTATTCTAGTTACATTAATTTTACTGCAGGTCTGTTGGCTTCTGTTCATCTAAAAATAAGTCTGTATTTTACCTTAATTTTTGAGGGATATTCATCTTTGATCTAAAATTCTAGATTTGGGAACTATTTTTTTCTTTTAGCATATTTTTCCATTGTTTTTGGCCTGCATATTTTCAGCTGAGAAGTCTGTAGTTAATATTATCATTGTTTTTTCTTGTGTAATGTATCTTTTTTTCCTCTGCCCACTTTTAATATTTTCCTTTATATCACTGGTTGTTACAAATTTTATTTTGTTGTATGTCGGTGTGAGTTTTTTTTTTTTTTTTTAGTTTATGCTGCATTAGGGTTCACTGAACTCTTTAGATCACAGGTTTATTGATTTCATGAAACTCGGAGACAGTGTGGTCCTTATTCTGAAATAATTTTTGTTCCCATTCTCTCCCACATTCTGAGACACTAATGGCATGTATGTTAGATTGCCTGATACCGTGCTGACTGCAGAAGTCACTTTGGCTTGTTTATTATGTTTTGTTATACACATTATTTGTTTTTCAGCTTTGATAGTTAATATTGTGTGTTTTAAAGCCCTGACCTCCCCCCTTTTTTTTTTGTGGGTAGTGCTTAATCTGCTGTTAAACTCACAGCGAATTTTTCATTTTATATTTCGCGTATTTGAACTGTAGAAATTTTACTTAGTTAAAAAAAAGTCTCCCATTTATGTCCTTATGTTTGTGTTTTTCTTTAAATTCATATTTATAATGGCTATTTTAATTGGCTTGTCTGTTAATTTCATCATTACTTTCATTTCTATGTCTGTTTCTGTTAAGTGACTTCTTACAGTCATGAGTCCCATTTTTCTACTTCTTGAATGTCTGGTATTTTTTATTGGTTGCTGGACATTGTGAATGTTGTTGAAAGTCTGGATTTTATTTCCTTCCTTTAAAGAGTTGAATTTTGTATTGGCTGGTAGTTAAGTTACTGGCAGTTAATAAGATCAGCCTATTATTATTAGTATACTTTTTTCCTGAGGCTTGATTATTAGTGTGGGTTAGAATAGACTTTATGCTAGCACTGGTTTCCTCCTTATGAGGTATGGTCATTTTATGGTCTCTATTCAGTGCCCAAGGTGTTTAACAATGTTTTTTCTCTCTGGCTGTTCAGAACTTGACTGCCTCCCAGCTTTAGGTGAACTCTTGGAATGATAGCTCCCAGTAGTTCTCTGCCTGACCTTGTTGAATTTTACTGTTTGAATGTGCAGCTTAGTGCTTAGGAACAACTGCAAAAGAACCGCTATCAGATCTTTGGAGCTTCTTTCCTGAATATTCTTCTTTATGGTAATCTGCCTCCACAAATCCCAGCTGTCTTGGCCTTTGTAGGGCCAACCTCATTGTATGCCTTCTCTCAGGGAGTCTAGCTCTGTACTGCCTGTTGAATAGTGTCTGAAATTTTGCATATTCTGTCTAGTTTTCTGGTTGTTTATAGTGGGAGAACAATTGGTGCTTCTTATTTATATTTTAAATGTCACATTTGTCTGTGTATGTTATCCTAGCTCAGGTATCAGCAGACTTTTTCTTATAGAACCAGAGTAATTATTTCAGGCTCTGGGCCCTGTAGCCCCACTTGCAACTCTGTGGTTGTAGTTTGAAAGCAGCCACAGACAATATGCAAAATAAATGGGATAGTTGTGTACTGATAAAACTTTATTTACAAAAACAGGTGGTTAGCCCCAGACCACTGTTTGCTAGCCCCTGAGTTAGTTGACTGAAATACAAATGATATTAGAATTATGAAATCTTATTGTTGGATGGAATCCTTGAGACTCTTATTTCAGGTGTGAAAGGAACTCTTTAAGTCACATTGTTCAATTAGCCCTTTGATATTTGAAGCCACTCTACAGTGTCCTAATCTGGTATTGACCAGCTTCTCCTTAACCCCCCATATCTATGATTAACTCTCAGTCAGGGATTTATTTCTTGAGGGAGCTCTCACTGTTGTTGTTGCTTTAATCATCAGTTTTTCCATTTGGTTCTGTTGCTACCGCTTGGGACTGTGCTGAGCAAATGTAATTAATCTTCTACATATCAGCCTTCCATATAATAGAAGACTAAACAAGTTCAGAATCATTTTAACTGAGTATTAAGTTCATTCAGCTATGTTATTTTTATCACATGGCTTTATTCTTCTATTTTATTCTTGTTGCTGTGTTAATTTGCTTGAAAGGATTGAATGTGGGGCTAGATAGCCTCTAGCCATATGACATGTTTAGATTTCCTCACCAGCCTAGTCTTTCATCTCTTCATTTGTTGCATTTTACCTCGATTCTTCTTAAAGTATGGAGCTAGGAGCCGAAAGCAGTACTGAATAATGACTGATAATTTAGATCTGTTGAATAGGATCAAGATTTTCTACTTTTATTAATGTAGCTTAAGGTGGCAGTTACTTTTTAAATATCGACTTCACATTGTTTAATTGTAGTAAACTTATTGTCAAATAAAATCTCTAAGCCCTTGCACTCATACCTTTGCTATAAACCAACTTGAAAAAATTTTTATTTTTTTTGGTTAATATTGGTAAACTGAGCAGTGAAAATAAAATGACACTTGAGGAAAACAGTTATTATGAATCAGTACATATGCATATGTGTGTGTATATATTTGTTAGAAAGCATCTTTTATATATGACCTCATTGTATGGAGGAATACCACATCGTATTTCTCACAACATGGAAATAACCAGTCGGATGGGAGGCCCATTGTCTCGTCAGCAGCCCATCTACACAGGGAATCCTTGGCCAGCAGCATAGCTATGGCTGAGAAGAATTTGAGCAGAGCCAGATGGGATGGAGTATGCAGCTGGAAAGATGTCTCGGTCCAGCTGGGTTTTAATAGTCTAAAATGGAGAAAAGAAACAGTCAACAACACCACATTATTTTAACACATGGTTAAATAACCTTTTGGCTTTTGCAGCACAATTTATGGGATATTAAATTGTTCTTCAGTTTAGGAATTTGTCTAGAATAAGTCTATGAAGTAATGTGAGTTCTCAATATTAGTAGCTTTATATTTTATTACCCCATTTTGATTAATTTTTGTTTAAATTTCCTTTTTTTAAGCAGATTTATATACTCTTACACAATTCAATTAAAGAATCAGGTAGTTCTACAAGGTTTATAAGAACAATATTCTGCTCCTGCCCCTGTTTTACCTTCTTTAGAGGCAAACATGACCCTCTTTTGTTGATTATCTTGGTTCTTTCTTAAATGTTTCTAAATACTGAGGTGATAGTTACTTTTAGATTTTTCAGTTCTAGATCTTCCACTATCGAAGAGGATTTAATTCATTCTTTCTGCCTCCTACAAAGCAGATGCTCTTCTAAAAATTTCCCTCCCTCCCTCCCTCCCTCCCTCCCTCCCTCCCTCCCTTCCCCGTCCCTGTCCCCTTCCCCTTCCTTTCTCTCCCCTCCCCTCCCCACCTCTGCCCCCAGCCCACCACCACCTCTGACTCCTTAGCTCAGGTGATCCTTCTGCTTGAGCCTCCTGAGTAGCTGGGACTACATATGTGTGCCACAATGCTTCAGCTATGTCTGTCAGTCTGTATGTAGAGACAAGGTCTTGCTGTGTTGCCCAGACTGGTCTCAAACTCCTAGGTCAAGTCATCCTTCTGCCTTGGCCTCCTAAAGTGCTGGCATTACAGACATGAGCCACAGGTCCCAGGCTGGTTACTTTTCTGTAACTTAACTCATCCCCAAAGTTTTTGCCTATTGTCTGAAACCCCTTTAAGACTCTCAGATGTATCAGGTGTTTTATTAGTTTCACCTTCCTGAAGAAGTCTTTACGGACCTGTCATAGTCTTGATCGGTTGCCCTCTGCACTGGTGTGTAGTTGGCAACCTGGAGTCATCATTTGCTGTGATTTTAGGAATTTATTTTGTTCCCTCTCATGTTAGGTCTGTTTCCTGAATCTTATGACTTCTTGGTTTATTCCCTCCTTTTGGTAAGTACATACCCAGTAGCTGCCTGAGAAATTGTGCTGCTGCTTTTTTTTTTTTCCTCATGTTTAAAAATGCATTTATTATCATATATTTGATAGATAGTTTAGGCTGGTGTAGCCATTTAATATTTAGTTTGGAAATAATTCTTTAGAATTTTGGAGTTATTGCACCTTTGCCTTCTTGCTTGTGGTATTGCTGTTGAGCAGTTAGAAATCCTGATTTCGGATATGTGACCTCTTTTTACTATATGGAAACTTGGAGGATCTTCTGTTAGTCTGCAGTGTGCTGAAAGTTTACAGTGATATGCCTTCCGCGAGTCTCTCTTAATCCATTGTTCTGAGCACGCAGAGAGCTCTTTCAATCTAGAAATTCACGTTCTGTTTTTCTGGGAAATTGTTGTGAATTGTTTTATTGGTCATTTCCTCTTTATTTTGTGTATTTTCTCTTTCTGAAAGCTCTTGTATTTGGATTTTCAGCTTTCCCCCATTTTTCATTTTTGTTTATTTGCTTCACTTTCTAGGAGATTTCCTAAACTGTATCTTCTAAACATTTTACTAAGTTCTATCATTTCTGGAATCATTATTTAAAAATTTCCAAGAGCTTTTAAAAAATTCTCTGCTGAAATAGCATCCTGTTTTTTTTTTTTTTTTTTTTTTTTTTGAGACGGAGTCTCGCTGTGTCGCCCAGGCTGGAGTGCAGTGGCCGGATCTCAGCTCACTGCAAGCTCTGCCTCCCGGGTTTTTACGCCATTCTCCTGCCTCAGCCTCCCAAGTAGCCTGGACTACAAGCGCCCGCCACCTCACCCGGCTAGTTTTTTGTATTTTTTAGTAGAGACGGGGTTTCACCGTGTTAGCCAGGATGGTCTCGAACTCCTGACCTCGTGATCCGCCCGTCTCGGCCTCCCAAAGTGCTGGGATTACAGGCTTGAGCCACCGCGCCCGGCCAGCATCCTGTTATTTTTAAATGGTTGCACCATTTTATTTTTTTGAGAATATTAATTGTTGGTGTTTTTAAAGTTTTCTTCTCCCAATGTTGTCTTTCCTTCTAGTTGCTTTTTGATTTGTTTTTGTTTCTGTAATTCCTCAGTGGTTTTCTTCAATTATTTAGCAATTCTTGGTTGTATGTTCGTGTTTAGGAACGGTGGACTAAGAATCTGCTTGGAATTTCTGAGCATGTGACAGACATTTGCTTAACTGTGCACTTCACTGATCTGAGTGGGCTCTTTAGTTGGGGAATCTCTGATCTCGGTATCTTGAGGTCTTTTCTGTGGAGCTAAGATTTCCCAGAGAAGACTTTTCCAATTCCTTTCTGAGGAGTGAAGACTGGCTGCTAGTTTTCTGGGTGCTTAGAGGGCAATGGTAGGGAGGGGTGGTCCTTGGCCTTCATTCTATATATTTCACCTAATGCCCTGTTTTCACTCTGGTTCCCTGCTTTCAGTTTGCCTGTGTCCTCCAGTCCAGGTACCCTCTGTTTACTGTCTCCAGATAATTTATACATTTGCATTTATTTTCTGGGGTGAAGAAGGGGCAGTTGTTCAGCTCTGTGCAGTAGGGAGAGTACCTGGGCATCTGAGTGCCTTTTTCTTTTCTTTTTTTTTAATTTTAATTTTATTTTGAGATTGGGTCTCACTCTGTTGCCCAGGCTGGAGTACAGTGGTGTGATCATAGCTCACTGCAGCCTCAGCCTGCCAGGCTCAAGAGACCCGCTCACTTTAGCCTCCCTAGTAGCTGGGACTGCAGGCAAGCAGCCCCATGCCTGGCTTATTTTTAAATTTTTTGTAGAGTTGAGGTCTCACTGTGTTGCTTAGGCTGGTCTAGAACTTCTGTGCTAAAGTGATCCTCCTGCGGTGGGCCTGCGAAAATGTTGAAATTACAGGCGTGAGCCACTGTGCCCAGCTGAACACCTTTTAAGCAGGCTTTTAACCAATTTTCCTTGTTTAATCTCCTCTCTGCCTTTCAACCCTACTTCCAAAAGGAATCTGTATTTAATTCCTGAGGCTGAGGGGATTCTGTGTCAATTGGGTTGTATCTCTTTCTTCATGTTTAGGATTCAGTTTTCTTAGGTATTGTAAATCTCCTTATCAGAGCATCTGCTAACCTAGCCTTCAAAATTTTGATGCTGTATCCTCTCTTGTTCCACCTGCCATTGTAATTATGTCATTTAATGAAATAAAACAATGAAACAAATGTTTTTCTTGGTGTCTTACAGGGGTTTAGGAGAGAGCAAAAGCAGATGTGTATGTTTATTTTGCTGTCTTTACCTGGAGTTGATTAGTTATGTTTTAACAGAAGTTTCTGTTACATGTGACTTTTTTCCTTCCTCTGAGTTGAGAGGTGACTTAATATATTTACTGTATTGACCTGCTCTACTGGAGTAGTAACCCAATCATAGGAGGAGATGAGGTGGGGCCCACTTGGAATTTCCTAGTGCATGCTTGTCAGCCTCAAATGATCACAGCTGCCTTTTCTACACGCCAGCCTAGAATCCTGCCCAGGATTGATACGTTAAACTAATTGGTTTATACTTTGAGGAATCTTTGAATAGTTTCCTGAAGTGTTGACTATCTTCTGGCAGCTTTTCTGTTCTTGATGGTAGTAAGGGTTCCATCTCATTTACAAGTTGCCTTTATGAGTGGGATGTAATTAGCTTGGGCCAGGAGACTTAAACTCATTTGCAGTATCTAGGTCAACCCTGTCACTTTTTGGTCCTGAATCTGAGGTGTCTTGAGGTAGAGTAGATTTCTAACATCGCTTAGGTAAACGGTTGAAAAACCAGGCCTTAGAACCTAGACCTCCTGATTTCCAGCCAGTGTTCTTTCCATGATACTACACCATGGGTTCATTCTAATCAATGTCTCGATTTTACTGTGTTCATTAATCACTGAATGTGGTTTTAACTCTGAGGAGCCATATTGCAAGTATATGCTGTTGGTCACAAGGGATCTAGTTGCTATGGGTCACTGTAAATAAATGATTTCATTTCCTACATATTGTGTGTGAAGAATAGGACACTAAGAATCAATATAAATTTTCTTTGAATCACATTTATGTCAGTTAGGAAGTGCTTTATCCCTGTTTTGTTGTAATCTATTTAGAACTGTTCGGAACTGATTGTAGTGGTCTTTTGGTTAGGCCAGGGGAGTATCTGCCACTTAACCCATTTACGCCTAGTGTTCCATTATTGGAACGCTAAACTTGTGGGAGTTATTTATATCCTACTGCTCAAGGTCATCGCCAAGGTCTGATTTTTCACAAAAAAATTTACATCCTCCCACGTAAATGGGTTAAGTTCAATTTTCTGAGAACAGTGACTACCCCTATATTACATGCCAGCCATTGCTGAGCAGATTTCCTTCCAGCCTCCCTTGCTATCAGAATAATGATTTTGTTGGTTCGTTATACATATTATCTAAGAATTAGTTTATGTAGATACCATCTTATAGTGGTAACTTGTAAAAGAAGGCATATAATTATCTGAGTGAAATAAAAGTTTATTCTATTCATGGGATGATATGTGGGCACTCTTATACCAGTTTTCTTAATACCTCAGGAAGACTAAAGAAAGATTCATGAACTTTCTTTTTTTTTTTTTTTTTTTTTTTGAGACGGAGTCTTGCTCTGTCACCCAGGCTGGAGTGCAGTGGCCGGATCTTAGCTCACTGCAAGCTCCGCCTCCCGGGTTCACGCCATTCTCCTGCCTCAGCCTCCCGAGTAGCTGGGACTACAGGCACCCGCCACTTCGCCCGGCTAGTTTTTTTTTTTGTATTTTTTAGTAGAGACGGGGTTTCACCGTATTAGCCAGGATGGTCTCGATCTCCTGACCTCATGATCCGCCCGTCTCGGCCTCCCAAAGTGCTGGGATTACAGGCTTGAGCCACCGCGCCCGGCCCATGAACTTTCTTAAATTAGAAAGTATGTCCATGAGCTCTAGTCATTGCTAAATTGAGTTGATGACAGTTTCTTTGTACTATTTTATAATCCTCTAGGGCTAATTTTTACCATTTGCCTTACGAAATAGCATGGCAGAATGGAGAGAATTTATACTTTAAATTCAGTTACAGCTTAAGTCTAGTTTTATTTGGGATCTGCCATTTGCTACCTGTGTGGCACTGGGAGAATTATTCAACCTTTCTGAGTCCTAATTTCTTTAGCTGTCTGTTGTGAAGTTTATAAATTATATAGGAAGTCACTAGTATGGTGCTTGGTATTAGAAATAATATATGAAAACTCGTATGGTCCCTGGTGTTAAGTAGATGCTTGGTAAATAATGATGGTGGTTATTATACGTAATGTGCATATGGGTTTCCTTCTTTGTATATTTTGATTTCATCGTTTTGGTTCTATATTTTAGAAACCATGTAGTTTAATACTTAGATATAATTAAGGATTGTTTTTTGACAGTGAGAAATAGTTGTGTTTGGGGATAATTTTGAATCTAGAATTATTTTAAAGATTTGCTTTAAAATTTTGAAATCATTAGGTAAAGAATTTTGTGTTTTAGAGATAAATATTAGTCAGAAATTGAGACAGTATGGCTGGGCGCCGTGGCTCACGCCTGTAATCCCAGCACTTTGGGAGGCTAAGGCGAGTGTATCACCTTAGGTCGGGAGTTTGAACCTAGCCTGGCCAACATGGTGAAACCCCGTCTCTACTAAAAATAGAAAAATTAGCTGGGTGTGGTGGCGGGCACCTGTAATCCCATCTACTTGGGAGGCTGAGGCAGGACAATGACTTGAACCCAAACCCGGGAGGGGGAGGTTGCATTGAGCCAAGATCACACCCCTTCTCTCCAGCCTGGGAGACAGAGCAAGACTCCATCTCAAAAAAAATAACAAACAAAAAAAAAAACCAAAAACTAAACAAACAAAAAAAAAATAGAACTTGGAGTGCACTTGATTTTTTAACTATAAATATGATCATGGTCTGTGAAGACGTTTTACTCTTAATTGAATAAACATCCATGATGGGATTTTTTTTTTTTTTCTTGGACAAACTGTTTCAATATCATTAAGCTGTTTTTTACCAAACATTAATTCAAAATTTAAAGCTAAATCTTCGAACGCCGATTTTATACTTAGTTACCTCTTTTAGGCTTGATTATTGTTACATTTTTCCATGAAGACCAGTATAATGATATTTAGTTTTAACTTTAAAGGAACTGTTTTAGCTGAATTAGGAGGAGTTTAAGTTTGTAGCATTGCTGTTGTGTCACTTGCATTTGTAAGATATCACTTGCTAGAACAACTTTGTAAAAATAGAGCAGGTGGTAGCAGCTTCCCTTTGCCACTGATAGCATAGATGTACTGATAGGCAGTTAGTGGAAGCACTAGGATTAGGAAACCATTCTCCTAAAACAATGTTAAATATTTTGTCTCCTCTACTGCCGGATATTACAGGTGAAAGTGTTGTAGTGAGTAAATTACTGTGCATAGATTTTCATGGGGACTGACTTATCTGATGTTTAAAACTCTGATACTAATTTTCTAACCCTTTAAATAAGGTTATTAGTGATTCATATTTATTTATTTATTTATTTATTTTCTTTTGTGATGCAGCCTCACTCTGTTGCTGGGCTGGAGTGCAGTAGCTTGATTTCGGCTCACTGCAACCTCCGTCTCCTGGGTTCAAGCGATTATCCTGGCTCAGCCTCCCAAATAGCTGGAACTACAGGCGTGCACCACCACACCCCGCTAATTTTTGTATGTTTAGTAGAGACAGGATTTCACCATGTTGGCCAGGATGGTCTCCGTCTCTTGACCTTTGATCCGCCTGCCTTGGCCTCCCAAAATGCTGGGATTACAGGCATGAGCCACTGCGCCTGGCCTGTTGGCGCAGCCTCATCCACAAGGCTCTTAGGCACAGAATACTCTTTAGCTTAGGTGATAAAAGAAGTTAGTCTTCGGCTTACCTTCTTGGATTTCAACTTTTTATTTTTGTTTCCTTCTTTGATGTTTAAAGATTGATGTTAGGGTTTCTGATTAAAATACACACATTGCTTTTATTTGAAGAAACAAAGGAACTTGGCCAGGCACAGTGGCTCACGCCTGTATAATCCCAGCACTTTGGGAGGCCGAGGAGGGTAGATTGCTTGAGGTCAGGAGTTCGAGACCAGCCTGGCCAACACGGTGAAACCCCGTTTCTACTAAAAATACAAAAATTAGCTGGGTGTGGTGGTGCACGCCTGTAATCCCAGCTACTCAGGAGGCTGAGGCACGAGAATTGTTTGAACCCGGGAGGCCGAGATCGTGCTACTGTACTCCAGCCTGGGTGATACAGCGAGGCTCCATCTCAAAAAAAAAAAAAAAAAAAAAAAAAAGGAACTTGTAAGATAGAAAAATGGACAAAGTGTATGAACAGACAACTCAAAGTGAAAGAAATAGTACTACTACTACTGGTATAATGAAAATATCATTTACAGTTTTTGCTATGTCCCAGACACTGTCTTAAGTGCTTCATATGTATACTGACTCATTGAACCAATGAATTAGTACAGAGCTGGGACCCAAACCCAGGAAGGGTGGCCCCATCTGATCAAAGATGTGATACCACATACTGATTTCCTCCTAGCAGAACAAGGGCTACCTATTAATAGAAGTACATACCCTTCTATTCAATTGGCAGATATTTTAAAAGACATGCAATTTGGGAGGTGGCTATTTGTATTGGGGAGACTGTTAACTGAATAGTAATGTGGTGGCATTCATCATGAGTCTTGATATATTCATATTCTTTGGTAATTCAGTATTAAGCAATCTCTTTAAAGGAAATAATCAGGAAAATAACAGTGTTCAAGGATGTTACCCAATTATAGTAATTACAATAGTGGAAATAAAATGGAAGATTGTCCAGTTGTTATGGAATGGTTAAATTATATTTTTTACAATGAATAGAATATTATGCAAACATTAAAAGTGTGTTTTGAAGAATAATTAGTAATATATAAAAATAAGTGAAAAAATAAGATATAAATCATCCAATATGGTTCCAACTTTAAAGCGTATATGTACAGAAAAAGAGGAAGGACATATACAGTAGGATGCTAATGATTATTATAACGTGATTATGATGTATTACTTCTGAACTTCTTACATTGGCCATGTAGTGCTTTTATATTTAGAGGAAACTAACATACAGGGAAACCCTAAACGATGCCAGTGCCGGCTTTTTACTTAAACATATTCATTAAAAATTTAGATTTGCATATCTCAGTGTAAAATATAAGTTAGTGAATTTTAGGTATTTTTAGTTTGTATATTTTTGTAACTTTTTTGAAGCAAAATCTTTTTTTTTTTTTGTTTTATTTTTGAAACAGAGTCTCGCTCTGTCACCCAGGCTGGAGTGCTGTGGCGCGATCTCAGCTCACTGCAACCTCCACCTCCCGAGTTCAGGCGATTCTCGTGCCTCAGCCTCCTGAGTAGCTGGGATTACAGGCATGCGCCACCATGCCCGGCTAATTTTGGTATTTTTAGTAGAGACGGGGTTTCACCATGTTGGTCAGGCTGGTCTCAAACTCCTGACCTTGTGATCTGCCCGCCTAGGCCTCCCAAAGTGCTGGGATTACAGGCATGAACCACTGTGCTCGACCTGAAGCAAAACCTTTTTAATTTGGATTAAATGAAAGGTGATTTTTCCTTTTCTTAAATGTGGTCATTATAGTGATTGATTGCTTTAGCACTTTTAGTATGTTTCAGTTATGTTAGTAGAAGATATGGCTGTTTTCTACTGAGTGGTACTTGTTTTTTTTGTAAACAACTTGCTAACAAAAATAATTGACCTTGTGCGGAAGGAGATGCATGAGTAAGGATTCAATGCAAGGACCTCCTGGGCTGTTTGGTACAGAATTAAATTGCGAATCTGTTTTACTAGTAGTTTTCAATATATAGTTGTACTTTTTAACTATTTCGCTTTCGCTTGTGTTCACTCTTTGAAGTTTAGCTCTTAAAGATTTAAGAAATCTTGAAATGTAAACATATGTAATAGAACAAAGATACAGTATCTGTTCTCTGCTGGTTGCAATGTGTGTAAAAAATAAAAGACCAAACTACATTAGGGAATTGTTACAGAAGCAAAGCTTTTCTGTTTGCTACATGTTAAAAAACATGAATAAATTTCTGATAACTTTGCATCAGTTTTCTTAATTGCTTCTACCTAAGTAGACTTGGTGTTCATGATGAAACACTCTCATGCTTCATGCTAACTGCTTCCCTAATTAAAAAAGGATTGAAACTGTAGCTTGTGGATGGGAAGAAATTATTTGAAAGAAATAATTTCATTTATACAAACTTATTTTTAAAATCTTACTTGATTTCTAAATATAATTTGTGAGTTGAGTATTGAATGATAACATAGAGAGTAGTTTTCTATATAGGGACTTTTTAGTAAATGTTTAGACAAATGATTCAACAGGAAATAGTGATTATCAGCTTGTTTTATGTTAGTATTTAATGTAAAGAACTATGTAGAAATCTTGATAGAAATTAACTTTCTCCCACCTTAAAATTTGAGAAGATTTGACATACGTTCTTCACTGGGAGGAATCTTATGAAGTTTCATGTAAATATTTATTTTAGCACAATTGCTTTTCTGTATGGAAGACTGTTTTTGGTGGTCTGTAAGTAAAAAGAGAAAACAATTACAATTTTTTGTCTTTTTCCAGGCTGAACTCACGGGAATCAAATGGCGTAGGTACAATTTTGGAGGGCATGGGGACTGTGGACCCATAATTTCAGCCCCAGCCCAAGATGATCCAATTCTGTTAAGTTTCATCCGCTGTCTGCAAGCTAACCTGCTTTGTGTATGGCGTCGTGATGTCAAACCAGATTGCAAAGAGTTATGGATATTCTGGTGGGGAGATGAACCCAACCTAGTGGGTGTAATCCATCATGAACTGCAGGGTAAGGTTTCTGTTTTTTTCTTAAAAATTATTTGCATCATATTTTTTTGAACATTGGTAAATTTCAAACAGATTATTAAGACTTGTCTAAAAGCAAGATTTTAAGTGTTTCATGGATATCTCTCTCAAAAGGAACATTCTCACCCCTCTTCCTCTTATCCCTGTTTTTTTTCCCTAACTCTTGTCCTTTTCCAGTTATGCTGAGAATCAGAACCTTGTGAACCACTGCTTAAATTAAATGAGAGTATTGTGTCTCCTGGGTGTGGTGGGGTGGAAACCAGGCTAAGATCCACTGTTTTTAAATGATAGTGAATTGTGAGTAACTAACAAAACAGTGAATTGAACAGTTATTGCTTTTTTCCTTGTACTGTGGTTGTTATGGTTCATTGCCAGCTGAACTGTTTGGTGGAAAATTGGAGAGATACAGAAATTTAGTTTTGAGCCTAATTGGACAAAATTGTGAGATTACATTGAATAGTATTTTGAGGAAAGATGAATATATGCGATCTGGTCTGAATTTGGTGTAGCAAATTTTCTCTTGTTTTTATTTCTGCTTTTCATGTAATTTGGTGATTCCAGGGAACATTGGCTCCAGTGTTGCCTGATTTTTAGCTTCAGATTGCATCTGATGTCTGGAAACTGAATTAATATAAGAATTTCATTTTTCTAAGCTGCTTTATATATTTACCACAGTTTTATAAGCAGGAAATTTTATCAGTTGTCTTTGAATTTCTGGTAAAAATTTTTACCTTTCTACGTGTTTCTATTTAGTATGCCAAGGGATTTTCTAAAGCAAGACTAATTCTAATCTTCAGTTAGTGTATTAACTCTTTTTGACTTAGTCTCCTAGAGCCAACTTTTATTATCTCCAAACTATATTGTGTTAATCTGTGGCTGAAAAATTTCAGATCGTGTTTGAAATGTTCTGTTACTTGATGTTTTTAATTTTTTTTTTTTTAAAGGAAGGAGTAAAGCTAACTTTAATGTATTTTCGAGGCTCTGTTCTAAAGCTTTTACATTTGCCTAAAGGATTTCCTGCCAACTTTTGCTTGACACCTTGCTGGTTTTTCTTGGCAACTATTTTTTATCTGTGATATCTCCTGCCACAGCAGCCAGAGGGCGGTAAACCACAATGGACTAATTGAGCTGTTTACTTTATGATCCATTTGTCTGTTCAGCTCAGACCTTTATTCTGGTGTTTTTTAGGGTATTTGGTTTATAAATATAAGAACCCATTCTAGGTGACATTGCTTGCTTAGCTGGGTAATCAGCAAAATCCCAGAACTTAATGTTCATCCCAAAGCCTGTTTTATGTAGTTAGCAGTTAACTTAGGTAAAATTAGAGTTTCAGAACATCTGGATTCTGTTTTATCAGAATTTTAAAAATAAGATGTCGCCTAGAAGATAATCACAACATTTTTGTTTGTCCATTAAAATATGGAAACATATTTTTAACTTTTTCCCATGTAGTAGAGACGTATAAAGCTTTTTAAAAAAGTGTCTTTCTTATTTTTCATAATTGTTTCTGACTGTCATCTTTTGTTTCTCTGTATTAATCTCTTACATTTTAGCTTTTTTGGTCTGCTCTTTGTTAGTGTGGTACATGTCATTTTGCAATGATGAGGAAACCAAACCCAACTGCTAATTAGGCTTATTTAATTGATACCATAGAATAAAATTATTTATGTATGCCAACAAAGAAAATTGTCAGTGTTCTTAGAAATAGCTTATGAAATTATTGTTATTTTTCATGGGCTTTGTTACTGAGTTAACAAAGGGATAGGGCATTTAAATTTTGGTATAGTTGCTTTAGATTGCATGTGTAGATTAATATCTTCAGTATTTTTTGATAAAGAGTTAAGCAAAGATTGAATTATTTTTAGATTTTTTAAAAATTCCAGAAGCGCTACATTTAAATTAGAAAATTAGGAAAACATAGAATCATCATATGGAGAGAACAAAGAAATAAAAATACTGAAGTCTGAGAGAGTTTTAGATGTTTTATGTGTAAATGAAATTGGTACCATACACTTTTTCTAATTTTCTAATGTAGTATTGTGAACATTTTCTCTTGAGAATGATTACTTTTCTTTTAAGTTTGAAAGTGGTATAAGCTGTTTATATTTTGTATTCTACTGGGAAAGTATTACAGTAATGGAATACTTATAACTTCATTGACTGTGTCTGCTCTTTTTAATATGAATTTTGAGCAAGTTTTTAGATCCATTTATATGAAGTGTCCATTTTTGTAGATAAAAGTAGTTGAAGAAGGTAATACATGGTTCAACCTAATAACAGAACATATCTAGCCTTAATTAGAAAAATAAGTGTCATAAAGACAACTTTGTTTCAAATAAGGGGAAATGTGATAGCAGTCATGAAAAACTGAAGGATACAAAGAGAATATTTTAATTGATAGCCATACAAAGTGGGGATATTTTAGAATCTATTTCATTCTCTAATATAGTTGAGTCATTTTATTTTGGGTAAAATAAATTACAGGCTGGGCATGGTGGCTCATGCTGGTTATCCCAACGCTTTGGGAGGTTGAGGGGGCCCGATTGCTTGAGGCCAGGAATTCGAGACCAGCCTGACTAACATGGTGAAACCCTGTGTTTACAAAAAATACAAAAAAAAAATTAGCCAGGTACGGTGACCTGCGCCTGTAATCCCAGCTACTCGGGTGAGTGAGGCTGGAGGATCACTTAAACCCAGGAGCCCAAGGTTGCAGTGAGCAGAGATCATGCCGCTGTACTCCATCCTGGGCAACAGTGAGACCCTGTCTCAAAAAAATAGAATAAATAAATAGTAGCAGAATCCTGCTAGCAGGCTTCAGTGTTAAGCATGAAATTACTATTATTTGTAACATTTTTTAAATTTTACGTTTCTTACATTGCTTCTTAGTTATGTTATTTGGCATTTCCTGGCTGGTCACGGTGGCTCATGCCTGTAATTCCTGCACTTTGGGAGGCCTAGGCAGGAGGATCACCTGAGTTCAGGAGTTGGAGACCAGCCTGGCCAACATAGTGAAACCCTCTCTCTAGTAAAAATAAACAAAAATTATCTGGGCATGGTGGTGGGTGCCTGTAATCCCAGCTACTGGGAGGCTGAGACAGCACAATCGCTGGAAACCGGGAGGCAGAGGTTACGGTGAGCTGAGATCATGCCACAGCACTCATGCTAGGCAACACAGCAAGACTCCATCTCAATAAATAAATAAATAAATAAATAGTAGCAGAATCCTGTTAGCCAGCTTAAATTAAGCATGGCATTACCGTTATTTGTAACTTTTAAAAATAGGGACATTTTACTGTTTCTTAAATTGCTTTTTAGTTATGTTATTTGGCATTTCCCTTTGTCTTCATAGTGTATTCCAAGAAGTGTCCTACCAAGAAACCTCACAGTGAGATATAATACCAAAGCAACCATCTTGCATTTAAATGTATAAAGTACCCCATAAAATGAGAATAATCCTACAGGGTACACACACAAGTTAGTTTTATGATATACTTTTTGTTTAATTGCTTGAAATATCTGTGAAATAGTCTGAGAGAAGACTATAACACATTTATAGTCTGTCCTTGTCACTTGAATAAACACTTTTGCGCTCTTGTCTGGGGAATTGCTAATATGTATGGTGTAGTGATTCAGAGCATGGACTCCGGATTGCTTGGGTTTGAATGCTTGCATGATCACTAGCTGTGTATTCTTAATCTAATTATTTAACTTAAACTGTGCCTCAGTTTTCCCACTGTGAATTAGGTTATGAGGTTAAGAAAAGTTAAAAGTACTTAGAGCAGCATATATAGCAGTTAATCTATAATTGTAACTATTGCTACTGCTACTGTGCAAAGACCTACAGGCTGCGAATGAATTGTGGCAAGAACAGGTTACCTGGGTCTTAGGGTAGGAGTGAAATAGTCTCCCCTCTAAAAGGCTGAGTACGTTGGTCATAGTGTGGAGTACACAGAACCAAGGATAAGAAATCTGGACTTAATTTGATAGATTTTGAGGAGTTAAAGGTTTCTGATCAGGAAAGAGATACAATTAGGAAGATTAATTTAGTAATATACAGCATTAATGTGTACAGGGAAACCATAATATTGTGATTTTAAAATTCTAAATTAGAATATAAACTTAAATATTCTGTTCAGGATACAGATTTATTTAAATTAAAAATACTAATGATTATATACTATAATTCATATTAATAGTCTTTAACACTTTTATTATACCTTTGCTGTTTTGACTTGACTAAATTCTATATTTTAATTTAAGTTTTAGAGATTAATACAGTGTGCTGAATGGACTTCTCCTCATTTACCAAACAAATACTTCTTACCTTTTTTTATTTCTTTAGACGGAGTCTTGCTCTGTTGCCCAGGCTGGAGTGCAGTGTGCAATCTTGGCTCACTGCAACCTCTGCCTCCCAGGTTCAAGCAATTCTCCTGCCTCAACCTCCTGAGTAGCTGAGATTGCAGGTGTGTGCCACCATGCCCGGATAATTTTTGTATTTTTAGTAGAGATGGAGTTTCACCATGTTGGCCAGGCATCTCAAACTCCTGACCGCAAGCGATCCGCCCGCCTCAGCCTCCCAAAGTGCTGGGATTACAGGTGTGAGCCACCGCACCTGGCAACAAATACTTTTTAAATAAACACAATATTCTGGCCAATTCACTGCCTGTTTGTTAGTGGTGGGAAACACATGCAATCTGGAAAACCCAAAATAGTACAGAGAGCAAGCACAGAACTGCTGATTGCTTGCCCCAAAGCATTACAGATCTCTGTTCCAGAAGGAGAAGTATCAGATTCAGCCTAGTATGTGCTTCAGAATGTTTGTTGAATCAGTTAATGAAACCTATTTTATGAGGTTCTAATGTAGTGCAGTATTGCACTTCCAGAAGATTGACTTATAATCAGATTGTGAAAATTTTTAATGATTTGATAATGTGAGGATATTGAAGCCTAGTTAAAATAAGGCATATTATTTCTGGTTTTAATTCCCAAGGGGGTAGAAATAGCCAATTTTTTTGGTATATTTTCTACCAAAAATATTTAGCACTAAATATAGACTGTCTACAATTTTAAAATTTGTGTTGTCTCTATTTTTGATTATTAGACAAATATAAATTAAGAATACATCTGTACAACTCTAAAAATGATCATCCCTATAACAGTATCAGAAGTCTTCTCAATTGGTTTTATTGTCAGTGCATGGGTAGATTGGCAGTTATTACCCTTTGCTGTGAATTTAGAGACATAAATATAGCTTTTTCTGTTTTTGAGAGTGCTGCCACCTATGCCAGGAGGTGTGGGCGATTGTAAAAACATTAGACATAAGAGAGCCTGGAAAAATGGATCTGTTTTCTGACAGTGACCACGGCGTAAGATAATTTAAGGTACTAGTACTATTGTTTATTGAACTGATTGCAACTGGGCATTTTGTAGGAGTGTGGGAAGGCTGAATTTTTTTAGTTTTATAATCTGTATCTATAGATTACAGTCTACAATTCCAAATGGTGGGATTGATAAAACCTTTGTTTAGATAACTCCAAGCAAGAACCTAACTTCTCCACTCCTCCTAGCTTTTTATTTTTAAATAAATATATTTGCACACTTATATGCATATGCCTGTTTTGCCACATAAACTATTTGAAGGTAGTTTTCAGACTTCATGGACCTTTGCCCCTAAATACTTCAGCATTGAAGTGAAACACTTTCTTACATAACCAGAGCACTTTTGTCGTGCTCAATAAATTTAATGTCAATATAATTAAATTATCTAATATTCAGTCCCTATTCAAATTCCCCAGTTGTCCCAGCAATACCTTTTATAGTTTTCTCTCTTTGATGCAGAATACAATCAGGATCACACATTTTTAGATGGCCTCTCATTTAGAATATTCCTGAAGTTGTCTTGGGAATCAATGATATTGATGTTGTTTGAAGGGAGCAGTTTAGTTGTCCTGTAAAATATTCCACATTTTGAATTTGTCTAATTGTTTTCTTACAGTTAGAGTCAGGATAAACATTTTCGGCAAGAATATTGAGTAGATGATGTGTACTTTCCATGGCATTACATCAGAAACATGTCATGTCAGTTTGTCTCAATATTGATGGTACTGAGCTTGATCACTTGATTAAGGTAGTGTCTGCCAGATTTCTCCAGTGTAAAGATATCCTTTCCTTTTGTAATTGTTAAGTAAATTTGGGATGAAACTTGGAGATTGTGTGAATATCTCTTTCCTCAAAAGAGCCTAATTTTGAGCCTGTTTAAACCAACTGAAAACTTCCGGAATCACCTGCTTTTAGAAAATCAGTTGAAATCAGATGAAGACTGCATTCTTAAGTCACAGCAGAGTTCAAGAGGAGAAGAGAATAAAAATATTGAAGGTATGCCAAAGGCAAATTATAATGGCAGTGTCACGCTCTGAAAATGAATAGCCCCTGTCGCTTAGCATACCTAAAAAGAGAAGTGTTGACATTGAATTTTCCAAAATCATAGACAATAAAGTATGTAGGAATATATTACTGTGTATCTTAGAGTCTGTGAACTTTCAATTGATTTTTGATGGTTTCTGGTTATCCTTAACTAAATGGTAAAAATAATTTCATCAATATTATACATGAATTTATCAGTTGAAATTAAAAAGTTGCTTTCTGTAAAAATAATGACTATTTTAGATATAAAATTGACAGGAATGAAATTATCTCTTGGTAAAATGTCATTCATTTTGAAAATTTCAAGGAGAAAATCTGATCTTTGACTCATTTTCACTCTGTTTTTATATCTTTTTTCTTTAATGGTGTTGAATTTGTGAGTCATTGAAATTAATCACTGACTGAATTGGAAAGGAGTCATATTAATAGTACTTTGATTTATTTATTTTTCAAGTGTAGAATTCTGGTGATTTTGATAACAGGAATGATACCATTTTACAACAGCATTGTAGATTTGTAGTATTTTAGATTGGTATCACAGTGCAGCTGAAAAGTAAGTTTCACTTTACTTTTTTGTTGTTGTTGTTGAGATGGAGCCTCACTTTGTTGCCTAGGCTGGAGTGCAGTGGTGTTATCTCGGCTCATGGCAGCCTCCGCCTCCCTGGTTCAAGTGATTCTCCTGCCTCAGCCTCCCAAGTAGCTGGGACTATAGGTGCTTGTCACCATGCACAGCTAATTTTTTGTGTTTTTTTTTGAGTAGGGCTGCATGTTGGCCAGGCTGGTCTTGAACTCCTGACCTCAAGTGATCCTCCTGCCTTGGCCTCCCAAAGTGCTGGGATTACAGGTGTGAGCCATCATCCTCAGCTACTTTACCTTTCATATTTGTCATTATTTTGTGGATAATAGTGAAAAACATATTTGTATTTCATGAGCAACAAGTACTTTCAGGACAAACACATATCCAGTGGTAAATGGTAGCTAGGTCTAAGTAGTTTATAAAGTATACTTTTATTTTTCTTGGATCTGAATTATTCAAGTTTTGATGTAAATTTCCTGATTCTTTTAATAATTATATTACTGTTCTGTTTTTCTGTTGTATTTGAAAGAATGAGTTTGCCAAAGCTATAAAGTCCTAAGTTTTTCATTGTGTGATGGTTATCTGAATGGTTCTAGTGCCTACTTATTAAATGTTAGACTTAATATGTAATTATATACTTTAAAGAAAAAATAGCATACTCATTAAGACTTTGGTAAATAATACATTCATATTGTAGAATTATGGTAAGATAATCTCAGTTCTTTCAGACAAAGAATTGAAAAAGATCTAGTGAATTAGATAAAATTATTAAGGTAAATATGCTTGAAATTGAGAGAACAAGCTAAGTCTAACTTTTGAGTGTAAGTAAAATCGATGTGTTACCACAGGCAACTTACTGAACCATGTAATTAGTTTTTTTCTATGAAAAATGAGACATTTATACTGAGATTGTGGTGAAATAGCATGTAAAGGGCTTATGTTCTAATGATGTGAAAATTAAGCAATTGGTAAGAAAAATTGTAATTTTCAGTTCGTTGGGAAGTATAGTTATTATGATCTACCTAACGTTTTGTGTTGATATGAAATCACCTACTTATATAAAGTAAACCTGAGTAAAATCCCCTTAAATGAGGTGTTAGAGTCACCATTGGAACAAATACGGTTGAAAATTGTCTTAACACTAGATTAACTGTTATTTGGTATATTATATTCTTTTTTGAAATGTGAGTAATTTTTATGATTAATACATCGTGTCTTGTAGGTAAGTGTTTAGTCTAACATTTTTAAGTGTAGCCATGTTTGATCCCCCTCTCACCGTTTGTGTATATTTTATTTCAAAAGCTTGTACTTTCTTAGAAAACCTTAAGATTTAGAAGAGGTTGTTGTGGCCTGGTGCGATGGCTCATGCCTGTAATCCCAGCACTTTGGGAGGCTGAGGAGGGAGGATCACTTGAGTCCAGAACTTTGAGACCAGCCTGGGAAACATAGTGAGATCCCATCTCTGTTAAAAAAAAAAAAAATTAAAAAAAAGAGATTGTTGAACATTAAGATGGCGTAGTGATACAGGTAAAGGGTGTTTTTTTTTCTTAGTAAAATATTTTCTTAGTTTTATTTCTTAGGGAAGGTGAGGTAAGAATCTGAATGTGGAAGATCGAAGAAAAGGTTTAAATATTGGTAGAATATTTAGGGCCTAATTATTTAGGGCCTAAATAATTCAAGAAAGAGTTACATTTTAGAACATTAAAATTCAGTGGAGTACAGCTACACATTTATAGAGAATAACACCTTCTGCTTATGAACAAATTCACTGTTGACGTGTATAAATGGCATTAGGTTGGTCGTACTGTTCACATTATTTTATATAGGGGATGAAATAAAAATTCCCTAAAATAAAACTAGGGTTTTCTTAGGAAGGAGGAAGTGGGGAATGGATCTTGGTGGTCATAAACGAGTGTCCTCTTCTGCAGTGGGACCCTGTCTCTGCAGAAAAGAAAAACAGTAGTTGGGCATGGTTGTTGTTCGCCTTGTAGTTCCAGCTACTTGGGAGGCTAAGGCAGGAGGATTACTTGAGCCCAAGAGTTCAGGGTTACAGTGAGCTGTGATAGTGCCACTGCAGTCCGACCTGAGTGACACAGTAGTAAGAGCCTGTCTCTAGAAAAGAAAAAAATAAAGAAAACTTGTTGTTTATTGTACTCACCTCATTAATGATCTTAGCAAGATATTCTGCATGGAGAAGCTGCAGCTTCTCCATCAGCATTTGCTGCTTCTCCTTGTGCCTTTATGTCATGGAAATGGAATCTTTCCTTAATCCTCATGAACCAACTTCTGCTAGCTCCCAGGTTTGCTTCCTCACCTCTCTCAGTCTTGGTAGAATTGAAGAGAGTTTGTGCCTTGTTCTGGATTAGGCTTTGACAATTAAGGGAATATTGTGGCTGGTGTGATTTTTCAGATCATCCAGACTTTCTCCATATCAACAATAAGCCTGTTTCACTTTCTTATCATTCATGTGTTCGCTGGAGTAGCACTTGTAATTTCCTTCAAGATTTTTTTTTTTTCCCATTCACAGCTTGGCTTCTTGGCACAAAAGCACTAGCTTTCGGCCTATCTTGGCTTTCGACATGACTTCTTCACTAAGCTTAATCATTTCTCACTTTTGATATAAAGTAAGAGATGGGCAGTTCTTCCTTTTCCCTTGAACATTTAGTGACCGTTGTAGGGTTATTAATTGGCCTAATTTTAATATTGTTTCTAGCAAATAGGCTTGAGAAGAATAAGAGAGATGGGAAAGAGCCAGTCCTGGAGCAGTCAGAACATATACAATAGTGATCAATTGGTTCAGTTCGCTGTTTTATACGGGTGTGGTTTGTGGTGCCCCTGAACAATATAATAGTAATATCAAAGATCACTGATCACAGATCCACCATAACAGATGTTATAATAATGAAAATGTTTGAAATATTGCAAGAATTACCAAAATGTGTCAGAGACCCAAGAATTGAGCACATGCCGTTTGAAAAATGGCGCCGATAGGCTTGCTCACCACAGGGTTGCTACACACCTTACATTTGTAAAAAGTGCACCATCTGTGAAGCGAAATAATGTGAAGCGCAATGAAATGAGATATTCCTGTATCTTACTGAGGTAGTTGATAAGCTGGAATTACATACCTGCTATCTTTCCCCGTTATTTTTTCTTTGTAGATATCTGTTGTCGTAGCCCAGATACTGAAAAATCAGAGATACATAGCAAAAGAATGGGAAAACTATTGGTGAAGCAGGAGGCTACCTTTGAGTTGTTTTATGGTCTCTGGATCTGCTTAAAGTATAATAGACTAAACTGATATATAGATCTCTGTGCTTAACTTTCTGTGAATAATTGTTTGAAAACGTAATTACAGATGGTTTCCACTTGGTATTGTTTTACGGTGGCTGAGCAAATGGAAATTAAAAGTTGATATACTCAGCCATAAGTATCTTTAGGCCTAAGGTTAAAAAAAATTAATGGTAGAAATAACAAATATTTTTTTCCTCTTAAAAAATCCAGATACTGTAGACATCTGTTGTTGGGTTTTTTTTGAGATGGAGTCTCACTCTGTTTCCCAGGCTGCGGTGTGGTGGTACAATCTCTGCTCACTGCAACCTCTGCCTCTGGAGTTCAAGCCATTCCCCTGCCTCAGCCTCCCAAGTAGCTGGGATTAAAGATGCGTGCCACCATGCCCGGCTAATTTTTGTATTTTTAGTAGAAATGGGGGTTTCACCATGTTGGCCAGGCTGGTCTCAAACTCCTGACCTCAAGTGATCTGCCCTCCTGGGCCTCCCAGAGTGCTGAGGTTATAGGCGTGAGCCACCGCTCCTGGCCGAAATCTGTTTTAAGTACTAGAACATCATGAAATTGGATTCTGTTTCTTTAAGCATTTCATGACTGAGCTGCTGTCCGGATGCTACCTGAAGAGATTCTCATTGAATATCATTATGGCTAGCAAGTGTTCCATAATTTTCTTTAAGCTCCATCTGTGTAAATATTTTTGAACAATTTTCCACAAGTAGAGGGCCACATACCTATTTCTTATAAACCCGACGTTGATAAAATGCACTCTTTGTATAATTGGGTCTTGTTTTGATCCTGGCACTTTCATATTGGGATTTGGCAGTGAGTTCAACAGAATAAGCATTATCCTCTTGAGGCCCATCTAGGATTGAACTAAAGGGCTTCTACAATATCCACATGATCATACAATTAGTTCTCTCTCTCCCTCTCCTTTTTTTGTGCTGTGATAGTGTAACTGAATATGAGCTGGTTGCCAGGGTATTGTGGTAGAATAATACCCTGCAGTTTGTAGTTAATCACGCAGCAGAACTGGCTTGATTTAAAAAAAAAAAAAAAAAAAAAGAATAAGATAAAAATTAGATAAAGATGAAGTGGCTTTGTGTTGAAAAAGATTGTATGTATATGATGGTAAAAGGAAGGTTAGAGTGTTCACAAATCTGTCGTCGTTAGTCTTTTCCTCATATTTATATAATGTCTTGCAAAATATTTTCCTTTTTAAAAATTTTATTTTTGACTTTGCTAGCACTTGGGGGACTTAAGTAAGACTTTTGCTAATCTTGAAGGCTTTCTGACACAAGAGAAAAAAAGCAAATATTTGTGGAAAGACTGCTTGAATAAGGGAAGTGTGAACCTATTCAGCATGAGGTTTCTTCATTAAGTTTGTTTTTTATTTTTCACAGGTAATCTTGAACTTGTTTAAATGTAAACTGCTTTGCTGTTGGCTATTTTTAGTAAGGCATGTTATTCACTTTGAAATATATTTAGTCTAAAGGAGAAAAATTTAGATACTCTGAGTTAAATTTCAGGCACTGTATTTTTTAGCTTATCTTAAAAGTAGCCCAGTAGATATTTATAATAAAAAGATTGCCTGCCTTGGCATCCTTGGGCAGACTACATACAACTCTGATTGTTTAGGGAGGAAATAGCATTTGTTGACAATAACTCCTATTTTGGAAACATTTGTCATGCCATTTATTGGTTTCACGAAGAGTATAACAAAGAGGGGCACTTGATTTGGGTAACAGAGGTGGCTGGGAGCAGTTATCCTCATCCCTATGGTAAAGGCTAGAACTCAGTTGGAGCCCTGAAACAAATTTAAAAGTACCCCCTCATCCCCAGTAATCACATACCATTTTGTAAAAAAAAAAAAAAGATTAAATGACTTAAATATAGCAATATCAGTGATTAGTCCCAATATACACAGATATCTATTTGATTCCCAGTATGGTTGAGACAATGTGCTAGCTTAGCACATAGCAAAAACACTTTAATAGGATGTCCTGGGGTCAGTACTGATTCAGTTCAGTTGCCCACACATTTAGAATTATAGTATTATGTCGTAACAGTCAAATGGTGTATGAGAGGATGTTTTAAAAAGTACTTTTCAAGCTTTATATATGTAAGGTGTGCTGGGCTTGGTGGCTCATGCCTGTAATCCCAGCGCTTTCGGAGGCTGAGGTGGGAGGATTGCTTGAGGCCAGAGGATCACTTGATCCCAGGTATTGGAGACCAGCCTGGGCAACATGGCAAAGCCTCGTGTCTACAAAAAATGAAAAAATTAGCTGGGCATGGTGGTGTGTGCCTGCAGTCCCACCTACTTGGGAGGCTGATGTGGGAGGATCAGCTAGGCTTGGGAGGTCAAGGCTACAGTGAGCCAAGATTTTGCCACTGCACTCCAGCCTGGGTGACAGATTGAGACACTATCTCAAAAACAAAACAACACAAAACAATAACAACAACAAACCCCAAATGGTAAGGTGTTACCATTGTTAAATGATCTCTTATATTTAAAATTACCACCATTTATTTGAGCCTATATTATGTTAGGTGCTATGTAAAATACAGAAATGAACCGGAAACATTTTTACATTTCAGGAGCCGAGAACCTAGTAGAAGAGATAGCATATACACACAGAGCATTGTTAAAGGGTAGAAAGTAAAGTTTCCTATGTGGGGCCCATGGTATTCCTGGAGTTTTATGTAAGAGGCTGAGCCTTGAAGAGTTGATTTTTGAGTACAATATCCTTAAAGGGTAGATAGAATTTGGATATATAGCTATGTCAGGGCAAGCATGTGTGTGTAACTGCACATTCAAGGATCTAGAGTAGGGAATTTTGAAATGTGTATTGGGGAAGAGTTAAACATGAGAAATTGATTGAAAATGAACATTTGGGCCTGTTGGAGCTTAAACACTAGGCCAAGCAGTTTGGCCTTCATAGGTAGTTGGGATCTTAGAGGGTTTTTGAATAGGACTTAGATAGAAGCTCCCAGTAGTTTATAAACTGTATGGGGGTGGGAACTGCATCTGACTTTTGCCCATCATTGTAATTCCAGGACCATCGTAATGCCTGGTACATGTGCCTGCTTTGGCAGCACATATACTAAAATTGGAATGTAGTGCCTGGTACATATTGGTTGAATAAGCCAGTGAGCAGATTTAATGAATGTAATAGAAGTTTGTGTAAAGATGATCAGTCTAGCACCATTGCATGCTAGGAAGACTCCCTGGTATCCTGTAACACATAGGAAAACATGATGACATGATGTTGTTATAGGATACTGTTTTAAGGACAGGATGTGGCCACATTTGAAATATTTTCTTGATGCATTGAATTCTTTATTAACTGCATTTTGAAAAAACAGTGATGTACTTTCCTTCTCTTTTTGCAGTATTTTATTTTTTATTTAATTTTTGAGATGGAGTTTTGCTCTTGTCGCCCAGGCTGGAGTGCAATGGTGTGATCTCTGCTCACTGCAACCTCCGCCTCCCGGGTTCAGGTGATTATCCTGCCTCAGCCTCCTGAGCTGCTAGGACTACAGGCATGTACCACCATGCCCAGCTAATTTTGTATTTTTAGTAAAGACTGAGTTTTGCCGTGTTTGGCTGGTTCTGAACTCCTGACCTCAAGGTGATCTGCCCAACCTGGCCTCCCAAAGTGCTGGGATTACAGGCGTGAGCCATCATGCCAGGCCTGCAGTATCTTACTTTATAGTCTGTAGTTGAATTTTTTAAATGGAAATTTAAAAAGTTTTTTTTTTAAAATTGAATAATTCTCCATATGTTATTTTTATTAGTATTGTAGATAGCAAGTAGTTTGAGCATTTGAACAAAATCATATTTTGTAATTGTCCCATAGAACAGATGGCTATGGAAGAGCACTATTTGTTAGGTTAAAGTGCTTAATAATATTTATGTGTCAGAATCCTTATAAATACATTAACTTATAAATACATCATGGGTTGAATGACATTGACTGTCTTACGTAAGTTATAAATTGCCATTCCAACACTGGAGTTGATATTTGCTGCATGGCAATGACGAGTAATATTGCTTAGCTGAGGCTTTCTCTGAGAAAGTCCTGAATGTTTCACTATAGAATCAAATTGACAGTGGCTTTCATTGAGTTTTCTATCTTTCACTCTGGAATCCTGAGTTAATTACTAGCTTCTGTAAGTGTCATGGCAACAGACTACATGATAAAATGAGATTGTACGATTTAGGCAAACATTTTCAATGAAGTCTTTAATAGTTTATAGTGACAGTGTACATATTTTGCTGAGTTGTTTATCAAAACAGCCTTTGGGTTGCATCTCCTTTATAAATATTTAAGATAGCAAGTTAGTACATTGCAAGTTGTATGATTTTAAAGTGGCATATTTCAAAGATTATTAACAAGGTACATGTTAAACAAGATATATCTCCTCCAACGATGCTTGCAAACACACTCACACACATACCTGGAGTTGCTTGAATTCCATATATTACTTGAAATTTTGGTTTGGCAACACCTGAAATGCCGCCATGTTTCCCAGAAGATGCTCAAAGAGTACTTGTATCATTAGTGAGTCAGACTTTCTTGGCCAGGAGCCATCTCTTATTCTCTTTTCAGTTTGTGAACATAGCTCAGCTGGCATTGCAATATAGGTTACGGATTTTGGATTACTCCCTTCTGTTCACCCTCACATATCCAAAATGGAACAGAGGCTGGGAAGAAATAAATCTATCATTCTTTTGTTATCCTTCGCCTATGGAGAGGTAGAGGTCATAGGATTGAGTGTAGAAAGTAAAAATAAGAAATGGAGTGTTCATACAATGCCACTTCCTGTGACATGTCATTGCAGACAAGACATTTACATTTGCTTGTCTTCATTCTTGTCTATACTATGGAAATTACGTCTTTATTTTATGGTACAACATGAAGTGAGTGTGAAAAGCAGCTAGATTTAACTGTTGTGTAAATGCATTTTATAGCCATATATTTTTAAATGAACTCTACTGTCAAAATATTAAAATCGTCATGATTTTAGATGCTAAATAAGAATATAATTTTGCTTTTCATAGTTTTGGCTATACTTTCTACTTGTATACAATTTGAGTTGTTTTCCACCTAGCATTGTCATTATAGTCTTAATTAAATTATATATGGGCATTGGACATTTTAAAATGTGGTCTTTTGTAACTACTTTCTGTCTTTGGCTGTGCAAGAATGATTATGATATTTATGCCCTTGCTCCTTATGGGGATTTGAATAAAGAATACTTTTTCGTATTGTTTTAAATAGAGATTGTGATCTAATCCCTTGAAAATTAGTTTGATGTCTCTTAATTATCAGTTGATCAGAGTGTTTTTAAACTTTTTATTAGTATCACATAAACAGAATAAGCAAGAGTATTTGATTAACAAAGATTATTTTTCCAGATTCATGCTGCGTGATATATAATAAGCTTATTTCCTTTTCCACATTTGATTTTTTGTTTGTAGAATAATTTTTATTTGTGCTTGTTGTGCCTAATTTTATAGTACCAATAAACTAGGAATGAATGAAGGTTCAAAAGAATTAGATATTGAAAATTGGGAACCGGAAAATAATCAAATATTTATGGTTAGTTCATATGTACTAGGCATTGTGGTAGGTGCTTGGTGATCAATCTTGCAGTGTAAAGTAGTTTTGGATTTATTCTTTTTGAATATTAACTTGAATGATTTACAGGGAAATTTTCGATACTACTGATTTTTTTTTTTTTTTTTTTTAAAGACAGGATCTTACCCTGTCACCCAAGCTGGAGTGCAGTGGCGCGATCACGGCTCACTGCAGCCTAGACTTCCTGGCTTAGGTGAGCCTCTCACCTCAGCCTCCTGGGTAGCTGGGACTATAGGCATGTACCACCATACATGGCTAATTTTTTTTTTTTTTTTATAGAGGTGGGGTTTCACTATGTTGTCCAGGTTGATCTTGAACTCCTGGGCTCAAACTATCCGCCCGCCTCAGCCTCCCAAAGTGTTGGGATTACAGGCATGAGCCACCACTCCCGGCTGCTAATTTGTTTTTATACTTTTGTGTTTATTAAACTCATTTTTATTTAATATGTAGGATAGAGTTAGTAGTTATCAAATAAGTGGCAGCTTTTACCATACCATAATGGTTAATAAATTAACCATTGTTAATTTAACCTAGTTGAACACTAGAGGGACTGCAAACTAATCACTGAAATTTGAGTTCAGTAGTATATTAGTTGAGAAGCTTTGTTTAAAAATGCAGAACCACACAGTTTTTTACTCCAACTGTGTGGTTTTCATAAGACTAAGTATTACGCCTAAAATTTTACCTGGTAACTTATTTGGTTAATTAATTCTCAGGTTAGTAGACCATATATAAAATGTAACCTCTGCCAATATAGGTAGAGCAAAGCAAAAAACTTTTGTTTATGGTCCCTTTGCTTTGAGACAGAGTCTCGCTCTGTTGCCCAGGCTGGAGTGCAGTGGCACAATCCTGACCCACTGCAGTCTCCGCCTCCCGGGATCGAGCAGTTCTCCTCCCTCAGCCTCCCAAGTAGCTGGGATTACAAATGCGCACCACCATGACTGGCAAATTTTTGTATTTTTAGTGGAGATGAGGTTTCACCATGATGGCCAGGCTAGTCTTAAACTTCTGACCTCAAGTGATCTGCCCGCCTTGGCCACCCAAACTGTTGGGATTATAGGCGTGAACCACCACATCTGGCCCTGTGTCCTCTTTTAAAATCCAGTATGTGTATTTTGATGGTCTAAGAGAAGTGGGAATCTGGAAGTTGGCTATGTAAATAGTAGTTTTCTCTTGGAAATCTCTGAGTAAGAGGCAATAGAGTTCAGAAGAAGTAAATATTAATTTAAATAGTAATTAAGATTATTATTTTGTGGAGATTTTAATTGATCCCATGATTATTTGATGTGTTTTGTGAAAAGATGAGTTTATAACGGCAGTAACAGCTTAAGTTAGTCTGTTATAACTTTAGTTCATTTAAGCAGTTTTACAGATGGTTTTGCTATTTCATTTTAAAAACTGGTAGGCGGAGCACGGTGACTCACAACTGTAATCCCAGCACTTTGGGAAGCTGAGGCGAGTGGATTGCGAGGTCAGGAGTTCACGACCAGCCTGGCCAAGATGGTGAAACCCTGTTTCTACCAAAAATACAAAAACTGGCTGGGCGTGGTGGTGCGCACCTGTAATCCCAGCTACTTGGGAGGCTGAGGCAGAGAACTGCTCGAACCTGGGAGGCGGAGTCTGCAGTGAGCTGAGATCACGCCACTGCACTCCAGCCTGGGCGACAGAGCAAGACTCCATCTCAAAAAACAAAACGAAAAAACTGGCAGTTGAACTTAATTTGGTAAGAACTTCTTTAAATATGACTTTTGGCATTAAAAGCTTGAATACTTTCTAAATAGGACTTTGGTTCAATTTTGACATTTTACTCTCAAAATAATATGGTTTGGAAATGCTGTATATTTTAAATTCCAAACATTTAATATGTATACAATAAATGAATGCTTCTGAACATTAGGTTTGATGGTTATCCAGGGATTTTAATGTCTACATTGTGGACATAAACAATGAATTAATCTTTATATTCACATCTCTTTGTAAAGAAATCTTAAAAATCACTTAAGATTAATAAAATGAATGAATTGAGTATAGATGTCTTCATTTTCTTCAGAAATAAATTTATTTATTTTTATATTTGTAAGGCTGATCTAGCTTTAGTTAAAATACTAGAACATTGGTGTAAATAGGCATCTGCCTATTTTTACCTTTAACAGTATGCTAATTAGATTTTTTTAAATGTGGAAATACATACTGATAACATGAATATAATTTAAATTCTTTATGTTTATGAGTATTCCTCTTTATTTCACTTCCCTTGATTAGATGTTCATAAAGTTCACTATATAAGTTAAGAATAAGTCCAGTTATGTACAGAAAAAATTTAAAAAGCTTGTCTCTTTATTATTGACATTCTATCAGCTTCCAAAATTTTTGGACCTGACTAGAATGATGTATGTAATTGGCTTTTTTACCTTGACACTTTTCATTCTAACTTGTAAGAATTTCAGTATAGGCCGGGCGTGGAAGCCAAGGTGGGTGGATTACTTGAGGTCAGGAGTTTGAGACCAGCCTGGGCAATATGGCAAAATCCTGTCTCTACAAAAAATACAAAAAAAAATTAACCAGATGTGGTGGCACATGCCTGTAATTCCAGCTGCTGAGGTGGCTCAGGTTGAAGGATCACTAGAGACCAGGAGGCAGAGGCTGCAGTGAGCTGAGATTGCACCACTGCACTCCAGCCTGGGCGACAGAGCAAAACCCTGTCTCCAAAAAAAAAAAAAAAAATTTACTGCTTTGCTTAGTGCTGATAAGCCCTCCTATTAAATTACAGATTTTGTGTTGGGTTCTTTATCTTTTTCTGAAAAGTTTGGTGTTAGTGTCAAAAAGAAAAAAAAAACTTTTCCCTGAAGACTGAATTTCTGGAAGATGCCAAAAAGTACATAGAGTACTGAACTGTGAGTCTCAGAGGTAGGGTGAAGGGATGTTAGATATAAAAGTATGTTTTTGTTGTAAATGTTGGCTGGTTGACATAATTATAATTGTTGGCATTGCAGGAATCTTTGAGTGTCTGTTGTTTTGAACAGAGTTAAAAACTGACCTTGACTTTGCTATATTTAGAAGGAGTGGGCAATAATTGCCAGTGTGTTAAATATTAGATTTGAAGGTTATTGGATATTCTTGAGAGCTATAAAAAAATCCCATTTTATTAATTATCTTTTGTTCTATGTTTTGGCTTTTGCAGAAAGTATTATATGAAGTAAACTTGATCATTGAATGCCTCTGGGTTAAAAAAAATTACATACTTTGGAAAATGACTTGACAAAAGTTTAATTAGAGAAAGGCTGATTCGATAGTTATGCTATTGAATCTTGTTATGTTATCGAATCTCTTATACTTGGAGGAGGAGGGGAGGTGTAAAATTAAATTCAACAAGCATGTGTTGAGTGCTAAACAACTATGAAGTGTGCTGGGAAAGGCGTGGTTAATTACTTCCAGGAGACTGAGGTATATAACTGGTTGCTCATTTTTTCCGGAAACTTAGTTAATGCATTTTGAATTTAAGGCACCTTATTTTGGTATAGTTCTCGGGATGCTTATGAGGTTTTAGTGGGTTCTCTTTACTCTTGTTGTGTGTTTTTGTTTATTTAATCATCAGATATTATTGCACTTCAAATAAGGGCCAGATAATGTGTTAGGTATTGGGCATTCACTGTTGGACTGTGTCATTCGGTTCTTCATCTCGGAGTTTATCCTTTAATGGGACAATTAGAGAAGTAAGCAGGAAGGTACAGTACAGTGTGATAAATGCTGTGATAGGGGAAGTAAGTACTTCTCCTCTGTTCATGTTTTTGCCTCTTCCAAGTTCTTGTTCCTGCTGCAACATCAGCAGTTTGTTTCTTGTTTAAAATGTTTAGCCAATTTTATTTCTTTTTTTTTGGAGACGGAGTCTTGCTCTGTCACCCAGGCTGGAGTGCAGTGGCTTGATCTCAGCTCACTGCAAGCTCCGCCTCCTGGGTTTACACCATTCTCCTGCCTCAGCCTCCCGAGTAGCTGGGACTACAGGCGCCTGCCACCTCGCCCGGCTAGTTTTTTGTATTTTTTAGTAGAGACGAGGTTTCACTGTGTTAGCCAGGATGGTCTCGATCTTCTGACCTCGTGATCCGCCCGTCTCGGCCTCCCAAAGAGCTGGGATTACAGGCTTGAGCCACCGCGCCCGGCCTAGCCAATTTTTTTGACTTTTATAAGATGTCATCATTTTGGGATGATACAAAGATGGGCCAGACATGAACTGTTTTTGTGGATATGGGAGGAGGCGGATAGGACTTTTACTAATCTTGTTTGAAACTTAAAGGGATGTAGTTATGTCTCAAGACAGCCAAATTTGCAGGTCTGAAATACAGTTTTTTAAAAAAATGTGCTCAGTCATTTTTCTCTACCAGCTTCCCAAGATTAAGATTTGCCGTGTTGCACCCTTGAATACCCCTAGATAGCTGCTTATAAAAAACTTGACTTTGCTCACATTGGGCTCCTGTTTCATTCCCTCATAGGTTGTTATCTTCATCAAGTTGGGTGGGTGCTCAAGCACCGTCTTGGTCATGCTCATGTATCATGCTGCTTGTCTTTCCTGGGCAGAGGTAACTGTCACAGCAGAGAGTGCATGTTCCAGCACGATTGAGTTAGGGTCTTTAGTTAATATTCTATCAAGATAAAGGAAAAGACTTCCCAAATTATCACCAAAGCATTAAAAAAGTCAAAGTATTCAGCAGAACATGGAAAAAGTCAAAGTATTAAAACTTTTTCTTTCTTGAGGACAACAGTAGATTTTTGCTTAAAGTTTTCTGTCCTTAGTAACTTTGCTGCCATGTATTACTGTGGGGTATTTTTATGCATTGATATGGGATTTTCTTGCTGGTTAGATACATCTTTGTTGGAGATTTTCAGTGTCAAATCAAATATAGTAATATATTAGTCTTTGCTACAGTAACTAGTTTTCAAACCACCAGATTTCTCGTGAGGCACTGAATCCCCTATATTGAATAGAATGTTTGTGAATATGGTACACCAGAAAGTGGATTTAATACCCCGCATGACTTTATGCTTCTTACATTGATCAGTAAAGTGACCTTTCACAGTTGCCGCCCCAGCAGTCAGTACATGTTTAAACTAAACTTGATGTGCTCTGTGAGCAGCCGTCACTGTGGTTTTCACTTTTTCCAACCACTATTGGACCTTTGTATACCTTTCTTCCAGAAGCATCTCTGTCCCCTTCTTTCTTGAGCCAAGCATTGATTCTTGAAGTTTTAGATGCTAGTAGGAGTGATGACTATCAGAAACAGGATGTACTACACTTGTAGTAGGCATGGTAATAGAGCTACAGATAAAGTCCTCTGGGAATTGGGAAGAGTAGAGGTGACCTCTAGATACCAGGATTAAGCAAGTCTTATGGAGGGTGTAGCAGTAAAAATAATGCTTCAGGCCGGGTGTGGTGGCTCATGCCTATAATCCCAGCACTCTGGGAGGCCAAGGCTGGAGGATCAGTTGAGCCCAGTAGTTTGAGACCAGCCTGGGCAACACAGTGGGACCCTGTATCTAAATAAATAAATAAAGCTTCAGAGAGTAAATTAGGACATGTGGGTTTCAGGGGCAGACGAGAGGAAAGATAGCTTAGTAAAAGTGTCACAAGAGCAGAGACGCAGTGGACAAGTATAGGTCATAGCTAGAATTTCAGCTTGTCTGTTGAGAGGTTGTAATAAAGAGTAGAGGAAGAAAACAGTTTGAAAAGGTAATTTAAATCAGATCATGGGAGACCTTGAATACTGGGTTAATACGTTACGACCATTCAGTAGACCATTAGCGGATCTCTTGAGAGTCTTGAGAAGAGAGTTAGGTGAACAGTTGGGAGGATTAATCTGGGCTACAATATGTTAAATAAATTGGGGCTGGGACATTGATGGTAACGAGAGTATTAAGAGGTGGTTCCTCATTCTTGGGAAGATGCAGTGAGGACCATTAAATTGGTGTTTTGTGTATTTTTAATCACATCTGGTGTTTTGATCCTTAAATATTGCACTTTTGTGTGAAAGAGCTTTAATTTATTGGTATTAAAATAATCCACTTCAGTGTAGGGAAAGGGTTTTGGCTTCATTTTATCTGTTAAACGTACATTGAACAATTACTCTTTCCTGGATGCTGTGCTAGACATTATGGATGTAGAAGTAAGGAAGATATGATCCCAGCATTTTAGTTTTTTTTTTTGTATTTTAGCACAATAGGAGATATTGAATTGGAATTTTAGTAACTCCTTGTGTTCAGAGCTTATAGGATATCAGCTATAAGAGAGGCAGGTTAAGAGGATGTTTGATGCTGGAAAGATAGATAGGAACCACACTGTGTAACACTTCTTTGGCTTAATTCCTTAGACAATGGACAAAGCCTTTGAAGGTTCTATGGAATATGTGGTAACAGATTTCTCCAAGACTTCTGAGAAAAATAGTATGTAATATGGTTTTGTCACTTGCGAAGGAAACAAGGAATGTTCACTTAGAGGAATAGAGGAGGTACTGATTGTCATTTAGACTACTTCATTTGTAGGTGAAAAAGCACAAAGATATTATGTTATATTGGATTATTGATAGTAACTAAAGCAAAAATAAGATATTTTAGACTGCCACTTCCAAAAAACAAACCTCTTTATTGGAACATTTAAAAGGAATTAACCTACTGCTAGTTTAATTTATGCATATATAATGATATCCTTTGGAATTTTAATGCAGATTTTGATAATTTGTAAATTTAAGGGTACCCTGAACATTAGGGTATATTAGTTGATAGTAGTTATGTGAGACCAGATTGATAGACTTACATTCTTAAATAGGGTGACCTGAATTTATCAGTCCAATAAAAGTGCATGTCTGTGAGGCAACAAAGATTATTATGTTTGAGAATTTTTTTTTTTGTTGGCGATAAAATAGTGCAGAACTAACCAAATACGTTTATTGACCATATGATAGAAATTGCAGTGAGTTTAGGTAGAAGGTTTTTAGGTACAATGTGAACTGTACTGTTTTTTGCTTCTGAGCATGTTGAGTGAAGTGATTTTGAGCCAGTCATTCTTACTCCTGTCTGAGTTGTTTAAAGGAGATCAAGAGAAAAAAAGCTATTATTGAAAAACTATATTTTCCTTAGACATTACTGGCGAATAGTGGGAAATTTTGGTATTACATATATTTCATCCAGATTTGGGATGAATATATAAATATAGTATTAAAATTTTGATTTTGTGTTTGATTAAGTTCTTGGTTTATATTATGAAAATATTTGATTCAGCCTCACCTATTTCAGCCTTTGAAATAGGTGTTCTGAAGCTTTTAAAATTTTTAACCGTTTTGTCTAAGAGAAGAGAGAAGGTTTCTTACAAAAGAATTCCAGTTTCACTAAATGGCTCTTGACTTCAAGAACTCAGTTACTACATAACAAGATGAGTCAGATGGTCCAAGAAGTAGTTTTTGTTACCATGACTACAACATATTGGTAGACGAATATTATATTTTATAGTTATTGTTTAACCCAAGTTATCAATTAAAAAGTGAGTTTTAGAACTTTGTATCCAGTGGATTTATTTATATTACTAAGGAATCCTACACTTATTTACTGTGACTTTTGTTTTTAAGTGAAAGCAAAGCAAGTTTATTAGAGCAGCAGAGTACAGGAAAATGACTGCACCATAGACAGCAGGGCTACCCCATAGGCAGAGTAGCTGTGACTTAAATTGTACTTTTAAAGATTCTTCACAGTTTTTCAAGGGGTGTATGTGTGTTTGTATGTGTTTTAAGGGAAATCTATACAAGATGGATGTAACACTGTTTGCTAGGTATGAACTTCAAATTCTGGGCTGATGAGCAAAGATTTCAGAAAGTATTTCTCAGCTTTTTCTAACTGGTGGCTGAATAATTCTCTATAAGGATATTATACCCCTTGAAATAAAAGGATTCCATATTTGGTAGTGATCAGTATATGTAGGTAAATTAGAAGCCTCAGATTTAGGAATTTGGGATCATAAATTACAAAGTGGTAAAAATAAAAAAGAACTTTTGCTGGGTGCGGTGGCTCACACCTGTAATCCCAGCACTTTGGGAGTCCGAGGTGGGTGGATCACCTGAGGTCAGGAGTTTGAGACCAGCCTGGCCAACATGGTGAAACCCCGTCTCTACTAAAAATACAAAATTAAGACAGGTGTGGTGGCACATGCTGATTGCGATCCCAGCTACTTGGGAGGCAGAGGCAGGAGAATTGCTTGAATCTGGAGGCAGAGGTTGCAGTTAGCTGAGATTGCGCCATTGCACTCCAGTCTGGGCAACAAGAGTGAAACTCCGTCTCAAAAAAAAAAAAAAAAAAAAAAAAAAAAAGCTTTTGTACTCAGAAGAAACTTGCAAATAATTTTAGTAGTAGTATTTTTTACTTCAAAACATTTGGCCCTCCATGCTTGCTTTTGTCTTTGATGTGCAAGCAGTTCAAAGGTGAAAATTTCTGGTGTGTTTTTATGTAGCTGGAAGATCCCTCCTTCCTTCTTGTTTTCCTTCCCTCCCCTCTTTCTTGTCCACCTTGTCTCCCCACTCCTTCCCACTCCCTCCCTCCCTCCCTGTGAAAGGGAATTGGTGGAGAGGGAAACCTTGGTTTATTGGAAGAGTGTGGAAGATGAAGTTTAAATTGTAAAAGTTCATCAAGCCATGCAAATTGGGAGCAGTAGGCTTTATGCTTCATTTATAAGTGGCTTTTCTTTGAGCATAAGACTTTTTAGATGCTAGTATTGAGACTGTAATTGACAGGAGTAGTTTTTTTTCTTTTTAGGCTAGCCATCTGATTGCATAGCAGCATCACACGAGATAATCTGCCTGATCTAATGGCAGCATGTCAGGGAGTTGCCTTGAGCATAACTCTACACTTTCTTTTTAGTTTCAGAAGAAGGATGATAATGGATGTTGTAATTCTCTCTGTGTCATTTCTATTGTAGTTTTGTCAGTAAGGACTATGTATATTTAGGAATCACTTGAGATTCCTGATAGTATTTTAAGCCTGTTTTGTATGATTTGATTATTAAGGGTGAACATACTTGATTTTGTTTTCTATACATGTTTTTCACTCAGAATGTAGATTAAAGTTTTGTTATGTGAGCTGCAGGAGATTAACTTTTAATACCATATTAGGTTGGAGAAGCATATTTTATTTAACTTGCTCCATATGTGCTGTATTTATGGAATAATTTTAACTATCTGTAATTGGGCTGAAAAAATCTTTCTAGTAGAAAGGGTTGTTTATAAGATAGTGCCATAGTATACTCAGCGGAAAATAAAATTGTGGGATTGAATTTTCTGATGCTCAGAATATTTATTGATTTCATGTGAGCGAGGCTTTTATTCTTGAGTTACTTTTATTCAAATAGGAAAATAATAATACTATCAACCTTACCATTTATGAAAATTAATTATCATTATTTAATAGTTAACAACTTAATCTCATGGGTTTGTTTCTAAGAGGATACTATACGCTAACTTAAAATTTTAGTTACAAGGGTATACAGTGAAACTGTGACTTTAAGTGAAATGACATATAGCAGGTCCTTGAATAATGTCCTTTCCTTCAATGTTATTTTGTTGTAACATTGATGAGGAAAAAAACCTGGTTTTGTTATATGTTATTTCACTTAAAGTTGCAGTTTTCAAAAACATATCAACAGTATTAAGTGAGGACTTACTGTAATATGATTATTTGGTGAATTTGGTTTTCTCAGAAAAAAATGTGATATGTAGCTTAATAACTTTCAAAATTTTTTTCATTATTTCAACTTATTTTAATAGTTATTTATTAAACTACAGTATTATATACCTACTCTCATGTTGCTTTACAGCCTTAGTAATATGTCACAATGCTATTAGAAAGTGCTACCCAGCAGAGACATAGCTAACAAAAGTGTTAAATGGATTGGAGTCAAGGATTAAAATGATACAGGCAGGAGTATACTTGAGAAGTGGACAGCTTTATAAATGTAGAGAGAGGTGTTTGGGACTTGTGATGAGTAGTTGCTTTTATTTGTAAGGAAATTTAAGCAAAATCTTTGAACTGACTAGGTTTATTTTTCCATCCTGTTCTTTTGTCACTTACATTTATCTTGCATATTATAAACATTCTTTCTAACTTCCAAATTCAGCTGCCCTAAAGTATAAATCAGGAAGTTTCAGGATATATCTTCTAGTATTTAGGAGCCTCGTAGGCCGACACTTAGTTTAGAAATGCCCTTGAAGAAAGGTTTGCGTTGTTTTATTTTCTCTTGAGTTCATGCTTCTCTAAGGCAGAATCAGCCACCTTTCTGTCTTAAAGGTACATTTTTTTTTTTTTTTGCCAGCAAAACTGCCTTCAGTAATAAAATATCAGGGACTTTGACTCTCAAGTTGCAGTATTCAGTATGGTAGCCACTTATCACATGTGGCTATTTAAGTTAATTAAAATTAAATAAAATGAAAAATTCAGATCCCTGGTGTCAGAACACATTTCAGGTGCTCAGTAGCTACATCTGGCTAGAGGCTGCCTTGTTGGACGGTGCTGGTCTGGGTTTCAGCAATGGTTGGAAAGGTCCGAAAAGCCATTTTGGGCACCATCTTAAGGACAGGGACTAAAGGTCTTCTAACAGAAAATCATTGAGCAGAAGTGCAGTGGGAAGTTTTCTTCTGGCTAGTGGCATAATTAGAGTGTCACGAAGTTTCCGTAGATCTCTTCGTAGTCCTTTCCTCCCTCTCTTCATCTCCTTTCTTCCTTTTTTGACATGGTGATGAATTTATTCATTGTGGTTGGAAACTAGTTTTGTTGATTTTTGCAGACTTTTCAAGTTGATAGCTTCAGGTGGTAAACCACGAGAGTGCTTTTCAGTGTCTCCTGGTGAGCTTTCATTTATAAATGCTGCTCCACTTTCATTAGCTTTATTTCGAAGTTTCTTTATTCATTATCGTGCCAGTTTACTTCTTAAATTTTCCCTAAACTCAGGCAGCCTTATTTTGGCACATTTCTGCTTGTGTGCTATAATAAGAGTGATAGATTAATTGTACTAGTTTTGAATTTTGGAGTTCTTGACTGCTTTTGTGTAGTGTATTTGTAGGATTAATGTTAGGTGCTGTACAGATCATACGCATTTTCCCCGAAGGCATGTGGTTGGATTTTAGGGCTCTCTGATACCACTATATAGAAATATATGTATATATTGGTTACGTTCAAAGGTTGCTTTTGGGCTGGTTTTTTTTCTTTCAAATTTTAGGGAGGTGTTAAACAGAATGCTTAGGAGATAACATATGTATTCCATGAAATAAGGTGATTCATTCAACAAACATTTATTAAATGCTCTCAGAGGTTTGAGAGAAGTAGCAATATTATGCATACCATTTGCTTAGTGGTTTTTCTGATTTCCTTTAAGAATGTAATTGTGGCAACATTTCAAAGCAGTTGACTTTGCTTGAATGTAGCTGCAGATCCAGATGTACAGTCCAGTTTATACTCTGTCCTGCAGTGATTTCACTGAAGATTCAGATCCTCTGAATATAGTTTAGAGAATATCTGTGTACTATTGTAGTGATTAGAAATCATTTCAGGGTACCTCTGCTAACTGAATATAACCATTAAGATTTTTTTGAATAGTCCTGCCTGCCCCTTTCCCACAATGTTGTATCTCATGTCTTATGTAAGTTGCAGTGGGAAGGGAGGGCAGCTGATTTGGTCTTGAATTGTTTTCCCTTAAATGGGCTTAGTCTAGTTTGTGGGAATTGACTGCCCAAAACATTAGAAAAATTTAGGGGAGAAATGGTTAACTCTCTTAGAACTTTTAGAAGAGTATTTCAGGAAGAAGCCCAATTTTGGTTAAGCCATGATTAAATCTTGAATCCTAACATTCTAGGTTAGGACCACTTGGAAGAATAGGGTAAGACAGAGTACAGTAGGACCACTTGGAAGTCTTCTGGGCTTTACCAAAGTTTGAGGGCTCTGTATCATTTGAGAAAGTATCATCTTGGTTTATTTTTGCCTTGGGACTTTCAAGTAGTTCTGAAACAGATCTCACTGTGGTAGAAGGTTGGGCTCTAATAGTTATCTGACCACTCCCTCAGCATTTGGTAGGAAGCAATAAGGAATAATAAAGAAAATACTTAGGAAGGAAAGCATAGAAGAGGATAGATGGATTAGAATATGTAAACTGAGTGAAGAGCCATGATTTTCGAGGCACTGCTTCAGAGAAGTGTGGGATGGTAATGGTTACTGGGTCAAGGCATCAGAAAGGGCCAGAGATTGAGAATGTGGCATAGTTGTAATAGTCATCTATTTAAAAAAACAAAGGCATGAAGGGATATATGTTCTAGCACATGGGATTTTTCTGGATATAATTTTAAAATGTTTCCTCACTGTGGCTTTAGGGGTCTCATTTAATCTAAAGTGGAAATTATTTAAGGATGTTGAATACTGAGGTACACCTCCTTGGTTTGTAGTTTTTCCTTAGGAATCAAATGTCATAGCGAACTCTCTCTGTAATGTACATGCAACATTTCAAGTCCGCAGATAATGGTACCTAAACTGTTGGCGATTTAAAAAACCATTAGGCTCTGAGCATGCCTCATAATCATTGATGATTTTTGCGTAGGTGCATTTTATTTCATCAAAATATATTTATAAAGATACATTAATTGGAATGCATAAAATACAAATGAAGACTTGGTCGGGGGGCTTTATTTATTTATTTATTTTTTTTTGAGACGGAGTCTCGCTCTGTCGCCCAAGCTGGAGTGCAGAGGCGCGATCCTGGCTCACTGCAAGCTCCGCCTCCTGGGTTCACGCCATTCTCCTGCCTCAGCCTCCCGAGTAGCTGGAACTACAGGCGCCCGCCACCGCGCCCGGCTCATTTTTTGTATTTTTTTTAGTAGAGACGGGGTTTCACCATGGTCTCGATCTCCTGACCTTGTGATCCGCCCGCCTCGGCCTCCCAAAGTGCTGGGATTACAGGCGTGAGCCACCGCGCCCGGCCGATCGGGGGGCTTTAATGTTTCCATTTTTTACCTCATACTTTGAATCAGGTAATACTATTTCCTTTTTTTTTCCTGATGCTTTATTTTTCCTTAGAGACAGGGTCTTGCTCTGTCACCCAGGCTGGAGTACAGTGGCACAGTCGTCATAGCTTACTGTGACCCCTCAAACTCTGGGGCTCAAGTGATCCTCACATCTCAGCCTCTGAAGTAGCTAGGGCCACAGGTGCGCACCACCATGCATGCCTAATTAAAAAAATGTTTTTTGATAGAGACAGGATCTTGCTATGTTGCCAAGGCTGGTTTTGAACTCCCAGCCTCAAGCAATGCCTCAGCCCCCCAAAGCGTTGGGATTATAGACATGAACCACTTTACCCAGCCAGATGCTTTTTTCTTTATATAGAATATTTGAATTAGTTTTTATCCTCTTTCTGCTGTGAGTCGAACAGTTGAATCTTACTTGAATTATTGAAATGACAGGCATGATTTGAATAGCATTTGAAGAAGGGTTTTCAGAGAGATGTATCTACATTAACTTTCCTCTATGGGGTGATAGTTAACTGTTGCTCCAAAGATGACCCGTGAGTTCCTATTTTTGAATATTATCATGAACTCATGGATTAAAACAAACTGTGTTTCAGTTTATTGTTATCCCTTTTTTTTTTTTTTTTTTGAGACGGAGTTTCGCTCTTGTTGCCCAAGCTGGAGTGCAATGGCACGATCTTGGCTCACTGCAACCTCCACCTCCCAAGTTCAAGTGATTCTCCTGCCTCAGCCTCCAGAGTAACTGGGATTACAGGCGCCCATCACTATGCCCAGCTAATTTTTTTGTATTTTTAGTAGAAACTGGGTTTCACCATGTTAGCCAGGCTGGTCTCAAACTCCTGAACTCAGGTGATTCGCCTGTCTCGGCCTCCCAAAGTGCTGGGATTACAGGGGTGAGCCACCGCGTCCAGCCTGTTATCCTTCTTGATGTTTAAATTTTCCTGTCTTTGTCCAGTGGAAACCTGTTGAAGGTGACCTCCGAGTAGTTTTGACACGACTCTAACTAGTCACTGATACCTTCCTTGCTTTTTGGTATGACAGCATGTTCCACGCTTATCTTAAACATTTTATGCTCCAGTTTTGGAATTAGCCATTTTGCTAAGGAATTATGGTTCCTTTAATTGGGGCATGGTATTTAGAGACCACAGTCTGAGCACTGAGGATTCCTGTTGCTACTAACTTAGTCATTCTTTTTAGGCCTTTTCAGTGAACAGACCTAGACACATGCCTTTTTTTTTTTTTTTTCTCTTTTTTTAAAACATAAATTACATAGTAATTCATACTGATACCTGGCAATTCAAGTTCAGGTCTATAAAATTTTTACTTAATATCATTCTTTTTTTTTTTTTTGAGACGGAGTCTTGCTCTGTCACCCAGGCTGGAGTGCAGTGGCCGGATCTCAGCTCACTGCAAGCTCCGCCTCCCGGGTTTACGCCATTCTCCTGCCTCAGCCTCCCGAGTAGCTGGGACTACAGGCGCCCGCCACCTCGCCCGGCTAGTTTTTTTGTATTTTTTAGTAGAGACGGGGTTTCACCGGGTTAGCCAGGATGGTCTCGATCTCCTGACCTTGTGATCCACCCGTCTCGGCCTCCCAAAGTGCTGGGATTACAGGCTTGAGCCACCGCGCCCGGCCTACTTAATATCATTCTTATATCTATCTGTATCTTCTTTTTCTCATGCCCAAACTGCTGGTTCTCAACATAATTTTTTATTTGCTTTATCCCGTGCTATAAATACAGCACTCTTAGAATAACAACACTGCCATCAATATTACTAGAAATGCTAACTCTTTTTTTGTTGTCGTCTGTTATTGAAATGCAACAATGTGTCACTTAATGCCTCTGAGAAATGCCTCTTTAGGTGATGTCATTGTGTGAACAACAGAGTTTGCTTACACAAAAACAGTATAGCCTACTATATACATCTGGGCTTTATGTAGCTCACAGGCTACAGCATGTGACTGCACTGAATTCTGTAGGCAAGTGTAACACAATGGTAAGTATTTGTGTTTCTGAACATACCTAAACTTAGAAAAAGCAAGGAGCGGTGGCTCACATGTGTAATTCCAGCACTTTGCGGGAGGGTAAGGCAGAAGAATTGTTTGAGCCCAGGAGTTTGAGACCAATCTGGGCAACATGGGGAGACCCTATCTCTACAAAAAATCTTACCAAAAAAAAAAAGGTGCAGTAAAAATTCAGTTTTATTGTCTTATAGGATCACCATCATCTGTGTGGTGCATCATGACTGAAACGTCATCATGTGGCATATGACTGTATTTGTATACTTACAGATTTTCTTTGTTCTTAGTGTATATTTCATTATGAATGTGCCTTTACTGTGCTTTAAAGTCACTCAGAATAATTCCTCTCTGTGGTTTTTGTCACCAACTAGTTACACAGTGAGGTGCTTTTGTTTCATCTTATTTTTGGGGGGATATGTAAAAAAAATTTAATCGTTTTGTAGTTATGAAATGTGGTTCCAAAGTCAAATCTACAAAACAAGGCATAAAGAAGTTTAATGTTTTCTTATTTAACTTGTAAATAGTGAACTCTGTAGAGAATGCAGATTTATTTTAGCGTTTTGTCTTCTTTCAGGATGTTTAAATAGAAACAGATACTCAGTTGTAAATTAGTGCTTTGGTAACTTTTTAATGCTCCGAATCCCTAGATTTAATAATAAGAGGAGGGCAGTTGTTTAAAAAAAAAAAAAAAAAGAGGCTACTTGCTATTTTTCCCCAACAGCCCTTTGGCTTACTAATTTTGTATATTGTTACCTTTTTTTTCCCACTGTCTGTAACTTTTCTTTATCCTTCTTCACTGATAGATGTTAATTCATGAAACTGATGGTTCTTAAATGTATTGGTGTAAATAACTTTACTTCTGTCTCACATTTGAAGAAGTATCATTCCTTCACCAGAAGGAATTAGTAACAGTTTGGCTTCATTAGCTTGTGCTTAAGGTAAGGTTTTAGATGTTCCTTTGGTTTGACAACTTCTGTAATATAATAATACCTAAGTGGATCGCCTGAGGTCAGGAGTTCAAAACCAGCCTGGCCAACACAGTGAAACCCCGTCTCTACTAAAAATACAAAAATTAGCCGGATGTGGTGGTGCATGCCTGTAGTCCCGGCTACTCAGGAGGCCGAGGCAGGAGAATTGCTTGAACCCAGGTGGAGGTTGCAGTGAGCCACGATCACGCCACTGCACTCCAGCGTGGGTGACAGAGCAAGACTCCATCTCAAAAAAAAAAAAAATTAATACGTAAGTGTCTCTATATCTGCTAAAGTTAGTCCCCAAAAGTTTGGTAGGTTTCTTAGTTTTGTCCAATTTATCATTGCCACTTTGTTTTCTTTATACAAAGGAAGCAAAAAAAAAAAAAAAAAAAAAAGTGTTTAGTTATGCAGTACATTGTAAATTTTTCAAAGCAGAAACTGCTGTATTTGTAATAAATATATTTTAATGAAGGAGTTAATATGTATGGTTATGATTATCTCAGTGGTGAGGAGGCTTTCATTTCCTCAGAGCAGGAAGTGTTATTGCTTTCTCAAGCTCCAGGAATGGCAGAAGATAGATTTGAATGAAAGGATAAGGTAGGAAAATAATTGGAATCATTCAAATGGATTAGATTGGCGGCCATTTACCAAAGTATACCTGTTTTTATCATTCTGTTTGTAACCCATTTTCTTCTGAATGGACTGGTAACTCGGAGTTTCTCCCTCCCTCTGGCCAAAAACAGTAGGGAGGAAAAGGACTTAGCTGTTCTTTTTAAAAGACTTTCCTGTTTTCTTTTTTTTTTTAATGGTAGAACAGTTGAGAAGGTGATTATTGTAGGGAGTGGACCATTGTGCTTTTATGGGGTGGCGAGGGAAGGAATCTTCTAATTAGAACTTACGTCTTTGTTCCCAAGTAGCTGATGAGAAGAGGACTAGTTCTGTTTGAGTCTCATTGAGTGTAAAAAAACTAGGAAAAACGTTTAAAAAAACATGACTTGAAAAAAATTTGTATTACAGTACCTATTTTTGAAGTGCCGTCTCATTTATCCTGTATTGTTGGAATACATAGTTAACTGGTGTTTTGAAGTGCTTTTGCCATCAGAGCTCCTAGAGCAAATAGATGAGGATGAAATCTGACTTCCCTTTCTCTTTAATAGGCACCATTTTTGTTCACCATTTTCTGAATTCTGGTTAGGATTTGGCAGCAATATGAAGATGAATTTTTGTGTCCCAGAAGGCAAACCACATGAGTAGTTGAGTAAGTAGGAGGCCAGGTACAGTTGGAAGAAAGGGTTTATAGTGTTCTAGGTAGCCACCAGAGGAGACAGCAAAGAAGCAGTATTTGTGCCAACTGTGATCACCACTGACACTACACTGCTGCTTTTTCTTGGCAGCGATATTATTCTTCTATTCTTTTATATTAGCCATTTTATAAATTCTGAAAGGGAACACATCTTATTATTTGCCAATTCTGAAAACTCTGGCCAGGTTAGCTTAAGAAAATAAGATAATTATAATACCTAAGTATCTCTATATCTACAGTTAGGGATCTGCAGACAGGACAAGGAAGGTTTAGGATAAAGGGCAGGAGCCAGGTCTAGGGAATACAGTGGGTCAGAAGAAGATAGGGGTACACCAAAGGAAGACGCATACAATGGAGAGTGAGACCAAGAATGACCACATAGCAACTAGAGGAGCCTATAGTGGGGCATTGTATTCAAAGTCATGGCAGCGAACACCAGAACACATACTAGAAGAAAGGCAGTTGGTGAAAGCTTTATAATTCAGGAATTAGAACATCCGTCTACACTGAAAAATAGGATTGTTGGAAGAATTGCCATGAACTGCCTACAACATGGGTACTGAGACAGCAGTCTTTTTCTAGCCAGGAAAGTTCTTACAAGTTGTTCCTGGGCAGTAGCTATTCCTAGCTGATAGCAGTCATGGAATACAGCAGTTCATTTCACATCTGGCAGCTCCTGACTCCTGAGCAGCTGGTCTAAATCACTGGAGTTTTATGGTAGGCTAGGTTCTGTTAAATTTTGGTCTCTCTCAAAGTAGAAAGATTGCTATAGATTGTGGTCCGTAAAACCTTAATCCGTTCGTGTGCAGAAACTTGGAGTTAGGTTGACTTTTGGAAGCAGATCAGTAGATATTGTGATATGCCCACCACTGGCATTTCAAAGAAATGCCACTTGAAGCCTTCTGAAAGCCCCACTTTTGCAGATACCATTACAACATGTAATTTTCTTCCATAAAATAAAATTTTTGCTCTGGCTGGCCTATTCACCAGAAATATTTGCGCAGTAGGTTTTTATTGTTTCTTACTAAGCATATGGTTAACTGGTTCAATTCGTAACTCTGAGTGATTCCTCAATGACTTTTCACCCTTGTCTTTTTTTTTTTTTTGAGATGGAGTCTCTGTTGCCCAGGCTGGAGTACAGTGGCGCGATCTCGGCTTACTGCAACCTCTGCCTCCCGGGTGCAAGCAGTTACCCCTGCGTCAGTCTCCTGAGTAGCTGGGACTACAGGTGCCTGCCACCATGCCCGGATAATTTTTGTATTTTTAGTAGAGATGGGGTTTCGCCATGTTGGCCAGGCTTGTCTCGAACTCCTGACCTCAGGTGATTCGCCCACCTTGGCCTCCCAAAGTGTTGACATTACAGATGTGAGCCACTGCGCCCGGCCTCACCCTTGTCTTTTGGGGTAACATTAGTCTTTCCTTATATGTCTTCACTTTTGCCACCAGCTCTAGCACTGGACTGTTTTTTTTTTTAAATTTTTATGTTTATTTCAAAAAAAAAAAAACCCCAAAAAACCAAAACATCTTTTAAAACAAACCTTCAGAAAAGTTACTGTGTTTCTAGCATCAAGTAGAGAAAAATAAACACCACCACAAAGTGATGATATTACGTGTACAGAATGTTACAAGTTTAAGGCCTATTTATTTTGTAAATATTTGCAAGCCTTTTATAAGCAAAACTTGTAAAACCAAATCTTACTTGGAACCCTCAATATAGAAAACTGTTAACATTCCTGCCTGAAGATGGTATGGAGGCATTTGTCCTGAGGTCTCTGAGGTACCTTCACGAAACTCGAGAGTTCGGAGGAATACAGTTTGAAGAACTCTGATTTAATTTGGTCCCGCTGTTTTTGTAGAAGAGGAAACTCAGACTAAAAGGTCCTGTGTTGGTTTCTGTGGCAAGCAAGCATAAAATAAATCTGAAAAGTTTTAGCAAAGCCCATTCATCTGCCTTCCAGGTATTGAGTCCTGGTAATAACAGGAGTGCTTTTGTAAAACTTTGTGATTTCTCTTGTATTCTTCATTTGCCAGATTTTCTTACGTTTTTGAGATTCTTCTGACTTTGCATTTTCTCCTAAGCCTTTTGCGAGAAGCAGTTTTTAATTTTTCTGAAGCCTTACTGAATAGGAGGACTTGAGTGAATCTGTGGGGAGATGCTGACCGTGAAGAACCCCAGAGGCTGGCAGGGGAAGAAGGTTAAGGGTTGGTGGATTTTAGAGAGAGGGGAGTTCCTTGTGCATCACAGCCACAGGAGATTTAAAAATGCGTAAACTGAGGCATGGGGCAATGAAGTAACTTGCTCAGTGTCATACCGCTTTGTGGTGGTGCAGTTAGAATTGCAATTCTAACTGATCTCTAATAAGCCTGTGTTTTTTCAACCATTTCCATTGTACTCTTTTGCTGTTAACTGTTGTCTGGATAGCTATAATATTTGAGTAGATATAGTGTTATATTTCTCAAGTTGATGACATTTCATCCTTAAATTCAAGACTTAGGTGTTATAAATTGGTGTTTTTCTTTATCTTTTTAAAAAATCTTAAGCTCTGTAAAAGATTCTGCTTTGAACGAAGGGTACTTATATCTGCCAAAATCATTATTGAGCTTCTCTAGTCATTTATTTTCTTGAAATTGAAATGAAACTTTCTGAACACAGCCTTACTGAATATGGATTTCAGAGCCATAATAATGCTTCTTGCCTCTGCAGATTCTGAATTGATCTGAGTTTGGCAGTGAATTATGTATGTGTTATTTCAGGAATTTTGCACATGCCCTGCTTTAAACCGCTGATTATTTTTGTAAAATGCTGTTGTGTGGATTTGGCTCATTCCATTGACGCTGAACTCATCAGATGGCTATATTGTCTTCTAGGAATGTGACTTGAATTGATTAAATGGCATAGGCGGCAACATCTGTTTTGTAAAGCTAGTTTAGTTTCCTAAAACTTTAAATTTTCAAATTTACACCTTACAAAGAGAAGGAAGTATATTTCTTTAATGCCATAAAAAGACTTTCATGGAATTTTGATGATAGCTTGTTTTAACCTTGCTTTTAACCTAATTCTTTTCAGAATTTATTTTCTTACTGTATTATATTGCACATTTTCAAGGAAAAGACATATTGTAATGTTGGAAACTTTATAGTCTTATATGGATGGCTCTTAGGTTTTTCAGGTCATTCACCCATTTGAAGATGTGCAGAAAGCTTTGGATGGTCTCCTAGAGAAAAAGCACCCATACACGTGCTCCTAAAACTCTGTACAATTGTGGGAGGTAAAGCTCACCTGTACAGATCCCTCTGAAGCCTGCTGCCTCCTTGATGTCCGTTGCTTCACATGTGCTATTAAATGCATTAATAATGCTGCTGACTGTGCACATAAATTACCTTTCTTTAGACACAGCTTATAGATTTGTTGAATATTTGGATCATCATTTTTAAAATCAAATGTTTTATGATGTTGATCTACATGTATCATTTTTATTTCTTGGGGTTAATGTCTATTTTTATTCTTTTTCTTTCATCCTTGTAATTTCTTTCTTAGTTAAGGAAATTTATCCATTTCAGGGTTTCTTCATTTGTTATTACAACCCTTATTTGGATGAATTAATGACCAAAATTTATATGGTATTATAGTACATAGGCTTACCTGATCTAATCTTGTAGAAGACTTTTCCTCTATACTGCTTCGTGTAACATTTTCAAATAATATTTTCAATTTGGGATAGAGGACTTTAAAGAAAATTAAGACTTTGGTAGAGATAGATACTCTCATGTGATAACCCATGGGGGCTTTTTTTTTTTTTTTTTTAATTGGTGGATATGTATTTTTATATTCATTTGATCTTAGTCTATGTACAGTCAGTTTTCTTTTACAATCTGGAATTATGCCTACAGTTTCAAGGCCAGCATGGGTATTTACTAAGTAATCTTGAGGATGACTGTTCTTCTTTTGTAACCTTCTCTCTCCAGATGTGATCTGTATCTGTTTTAACCCAGAAGATGTGCCCTTTTGCTCACACCATCCCTCTTGTTTTAAGTTACAATGACAATAGCTATCTGATCTATGTCATAGGAATTATGACATTCTGTACCTCTCTAGCCCTGTATTAACAAAATTTAACTTGCTGAGTAGTGTTTTTATTTTATAAACTATTTTTAATCATTAAAAAATTCAGATTTATTGATTAAAATATAAATTGAGGCACGGTGAGTCTTTGAAGTGTGCTTAGTATAGACTCAGTGTGTGCTACTGCAGGTTTCATGCACCAGAACGCTTTGCTTATTGTGTTCTTTTTCTCCTTGTGGGCTATAGGCTCATTGAGGACAGTTTACGTATATATTGTTCTGTTAGCACTTTTAACATAGTCCCTGTCAAGTAATTCAACAATAGTTGAACAATTGCTAATTGAATGAATTCAGAAAGTTTCACAAATTAGACCTGACAGAAAAGGTTATTTTTCTTCACCTGTTTTTCTTGAAGTTTCAAATTATTTTGAACTACAAATGGTATTTTACTAGTAAGTGTGAAAATTTATTGTGAATATAATTAATGTCTTACAATGTGTGATGAGAAAGGTGAATACACTAGATTGTAAACATTGTACAGAGTACAAAAGTGCTTTGGAAGTGTTGAATGACTGCATTGTGGCCATTATTACTTTTTTCCTGGTGTAATAAGGAAATGCAGTAACTAAAAAAAAAGGCAGAGGATTGGTGGCACTTTATTAAAGAAATCTTATGTTGCTAAGATAATTTAGTCATGTAATTTTTTAAAAAATAGGCTATTTAAAATATGTTTGCTTTTTCCTCCTCCTCCTTTTTTTTTTTTTTTTTTTTTTTTTTTTTTTGGAAAAGCATGCTCCTGTCTTGGCCACCCAAAGTGCTGGGATTACAGGCATGAGCCATGGCGCCCTGCCTTTTCCTCCTTTTATTCATCCATGACAATGTTTTTTGGCTCTCTGCTGATTTAAATTATGTTTCCTAGAAAACAGTTCAAAATGCTCATATAACCTTGAACTCGAAATTATTTTCCTGAGAAAATTTGTCCTTCTGATTGACGCTCTTTGGTGTATAAAGGTATTAGTTGTAATTGATTGGCTTCTTTAAATGTTGGAAGTATGATGGTAAGGCAGATAGATTTCTTTATTTCTTGAGGGGTGGAGATTAGATTTTGATACTGGACCAAAAAATGATTTCCCCTGGTGTAGGTTTGAATTAAAAAAAAAAAAAAAAAAGTAGTATTTAAAAAGTGTGGCTTCCTGGTCTTAAAATTTGATGACTGTTTAACCAAATGGGAACTGTTTTCCTGAAAGTGCTGTAGGGCAATCAGTGCTAATGCTTTTACATGCTTATTGAAAGTAGAAACTTAGGCATTTGATCAGAGTATTTTCTAAGAGATAGAAAATGTTTAAAAGTCATCAGATGATAAGCTTGCATAAGCCTCAAGGGTGACACAATTTAGTATTCCTAAATAGGGACTTAGTGTTTCTTGCAGATGAGGATCTTGCAATAGGAAGCTATTTGACCTAAAAATAAAGTGTGCGTGAAGTGTGCTGTATCACTTTTGTGTAAACTCTCCTCTTGATTTTCTTAAGCAGAAATGGCCGAGATTGGATTTACAAAGTCTGTTAAAATCAAAGCTTGATTTACTGCATAGAATAAAAATGTGTTTCTCTGACTGACTAGTACTGTATAAAGTAGACCAGCTCTCTCATGCAAAAGCTGATATCGGACAAAAGATGGAAGAGACGAGAGAAAAAAAAGGGGCCAGAATGGAAAGGGAATCGTAGAGGTGTGGCCAGTATTAGATTCCCAGAGCAAGGAGAAAGAACAAGCAAGTAAGAAGATGGTAACTTTTTCTCTAAATGGATCAGACAGTAACTTTTACTTGATAGTCCCTAATCAGTGTGCCCACCTGTAGACATAGAAACTTCAGTGGTTCCTAGGGGCAGAGAGGTTGGGAATCAGGCCTTAAAGAGAGGCAGTAGGAGACATTAACTTTCTGTAATTGTACTCTGATATACTAAGACTTAATGACTTAGGTTCCTTAGCATCTGTATCTTTTTCCAAAGCTGTAGCTGTAATTCATTTTACTATTTCTCCTCAAGTGTGTCCATTCAGTGTTGTTATTATTCATCAAATAGGTTTTGCATGCTTATTATGTGGAGGGCAAGTCATAAGATCTTTGACTGTAAGAGGAATTTCTTGGATCCCTTTCTTTACTGCACTCTTAGTCTAGGGGAGGTGTTAGAGGCAGGACGATGGACACTAAGAAAGATGTAATTATAAAACTGTAAGTTGCGGCAACATTAACTGATAGTCAGGATGCCGTGCTTCCCAGGAGAAACACTGTACTCCTTTGACCCCATGAGTGGAGTTGTCAGACAACTCTCAGTGAAGAGACATGTCTGAACTTCTGTAGGGAGTCAGAGAAGAGAAAGCAATTTATTCTGTTTGGGATTGATGAAAATATTGCAAATGTAGGTGGCACTTCTGCCTTTAAAGAAGAGTTAGATTCCATCAGGAAAGAAGGAAGGAAAGGTACTCTAAGCAGAAAACACAAGAAAGGCATGAATTTTTTTTTTTTTTTTTAAAGTATGTGATATGTGTGTGGGATATGTTGAATACTCTTGGGTCACTTGAAATAGAATTTTGTGTCAGCAGGGGAGAAAAAGGTAGGTTGAGGACAGCTTCTGATATAAGATCGATGGTACAGTTGAGACCTAAGCAGGAGGAAAAGATGAAATACTTTAAAAAGAATGTTTTTTTTTTTTTTTTTAAACGTTGTAGTTCTCTGGTACTTAAAATATATATATATATATATATATATGCAGTAAAAATTATTGGGTTCTTGGTGTGTGGAAGGAAAGTAACATACCATGTTTTGGTTATCTGCCATACATAAACACTATTGTTGGTGTTTCTTAATGAGTTTGTGCATTCGTAGGTGTTTGCTAAGTAAGTGTTCTCCTCTGTAAAAATTTCTTTTCAATGGAAATTCTTGCTTTTATATGAACATGTTAAAATTCTTTTGGCTTTCTATAAAAGAAATGGATTGCTGGGTGATAAATGCCAATTTAAAATGTTACACTCTGTTGATTAAAAAATTGTAAAGTGTTGCTTTCTAATTTTCATAATTTTTAGCTAGCAGTGGTAACTGCTTTTTTTTTCTTCTTTTTCTTTTTTTGAGACGGAGTTTCGCTCTTTTTGCCCAGGCTGGTGTGCAATGGCGCGATCTCTGCTCACCGCAACCTCCGAATCCCCAGTTCAGTGATTCTCCTGCCTCAGCCTTCCGAGTAGCTGGAATTACAGGCATGTGCTACCATGCCTGGCTAATTTTGTATTTTTAGTAGAGACGGACTTTCTCCATGTTGGTCAGGCTGGTCTTGAACTCTTGGCCTCCCAGAGTGTTGGGATTACAGGCGTGAGCCACCACGCCTGGCCAAGTAACTGCTTTTGAAGCAATTGGGGCTCCCATTTGTGTCCCAGAAGAACATCTTACTGATGAAAATAGAGTAGTGGTTGTGCTAAATGGCTGAAGAATGGGCAAAGAGATAAAGCAGAGAACAGAGATAGAGATTCTTTATGGCAGTGGGCCAGAGTCCTACTGACATTTACAGATAACTAAAGAAAGCATGTGGTGTGTTTCTTGTGCTGTCAGATAGATGCTGACTGAACTGTGCTAGTTAGGGAGACCAGCCCTTCCGCTGGGTACATGGTTTCATTTTTGCAGTTAGGCTGCAGGACTGCTGCTGTATTTTCATCCACCGAAGCTCAATATAATTTTAAGGATTATGTGGGTGGAGGCTTAGACTAAAGTAAAGTGAATGTGCTGTTTATCACCAGCAAAGAGTATGCTTTGTCTTGAGAGAGAGATGCTGAAATGATGTTCTGTCTTATAGTTTGTGTTTTCAGACTTAATATGGTTACTGTTCAAATTACTATATATCTTTGAAAGATTCCCATTGCTAGGTATTCCCAGCAAAAAAATTACTAAGTAGATAACTAGATATAAATGCCTTCAAATTTTGAAGACATGTCTGCATAATACTAAAATTAATGTACTTTTATTAATCTGATAGTGCCCCTAAAATACACAAAACTTTAACCAGTTGTACATTTTAACTAGTTTAGATAAAACCATCAGATTCTTAAGCTATGTAGGCACAGCTGGACCACCAAAAAGAGAGTTAAAATTTTATAATGTAAATGCAGCCTAAATTATCAGCCTTACTACTTTTCTGACTATTTTAAATTTGGAGAGAAAGGTTAAGAGATACTTTTGATTGAGTAAATTGTGTTGATGGCACTAGGTTTGCTTTTTGTTTGTATATTTGGTTTTAGTTAACAAGAAATCCTGTTACTCAATTCTGTAATCTACTATTCTAGTACTCCTCTACCCCAGTCACAAGTTTTATTGCCACAGTTTTGGAAAGCTGTCTTCTCAGAAACTGAGTGCCTAGGAAAGTGAGAATACTAGGGCTTCAGCCACACTCTTATCTCATGCCTCATTTCTCTGGGTGTTAGAAACTGAATTTAAAGGACTGTTAAGTTGCAGCCAAAGACTGGGCCAGTCAGACTTTTGTTGTTGTTGTTGTTGTTGTTAATTGCACCTTATTTATTGGCCTTGTTTTTCAGTTTTGCTCTGTGGAAATACCCAGAGGACCTTTGTGGTGTTCTTGGGTAGCATGTATTCTGTACACAATTTGGCCCTCGAAAGTGAGGTCACCAGTAAAAAATATAATTTAAAAATTAGGCTGGATGAATTAAACTAGTAATTTTTTTTTTCTTGCTACTTGAAAGTTAGATTTTCCATTAGGTTATAATTTTCTTTGTTATGTTGTTGATCTGGATAATATATGATTCAGTGTAATTTTTTCTTTTCTCTTCCCATGGCTGCTTTGCTTGTTCTGAAACTGCTGTTACATATATCGTCAAATCTTGTTTTCTGGCCTCCATAATATATCTTTAAAACTTCTTTGCATCTGCAACTTTCTAGTTAAATTCTTCGTTATTTTCTAGTTTATTAACTCCTTTTGGATTTTTACTGTTTACACTTTATCTGTTATTCAGTTTTTCATTTCCATTGCTTATTTTGAAATTATTTAAAACTTCCTTTAAGTTAAAATATTCATTCTTTAGCTTTTAAATTCTTTTTCATTTCCACCTAACTTTGTTTCACTTCTGCTTGTTTTGTGATTCTTTTCCCTTTATAAAAGAAATTTTACTCTTTTATAAGAGTAAAAGAGTGGCTCACGCCTGTAATCCCAGCACTTTGGGAGGATGAGGTGGGTGAATCGCTTGAGGTCAGGAGTTCAAGACCAGCCTGGCCAACATGGCAAAATTCTGTCTGTACTAAAAATATAAAAATTAGCGGGTGTGGTAGTACACACCTGTAATCTCAGCTACTTGGGAAGCTGAGGCAGGAGAATCGCTTGAACCTGGGAGGCGGAGATTGCAGTGTGCCGAGATTGTGCTACTGTAGCCTGGGTGACAGAGCCAGACTCCATCTCAAAAAAAGAAATTTTAAGCATACTATTTTCAGGTATTTTTCAGGCTTTTCTGTTTCTATTTTGTTTGAAAGGATTTTGTATTTCAGTTGCTGTGTTTTTATTCGTTTTCTTTATGTCACGGTACAGCTTTGACTGGGAAGTCCCCCTGCTCCCCACAGTCCCTTCTAGTAGTTTTTCTTAACTGCTTCTCCCTGTTGCCCCCGCCCCCACCGAGGTCTTAGATTGGCAGCAGAGGGCACTTGTCTCCCACTGATGGTAGATACACCTGCATCTTTGTTCCAGTTGGCCAGGCAGTGGGATAGTGTGGCTGAAGCCCTAGTATCCTCACTTTCCTAGGCACTCAGTTTCTGAGAAGACATGCTTCCTGAAAGCCCACACAGCTTACTTACCCCCAGGCAGCTGTTAGTAGCAGTTTATTTTCAGCCTAATTTCAACCTCAGTCCCTTATCTTAGGTGGGCCACTTTTATTCCTGTTTCTATAGGATCTGAAACCTAGGCCTCCACTGGTATCCTTCTGAAACCAGAGCCTAGCAGCCCTATACGTTCTGCCCCCTCTCTGTTACGTATTTCTGTTTCGTGGTGATGCTGGTCTTTTTTAAGTTAGGTATGTCTTTAAAATTTATTCTCCTGGATTTTATCTGTCGTTGCTTTGTATTTGAAACAGGGTGGGTTTTCAAAGCAATTTATGATGCCATCTTGATTGGAAGTTCAAGTAAATTAAAAAAATATTGCTAGCTTATTATATTTCCATCATACTTTATTTTTAACAAGCTTTTGATATTTTAAACAATCTTGTGAATCTTTTCATATTCTCTAGAACATAGAAATGTTTCCCTTTATGCAGTTCAGCCAGAGTTTATTTAGCATTATAGGCTTAATATTTTTGTGATGCTTTTGAATGTGGTTAAGGTGAATTTGATCAGATGGATTGAGGATTTGTAGATAAAGTAGTCCTGAATGATTTTTACTATGATTAGGAAATACCCTGTACTTACTTATTTATTTTTTTGAGACGGAGTCTCGCTCTGTTGCCCAGGCTGGAGTGCAGTGGCACGATCTTGGCTCACTGCAAGCTCTGCCTCCTGGGTTCACGCCATTCTCTTGCCTCATCCTCCTGATTAGCTGGGACTACAGGCACACGCCACCACGCCCAGCTAATTTTTTGTATTTTTAGTAGAGACGGGGTTTTGTCATGTTGGCAGGGATGGTCTTGATCTCTTGACTTCGTGATCTGCCCGCTTCGGCCTCCCAAAGTACTGGGATTACAGGCGTGAGCCCACCACACCTGCTAAAATGCCCTGTACATAAAAAGAAGCAGGGGTGGCTGGGAGCAGTGGCTCACGCCTGTAATCCCAGCAGTTTGGGAGGCTGAGGCGGGTGGATTACCTGAGGTTGGGAGTTTGAGACCAGCCTGACCAAGATGGAGAAACCCTGTCTCTACTAAAAATACAAAATTAGCGGGGCATGGTGGTGCATACCTGTATCCCAGGAGACTGAGGCAGGAGAATTGCTTAAAGCCAGGAGGTAGAGGTTGCAGTGAGTGGAGATTGCACCATTGCACTCCAGGTTGGGCAAAAAGAGCGAAACTCCATCTCAACAACAACAACAAAAAGTAGGGGAGTGGGTATAGACAGGGTTTCTTTTTTCTTTTTCTTTTTTTTTTTGTTTTAATACCCTTCTGTCATCTTCCCTTCTTTTTTCATTTACATCTATCTCTTTTAAAAATGGAGATAGGAAAGATTCTGATTGAGTTATCTTATTTAGGTTCTGGTAAAGTTTTATAAATTATTGAAAGGCTGGAAAGTTAATTGGAGCTTTTTAATAGTGAAATTGAACTATGTTAATCTCTTTTTGCTAATTACTCTGATCAGCTTTAACCTTTGACTAGCTTCTCATTGAGTTCATTCATAAAGGTATTTCTTAGGAGATTGATGTCCAGTGATCAGTTTACTTGTGAGTTGCATTCCTCCTCTGGACTGGGTGCGATTCTTGATTGTCACTCCTACTATTCCCATGATGATTTCCTTTCTCTTGAGAAGCAGATATGTGGTTTTCGTTTCTTTGTGCTTTTTCCTTTAATTTTGGGAACTCTGATGATTAGTAATTAGAAATTCTTACCTTTTTTTCTTTTTAACAAAGAAAGGGAGGTGTTGGTGATTATTAGGAGTTTTTTTTTTTTTTTTTTCTGAGAGATTTCTACTTCACACTAAATCTTCGTCTTGACTAGATTTGACAATGCATTTAGATAAACTACTTGAATTTTTTTTTGGAAATACTGAAAAATAATTAGATGACTCGCATTTCAAGTTACTTCTAAAACAGTAAGTATGTAGACCTATTCTCGGTTGATATTTGTGCTTGAGTTTAAAGTTTAAATTTTTTGTTTTTAAGACAAAGCGTGGACAATATAATACTTTTATTACATTGAAAAATATTTTTTGATTATTTCTAAAATAAGCTTCCGGTTAAAAACTTAAAGTTATTGAAGACAGGATTTTGCTTTGTTGTCCAAGCTGTAGTGCAGTGGCACGATCGCAGCTCCCTGCAGTTGCAAACTCCTGGGCTCAAGCCATCCTCCCACTTCAGCCTCCCAAGTAGCTGTGATTACAGGAGTGCCCTAGCTTGCCTGCCTAATTTTTGGTTTTTTGTTTCTTTTTGAGATGGAGTCTTGCTCTGTTGCCCAGACTGGAGTGCAGTGACACGATCTCGGCTCACTGCGACCTCCGCCTCCCCAGTTCAAGCGATTTTCCTCCGTCAGCCTTCTGAGTAGCTGGGACTACAGGTGCATTTCGCCACGCCTGGCTACTATTTTTAATAGAGATGTGGTTTCACCGTGTTAGCCAGGATGATCTTGATTTCCTGACGTCGTGATCCGCCTGCCTCAGCCTCCCAAAGTGCTGGGATTACAGGCGTGAGCCACTGCACCTGGCCCATGCCTGCCTAATTTTTAAATTTTTTGTAGAGACAGGGTCTGTCTGTGTTGCCCAGGCTGGTCTTGAACTCCTGAACTAAAGCAGTCTCCCTGCTTTGGCCTCCCAAAGTGGTGGGATTATTGGAATATTAGAAATATGGGTCAGGATTTTTTTTTTTTTTTATTATTCCTTAAATTGTTCTTGTTATTGTCCTGGAAATGGAAGAGTCTTGAACTGTCCAGCTTCCTGAGTAGGTTGGTATAAAACACTTTGATGTATTTATGTTTCCGGTATATCTAATGTGACTTAAGGATGCACTGCATCCCTAGAATAAGTCCTATGATGTTACAGAGAATAAAACCTTTATACTAATAAAGTGTATTTTGTTAACTGAGATTTTATTTCCCTCCTATTAAATGTGTTTAAATGAGATTTTAATTTTCATTTGTTATTAGTTTTGTTTTTGCATTTATATTCATATTTTCTCCTTTGTTTATGTCTTAGATTAAGCAGGTAGAAATCTTGTTACATTTTTCTTCAAAAGAAATATAACAGATACTAGACAGTTAAATTTTCTCTAACTATGTTGGCAGTTTTCAAATGTTGACATACATTCCGTGACATTCGGGAGGCAAGAGAATGCTTGGCTACATAAGGGATGGGGTCTGTTCGTGGAAAGGGAGATGTGGATCCAGGGCACTGGTTGTACAAAGGCAAAAGCCACCACCCTTCCGTAGCCCTGGAAGTTCATTTTATTGCTCTAATTGTTTTAGTGGGCGTTACATCTTTAAAAAATTTAACTATCATCTGCTTTCCTAGCATTTGGATAGTAATATTTTAGCACACTCATTTTAATTACATTCTATCTATGGTCATTATTAACTAAGAAAATTAATATCGTTTTAGGTAGAATAAAGATTATTAATAGTTTGTGTGTATTCTCTTCTTTGCCTTCCCTTTGATAGTTCCTCAGTGATTGAAAATAATTTGCCTTTTTTACTTTTGATGCTATAGTACTTTTTAATTAAATGTAGATTTTTAAATTAATTAATTAATGAATTAGGGATGGAGTCCCACTATGTTGCCCAGGCTGGTCTCAAACTCCTGGGCTCAAGTGATCCTCCCACAGTGAGCCACTGTGCCTGGCAAAATGCGTATTTCTATGCCCTTAAAAAAATTCTGATTTTTTAATTTGATAGTTAAAACGAGATACATGTGGCTGGGTGCTATGGCTCATGCCTGTAATCCCAACACTTTAGGAGGCCGAGGCGGGTGGATTGCTTGAGGTCAGGAGTTTGAGTCCAGCCTGGCCAACATGGTGAAACCCCATCTCTACTAAAATACAAAAATTACCTGGGCGTGGTGGCGGGCGCCTGTAATCCCAGCTACTAGGTAGGCTGAGGCAGGAGAATTGCTTGCACCCAGGGGCTGGAGGTTGCAGTAAGCCAAGATGGTGCCGCTTCACTCCAGCCTGGGTGACAGAGTGAGACTTTGCCTCAAAAACAAAAACAAAAACAAAAAACGCCAACAATAGATGCATGTTTAAATTCAAAGTTTGACTATTGTTACCCAGTACTGATCCTTGAGAGCACCAATGTACTTAATAAACTGTAAATAAATAGTAGTTAGAGGGTAGAATTTTGTTTGAAGTATTTGATGTTACTGTTACATTCCAAATACTGAGGTATTTGGAAATTACTGTTTCTTGACTGAACCAAGCAGTGATTTTTCTTTTTTGTTTCTTTTTTTTTTTTTTTGGAGACAGAGTCTCATTCTTTTGCCCGGGCTGGAGTGCAGTGGTGTGATCTCAGCTCACTGCAACCTCCACCTCCTGGGTTCAAGCACTTCTTCTGTCTCATCGTCACGAGTAGCTGGGACTATAGGTGCGCACCACCACGCCCGACTGATTTTTGTATTTTTAGTAGAGATGGGGTTTCACCATATTGCTCAGACTGGTCTGGAACTCCTGACCTCAGGTGATCCACCCGCCTCGGCCTCCCATGGTGCTGGGATTACAGGTGTGAGCCCCTGTGCCCAGCCCTAATCTTCAAGGTAAGCAACAGAAACATCCCAGGATAGGAAAGTCTCATACTTGCATTGACAAGGTCAAATTGTATTGTTTTCACATGTTTTTTACAAAGTACTTGTACATCACAATTTATGCGGTAACTAAAACAAGTAAACCTTTAAAAGCGTGAAATGCGAAGGAGTACTTAGTTTTGATTCATTGATTTAACCAAACGTATGAGATTGTTTGACAAGTTGCCTAAATGATAGTGTTTTGGATTGCTTCCTGAAAAAAATAGGGCTTGAAGCTGTTGATGTAAGGCATATGTTGCATAATAAGGAGGAATGTGTTTTAATTCAGATTTGATGTAGTGAACAATTTTTCTATATTCAGAAGCTCCATACTTAACAAGAATGAACCTAATTGAAAACTGTTTCAAAGCAATACTTCATTAATTTCCTTTGCAAATTTTGAAAAAGTCAGGTTCAAACATCAAACATAATAATCCATAACAATCCATCAAACACAATAATCCATTGATGATTATCAAACATAAGCATCCATTCATGATTTTAAAAATGTCAGAAAAATTGTAGTGGGAGAACTTGATAAAATTGTATCTATGAAACTTGATAAAGAGCATCTACAGAAATTCTATAGCTAAGATTATTCTTAATGGTGAAAAACTGAATAATTTCCTCCCTAAGATCAGGAACAGGACAAGAATGTCCACTATTGCCATTTTTATTCAATGTAATACCAAAGTTCTAGCCAGTGCAATAAGGCATGAAAAAGAAATAAACGACATACAGATCAGAAAGAAAGAAAACTGTCCCAATTTCCAGATAACATGACTGTTTACCTGGAAAATCCCAAGGAATCTATTTAAACTTCTCCCCTCCCCTCAAAAAAACACCTAGAACTAATGAGTGAGTTCAGCAAGGTCACAGGGTACAACAAAATAAACACACAAAAATCAGTTTAATTTCTATATACTAGCAATGACCATGTGTACACAAAAATTAAAAATACAGTACCATTTCAAATTGCTCAAAAAACTGTTTAGGTTTAAATCTGACAACTCTAAAAACTACATACAGCTTTTCAACCATTGCTATTGGAGTGGTTGCACATCCATAGTCCAAAAAATGTCTCCTGACCTGTCCCAAACTTTATGCAAAAGTTTATTCAAAACAGTTCACAGACTGAATGGAATAAGTAAACTATACAACTTCTGGGGGAAAAAAAAATCTTTGGGATCTAGGATTATAGTTCTTTGATACCAAAAGTATGGTCGGTAAAAAGATAAATTGGACTTTATCAAAAATTAAAGCTTTTGTGGTGCAAGAAACCCCTGTGGGAGGATGAAAAGATAGGCTACAGAGTGGGAAAAAATATTTGCAGACCACATGCCTGACAGAGAGCTAGTACTTGAATAGATAGAGATTTCTCAACACACAGTATTTAAAAAAAAAAAATCCAAATAGTACAATTAGAAGATGGGCAAAAGACATGAAGAGATACGTACACATGGCAAGTAAGCACATACAAAGATGTTCAGCATCATTAGTTTTTACCAAAATGCCATTTAAAACTACAATGAACTATCATTACACACTTGACAGAATGACTAAAATGAAAAATTAGTGACAACACCAAATGCTGGAGAGGATGTTTCTGGAGGGTCTACAAAAACAGTTTGGAGTTTCTTAAAAAACAAAACATGCCAACTACGATTTAGCAGTTGTACTCCTGGATATTTATCCCAGAGAAGTGAAAATGTATGTTTGCACAGAAACCTATACATAATGTTTATAGCAGCTTTATTTGTAAAAGCCTAAATTGGAAATAGCCCAGGTCTCCTTCAGCAGATGAAAGGTTAAACAAACTGTATATCCATGCAATATAATACTACTGCATGACAAAAGGAACAAAATCTTGATATACAGTAACCTGGATAAATCTGCAGAAAATGATGCTGAGTGGAAAATAAAATCCCAAAGGTTATATAGTGTATATAGTGTATATAGTGTATGATTCCATTTATGTAACATTCTTGAAATGACCAAGATACAGCAAAATTAGTAGTTGTTGGGGTTTAGGAGGGGTGGAAGTGGGAGGAAAGTTGGTGAAACTATAAAAGGGGAACATGAGGCATCCTTGTGATGGAAATGGTCTGTGTCTTGACTGTATCAGTGTCAATATGCTGGTTGTGATATTGTACTATGGTTTTGCAAGAGTTAGCATTGGGAAAACCGGGTTAAGGGTACACTGAATCTTTTGCTATTATTTCTGACAGTTGCATGTGGATCTGTGATTATCTCACACAAACTAAAACTTAATTGGAAATTAATATAAGTGAATTACTTTTCCCCTTACTAGCTAGGGACTCATTTGCTATTTTACCTAGCTTCTTGGCATTAGTATATATTGCTGGGTATATAAAATTTGAACTGAGATCACTATCTGTTTCTATGACTGTTTCCATTCTTTGTAAGTTGTTGAAAATTGAGCATCTTTGAACAATGGATCCTTTAATTTTGGTGTAGATTTCTTTCCCTGTACTTTTTTTACATGAATACTTATGCTCAAAGTATTCAAAAACACGGTTTTAGAAATGTAAAATTGGTCTTGTTAGCCGTAATATAATTATTCCTTTATGTTTATAATTTCTTTTCAGGATTAATAGCAGCTGTGACAGGACAGTGATTTTTTTTTTAATAATTTGTTAATTATGTAATGTAAAATGTAGTGCTGGTGAGGAGCCAGTAATGTTGCACAGATTATTGTAGTCCTGAAAAAACACAAACGAATCCAATGAATGAGTGAGAAAAGTGACACTATTGTTGGCACTCTGAAATTCTGCAGGGACTTACATTGTGGCTAAAATCAAGCCTACCTTCTTGCTGTGTTCAAGAGGCTTTTCATTGATTTCTGTTGACAGGAAAAGTCTTTTTTTTTTTTTTTAACTTAAAAAAGAAAAAGAAAAAAGGCAGTACTCTCTAGGCCTTGTGTATTATTAAGATCTTTTAGTAGTGAGTCGCTCTTTCTCTGGGAAATTAGCTGTTAAAGTCAGAGGGAGCTCTTAATAGTTTGCATGGTGTTTGATTAAATGGAACAGTTGGGTCAGTACAGATTCCAGATTTAATGGAGCAGATATTCACTTCTGGACATCCCCTATGATTAGCATAGTTACATCTTCTATATTATAGAAATATAATTTTAGGATATACTCTTGTGCATTATAAAATAAGTATGTTAGAGAAAACCTGATAAATTGAATTTTTGCGGGGAAAGACTTAAAAGCATATGACTAATATATAGCTTCTACATAAAACAATATGTGTCCAGCATTGTGGGATAGTTTATACTTCTGAGGCAATCTATTAAAACCATGATACTGGAAGAAATGACAATGATAGACACTGATATAGGAGCATTATTTGTGTGTCAGGCTTTGTTGAAAGCACTTTTTATGTATGAACTCATTTTATCATTACTGTGAGGTAGGGACTATACTATGATTTCCTGCTGATTGACAGGAAACTGAAGCATAGAGAGGTCAAGTAATCTCTCAAACCAAAGAACACGTAAGTGAGAGAGGAGGGGCTCTGGCTCCATAGTCCTTGGTCTTAACCACTATTTTGTATTGACTTCCGTAGAGAAAATAGACCACATTATAGCTGTAATAAAATGCAAAATTTCACTTTATAGGTAATAGCCTGGAATTGGTGAGCTGGAGTCATTAAGGCAGTTCAGCAAAAACAACACGGGGCAAGTGTGGGTAGGAAAGTGCTAGCTGCCTGAGTACAAAGCATTGGGTATTAATAAACATGCTGTGTGTGGCATAGCAGGAAGCAGCTGTTTGGAGTTGAAGGTTTGTTTGGGAGAGCAGTAGAAAAGATGGGTTTGATTAGTTAAGAGAATTTTGAATGGAAGAGCGTGGACTTGGGAACACATTTTCTAGGTTGCTGTTGAAAGGAACAACAGTGGTACATTAAATATGGACTTTTAGAACTAGAGGAGATTATAAAGGTTATTATTGGATCTGTGCTCTTTAGTGTGTATGTGTCTACCCTTTTTTGTATTTTAGGTTTTGACCTTTTGCTCTTGGTTGTCCAGAGACAGGGTGGTGTAGTGAAACAAAAACGGTAAACCAAGTATCACAAAGCTTGGACTTTAGTACCAGCTTTTCCATTTTCCTCACTGTAAAGATGTTGTATGGGTTACTTAACCAGTTGGGATTTAATTTCCTTGGCTGTATAGTGGACTTAGTGTCACATGTCTACCTCAGGATTTCTGTGACAATTAAATATGATATTTCAAGTCTTCTAACTTACTGGATCTAAATAAATTATTCCTGGAAAAAAAAGTTTGCTGTAATAAAGCCCATAAACAGGAATAAAAAAGCAGGTATAGAACTTGAGGTGTTTTGTCACCCTCCCTCCCCCAGTGGTGTGTGTAGGAAGTCTTTGCTTCTTTCTGTAAATCTGATGTCTAATCTCTTCTGACTTTAGGTTCAATCAGTTGATTATTTTCATTCAGCAGGTGTGATCAGTTCGCAGAGTTTCCAGTCAAGTAGGAGAGAGAAAACATAAAGATATACAACTAAGTAAAATGTTATATATAAAATGTTTTATGAAATAATTATAGCTATGCTATGTTAATTCAGCAATTATTGCTGCTTTGGGAAATTGAGAAGACTTTGAGGAGGAGGTAGTATTTCAAAATGATGAGGTTTGAAAGAAGTGTATGATGAAATGCAGAAAGGAAGAGGTAGAGTATTTGTTTCAGGAGAAGGGAATAGAGTGAATAAAAGCATGGAGAAAGAAAAGCATATGATGGGCTGGGCACCGTGGCTCAAGCCTATAATCCCAGCACTTTGGGAGGCTGAAGTGGGCAGATCACGAGGTCAGGAGTTCAAGACCAGCCTGAGCAACATGGTGAAGCCCTGAGTTTACTAAAAATACAAAAAATTTAGCTGGGCATGGTGGCGTGTGCTTGTAATCACAGCTATTCAGGAGGCTGAGGCAGGAGAATCGCTTGAACCCGGGAGGCGGAAGTTGCAGTGAGCCTAGATTGCGCCACTGCACTCCAGCCTGGGTGACAGAGCGAGACTCCATCTCAAAAAAAAAAAAAAAAAAGCATATGATGAAAAAAATTGATATTTTTCTAATAAATTAAATGTGCCTTACCAGGAGTAACAGGAAATAGATCAATAAGGTAAAATGAGACCAGATTACTGAGGGCTTTGAGTAGTATACTAAGGAATTTTGGAATCTGCGTGTTATTAGTGTCATGGTCAGCAGTCCTGTTGATTTTCATCAGGTATTACCTAATAGCAGTTAACAGTCATATTACAAAGATCTTTAGAGTCTTGTAAAATTTTGTGTTGGAAATTATACTTCAAGAATGAATCTATGTCCTCTCTCCTCTGAAATGTAGATTAAAAAAAAAGAATGAACCTGTGTTATAGTGATCAAGTAAGTCTTGTTATTCATATTCTAATAAGAAAATAAGAAAGGTGTTTCTTTTTGGTTTCCTTTGGTTATCCAATCATATTGCTTTCTACTGACCACTTCGTAGGTAGTAAAGATTTTGTAGTCTTTCATACCTTGATTAAATAAACCCTGATTTTATGAGTTTTTATCAAATGAGGCACTTTGAGGATAAAGATGTTTGTTAAAATTTCTTGGTGTACATTTTGGATATAATTTATGTGGTTTGCTGTCTGCTGCTATATGAAACAAATATTTTAGATTGTTGGATTTTCTTAGAACTTCTATGATTCATTAACATAGACACTTCCTGTGAATATATTTCTAAATGTATTCTTTTGAAATCCAAACACTGGGTCCTTGTGAAAAATTCCACCACCATACACAATACTATCTCCAACAGGCATAGGTCATAAAATATTTGGTAGTGATTGTCAAATAAGCCATACACTATATTGAAACTTTAATAGAAATGACTTTTGGTTCTCTTGTAAAACTGAGAATGCCAATTCAAGTGATAAATACTTAATGGTTTTTAGATAATGTGATTTAAATCAAAATAATGGCTTTTATTAATTTTTTTTTTTTTTAAGTGTGGTGAATATTTGACATCAGAAAAGTAGTTCAGACCTGCAACTTAGAGGTCTGGTATAATTGACATCTCCGAAAACGGTTCGCGTTCCAGGTTGGATAAATGGTTTATTGTTACCTTACTGGCATTTTGTGGATTTGCCACGAAATTTTTTCTTAAGCTATATTTCTTTGAACAAGCCTAAAGTTTTTTTATTCTTATTGTTTCCTGGAAAACCTCATTTCAGTGACAGATTTGATTCAAAGTGAGACATTGGCTGGTTGCCACTTAGCTAAAGACATCCCTCTCTTCATTGTTGTACAAACCCCACATTTCCTGAAAGTATAGTCTCCATTTATTCACTTTAAAAAACTTTATTTTGGCTACTATCCGTATTTTGTAACTGCTAGTTTACTTCTGCTTTCTTTATTTAATATTGTAGTAGAATATCATCCACTGAATTTACTGCAGATTGATTGCAATTATCCTAAAAGTTGAAGGCTTAACTAAAGATTGTGGCAAATTTACCAGAGGGGTTCTGCCTTTCTGAAGTAGCCTTCTTCATTGTGTTCTCTGTAGCTAATGAATAGTACATTTGTTGAAACCCCATGTTTGTTTAAAATCAGTTCATTGGATTCACCACTGAAACAGTGGCACAGTGAGGTTAGATTGTAAGTGGTAATCCTTCTTAAATGAGGATTAAGGGGAGTTGGCATAGTGGTTTGTAAAACTGTATTTGGAGCTTTGCTGGCTTCCACTAAGTGTAATGTACGAACCTCAGAATTTCATCATAACCTGGTTATCTGAAAGACAGTCATCTTTTTGTCAAGGAAGCCCATATATATATATATATATATATACACACACACACACACACACACACACACATTTTTAAAATCTCATTTTACCCACACACCATTTTATCTATGCAAGAAATTATGACTCACTTAGGGAAATAATCTGATGTTGATTTTTTCCCCCCTTGCCTCTAAAAATGCAGTGCTACCTAATTTCATTGAATTCTGTAAAATTTTAAAAATAAACAGATATTGTGAGCATATTGAAATGTTTGTCTTTGAAAAATGACGTTTCACCTTAAAGGGGGTTTTGCTTGTGATACAAAGTTGATTTAATGGTCTTAGTATCAAAACACATGTTTGTTTATAGTTGCTAAGAATTGTCAGTTTAGGATTTTATAAGGAGATATTCAGAAATTTGGTATTTCAAAATCAGATGTCATTCTTGGTAATACTAGTCATTTTACTTTGATATGTTTTATAATGCTATTTCATACCTTAACTCAGTTTTACAGATTGACATTGTAAATTTGCCTTTTACAGTGTAGCTGATGAGTCTGATATTTGAGTATCACTGAACTGAAGAAGTTGCTCATAGGTGATGTTCCCATTGAAAACTGTATTATTTGGCCACAGCATGGTTTGTGTAAAACTCAAGTTTTGGCACACATATAATCTGCAGAGTAGCTTTCACCACTGTGAATTTATTTCCCAGTATTTTCAACCCAGGTAAGATGTTGTTATAAACTGCTGTCAGTTCTGGACTCCTGTTGTTTTCAAATTTCTCTCCGATCCTTTTAAAATTTGGCTTTGGTACATTTAAATCAGCTTGTCTCCACAATTTTTGGTCTTTTTTTTTTTTTTTTTTTTCAAATTTGTAAACTCTTAAGCAATACATGCAAAAATACGTTCATTCTTTCTTTTGATTAACATTCACTGCCTGTCTGCTGTGTGGTTACTAAAACAGTCTTTAACCTCAAGTAGCTTAAAATCTCAAGAGGGGAGATAAGCTTCATACCTTTGTGTAGTACGTGAAGAGCAGCATGTTAGCAGGGTGATCAGAGTGCTCTGAAAGTGCCCACAGGAACTTCAGGTGGGAGGTGGGAGGGAAGACTTGGGTGGGGGGCATTCTTGAATTGTGGCTAGGATTTTGGGGTGAGGAGAGTAAACATGTAATATATGTTAGAGTGCATTAGTTTCCAATTTGTGTTTTTTGGGTCTCCAAGTTTGTCACCCTTCTACTTTTCACTTGCTTTCTGTTGGGATTGATATAGTAGTGAGTGAGAAATTGACATGTCAGAGAGAAAGAGAGAGAGTGAGAGAGAGTAGAATTGCTGGAGCAGTGTTCTTCAGTAAGCTGTAGGAAATGGGAAAAAGTACAGAAGTGTAGGGGATTGGCAACAGGTAAGAGCAAAGGATATATTTTCTCTAGAATAAGAGAAAGGAGAGAGTATGGAGTACGGAGGCTGATAGGTGGTAGATGTGGAATGTGGAATTTCTCTTTCAGTGGTTTATGTCAATGAAAAAGGAAGGAAGTTCATCAGTTGAGACCAAAAATAGGAGAAGTGTCAGAGGTTTGTGGAGAATGCCTAAGAAAATGGTTAGTCATGGAGGAGAGTGGCTAAGGGAAGGGCTTAGGGAAGTGTGATTTGATTTCTGCACAATGTCAAGAGCCCACTTGAGTTGTGGTTATTAATTAAAGTAAGACCAGTATGAATGGGTTTGGGTTTTTTCTAACCATATTCAACAGCACAGGTTCAGGCATAGATTAGGTTTGTGAGTCGGATTTAGATGAGAGAGGGTCAAGGGAGGTGGGGACGTGTGCACAGGAGTGATTATAATGACTGGCAATCCAACTGAAAGAGGGAGAAGGCATGAGGCAAGTGGAGAATAGTGAAAGGTGGTTGGATCTGTGGAGTTTTCCAGTTGCGCAAACCTCACTATGGAAACAGCAGTTTGCAATATGGTTTTAGGTCTCAGCATTGGAAGTTGGAGTATGTTTAAGCAAGCAATCAAAAGAAAATTTTGTTGTGAGATTCTTGTAGGGCTCCAATTTTAAACAAAATCATAAATTGAAGAAATGTCTTAAGGTTCTTCTCATTTTGTTCCAACTCACAATCATTAGTTAAAACTTTGATTTATGGCCAGGTGCGGTGGCTCAGGCCTGTAATCCCATGACTTTGGGAGGCTGAGGTGGGCAGATCACCTGAGGTCAGGAGTTCAAAACCAGCCTAACCAATATGATGAAACCCCGTCTCTACTAAAACTGCAAAAAAAACCCCCCAAAAATTAGCCGGATGTGGTGGCATGCGCCTGTAGTAATCCCAGCTGCACAGGAGGCTGAGATCAGAGAATTGCTTAAACCCGGGAGGCGGAGGTTGCCGTGAGCCAAGATCGCGCTGTTGCACTCCAGCCTGGGCAACAAGACGAAACACCGTCTCAAAAAAACAAAACAAAAACAAAAAACAAAAACAAAAAAACAAACTTTGATTCACTTCAAAGAAATTATTGGGATAATAGTAAAGAGTGTTATGTATTCCTGTTGTGTAACTTGCCACTACCAGATTCCAGTTGGCTGATACGCAAAGGAAATGTAGGTTTGGTGATGACCTGTGTGTTCTTGAACAGAAGATTAAATGAATGATAATTGTTTCTTTTTTAAAACTTGGATTGCCCACTTTTTTTTAAAAGATGATTTATAAATGATGTGTACAGGTTAGATTTTGAGGGGACTGTTTTCTGTTTAAGAAATAACTCATTTTTGCTGGGTATGATGCCTCATGCCTGTAATCTCAGCACTTTGGGAGGCCGAGGTGGGCGGATCACCAGGTCAGGAGTTCGAGACCAGCCTGTCCAACATGATGAAACCCCGTCTCTACTGAAAATACAAAATGTAGCCTGGCGTGGTGGGCGTGTGCTTGTAATCCCAGGTACTCAGGAGGCTGAAGCAGGAGAATTGCTTGAACCTGGGAGTCAGAGGTTGCAGTGAGCCGAGATCGTGCCACTGCACTCCAACCTGGGTGACAGAGCAAGACTCCATCTCAAAAAAAGAAAAAAGAAAAAAAAAAAAAAAACAACTCATTTTCAGGTTCCTCAGAAATTTCTATCACATATAAACAATGTAATTATATAGTAAGGAAGAACTGTTACAACTTTGACTAGCCCTTTAGATTTAATTGATACTTTAGATATCTTACAATATATATCACTTTAAAAATCTATTGAAACCGCTTAATCAAGATTCTGCCTTTTTTGTAGGCAAGTAGATGCAGTAGTGAGCAGTTAGAATTGCAGGAACTTTGTCTTTTAGTAGTTGAAGGGGGCGGGATCTCATGTAGATCTGGAGGGACTTAAGAGCGTGCATACCTCATCTCTGCCACAGTTTCTTAATTTTGGCACTACAGGTTAAGTGTCCCCTATTTGAAAAGCTTGGGACCAGGCGTGTTTAAGACTTTGGATTTTTTCAGATTTTGGAATATTTGCATATACATAATGAGGTATCTTGGGGGATAGAACTCAAGTCAGAACATGAAATTTATTTATGTTTCATATACACCTTGTACATACAACCTGAAGTTAATTTTATGCAGCATCTTAAATAATTGTATGCATGAAACAGTTTTGACTACTGCAACCTGTCATAGGAGGTCAGTTGCGGAATTTTTTGCTTGTGGTATCATGGTGGCACTCAAAAAGTTTTGGGTTTTGGAGCACTTTGGATTTCACATTTTTGTGTTAGGAATGCTCAACCTGTATTGACATTTCGGCTGGATGTTGTTTGTGGAGCTGTCTGTCCTGTGTATTGTAGGGTGTTCAGCAGCATCTCTGGCCCCTGCCATTGGATGCCAACAGTACCAAGGCAGTGCTGCTGAGCCACAGTGATTAAGGTGAAATCTTTCCACCTTTTCCTCTTAGCTTAATTAATTGCAACAATTTTGAAATGCAAAACACCACAAAGTAAGTCACTTGGATTGTAGAGATTCTCAAATAAAGGAAATTCAAATTTATGAGATGTGACCAGCATCTTACCGGTGTTATTTGTATATCATTGGAATTTTTTACAGTTCTTTTGGGTAGTTACTTACACTTCTTTTAATAGACATGGTGACAGACTCAGAATATAGCTGATTGTATTTGGGCAAACAACTACTAATTATCTAATGAGGCACTGTCCCATGGAGAATGGCCATATCCATCCATGTAGGGTTGTATGTAAGGCTTTCGCCTCATCTCTTTGGTTCTCCTCCCTTCTCTTTTTTTTTTCTTTCTTCCATTCTCCTCTCTTGTAACCTTTAAAAAAAAAAAAGGTTATTCACTGCTCAGGTACCTGAATGTCCCCATTATCTGACACCACTGTTTGGCTTTGAAATGCCTTCATAGAGTGTTTGTTTTTGGAGACAGAGTCTTGCATGTCGCCCAGGCTAGAATGCAGTGGCATGATCATAGCTCACTGCAGTCTCTATTTTCTCGGTTTAAGTGCTGCTTCAGCCTCAGCCTCCCAAGTAGCTGGGACTACAGACTACAGGTGTGCACCACCATGCCTGATAATTGTTTTGATTTTTAGTAGAGATGAGGTGTCACGATGTTGCCCAGGCTGGTCTCAAACTCTTGAGCTTAAGTGATCCTCCTGCCTGGGCCTCCAAAAGTTCTGGGGTTACAGACGTGAGCTACTGTGTCTGGCCCAGATTCTATATTATAACATAAGTTAAGGAAGAAAAATATAATCTCTTGTATTTATTGACACCAAAATATTCTTCTTTAAAAAAATTGTGTACATACACACACACAGGTAAATTGTCGAATTTTAAATTCTTTTGTGGTAAGAAGTTCTTAACTTAAAACTTTGGATTTAATTCATTAAGAAGTATAACCAGAGTTATCCAGTACCTTTCCAGGTTGAATAACTGTATTCTTCTTTCACTGTTTCCTATTTACTTTTGTTTTATATAGAAGTTATATTTGTGAATATATTTTCAAAATGCAGCTTCAGTAGAGAAAATGAGAATACACGATTCAAAATGGGTAGGGGAAACATGAATTCATGGCACAAATTCATTCTAATACACTTTGATTTTGCTAACAGTGTAACTATATAATCTTTAATACAGTCTTTATATTCAGAGTGTGCTTAAAAAGATGTTAGATTAATTTCTCATGTCAGACTGTCTTGCAAACTCTAAGCAGTCACCATATTTTAGAAGTGAATATTCAGTTCAATTAAGCAAAAATATTTTGGAATTCCTCATATGTGCTGGATACTGCTTAAGACACTGTCCTTTGTCGGGAGGCTAGTGGGAGGAAAATAAAGACAGACTTAATTCTTTACTATGAGGTGAAGACAAGGTAAGTGGGTTGTAAGAACAGTGTAAAAGTATCACAGGATTAGAGTGTTCATTTTGCTGCTAACAAAGATATATTCATGTTCTTCTGTTTGTATGTTGGATACTTTTAACATGAGTAGGGAAATTGCTGTTTTTCATTTTAAATGATTATGTATAGCTTTTCATAGTTATGCAGTTGAACTAAGCTCCAAAATTGACTTTAATTTTCAGAATTGTCTGGTACATAGCTTTGCAGTTCAATTCAAAGAAGAGTTTGCTCCGCAAGTCCTTAGGACTCTGGCTCCTCCAAATTATGAAAAAAATTGAAATTATTTGCCAAAGAGTACAGACAGATTTCTGCAAATATTTCAATATAAAAAATACTTTTACCAGTCTTTGGTGGAGTATCAAAGAGTACTGTAATAGCTGACCATCATATACATAATACATATCTATGGAACTGATGCTGAAAATTCTGTGACCTCTGTTAACAGTTGTGACTGGGAGGCCAGGCGTGGTTTAATCTCAGCACTCTTTGGGAGGCTGAGGCAGTCAAATTGCTTGAGCCCATGGGTTCGAGAGCAGCCTGGGCAACATGGTGAAACTCAGTCTCTACCAAAACAAACAAACAAAAAAGCAGGGTATGGTGATGTGCACCTATAGTCCCAGCTACCTGAGAGGCTGACAGGGGAGCATCACCTGAGGCCGGGATGTTGAGGCTGCAGTGAGCCGTGATTGTGCCACTGTACACTCCAACCTCGGCAACAGAGTGAGATTCTGTCTTTTAAAAAAAAACAATTGTTTCTTGGGAATTCCAAAGAAGGAATTGATATAACAGATTTAAGATTGTTGTTATTAAATACTTTTCCTTACACTGACTTTTTTCTGAGTATTACAGTGAACTCTTTTAATGTGTTACCTTTTTCCTCATAGGTCAGATTTACCTTTTTGTATATTTTTAATAACAGAATTAAACTATTCAGGTAGATAATCATTAATGAAAGAGGCCTATCTTAAAAACAGTAAGAATAGTATGATTAGGCACCAAGTAAATAAAATTACACTTTAGAAAGCATCTCAAATAATAATGTTATTTATATAACTTTAATATAAACATAAAGTGTAATTTTAAAGTTATATAAATAGCATTATTATTTGAGAACCTTTCATGTGAAATGACGGAGATTTAAGGCAAAGTGATGTTTGTTGGTTTACTTAGGGACAGAGAAAAGTATTTCATTGGGGAGACACAGATGAGTAATGGTCAAAATGGACATAATTTATGTGAAATTTGTTTTTATCCAAGAATATTTCTGAGACAGAGACTGAATGCTTAGCTTTGGAAGGATTTTGAATTGCTATGATGGTCTTGAGAACTGCTTCTTCACAAGTGGTATTCTGATTTCTTTTGTATAAAGTTTAGACACAGACAAAGCTAACTTATGATAACAGAAATCAGGATCATGTGTACAGTTACTGTGGAGTAGTGCATGGGAGGGGTCATGAGGGAGGTGACTTAGGGTTCTAGGAAGTTGATTTTGTTCCAGTATTTCGGTGTTGGTGGGTGGGGGAGGGGGTACTCGTTACACAGGTATGTTTACTTTGTGAAAATTAATTGAACTGTACCCTTAACATACCTGTACTTTTTTTTGTATGTGTGTTTTTGGATACTTAGATAAACATTTACCCAATTAACAAAAATGCAATAGAAGCTAATTTAACCAAGTTAGTGCAGTATTTAAGAACTCGAGGATGAGAGTGTATATGGAATGGTTGTCTTATACTCCGGGCACATAAACAAATGCAAGAAATTTACCTTTTTTTTTTTTTTGGCTGAGTTCTCAATTCTGCGTATGTACCACAAGTCAGAGCCATTGAGTTAACTGGTTCCCTCCCCTTCCTCTCCCTTGTCTTTTCTCAACTCCTTCATGACTTGGTTTCATCTGTTTTCTATTTTCCTTGCCCAGTGGCTTCCTACTCTTGATCCACACCCTTTTGGTCCTTCAGCTGAATTTTTTTCTTTGCCTTTGCTCCTTAAGGCTCTATCATTTTTCCATTTGTTTTTCAAAATTCTCCAAAGGTAACTTTTGTTGTTGCCTCTGCTTATCCTCAACCCTTGGCAATCTCGCTTTTTTCCTTGCTAACCTACTGAGACTACAGTCAAAGACCCTGTCCAAGGCCAGTTCTTAGCCTTCATCGAATTCAGCTTACATTCTTCATATCCTCTTGTTGTTCACCCTTTTGCTTTGGTACTCTTCTGTTTCTCTACCTTTTACTGTTCTTTTTTGGTGATGATGATGATGATGATGGGAGCTCATATTTATTGGGCCTTAATGTAAGTCAGACACTGTTATATGTACTTTACATATGAACCTTGGTTTCTGTAATGTTTTACGTGTGGGTTACATGAAGACAAAATGACTTAATTCAACAACAGTACAAAGGATGGTCTGCTGTTATCCCTGTTCTACACGTGAAAAAACCGAAGCACAAAAAGCTTCAGGAACTTGTCCGAGTTCACACAGGTTAAGTGGTAGGTCTGGGATTTCTTTCCAGGTAGTCTAGCTTGCTTTCTGTTACACAGGTAGTGAGTCCTTGTCCGGTTTTGTTCCTGATCTGCTTTTTTCTCCTCTTACTCCACTTGATTTTTCAATAGTCTCTTCCACTCCCATAGCTTCCCTGGTTGCCTTTCTGGGGTTGAGACTTTTGATACCATCTCTAGCCAGACTGTTTTCTTGAGTTCCATTCTGATATTTTCGGTGTTACGTTGGACTCTTCCGTATGAATTTTTTACCATCTCATATTTGACATGATTTTGTTAATCATCTGCATTTATTAACGACCCTCCTATTATTATTACACATTACTGTGTTTCCTGTCAGGGTTTAACGGCATCATTTCTCAGTTATTTACCCGTGTTTGAATTCCTCCTTCTTTCTTCACTTATAATTGTAGTCACTAAAGTTCTGCCAGTTCTCCTTCTCTGATGTATTTAGTATACTGCTCTGTTTTCTTCTCATACCTGCTTTTCTGGGTCCTCATCGAGGACATCCTAACTTGTCTCCTTGTTTTTTAGCCTTTTCTATCTCTAATCTGCATCTTTCAGGTAACCTGAAGAGCTAACGTTTCTTAAAAGTTAAGGTCTCAATACTCCTGGGTTCAGAAACAGTTATGCCCCATTTTATTTAGAAAAGTAGAAACTGCTCAGTGTGCCGTTTAAATTTTTCTCTTTGTTGTATATTCAGATACTTCACTCTCTTAGTTTTTGTTGTTACCTCTACCTAAATATTCTTTGTTAGTCGGAATTAAGTTTTTTTTTGAGACGGAGTCTTGCTCTGCGCCACTGGGTCAGCTCACTGCAAGCTCCACCTCCTGGGTTCCCATCATTCTCCTGCCTCAGCCTCCCGAGTAAGCTGGGACTACAGGCGCCCGCCACCTCGCCCGGCTGGTTTTTTGTATTTTTTTTAGTAGAGACGGGGTTTCTCTGTGTTAACCAGGATGGTCTCGATCTCCTGACCTCGTGATCCACCCGTCTCGGCCTCCCAAAGTGCTGGGATTACAGGCTTGAGCCACCGCGCCCGGCCGGTTACTGCCTTTTAAAATGTGTAGTACTTCTGTTAACTTTTGCCTGAAAATTTGGGGTTAAGTTTTTGAGTTTTTGTTTTTATTGATTGATAGACACAGGGTCTTGTTCTGTAACTCAGACTAGAGTGCAGTGGCATGATCATAGCTCATTGCAGACTTGGGCTCTTGGATTCAAGCAGTCCTCCTGCGTCTGCCTTCCAAGTAGTTGGGACTACAGTGCTACCACACTGGGCTAATTTTTAATTTTTTGTAGAGATGGGTGTCTTGTTATGTTGCCTAGGCTGGTCTCAAACTCCTGGCCTCAAGGAGTCCTCTCGCCCTGGCCTCCCAAAGCTCAGATTTAATATACGTGTTTGCTCTGGGGTATCCTGGCTTTTCCATTCTTCTGTTTCTCCTATATGGTGTAACGTGAGAATATTTACCCAGTTGACTCTTTGTATGGATAGTCCTTTGTCCTCCTGATTCCTTATAAATTAAGGCAACCTGTGTGATAGTACAGTGTGATAGGGAATTTTATTAATTTGATGAGGTGCAAATGAAAGCAAAATTGGTTGAATAGATGATATTTTATAAGTTGTTGCATGAATTTTTAGAAAATAATCATGCATCTCATGTTTCTTGTTTTGTTACCCAGCAAATGCATGCTCTGTAAGGCAGTTGAGCAAATGAATTGCAGTATGTTAAACATCTCGGTTTGAAATGCTTTTACCACTGTTGCAAGGAAAGAAGGAGACAAGTTTAATAGAACTATAAAACAAAAATGTATAATTAGTTTTCATTATAACCCATTTTTCTTATGCTATAAAGTGCCTGTTTTATTGATTTATATACTACCATCTTAAAATAAGACAGTCCTGTGACTTATTAAAATATACTAAGTCCTATCTATGGCCTTACCTTTGTCTCTGGATCACTGCAACATAGTTTCTTGAGTTTGTCTCTGTCTGTAGTGGTTTTATTGATACATGTGATAGTTTCAGTTGAAGAAAACCTATAATGCCGTATTTGGTCAAGTTATATTTAGCCATTGAAGTTTTTATTTTAAAGTCGTAATGCCATTTTTTAAACATGAGAAAGGAGTTTTTGATTGTAAATATTTTATTCCTAAACCTATACTTTATGTCTTTTTTCCATGAGTGATAGTTTCTTTAGGTGGATGATATACAATCACCAATTTGGCAGACTTTTTTTTTTTTTTCTTCCTGAGTTCTTCTAGTGTGCCATGCACTTGTATCTTAAAATAAGCAAGGTGTATTTTCTGATCTGTTACTTCACAGTATGTAATATCTTCTGCTTATCTTAGCTCCTGTACTGGGAGTGACAACTTTTATCTGTCGTAGAACATGGAATAGTACCTGTTTTTTTTGTTTTGTTTTGTTTTAAATGGATTGGAAGGGAGCATAATGCTTCAATGTGGGAGTGCTTATTCCTTGCAAGACTCTGTGGCAGGAAGGATGGAAACTAATGTGTATTGAGGACTTCGCTTGTACCAAACAGGTTATGAGGTTATTTTCATATATATATAATCTCGATTATTCTTCACAGTAATGCTATGATATATGCAATTTTCTGAGTCTGTCGCGATTCCATCACATTTACAGATTCTAAGTCACGTAGATGCAAAGTGAAAGTGTAAGGTCACTCATTTTTAAGTGGTGAAGAAGCTAGAACTCTAGGACTTTTGCCTTCAAAGCTTTCTACTATGCTGTCTTGCCTGGAGTTATATGCTTTTAGCATTCCCGACGAAGTAACTAATGTGGAATAGAAAGAGACTTAAATTGTATAAAGTATACTTACATTTTCTGTAACCATTTACAGAAAACAGGAAGTTTCTCATTTCTAGAGAGTGAAACCTGGAAGAGGCAGTCCCTTCAGATAGTCTAGGCTATATAGCCAAAAAAATATCTGCGGCAGTGACATAGCAGGCTACCTGGAATAATGCAGTGGCAGTTTGACATGGCCTTTCTCAGTGTAGCTGGCTGGGGTGAATCATATGCTGGTGTTCTCATCTGGTTGAATTTTTTACATCCGGAAATGTGATTCTTTCATTTTACGAAAGAACTCTTGGGTTCTTTTTTAGACTCATTGATTAGAAGTAAGCAGTTATGTAGAATTTTGACTTCTATGAAATAGGAGTGTGTTATATAAGGTGTGTGTTAGGGAATTATATACCTAAGTGGATCTTCATTGAGTTGTTTGAACCAGAATGATGAGCTGCAGTTTTAGGTCACTGGGCTCTCCCTGTGGTTTTATCTTATTCAATACTTGCTGATTAGAAACAGTAACAAAAGTCTTAGATAACGAGAAAGAAGTCATTTATAAAATCTTCATGAAGTTGATTAAAAAAATAAAGCTGAGAGGTACAGTGAGTATTTGTGGTAGACCCACATTTCCAAAAGATTATCTATTAGTTTGTGTATGTCAGAAACTGGGCAAAATTTAATAGGAATGGGTGTAAAACTCTGCATTGAGGTTTTTAAAAAAAATGATTGGTAGATATTGAAGGGGGAAATAGGGCTTCTCAGTACTGTGAGTGGAAAAGAGCTGAATGTTTTGGTATGTGACTAATAAAGCTAACATGATATCAAGGCTATGTTAGAGAAGGATTGTACCCAGATCAGGAAAATTAATGGTTTCAGTTCCCTTTATCTTCATCAGAGATATCTGGAGTGTTGTACTCATTTTAGAAAGCTTTGTTTTAAGAAGGACTTAAAAAACTGGAGCCATTACAAGAGGAAGGTGGTTGGGATGGGGCTAAATTAGCGGATTCTGTAAATGGGGAATGGTTTAAACAACTGGATTTGTTTAGCCTAGAGAGGAAAAATAGTGCTGGGTTTTTGGAGACCTGTAAAATAGTTTCCACTGTAGGCAGGAATTTATTTCATGTTATTCCATAAGAAGAAGATGTAAGTTATAGGTGAAGTATTTAACTCCATATAAAGATTATGAGCTGACAGTATTTGTTGCTTATGATAAAATTTGTGATTTCATGCAAAAATGAGAGTTTTGGGAGACTTGCATTGGCCACTGTGAGCTGATAACTTCTCAATACTTAAAGATTTTTCTGCTGAGATTATTGGTGGCATTAATAATTGTTATTTTTTGATAGTGTTTGGTAAAATGTGTCAACATATAGAATCTGTGTGTAACTCAGTTAACCAGTATTTTCCAAATGACCAATGCTTGATAATCAAAGTGTATGATAGATTGTTGGGTTTTAATGTAGCGGAATATCGAAAGTTCATTGATATGATTTTTTGTTTATTTATTTATTTATTTATGAGACGGGGTCTCACTCTGCTGCTCAGGCAGGAGTGCAGTGGCGTGATCGTAGCCCACCGCAGCTTCGAACTGTTGGGCTCAAGTAATCTTTCCAGCTTAGCCTCCCAAGTAGCTGGGAGTACAGGTGCGTGCCACACGCCCTGGTGATTTTTGGAAAAAAGATTTTTGTAGAGATGGAGTCGCCATATTTTGCCCAGGCAGATCTTGAACTTCTGGCCTTAAGTGATCCTCCTGCCTTGGCTTCCCAAAGCACTGAAATTACAAGCCTGGGCCAACACACCCGGCTTGATAGTTTTAGGTTTTGTACTTCAACTAACCTTTTAGCAAATACCATTTATTTAGTTTCGGTATAGTGTTAGAGAAAGATATCTCCAACTAACTGAAAAGGTTATTAATGTGCACCTCCCTTCTCCAACTACATGTGTGTGTGATGCCAGATTTTCTTTGTATACTTCAACCAAAGGAACACATTGTAATATATTGAATACAGAAGTAGATATGATAATATGATTGTCTTCTGTTAAAGCAGATGTAAAATAGATTTGTGAAAAAGAAAATCAATGTACCTCTTCTCACTAAATTTATATATGTTAGTCGTATTTCCAAAAATCGTTTGATGATTACAGAAGTTTGTTTAACAAAAAATTTAATATGAAAATGTACATGACCTGATTTTTGCCTCATAGTAGAACAGATCGCTTTGAGAGGGAACATGGATTTTTCTGCTGAGTAGCCATTATTTATCCTCATTCCTAGGCTTCTAATATGATGTTACTATTTGCCTATATTACCACCATTCCATTACTGTTGCGTTGTCCACTAGTTGCCATCTCCACACATACATCACAAAATTCCTAAATGGATCAAATCCTCACAATATTCCTTGGACATATCTGCTATCATTTAGTCTCAGTAACTTCCTGTCTGTAATTTTTTGGACTTGAGAGGGTGAGCTTTGCTCATAATGTGTACTCTGTGGGCTCAGAGCTATCTTGAAACAGAATTTTGTGGCCTCCTTCACACTCCTGCAGTAGGCCTGGTGCTTTGCCTTCCTGAAAATGTTATTTATATTGCTGTGAATGGGCTTATTAGTGTGTTTAAATGAATGAATAAGTAGATATTAAATTTTTTATTAGTTTTAATTTCCAATATAATAAATACTGGTAAGTAAACCCATGTGAACAAACACTTTTTGGAGTCCTCTATAATTTTTAAGAGTTATGAAGGGACCCTAAAACCAAGGAGTTTGAGATCACTTCTTTAGGCTAGCGTCTTCAACTTTGTAGTTTCATCCATTTGCCCTGGTTTGATCCAGCTCTGGGGACCTGAACCAGTTATCATATTCGGAAAGAAGTTGATTTGTATCCACGATGCTTGTTAATTGACAGTGGGGTAGTTGTATTTTTTCATTGATTAGAATAGTCATTACTTTCTAATACCTCTTTTTCATGGTGTCTTGGTACCCGAGAAGCTAAGCTAGGAGTCAAAACGTTGCTTGGTGAATACAGGATCAGAGGAATCAGCTCTATTTCCGGAAGCTTTTACTCAGGTTATAAGAAGGCCTGTTAGTGTATCTCTGCTTCACAGTAGTAAATTTCTGTGATACCTCTCTCTATTATCTAGTGTTGTTTTTGTTTGACAGTTAATAGCTTCTCGTCACCTTGTACCTTTTTTTTTTTTTTTTTTTTTTGGCCAGAAAAATGTTTATTAAGCACAAGACACTGTTTGTGGAGTTAAATAAAAGGCATGTTACTTCTGTTTAATGCTCTTATTTGTTCTTATTATTAATTTAGTTAAGTCTTTGTAACATACAGTGTTTATATTTATAAATAAAAATTTCTTTTTTTTGAACCTTGAAAGGTATATTCATGTGACTCTTTGTTTCATACTTCTGGTAGTCTGTAGTGCACAGGGTTAGACTGGTTCAGTAGGCGATGGTGGTAGGATTGGTACATGTGGCTTAGCTATCTATGAAAATAACGTGTTTAGGAAAATTGTGTTTTACGAATCAATATATAAGTGTTAAAATGATTTTTATTTTTTTTAAAGCTAGCATTTTATCTTCAATATTTCAAATGTGAAAAGTGCTGTCTAGAAAATGTCATTCCTTTGAATAAACATCATTAAATAAACTTGTTTGTCAATACATATAGATTTGTATTAAATATAGTCCATCAATTTTAGGCACAAAAGGCCATGTTATAGCTATTAGCATGATCAATATATGTCAAAAGGAATTGTTAGCAATTAAGCAATAATGAAAAAGTCAAGAAAATAAAAATCTAGGTGAAGAAAGACTACAGTGGAATATCTACATGGCAGTAGCAGTCTGTCTTAGGGTAGCTAAACTTACATGGTTACCATTTGAGAATTATAGTTAGGTCTCTCCACAGCACTCATGTCCTAATGGAGTATAGTCCACAGAATATGATGAATTGAGTGTTTTGACACCTCAAAGTGATCTCCACAAAAAATAAATACTTATAAGTGATGGCCCTTACTGAAAGAACAAGATATTTTTAAAGTGTAAATATTGTGGGGAAACGTTAAACCCCCAAATCTGTAAGTCAACATAGCTCTAAAGAGGAAAAATGAATGTTACACAGTAGCTACTGGCCTGTCCATTGTTGCATTTTTTAAAATAGAGCGTTGTCTACTTAATAGCCTGGCATCAAATCTTTTGCACCCCATTTCTTTTGATCAAACGGTTGTTTAAACTGCTTGTATTTGAGGGATCCTTTTCATTTGTAAACATAATATTAATCTCACCAACAACTCCATACCCTAGTATCTTTGTATTGTAACAATAAAATACATTCTTCTCTATAGAACATTTATGCTCTTTTGAAGAGTTTCTTTTCTGCCTGAGATTTCTTTTTAATCCATTTTTCTGTCTTTACAAACTCATCTTTAATTTTTTGTTTCTTTAAAGCACAGTCTGGTTTTTAAAGATTTTAGTTTTGAGCATAGAGTTTCGTGGCATAAATTTATGGGGTCATGTATGAAGAATTTTATCTTCATACTTGAAGTCAAAGGATGAGAAATTTGATCCTTAAAGAGTTCTTTTCACAATTTTTTTTATTTCAATAAAGAATGGTAGGACTGCGATTGAAAAATGTGATACTAAATTTTTCTATTGAATGATGCATATTAATTTTTTAAATCCTTCTCTGTACTTATTCATTCAACAAATATTTCTTAAGTGCTTAGTTTGTGCCAGCCACTGTAGTAAAGCACTGGGGAGTAAAAACAAACTTGGTGTGTGCAATCTTTGGATTTAGGTTATTGGCTGGGTAGGGGGCAGGTATTAATAAGATAACACAAATAAAACTGCAATGAAGATAAGTACGATTATGAGCAGTATGGTGCTGTATAGATAATATGGTGATTAGACTTAATAAGAGGCCAGAAAAATGGTTCGTTAATTAATGAATGAATGACATTGTCTCGCTCTGTTGCCCAGGCTGGAATGCAGCATTGCAATCTTAGCTCACTGCAACCTCTGCCTCCCAGGCCTAAGCGATTCTTATGCCTTAGCTTCCCGAGTAGTTGGGACTACACGGGCCAGCGCCTGGCTAATTTTTGTATTTTTAGTAGAGATGGGTGTATTAGTCCGGTTTTTCTTAGAGGGACAGAACTTCTGCCTGCTTTATATTTGCTGGAAGCTGATAAGATTGTGCCCACCACATTAAGGGTGGATCTGCTTTTCCCAGCCCACTGACTCAAATGTTAATCTCTTTTGGCAACACCTGCACAGACACACCCAGGATTGATACTTTGTGTCCCTCAATCCAATCAAGTTGACACTCAGTATTAGCCATCACCCTGAGGTTTTACCATGTTGCCCAGGCTGTTCTTCACCTCCTGGCCTCAGGTGATCCTCCTGCCTCAGCCTCCCAAAGTGCTAGAATTACAGGCATGAGCCACTGCGCCTGACCAGAAAAGTGGTTTACCTGATAAGGGGGCATTTGAACTGAGATCTGAAAGTTAGAATATACTTGAAGTAGATGAGGAGAGGAATGACAATATTTTATAGCAGAAAGGACAGCAGCCCTTGGTGGCAGGTGGCATATTGTATTCCAGGAATGAAAGACCAATGTAGCTGTAGTGGAGAGAATACCTGAGAGCATGCGATCAGATGAGGCCCACCTGAGGGCAGATAGGGATAGACTAGGCATAGTGTAGCCACAGAAGGGCCTTCAGGCAGTGATAAGGATTTGGGTCTTTATCTTAAAAAGACAAAGAGAATCCATGTTACATATTTTAAACAGAAATTGAAGGTGGGGTCTTGAGGAAGGTGAATGGTTGGGAAATGAGACAGGAATGGTGAAACTCTGTTAGTTTACAATGTGCAAGGTGGCAGAGGTGCATGCCAAAAGTGGACATAGGCAGGCCAGGTGTGGTGGCTCATGCCTGTAATCCCAGCACTTTGGGAGGCCGAGGCGGATGGATCACAAGGTCAGGAGATCGAGACCATCTGGCTAACACAGTGAAACCCTGTCTCTACTGAAAATACAAAAAAATTAGCCAAGCTTGGTGGCGAGCGCCTATAGTCCCAGCTACTCAGCAGGCTGAGGCAGGAGAATGGTGTGAACCCGGGGGGCGGAGGTTGCAGTGAGCTAAGATCATGCCACTGCACTCCAGCCTTGGTGACAGAGCGAGACTCTTGTCTCAAAAAAAAAAAGGTGGACATAGGCATTCTAGTCAGAAAGTTTGTCTAGTAATCCAAAAAAAAAAAAGGGGCGGGGGGTGCGCGGGTGGTGCCTTGTTCATTGCCTTTAGCCCTTTCTGTCTTGGACAGAACTTCAGAGGGGCAGTTTCTATCAGATTTCTTGAGGACAGATTCTATCATGTTTTTGTATCAGAAGTCTGAATGTCAGTTCTTCCAAAGTTTTACTACTGCAGCACTAGTGCTGAAGACTGCTGTACTTCTTTGGATGATTAATATTGACTCATAATCCAAAAGTAGGTACATGAAGACTATAATATTCTTAAGCATGTATTGCAGATATGCTTTTGGAAGCTGATTCAAAAAACTTATATGAGTACAAGGTGATCTTTAATTGGTTTATACTCCAGCTACACTTGTTGCTCATTATTGCTGTGGCAGTGAAAATTCAGACATGAACAAAAGACTGAAAGTAAACATAACTTGAAATATTTATTAGTATAGAGTGGTTCTTGAATTGTATGTTTGCTATAGCCTACATTTCAGGCTAAAATTCATTCTATACCTAGGCTTTAATGTCTGTTTCTTGGTGCTTTCTTTGTAACTAGCAATACTCTTAAAAGACAGTGTGACATCGGTTAGCAGTCACATTCACCAAATCTGTGATGTCATGTATGTAATTGTCAGTGGTCAATCTGTGGTCCTGTGTGCAATTATACTGAAGCTGTAGTGGAAAACTAGTGCCCTCTTCCTTGGCAACCGTGACCAAGTGTGGGAGATAATGCCTGAAGCCTTTAACTGAATAGCCATCTGTTTAAAGCGTCTAGTTTTAAATGTAGCAACTCATGTCACATCAGTCAGAAAAGGCTCCTGCAGCTGCAGCAGCCTCTGTTTCAGTTAAAAAAATAAACAAAATATGTTTCTTTTTTGTATTATTATGTTCCTAAGTCTCCTTTTTTGTTGTTGGTTTGTTTTTTTTTTCATACTTACAGGGTTTTGGCTGAGGAAGTTGAATTGTTGATGGGGGGTCATCTCATGAGTGAATGATTTGAGATTGTTTAAATACATTTTTATATCTATCTGTGAAATAACAAAAATGAAGCTTTGTGGTAAGAAACTATTCAGTTTTTTTATTTGATGTGCACTTTGATGTGTCTTGGTGCATAGTGCTGATGGGAAATGAAATGGATATGATCAAGTACTGTGCTCAAAGAGCAGCAAGCATTGAACCCAGTCATAGCTTGTGAACTTGTGAATGGACCTGTTTCTTTTTAAGTGTATAAGAATTTCTGATAAATATTCTGATGAATTTTACATAGGTCACCTCTTACCATTGAACTTAAAATATTTCCCTTTTTCTCCCAAGAAGAACATTTTCAGTTTTACTTCTTTTGTCCTGTGCTGCCTTCAGTGAATGAAGAAAATTACTGCTTTATTCATTTGATATTATGGCATTGAAGTATACCATTATTGTGAATTTGATTTCTTTAGTATAGGCTTAGCAATTTGAAGATATTACCGGGAGATTGGTTTATATTAGGAAATAGTCTCCTTTATAAAAAATTCAAAAATGCAATTTCAGCTTAATTCACCTCTAAGCAGTTATTACGTATGATATGTGTACTTCTCTATTTAGAAGAGCTTTACTATGAATTTTTGTAAATACCCTTTTCAATACACTTAAAAATTCTTCACTTTGGCAGGGTGTGGTGTAATCCCAGCACTTTGGGAGGCTGAGGCAGGTGGATCATGAGGTCAGGAGTTCGAGACCAGCCTGACCAACATGGTGAAACCCTGTCTCTACTAAAAATACAAAAATTAGCTGGGTGTGGTGGTGCACACCTGTAATCCCAGCTACTCAGGAGGCTGAGGCAGGAGAATCACTTGAATCCGGGAGGCAGAGGTTGCAGTGAGCCGAGATTGCGCCATTGCCCTCCAGCCTGGGTGACAGAGCAAGACTCCGTCTTAAAAAAAAAAAAAAATTATTCACCTTATAAACAGTGCAATTATTCATGAATTTTTATTGTATAAAGAGATATATTCAATGTCATAGACTTGATAGGGCTTTTTAGTTAATAAGGATGATAGTGCAGTTAGCTTACTGATTTGTAAATACCTGCCTCTGGTGTCTTCTGTCATACCTAAACCTTTGTTTTGTTTCACGAATATATTAGGCAGTTTTGTTTGTATTTTGTAACTATTTGAGAAGAAATAGTTTAAGCAAAAGTAAACTTCAGTCTTGCCATTGTCCCAAGTCATAAAAAATTCTGAAATAATTGTATTTTTCATTAAAAATGTCTTGATTTAAACTCAGCATGGTGTCCTGAGTTGTAGTCCCAACTACTCTGAAGACTGAGGTCGGAGGAACTCTTGAGCCCAGGAGTTTGAATCTAGTTCAGCCTAGACAATATAGCAAGACCTTGTCTCTTTCTTTATTTTTTATTATTTTTAAAAGTCTTGATTTAATAAGACTTTAATGATCAGTTCAACTTGAATTTTTACCAATTAAAATGTTAAGATATAGTAAAAGAGAAAAATAGAAAAAGTCACTTGACATAAAAGTATAACATGAGGAATTGTATGTACAGATTAATGGTCAAGATAAGATCATATTATATTATTTTCCAAATAGGTTTATTTGGAGATACATGAATTTTATTGTTTCTGAAGTAATACGAATTTTGTTTCTGAAGTAATACTAAGTAAGTACTTAATTCTTCTCAAAACATTGATTAAATGATTTCTAGGTTGAGTTGGGAACATGTGATAACATTAAAAAATTTAAAATGTCTTTGGGCCTGAAAGATTATGCCGTTTCCCTCAATATGAAATCCATGGATGGAGTTAAACCATGCAGGCTTAGCAATCGTTAACCCTGTTGTATTAATCCACACTCACATGGATATTTCCATATCCACTTTTACTCTTGCGTCAGAAGACAAAATTAAAACTCATTTAGTTATGTATCTAATTGGCTTTTATTCTCGATTCATGAATCGGTGCAGCCTCCATTCTAATAGGATCAGAGCTTCCACTGGGCAATGGCAGACTATTGGGTTTTATGAGGTGGGAATGAGGAAACGGAAGAGTAGGAAAAAGAAGCTGATTAGTTAACAATAGACGACTTCAGTTTACTTTTTTTTATAAGGGTTAAAGCAGAGGGGACTTTCTTATTCTGACTCAGGCTAGAATCTCCTGTTTTTAGGAAAAACTCATCTGTTTTGGAATCTATCTGCTTTCTTACAGTTGCAGTTTGATTATATGGCATTTGGCACGAGTGACTCCATTTTGTTAACACTTGAAAAGTTATTATTCTCATATGGGGTATTCACATGGATGTAGCCATTGTCAGTTATACAAGATTGTGTTTCTTTTCTTTTTCCTCCCATCGCCTAAGAACTTGTTAGACCTCCCTCCCTCCCTCCCTCCCTCCCTCCCTCCCTCCCTCCCTTCCTTCCTTCCTTCCTTCCTTCCTTCCTTCCTTCCTTTCTCTCTCTCTCTTTCTTTCTTTCTTTTCTTTTCTTTCTCTCTCTCTCTTTCTTTCTTTCTTTCTTTCTTTCTTTCTTTCTTTCTTTCTTTCTTTCTTTCTTTCTAAAAAAAGATATATATAAAGGGGATAGAGAGCATATGGATAAATAGTGAAGAATCTTGATGAGGGGAGTGGTTAGGTTAGAAACACAAGTGAATTTATGCAGGTTAAAACACTGTCATCTTATATTCAAGGCATATGTATTTGTTTTGTTAGCGTAGACGTAATTTTTTCTGGGAAGCCTTTCCTGACCTCTGGTTTGAGAAAGCAGCTCCTCCTGTGTGTTTTACCTGGCATACTTTGCTAAATCCACAGTAACTTTTGCTTGTTTGCGCTGTAGTTGCTTAGATCTGTCTCCTGTAGCTTGTGGGCTCTCTTTTAGGGGGAGAGGCTTTGTTCTACTCATCATTAATTCTCAGGATCTAGCACCTAGTAAATAGTAAATATTTGTTACATGTAATTGCTTTATCTGATTTCTTATTGATATTTTTGGGAGCAGCAGTGTTGTGGGAGGTCTTCATATTAATTTAATCAAAGTAAAAAGAATTTGGGGGTTAATACTGGAAGGTGGTTGGGAAGTGTGTATATATATATATACACTTATATATATATACACACACATATATTTCCAAGCTCTTTAGATTTTCAGACTTTGTTCCCTGAGTACTTAGCCACTTCCAGAACTGTTTTAGGAGCTGCTGTGGGAGAAGGAGGTCAGTGCAGGTCCACTGATGTGGTTTGAATGTGTCCTCCAAAGTTCGTGTGTTAGAAATTTAATCCCTGGTGCAGCAGTGTTGGGAGTTGGGGCCTATTAGGTGATTAGGTCATGAGGAGTCTGCCCCTATGAATGGATTACTGTCTTTATTTGGGAGTGGGTTAGTTATAAAGGAGTGTGCACCGTCTCTTGCTCTTCTGCCCTCTGCCCTGGGATGATGTAAAATGAAGACCCTTATCAGATGCAGGCCTCACGTTCTTGGACTTCTCAGCCAGAACTGTAAGAAATATGTTTCTTTTCTTCATAAATTATCCAGTCTCAGATATTCTGTTATAGCAGCATAAAATAAATTAAGACACCTACTTTTGTCCATTTATACTGGAGGCTTTACTGTAGCCAGAATTCTTTTTAGAAAGTTTGCAGGCCAGGCAAGGTGACTCACGCCTATAATCTCAGCACTTTGGGAGGCTGAGGCAGGAGGATCACTTGAGCCCAAGGGTTTGAGACCAGCCTAGGCAATATAGTGAGACCCTGTCTGTACAAAAAAAAAAAAAAAAAAAAAAATGTTGGGTGTGGTTATGTGTGCCTGCAGTCCTGCTACTCAGGAGGCTGAGGTAGGAGAAATGAAATGGCTTGAGCCCAGGAGTTCGAGGCTACAGGGAGCCCTGATCATGCCCACTGCACTCAAGCCTGGTGACAGGGTGAGACGCTTTTTTTTTTTTTTTTTAAATTTGGATCCAGTCCAGCCTCTTCCTACAGATTAGAGCCAAGGCCCAAAGGAGCTAAGTGTTTTGTCCAGTTCCTTATGACTTGTTCAGTTTCATATGACTTGTCCAGTTTTCATAGTAGAGGCAGATCCAGGTTTCCTGCTACATCGTGCTCCTTCTCGGGTGACTATTGCAGGGCTCTCCAGAGTTGGCCACTATCATGATGCATGGTGGCTCACCTAAATGGTTTTGTTTGGACTAAGTTTGTTTATTCAGTAGTGTTGAAATGTGTGTTGCCAAAAAAAGAAAAACAAACCAAAAAAACCGTAGCAGTTAAAAGACCTTATTGCTTAAGAATTAGTTACTGTTTTAAAACTATTAGTTAATTGAATGAACAGTTATTTGGGACTTTAAATTCCTTTGTGAAAAAATTTAAATATCTGTCTCTTTCGTTGTAATGGAATTTAACCTGACGATATGTTGATAGTTTGAATTGTAGCAGAATTATTGGAAAACTCAGCTGTAAATATGGTATAAATTATTTTTTAGTTTATATTATTTTGTTCCTGTGCAAGTAGTGAAGTAATCTTCAGGGAGTAGAAACCACAGGGTCTGCGTTACAAATTCCATGTAGGCCAGAAGCGTGTAGTGAGTCCTTAAATGGGACAGAGAGATGAAATTTTAATGAAATGTACAGTAATCATTGGGACCACATTAGTTAGCTCTTTATTATTTTGTGCTGCTGCTTTTAAATAAAGAGCAGGATATGGTACATTTATAATCCCTTTCTCTTGAGAATCAGTTATTGTAAAATTGAAGATTTAATTTAAAAAGCAAGAGAAGCTGTTAGGGAATTAAATATGTAGATGTGGCTGATATGGTCTGTAAATAACTGTATTCACACACACAGTACCACCTTTTTAATTCCATACATTTAAATATACCTTTCATATCTTTTAAATATTAAATCATTTTGACAAATGTTAGCTTTCAAAACAAGGTATCAGTAATGATACTTGAATACTTTTTTCTTAAAATCTCTAAAATTAAATTAAAATTAAGTTGAAAGTATATGGGAATGTGGTGAACTGTAAGTTAGAGTGATAAAAAGTGAATTATACATTTTTCTTTTAATTACCTGCTCACCTTTCTAAGTCTAATTATATATAAAAGTAATGAGAGGAAATTGTATTCTGGTGTTATTTGGACTTTAGTCGATATAAAATAGAATTCAAATCCATCTGCTTCTTTTTCTGACCACTTGGTGAAAATGTATTCTGGCATTCTCTGGGCAGACAGCCAGTTCTAAAATAACCACTTCTATTGAGACAGTTTTTGTGATGTCTACATAAACTCTGAGATTGCGACCTTTATTTGTTGGACATAATAATCTCAGAAGCTTTACTTTGATCCTGTAGTATTCAGTGGCACAAAATAGAGAATTCATTTATTTATTTTAAGAGGCTTCTAAATAAATGGAATACTGTTGATCTTTAACTCTTAATGTTGCCCTTGTTTTAAAACTTAGACAAACTCAGAAAATCCTTTCCTAGAAAGTTGTGGTGGTGATTTTTTTGTTTTGTTGAAGTTGTTGTTGTTGAAGGAAGGTAGAATTGAACATATTTTTCAGTTTCCCTAGAGAAATAAGATGTGTTAAGAACTATTGGTTGATTGTTGACATGAGCCATTTCTTTTTAAATTTCTGGGTTTGTTACAGAATAGAAAAATATCTAAATACAGTTGAACTGCTCACTAGCCATGTGAGGTTACTTTAGCTTTCTGTGCATTACTATCATCTGTAGAATGGGCGATATTAAGGTTACAGAAATTAAGTGAGATAATATATTTAAAGTGACTGACATAGTAAATTCCACTATTTGAAAATTATCAACATTACCACAGCGCTAGTCACATGAGCATTAATTTTGATTCCTCATTGCCTCTTTTCCTTATTTCATTTTATCCCTAATTTTTGTCTGTTACTTTGTTGGTAGATTTATTTGCAGATACTAAATCTTTTATGAATATAATCTAACTGGAGTGCATCATATACTCAATTTTTCTCTTCTTTCAGATTCTTAGAGTTAATATCATGTATTGTTTAAATATCACCAAATCAGACTTATCTTTGCCCATTGCTTCTACAGACGTACACATATATTCCACTACTGTCACTAGCAGCAAATAGGACCGTGCTGAGATTGGCTCTGAATTTAAATAGTTGGATTTTTGAAATAGGATACTTTCTTTGAATACTAATTCTGAAGAAGCAATCTTCATCCAGAATTCTAATAGTTAGTTCATTACTGATAATGTCAAACTGGATTTCAAATGCCCAAAATGTCCCATCCTCTGTTCCTTTCACCTTCCCCTTCATTTCCAGTTGAAGTCATCCTAGGTTTTGAGATAAGCTCTTGCCTTGTCTTACAGTATATAGAATAAGAGATGACCACAGTCTGTTTCCGGATTTTTTCTTTTTTTTTCCCTTGAATTTCTCCTCTGACCTGCGTTCATCTGTTTCCTGTTTGGTTTCTGGATCCTTGCAGCTTGCATCCCAGGACTCCCCATCTACTGCTTACCTTTCAATATCCAGTTTAATTGTTTTGTTTTTACTCTGGACTGTCTTCTATTCAGAAAATATCAGTGGGCTGTGACAACCAGTATTCTGATCCTGCCAGCTCTCACCTCCATCTTATGTATAATAATTGCCTCTTTGCTCCTACTGTTGCTGGTGCAAGGGGCTTGCCTCACATTGACTTTATGCTTGGGCACTAAGGGCTCAGTGTTGATCGTGTATCTTTCAAAACACACTGGGATTTTCACCCTTTCTCCAGAAGTACAGTTTGAAGTTTAAAGAGAATAGAAGTTTGTCTTTGTGAGAACCACAAAAGCACCATAATGTAATGTTTGCATTATAAGACTAAATATTGTGGGGGAATGTTGGCGTATTCACCTTTGTGAGAAACAACTTCACCATTCAACAGGTATTTGTGTGCTTACTGTAAAACAGAGAAGTAGTAGGATGCATAGTGCTCTTGCACTCAAGTAGTTCAGTTATGTTGAGAAGAGGAGGATTAGACAAAACATTTGCCAAAGAAAGGAGTAGTGTACTACTGATAGACTTGTATATGGCATAAAGCATAGATCCTTTAGGAGTTTAGGAAAGAGAGAGATTAACAAAGGCTGGAGTGCTGAAGGATTTGTGTAATTTGTTCTGTTTTTCAGATATACAGTAGGCACTGTGCTGGTGGTGGGGATACAGCTGTGAAGAGAGACATGGTCCCTGTCCTCAGACAGTTTATTTTTTGGGAGATAAGTATAATAAGTAAATCAAGTAAATTCTAGTATAGTGAACTATACTTGAGGGATAAGTATATTAAGTAAATACTAGTTAGTATACTATAGTTAGTCACTATACTGTGAATATTACGAAAGGCGTAACACGGTGGTTAATGAAGGGAAGAACATTTAAGTATGGGAAATATGACAATAAAGATGAAAAAGTTTTTTGATTTATGTTTTGGTGGCAAGTGTTGAGGCTGTGCAATCTGGATTTTTAGGATACAGCTTGACTGTTATAGTACAAGACCTAAAATAACAGCAGTGGATACTAGTTTCTCTCTCTCTTTCTCACTGTCTCTCTCAATATCCTGAGAGCAAAAGCCCAGGACTATTATGGTAGTTTTACCATGGTGTCAAGAATCTGGGCTCCTTCTGTCTAGTTGCTCTTTCATCCTCAATGTGCAGCTTCTGTCTTGTATTCCAGCATTGGAGCCACATTGTGTGTCCACATCACAGAAAAAGGCAAAGGGAGACAGGCCAATGGAGGGGATATTACTTTTGCTCTACTCTGCAGTTTATGAGTTAGGCATAATGGCCACCCCTACTTTAGGAGGGAGGGCTGATAAGAAGTCAGTACTTGCTAGTTATATATCCTCTCATTTGAGGGAACACTTCAGATAAAATATATTGCATTTTCAGAACTCTGAGCTTAAATATTCTTACAAAATAAGGTACACAAAACCTCTTCTGAACTTAAACATTTTCTTTTAAAACTTTGCTTAGTAGTTTATACCTTTAATTCATTGATACTTGTGTGTAAGGAAGAGGTTGGTACTTGGAAACTTGGCCTGCAGCGTGCAACATCTTTTCCTTAACTTGCCACTGATGCTAAACTTTGAAATGAATACCCCTGCGTCCCCATCAGATGTATTGAATTTCATTTTGGACTATAAAAGGGTTTTTTTTTTTTTTTTTAAAGAAATTGGAGGCTTTACATTTATACTGTGCTGCCTGCAATTCAGTATTCCTTCATTTGTTAATTTGGAGTTAAAAATGGAATCCTAATGGATGTACTCATATCTTATGTATGATATATGCTTCAGTGGAAAGTTGCAAGTTATAACTTCTTTTGCTGGAGACATTCATCATATAGTTGGAAAGATACTTATACCAATGCAAAAATTAAAAAAAATTGATGAAGTTGAACCTTAACATATTGCTAATAATATTATAAAGTTAAAGAATTTCATGTTTTTGTACAAATAAAAACATGATAGTTATTTATGATAATAGCATGAAGTAAAGTCAAAGGTTTAAGAAAAACCATTCTAGAGTGAATTGCCTATAGAAACATGAAAGTAATTGTGCAGAAATTTTTCCTTTATTGAGTGGAATAAGAAAAATAGAGTATAAATTTATATACACAATAATGGAAATGATATTTTCTACCCACCACCGTAGTATTTCTAATATCAAAATACATATTGGTTCTATAATTATGTATCTGATTATTTTATTAAAATGGAAGAGTGAATAAATACTTAGGACCTAGAATCAATATATTTAGGTTTTTGTGTTTTGAAGAACAGACACAATTTTTATGAATAGCAACAGCAAAGAATACTTAATATATTAACAGTTTCAAGGTTTTGTTTCCTTTAAATCTTGGTTATAGAAAAGTGAGAACCATACACTCTTTGTTGAAGACTTTGTGTGGCAAAATGTAACTTCAGCAGTGAAATGAACTCTAGCACTGCCCACAGCTCTAACAGGCTTGGATCAAAAGGTACTATTTTAGTGTTGTAAACGTTTCCATGAGAAAACCTCAAATACGTATTGTGTGACTGAACTGTGGTATGTTTGCTCTATCAAGACTGTTGACCTTTTATCATTAAATTTAATTGATTTAAAAGAAATTTGGCATTTGGAAGTATTCAGAACATTAAAGAGATTATCTTTTTTTTTTTGAGACAGGGTCTTGCTCTGTCACTCAGGTTGGAGTACAGTGGCATGATCGTGGTTCACTGCAATCTGGAACCTCTGGGCTCAAGCAGTCCTCCCACCTCAGTTTCCCAAGTAGCTGGGACTTTGGGTGTGTACCACCCACACCTGGCTAATTTTTAAATTTTTTGTAGAGACAGGGTTTCTCTATGTTGCCTAGGCTGATCTTGAACTCCTGGACTCAAGTAATCCTCCCACCTTGGCCTCCCAAAGTGCTGTGATTACTGGCATGAGCCGCGGTGCCTGGCCATAAGAGAATATCTTGGCCAGGCATGGTGGCTCACACCTGTAATCCCAACACGGAGGTCAAGGCAAGTGGATCACTCGAGGTCAAGAGTTCGAGACCAGACTGACCAACATGGTGAAACCCCATCTCTACTAAAAATACAAAAATTAGCCAGGTGTAGTAGTGCATGCCTGAAGTCCCAGCTGCTTGGGAGACTGAGGCAGGAGAATTGCTTAAACCCAGGAGGCGGAGATTGCAGTGAGCCGAGATTGTGCCAACTGTACTCCAGCCTGGGTGACAGAGTGAGCCTCTTTTTCAAAAATAGAAACAAAAACACCACTACCACCAACACACAAATAAAAAGAATATCTTTATCCAAAAATATTGCTTTAAAAAGTTCAATACTTATTTTCTGTGGTTGGATTTAATACCTAATTTTTCATAGATTTTAAAAAGTCAAAAGTTAAGAATATGTGTCTTTTATGTTATGTTGGTACTTGACATTTAATTGAGTTACTGATGTGTCTCTTACGCACTATTGTCACAAATTTTTCATTCTTAAGTAATACTTAATTATCTGGAACCCTCAGAGAATGTCATTCTGAACAGAGTTTCCTGGAGAAGGTGAGTTTGATCTCACAACATGGGAAAAACAAATAGTTTGCGTGGAATTATTTCTTTAAAAAGTAGAGTTTTCCTTTCTTAAAAGTATGCTGACTAGAAATAACTTAATTGTTTATTGGGTGGTGGAAAGTTGAATCTAGGTTTTCATTGTTAGTGCCACCAATTGCTCTTGGTAACAACAGAGTTCCAAATTCCAGGCTTATTGCAGGTGTGAGTGAGGATCCATTCCAGAGAAGCAATGTAGTTCAGCAATTAATAGGATGGGCTTTTGGAGTCAGGTGTGGGTTAAAATCCTCTCTGTCTCCTGGATACTTACTGTTTGACTTTTGTTTTGGCAAACCACCACATTTCATTTTCTTCATTTGCAAAGTGGGGAACAATACTTCATTGAGTGTGAGGATTACGTGAGTTAACACTTAGCACAGCATTTGACTCATAGAAAATTCAGTAAGTATAAACTGTTGTTAATGTTGTCACTATTTCTGCTATTGCTACAAGAGCAGTGCTCCAGGCAGCTGTGATTTTTGTTGTTGTTATACCTCCTATTGAGTAGTTTTCCTTTCACCGACATTGATTTGTGTATATGCGTTAAGGCCATTTCTGTTTTTAATGAAGGAGTTATTTGTTCTTTTTATCTGAATGTTGTCAGTTTGGGGATGAGAAGAACTTGTGAGGCCATGGTGTCAATAAGTCTTCCTTTATAGGAAAATATATTCTCAGCACAAAGGGAGCATTAAACCAGATATACTATTTGCATATTTAAGTTAGAAAGATTTCCTGTTTGGTTTCAAAATTTCCTGCAGTAAGGAGGAATGGGTTAAAATAGAAGCAAGTGTGTATATATTTGTGTCTAGTCTGTGTCTTTCAACAGGAATCATTTACTTCCTGTGAGGAGTTGCCCTAGGAATACTGGCTGTTTCTTCCAGGAGAGTGTATTTAACTTGCTTTTGGCCTTTAAGGGGGCACAACACTTAACTTTAATTCTGTATTGCATGTGGTTAAAACTGATTTTTGTTGTTAATGACATATATCTGGTTATTGCTATTACAGAAATTGATTGCTTCCTGTTCTCTTCTCTGCAGTTACTTGTGGTGGTGGGATGGGGATTTGTGGTAGCTATCAGAATGTGCACTCTGCCTTCGCTTGCTAATGAAGGTGGCACTCTGGCTTCCTTCTTTTGTTCCAATTTTTGGCTTTTAGCTGCTACCATAATCTCTTGGCAAATAGACTGAGAAAGGTGAGCAATCTTTTCTTCCAGTTAAACACTTCCCTCCCCTCAGTAAGTTCTGTGTATAGTGACAAAGACTCTTTAATCAGGTCATTCTACCTTTCAGCAGGAATGTGGATAGTAATAATAGCTAACATTTATTGTATTGTTACATATGATGTCATTGCCCTCATTATGTTACACACTAATTTAATTATTGGAGAATTCTGAGCCTCGTATTACTGTCATCGTTCAATGGATGAAGAACATGACTCGGAGAGGTTTAGTAACTTATCTCTGCTCTTACATGTCCTACCTGGTGCGTGTCCTACCTGGGACTGGACTTAAGATCTCACAGACTCAGAATTTTTTTCCTGCTCTTTTTAACTTCTATTATGAAAAATGTCAAATATATGAAACTCTAGATAGAATATTGTGCTGAACTCCCATTTACATTTCACCTATATTTAATACTAGTTAATATTTTGTAAGATTTACTCTGTCTACTTTTTCTTGAAAGTTTTAGAGCAAGTCTCATAAACCATAACATATACTTCAGTATGCATCTTTTTAAAAAAGGGCATTTTCTTATTAACCATACTATAATACTCAGGTTTCATTTAATTATTTCTCCTAAATTGTTTTCCAACATTGAACACTCCTATCCTTGGTTGCTTTTCCCCCCACACCATTGGGTGTGGGGTAAAGATGGAGTCCCACACCATTGGGTGTGGGGTAAAGATGGAGTCCCGTGTTTCCAAATCTTGACCTCTATGCCCCTCTGGTCTTCTGACAGTGCAGGGAAGGTGGCAGACCGCAAGTGAGTAGGAAATCCCCCAAGGATGATACGAAATGTACCAGACTGTGGCTTGCATTCTTTGCATGGTAGACATATTCTTGAAGTTGAAGAAACTTAGCTGCAGACAAAACTTGACACTTTAATCACCTATCTCCAAGCAAAACAAAAAACCGCAAACAATATCTTATTACCTCTTGTTAGCAGGATATGAACCATTTGCTGCTGTTAAAGATTATTTAGAAATGGAAACAGTAATATAATTATGGTATAATAAAATTATGCTGAAAATAATTTCAGACTTTGGAAAAACTACTTTTTGTTCCTCTTTGATTTGGCAGGCATTTACTGAGTATTTACTCTATTTTCACAGCCCTTTGGGGATTTATATGGAGATTGTATCCACAAGGAGTTTATAATCCAGCAGGGGAGAGAGAACCTGTATGAAACAAATGTATTTCCATATAGGATAGAGTCTGCAAATACTAAAAGACAGGATCAGTGAAAATGCTTAGGAGATTATGAATGGAGAGGGACGACTTTTCATTGAATGTATAGTGGTAAAGAAAGAGGTTGTATTTGAGGGGTCCAGATAAGTAGGATTTGGCATTCAGAAATTTGCATTTGAGAATCTTGGACAAACCAGAGAAAACATACAGAAGTATAAAGGTGAGAAAGGATAGGGAGTAGAAGTCGAGAGTTGATGTATCTGAATGTCCTTAGATTTAGAAAATGTATTTCTAAAAGACCTATTTTACCTTTTGCCCCTCTGTCTCTGTTCTTTCACTTGTTGACTTTCACCCTTAGGAAGGTTAAAAATAAGGCACTCATTAGTCTGTATCGTTCCCATAGCTGCTATAGGCAGATGGCATCATTTTGTTTTTGCACATTATGGCTAATTTTGATTTTCCAAAACTTGCTGTAGATTTATTCCTGCCTTTAGGTCCATTGTAATGTGACTTCTTACTGCTCAATTTCAACCACTCTGTAGGAGCCGCATTTTTCTAAAGGCCATATGTAATATAGTTTGTGCTGTGTTTTATTCTAAAATCACTGTAACAAAGGAGTTTTATTATATGTGTTTATTGTTAAATCTCTGTCATAACCCCTTGCTAATGGAGTTTCTTCATGATACCTTTTGAAATAATTTTCTTTTTCATTGAGGAGGCAATTTGAAGGTAGGATGTGAAGAAACATTTTCACTTAAAGCATTTAACAGTTCTGGCATTTCTATAGTAACTTAAGACATCTTTGATCTCAACCAATTATATATGAAAATTGACTTCTTTATGAAGACCTCTTATACACATTTATTTTCAATAACAGAAATTCATAACTAAATATCTCCTCTCCCCACTCCCAAGAGATTTTACTTGCTGTAAGCCTAGTTACGATGACATTTATGGGACTAGTTTTATTCTCTGTAGTTTTCTCATCCCATCCCCCCCTTAATCTTCGGTCCTCTGAAGTTTTCCCATTTTTTAGTCATAAGATCTTGTGATAGACCTCTGGGGAGTGGGTTGGAGTGGGAGACAAAGTTGAACGGTAGTAGTGGCATCCACACAAGTCCCTACTGTGGGCCTAGTGTAGTGCTAGGTGCTTTACATACCACAGCTCTAGTTCTAGATTGCATTTACAAAAGAAGAAACTGAGATTGAGAAAGTTACACGACCTACCTAAGGCCACACACCCAGGAAGTAGCATATGTGAGTTTCAAATCTAGACTAAACCAATTTCAAAGCTTGTATCTTTCTGTAATTGTAGGTTGCCCATAAATAAAAATAAGTTTTCACTATTTTCTGGCTTAGAGCTGTACAAACAGATAATAAGAATGAGGAAATGCCAGATGTGAGAGTGGTGTGCCTGAATTCTGTGAGAGGTCAGAGAAACAGATTATCCTGAGTGTTAGAGGATCTTGTATAGGAACACTTAGTGAAGTTGAGTGGCAGAGGTGTAGTGGAGGAGTAGTGGAACACGAGACCAGAATGGAAGCTCAGACATAGTTGTAGGAGGTTTAGAATGCCAGCCTGGGGCACTGAGTCTTACCCACGTCATTGATTATAGAAGTTTGGTTTACTAAATTATGACAAGATCTAGATGTTAACAAGAAGAGTAGAAATGACTTTTTTTTTTTGCCGCCTTAGATTTGCTTTCCAAGACTTTGTTGTAATAAAATTTGAGTACGTTGATAAGCTGGCACTACGGTAAGGGAAGGTAGGCTCTGGCCTTAGGCGGACACAAGAAAACTAGACACTTGGTGGCTTGTTACATGTTGTGTGAAGTTAATGTCCAGTGACACAGCCTGCATGGTCAGCCAGAAAAGAGATTTGGCTTAGGGCCATGCTGGTATCGCAGCGATCTCAGTGTCAGCTCTGATTCCAATTAGGTCTTTACAGAGATTCTTCCTTTTAGAGCCATTCTTTTGACAACTAAATCTGTCCATGTGTGCATTTATTAAATGTGTACTTGGGTCTAATTTTGTATTTGATCCACTTCAAGGGAAATGAATTTATTCATTCATTAAAATGGATACATTTAAAAGATGTAACTATCAGAGGGAAAAGTGAAAGAAATATCACACACCTTTCTTTTTCTGTCTTCCATTTCTTCCTCAGCCCATTAAAAATATGTTATTTTATCATTCATTCATTAAACATTTTTTTATTGCCAGCTAAGCTGCAGGCACTATGGGGGCATATTGAAAGGAACTTAATGTCCACTTACTCATCTCTAACCAAACCATTCTCAATGCCTAACTCTTATTTTCTTTGTTTTTGTTCATGTCGTTTCTTCTCTTAGGTCATCTGTATTCACCATCTTTCCTTAATCTCCCTGTTTACTTATTCTAAATGTTACCCACCCTTTAAGGACTGATGTAATATTATTGGGAGATTTGGTACTTAGGTGAATTGTAAAATTCTTCTTTCACAAATACCGGATACTGTTTTTAAAGTTAGTAATCATTTGACTTTTTGGACATAGCCTGAGCTGTTCTTTTTAAAGCCAGCCTTCTTTGTCAAATGAGAATTGAAAAATGTGGGAAGCATGCTTCACAGATAGAAGATGAGGTGAATCAATCAAACATATTATCTAAACCATGCAGAATTCCTTTCTAGGTTATTGGGGGAATATGTTTAACGATAGGTCATGACAGCTGAGCTCTAGACAATTCCTTCTGATAAGCCTTTAATCTAGTGGGGTGTGAGACTTAACTGTATATGGCTAACTATAATATATGACAAAGTACGAGAAGTTCTAGAATACAAACATAATCAAGAATGCCTTAAGTCAGGAAAGAGGGAAGTTAGTCTAGTTGGAGGGATATGAGGAAAGTCTTATGGAAAACATGGCATAGTAATAAGCAGAGATGGGAGCAGGGTAACCTATTCTGGGCACATGGTATGGTGCATGAGCAAAGGTGTGAATACCGGATGTGATCAAAGTATCTCCAATAATGAGTTGATAGTGGCTAGGAAATAGAAGGAAGTATACAGAGAAAACTGAACAAATAGGTGGGACAAAAATAGTACAGTTATAAGATCATTAGACTATTTTTAGTTAGTGAGTTTAAAAACATGATCAGAGCCATGCTTTAGTAAGGTGACTTGGAAATTGGTGAGAAGAATGGATCAGAGGCAGTACTGAGGAACAGATCTACGTGGCTATTGGAAGACAAGTGAAAGATTTCAGGCTGGGCGCAGTAGCTCATGCCTGTAATCCCAGCACTTTGGGACGGCGAGGTGGGTAGATCACGAGGTCAGGAGATCTAGACCATCCTGGTGAACACGTTGAAACCCCGTCTCTACTAAAACTACAAAAAAATTAACCGGGTGTGGTGGCTGGTGCCTGTAGTCCCAGCTGCTCGGGAGGCTGAGGCAGGAGAATGGCGTGAGCCCAGGAGGAGGAGGTTGCAGTGAGCCAAGATGGCGCCACTGTACTCCAACCTGTGCGACTGAGCGAGACTCTGTCTCAAAAAAAAAAAAAAAAAAAGATTCGAAGTGTGGTTATTGATTGGTTAGATGAATAGAGAGTATTACATTCCCCGTCTTCTTAAAGCAAAGCCTCCTTTCTTCGGAGATAACCTAAATTCCAGTTATTTCTCCTTTCTTTTACGTTCCTCTTTCCCAAAATAACAAAATCAAGATAAACTACTTATATCTATAGATAGATATAGATATAGACATAGAGATACGTATGTAGAGATATATATAAAACAAGCAAAGAAGTTTTTAGTATGGATTGTCAACTTGACGTCACTTTTTCTTTAGCTGGTTACTATATAAAACACTTCTTTATCATTGACATGAAAGTTTTTCAAACTTAATTTTTCTCTTTTTCCTTTTTGAGGCACTTGCAGTAGCACTCCTCATTTTGTAGGAGAGAAGTATAATCCCATTTATAAGGTTCACCATCAACAATTATGTAAATAATTTTAATGTATGGCTTTGTGTAGTTCCACACAAATGTATTTAATATTGGCTCTTTTTTAAAAGCAAAATATAATTGTAGGGGAGAGGGTTGAGTTATCTGCACACTTAATTAGAAATTCAGGAAATACTTGAATTTTATTAATCTTCTGAACTAATAAGTAAATGTCTGTGTATATGTGTATATGTGCTCTGTTGTCCAGGCTGGAGTGCAGTGGTGCGATCTTGGCTCACTGCAACTTCCACCTCCTGGGTTCAAGCAATTTTTGTGCCTCAGCCTCCCAGGGAGCTGGGATTATAGGTGTGGACCACCATGCTCACCTAAGTTTTGTATTTTTTTAGTAGAGATGGGGTTTCGTCGTGTTGGCCAGGCTGGTCTGAATTCCTGGCCTCAAGCAATCTCCCTGCCTTGGTCTCCCAAAGTGCTGGGATTGCAGGCGTGAGTCACCATGGTCGGCTATTTAGGGAATTTAATCAAGATTTAAAGCAGGGGTGTCCAATCTTTTGGTTTCCGTAGGCCATACTGGAAGAAGCCACGTATGTGTTATATGTGTCTTGAGCCACATATAACATACACGAACACTAAGGATAACTGATGAGCTTAAAAAAAAAAAACTCGACCAGGCGCGTTGGCTCACGTCTGTAATGCCAGCACTTTGGGAGGCCGAGGCCGGCAGATCACAAGGTCAGGAGATCGAGACCATCTTGGCCACCATGGTGAAACCCTGTCTCTACTAAAAATAGAAAAATTAGCTGGGCATGGTGGCACATGCCTGTAGTTCTAGCTACTTGGGAGACTGAGGCAGGAGAATCACTTGAACCCAGGAGGCGGAGGTTGCAGTGAGCTGAGATTACGCCACTGCTCTCCAGCCTGGTGACAGAGCGAGATTCCATCTCAAAAAAACCAACAGAAGCAAAAACAAAAAAATCTCAAAAAAGCTCATAATGTTTTAAGAAAGTTTACAAATTTGTGTTGGGCTATATTCAAAGCCGTTCTGGGCCTCATACAGCCCACGGGCTATGGGTTGGACAAGCTTGATTTAAAGTCTATTTGCTAGTGAATTTAAAAATCTTTTTGGGGGTCACAAATAGAAAAGAATTACATTTTCCTTATTTGGTTTATTTATTGCAGAGAACCTGGAACATATTATTAAAACATGCCTCTATATGTGGGGATTTTTTTTTTTTTTTTTTTTTTAAACTTTGTCAGGCTTAGACTAAAAATGTACTTGAGGCCAGGCACAGTGGCTCTCACCTAGATTTAGTCCCAGCACTTGGGGAGACCAAGGCAGAGAATTGCTTGAGGCCAGGAGTTCAAGACCAGCCAAGGCAACTTAGCAAGACTCTACAAAAAAAAAAAAAAACCAAGTTGAGTGTGGTGGCATTTGCCTGTAGTCCTAGCTACTTGGAGGCTGAGGTGGGAGGATCACTTGAGCCTAGGAGTTTGAGGCTGTAGTGAGCTATGATTGTCCCACTGCACTCCAACCTTAGTAACAGAATGAGACCTTGTCTCAAAGAGAACAGAAAAAAAAGTACTTGAAGCAACTGCTGAGGAACTGTATGCCATTTATTTTAACAACTGTATAGAAGCAGGAAAGCCTAGGATTTTAGTACTGGAAGGAACTTTTTAGATGAGCTAGGCCAGGCATCCCCCTCCCCTGGATGTGGTTCCAGAGCATTTGTTCTAGGTTGTTTTTCAGCCTGTGATGAAGAAATCTTTGTATGCACACCATGGAGTCTTTTTCTTAAGGATATATAGTGATGTGCATAGAGATTGAGTATCAGGATTCCTTGTTACAGATTTCCATCTGCCATTTAGGACTATTATTGGTTTGGTTGACACTGGCATTGCCTTATCAAACAATAGATAGTAGGTAGAAGTTTGGCCATCGTATTTGGTATGAGGCAGATAATTAATTTGTTGTTCTGAAGGAGATGATGTTGGATAAGCCAGTTTTACTTAAATGGCCATATGAAGAAAATAGGATCGTAATGTGAAGTCAGTGTACTGACAACAGAGTATGTTCCTATTTTGTGAGATGCACAGATAAATGTAATTACCTTTTAAGTGGTATGGGATGAATTAAGTGGAGCAACCATGGGACAGAAACAGTACAGTGATGCAGTGAAATGCAACTTGAAGCTATGTTGTAGCATACATTTTGATTATTAGATAGCAAATAAGTTAAATTCCTTAGATATGTTAACCTACAGCAGTCAGAGAGAGGTTATTTCATGTTGCTAATTGCATATCAGATTCAGTGCCCAGACGACTTACCTTTTGGGTAAACAAAACCCACTCACTTTTATGGAACATATTCTCTGCCAGAGACACTATTTTAAGCACCTTTACATGTTATCTCAGTTAATCTTTAAAAATGTTTGCATAAAGTAGTTGGAGTTTGAGAAAATGTATTCTGAATTCATAGTAGAAACTACAGTAGGTCAGCTATTAGTTGTATTAGCCACATTGATAAACCACAAACATGGAGAACTTACATTGAGCATGCTTTGAGCAAAGATTTTAAGTTTTGGGGTATGCTCTTTCCTTAGGGAATTTTTTTTGTGAGGAAATAGATTTGGGACAAAGATTCTCAGACCAAACTCAGTTTTGGAATCACCCAGAATTTCAGAAATGAGATCTCAGTTCACTATCATGATTGAACTGTTTTGAGCTGGGCTCTTTGGGACAGTGAAGGACAAGAGATGGGGGAAATTTGAGGAGTAGTTGGGCACCACCCTTACCCTCTCATCCAAAGTGAGGGTGTGGACTTTTATCGGTGATGGCTGAGTTTCATTTAGTAATGAGGACAGGTTTTGTGAACCATTCTTTTAAATGGAATCACATGAGTTAATGGTGTGAGTATTTCAGGGCTGTGAATTAAGCTGTTGGGGCAGTGAAATAGCAGGAATTTCTCAGCTCAGTCAGAATCCTTCGTTGTGTGCTGTGTGTGGAACACAGGGGCAAAGGAAAGACCAAGCAAAGAGAAGCTGCCTGTGTGCCTATTCTGTGGCTCTGGGTAATCACCTGGCTTCTATTAAGTTCTGTAGCATTGGTGAAATAATTGGGGATTTAAAGGAGGTGAACCAGTGTGTGGTCTCTTTTAGCCAATCCATAACCTTTAAGGTGCAAGTTGCTCTGATTTTCTTACATGGAAATAGTTTTTGTATATTCATTTTGGATGGTTCAGGATTTGTAACTTTAATATGCTGTCTGTGAATATGAACAACCTAGTGAGGTCCATCCCTCTTTAGAGCTATAAGTAATCTCAATTATTCTTCCTTTCTTGCCTTGCCCTGCCGTTAGTTTGTTTTCATAGTGACGTGTAGCAAGTAGGATCATTGTTTATATCGTTTAGGCCACAAAAGTTAAGTAATGAAAAATTTGATGGAAACATTTTAGAAGGGAGTCCCAGAGAATAATGGAAATGAGTCAGCTCTGAGAGGAAGTATAAATTAATGTGATATCAGCTGCTGTGGACAAGCCGGGAACATAGCTAATGTACTTACTGTTGTTCCTGTGGGAGAACAACTTTCTGGATTTCAAATCGTTGACTTACAAGTGAATCTTCGGAACACACCCATTATAAATTGGGATTTTTCTAAGTAGACTTTCAAGAAGCAGGAGCATGCTAAATTTCTGTGGCTCTGGTAGTCATTTATTCTTTCTTTCTTTTTCTCACTCTCCCTCTCCTTTTTTTTTTTTTTTTTTTTGATACAAGGTGTTACTGTGTCCCCTGGGCTCAAGTGATTCACCCCCACCTGCCTTGGCCTCCCTGAGTGCTGGGATTACAGACCTGAGCCACTGTGCCTGGCAGATGTACTATATTTTGAAAATTTCTTGAGGTCCTTTGTGTCTATTTCTGCCCAAATGTTTATTCTACAGTATGTAAACAGTAAAGTAAATAAACCAAATCTGGGCATTTCATAATCAGTGGTTAGCTACTGATGTAGTTCAGAATTAAGCAATCAACACCAATTATAGAGTCATTTGGCTGAGAGCAAACCTGTAATTCTTTCTTTCTGAAGCCAACAGAGCCTGAGCCCACAAATCTTGTCAGTAGATAAGATAAAAGTCAATTTTGAGTTCACCTATTTGATTTGAATATAAGGAAGAGCTTGGTTGCTTGGTGTCTAATAATTAAGTACACTGTAAGAATAGTTTTAAATTTTAAACATATAGTTCCATCGTATTATAATGGTCAATTTAACAAATTTGACTTAACATTGCTTTTAAATTGTATGTAATATAAAAGTGTCACTTTATTTTTATGCACACATACATCAATTGTGCATACTTGAACTTAGTAATAAATAAAGTGAACTTTTTTTTTTCTTTGGAGACTGGGTCTCACTCTGTCGCCCAGGCTGGAGTGCAGTGGCACAATATTGGCCTGCTGCAACCTCTGCCACCCTGGTTCAAGTGATTCTCCTGCTTCAACCTCCTGAGTAGCTGGGATTACAGGTATGCACCACTATGCCCAGCTAAGTTTTGTATTTTTAGTAGAGATGGGGTTTCACTGTGTTGGCCAGGCTGGTCTCGAACTCCTGTCCTCAGGTGATCCACCCGCTTTGGCCTCCCAAAGTGCTAGGATTAGAGGTGTGAGCCACTAAGTCTGGCTTTTAATGTCAAAACAGGGAACAGCTATAGAACTATTGCTATATGCTTATTTGATGAGAGAAATTATTTGTTCACAAGTATTTGTGTGCTACTGTTTACCAGGCACTGTTTAAGGCTTTGAGAATAAAATAGTGAAGAAAACAGACTAAAATCTTGGTTCCTGTGGATTTTTAGCTTTGGTAGAGAAGATAGTAAAGAAGTAAACACACAGAATATACCCGATGCTGATTAGTGACATGGAGAAAAATGAAGCAGTGAAGGAGGATGGTTGCTATTTTAAGTAGGGTGGTCAGAGAAAGTCTGACTGGGTGGCATATGAGGTGAGACCTAAAAGAGGTATGGGGATGGATATCTGTCAGAAGAGCACTTCAGGGAGAGAGAACAGCAAATACAAAGGTCATCGGGTTGAGTGTAATTGGTCTGATGAAGGACCAGTGTGGCTCACGTGGTATGAGCAAGGGGAAGAGTAGTGGGCATGAAGCTGGGGTAGGGTGTGGGGGACAATTTATGAAGGGTGCCAGAGTAGAACTCTCTTGGAGTTGAGAAGCCATTGAAGGCTTCTGAGCAGACCCAGTTAGCTCACGAGTGAGCTAACTTAACCATTTTAAAGGATTCCTCTATCTTCCACATGGAGAAGACACTGGGTTGGGGAGAGCCAGCACAGAAGCAGAGATCCCACAGGAGTCTATTGTCATGATCCAGGTTGATGATGGGGACGGCTTCCACCAGAGTCCCTGTGGTGAGGGTGGTGAGAAGTACTCACGTTCTAGATACCATTTCGAAGGTGGAGCTGGCAACTTGGATGTAGACTGTCAGAGAGTTAGGATAAAGCAGAAATTTCAATACATATATAGAAAACTGCCAACACTTACACTGCTCAATTATCTTATTTATAGAAATAATAATTTAAAAATCTGGATGTAAAGAATAATTGTATTTGCATATTTTGTTACTGTGTTTTCAGTTCCTTTTGTATATTTTATATGTGAAGCTATTTGTGTAACCCTATATCTGGGTCAGATTTCTATATATGAAAAAAATCAGTTTCAGGATGATGATACAGTGTACTGCTGCTGCCACCTAATGTTTGTAGCCCTTCATTTATGTAATTACAATAACTAGTTATACATAGCTTTAATATTGGTTTGAATACAGAATGCTAACAGATTAATTGTTGCTTATCTAATTGCCTTCATATTAGGTACCTTGTATGGATATTTAATATGATAACTGAATTGCCTTGCCATAAGGTTGTGGATTGAAGGTTAATTTTATTGGCATCTTGATCTCTGTGTTGAATTCAGTTCAACACATATTTATTTGTTGTGCTCAGCACTGTGTGTCTCTCTGCTCTCATGATTAGAGACAGATTTTTAAAAATCCACACATTTAAACAAATAATGAAATAATTAGCAGTTGAAGGAAACAAACAGCACAACAGATATAGCTGCCCCTTTGGACAAGGAATTTATAGTCTAACAAAGCAGTTAAGTATTTAAAAATTAATGAGATTAAATGTGATGACTATCATTTCAGCCACTTTTCCTACAGAATAGGATGGACTTTAGTTGGAAGCCTCCCTAAGATAACTTCAGTTGTTGCAAGATCTGATGTTAGTAATGCGGTGATTTGTAAGTCGATGCTGAATCAGTTTCTGCTCCAGAGAGATTTAACTTTAGGGATGACTGATTGTTGTTGAAAGTTTTGTTTTTAAACCAGTTTTAGTAATTATCTACTTTTCTGCGTCCTTTTTATGGTTAGACTTGGATGTGATTTGCTTTCTCTAACATGTTCCTTTCCTGGTAGCTGCTCTGTTTACACCTTATTACACCTTAGAGATAGCAACATTTCATGAGAGATGAAATAATTTTTGTTTGTATCTGTATATGTGTGTGTGTGTACACATAATATGTACATGTCTGTAAAACATCCTCATTTGTCACTGTGTAACTAGAGCTCTAAAAATACTTTTAGAACAAACAGTAACACTGGTAAAGAATCCTGAAGATAGATTCAATAGTCATTGAATGTTTAATGTATCCCAGGACACACATTTTGTGACAAAACAGGCAAATCTTTGCTTTCATTAAGCTTACGCTCTAATTGGGGATGGGGTGAGGAGATAGACAATAATCACCCGTAAATATTAAGTATGTTAGATGGTGGTAAATGCTCTGGAAGAAAATAAAAACAGGATAATGAGAATAGAGCACACTGGGAAAGGGGAGGGAGTATGTTTTTGCTCACTTTATGCAAATTTTTCATTGTGATAATTTTGTTCCTAGGTGAGTTATAAAAAGAAAGTATATTCTTAAAATTGTTTTAAAGGTCCTGTCTGCCTTTGGAAACTGTATTAGTTGGCATTCATCTATTTATTCAGCAATTTTTTTTTTTTTCTTTTTGAGTTGGAGGTTTTGTTTTGTTGCCCAGGCTGGAGTGCAGTGGCACAATCTCAGCTCACTGCAACCTTTGCCTCCCTGGTTGAAGCGATTCTCCAGCCTCAGCCTCCTGAGAAGCTGGGATTATAGGTGTGCGCCGCCACGCCTGGCTAAGTTTTGTATTTTTAGTAGAGATGGGGTTTCACTGTATTGGCCGGACTAATTCGAACTCCTGACCTCAGGTGATCCACCTGCCTTGGTCTCCCAAAGTAGTGGCATTACAGGCGTGAGCAACCATGTGCGGCCTATCCAGCAAATATTTAAAGCACACTCAGCAAGCATATTGTTAATACCTGTTGCTAGGTACTATATGAAACGAGATAAAAGACATATTCTCTACCCTTAAGGAGTTTAAAATCAGATTGTGAAGATATTTTTAAAAATAATATTTTATGGTAACTGTAAGAGGGTCATTTATCCTTTTTCTTAAATGAAAGTATGTGTAACAAAACATTTTTAAAGGTTTGATGTTAGGTGACAAAACTTTTCAATTTTGAAATAGGATCACTTGGTGGGGTTATAATACTGACCCCTCTGAAAGGCAATATTTTCTCTAGAGAATGTGATACCCTTCTTTGAAAAAAGAAGAATCTGCATTATAATGCATTGTTGTCCTGGTGAGTGTAATTTAGCAAACCTTCAAAGTTTTCATCAATCATCATTGAATTGCCATGTGTTTTATCTTTTAGCTTATGCAACAGTAACATATAGGATAATGTATAAAGTTTACTTTTTTCAAACCTTGAAATGTTGGCATAGTTAAGATTTGAGAAGCATGCTCTGTGATATTCTTGATTCAGGGGGTCTTAGCTTAGCAGTGTGAGGGCCTGGCATATAAGTGCATTTATGTTTTTCTGGTGAAAGCTCAGTCTCTCATCTACAGTTCAGTCTCTTCTTGACCACTTTTATTAAAACAAAGGTGGTAATCATTGTGGATTCAGAAATTCGAGCAATCTGTCTCAACCATGTTAGGTTTTGTGGTGTCCTTCATTAACCAAATGTGCGAATCACCCTGAATTTCAGCAGTTACTAGTCAAATAGGCACTTAAGGGTGGTTTGATTTGAAATCACTGTTTTCTTCCTTTCTTCTTAAATACTAAAGAGAACATCCTAAATCAGAGATATTAGTTATCTTAAAACACCTTGAACTTTACTGGCTTAGAATGATTGGTTAAACAAAATGAAACAAAAAATGCTGCAGAATAAAGTGTTCACACCTTTCACTGTCAATGACCAACATTTGCTTAGAATTTTCTGGTAGGTCACAATATTGCAGATGTTTTTTGAGGAATTATGACTTGACCAAGGTCAGACATGTGTTAATTGAGCTTCCCCAGATTTGTCCTGATGGCCACAAACAACTCTGTGGGAAGACAGCAGTAGCTTAATTTACCACCCACCTTACTGAATCATAAAACTCTAGAGCTAGATGGAACCCATAAAAAGACGCTGTAGCTTTGTGAGCATTCCAGCTTGGCCTCTGCTTCGCTTGCAGAAAAGAACATTTGAGAGAATTCCAGGGACCACCCAAGAGGTTTTCAGTTCTTTCACTTTCTTTACAGCTTCAATGTTACTACCACCCTTCCCTGTCCTGTACTCCAGTCTCTGTACCTAACAACCACAAACCCTGATATGTAAAAAGTCCTTGAAAATTATTGAAATTACAATTTTTTTTCTCCTAAGTCTAGGCTTTAAATACCTAAAGAATAGTGCTATGTTTTATAAAATTTATTTTGTAGAATATTTAGATCCTGCTAGATTTTAACAAATATATAATTTAAATAATGGGTTTTAAAAATTTATATCAGGCCGGGCGAGGTGGCTCATGCCTGCAGTCCCAGCACTTTGGGAGGCCGAGGCGGGCAGATTGCCTGAGGTCAGGAGTTCAAGACCCACCTGGCCAACATGGTGAAACCCCATCTCTACTAAAAATACAAAATTAGCCAGGTGTGGTAGCAGGCGCCTGTAATCCCAGCTACTTGGGAGGCTGAGGCAGGAGAATTGCTTGATCCCGGGGGGCGGAGGTTGTAGTGACCTGAGATCGCACCATTGCACTCCAGCCTGGGCAACAAGAGTGAAACTCCATCTCAAAAAAAAAAAAAAAAAAAAAAACCAAGTCAGTGTAAAGGTATAAAAATAACAAGCATTTATTGAGCTCTTACTGTTTCGAACGTACAATACCGTATTTTTTAGACAAGTTTATACAAGTTGTCTGTGTTCTCAGAAATGCCATAGTCTAGATGCTGGCAAAATAACACTGGGTGCAGTCTGCTGCTTAATCTTCAATATAAGAATATACTTGGAAAGCTTGTTAATAAATTCCAAAGCCTGTTTCCCTGGGATTTTAATGTCATTTGGAGTACCTCATAATTTTTATCCAGCCTTCACACCCTCTGTGATTCTGAAACCCCCTACGATTTCACAGGCCCATACTTTTTTTAAATACTAGTGTTAGAAAAGAGACCAGAGTTTTCTATTTCTAGCTCATTCATTTGTTATCTTTTTGGCCTTGAGAAAATTACATAATTCGTGTTACTTGATTTCTATATCTGTAAAGTGGAGATTATGTTTATCTACCTCATAAGAGAATTATGTGGTTGGGACATAAATTATCACTGAGTAATTGATAGCTGCTGCCATTGTTGTCCTCATCTTTATCATGCCACCGCCACTACTTCCATTATCATCACATCATCATTCATCTTGGCAACAAAAAGGATGCATAAAATAGCTAACAGTGTCAAGCAGCAGGTGTAGGAATGGCATAGACAGTATCTGGGAGTTTAGAGATGCTGAAAATTTGGGCTGCAGTGGCCTGAGATGTTCATACAGGGAATGAAGAATGAAAAAGATTTAGCCGTGTAAAGACAAAGTTAGAAGGAGAAGACTATTCCAACACAGAATTATTTCAAAATAACTTATTTTTGGTTTTTAAATGTTTACTGATGATTTACCTCAATTGTCTTCTGTTTATGTTAACTTTAAATAATTGGTGTGGTTCAGCTAGGATCTCAAGTTTATTCAGGAAAATCAAATGTTCATGAAAATGTGCTTGTAATATGTGTTACTATGTTGCGAAGGTCACCAATTTATGTTCACTCTTATTAATGTAAACACTTGATTATATTATGACTTTAGAGGCTTTTGGATACCACTGTGCTTCTAGCTATTATATGATTATAATAATGAAACCGTTTTATAGGTTAAATACAATCAAAACTGCATAACTGATAAAAATACAGATTGATATAATATTAAATGCCACCTGATGTTTACTTGAATGCAGGTTTCTGTTCATAGCAAAAATTTGGTACTGTCTTCTTAGAAACAAATCTGTTTAATTTTGGCTTGCCTGTTCTGTGGATGGTGTGATGACTCAAGTCTTCCACCGTTTCCTCCTGTTTGAAATGCTGTAACACTTTAGCATAACTTACTGTAGCTTCATTTGGTGCGAATGCATCATTCTTTCTCTCTCTCTCCCTCTCTCTCATACACACATATTTTTTGGTCTGTGTTCTTTTCTCATTAGCCTTTGAGTGGGAACTATACATACACACACAGGCATTGAGATTGTGTAGTGATACTCAGTTATGAAAAGATCATTCTGATGAGCACAATTAAGCATTAATTTTAATCTTAAGGATTTTCTACAGCCCAAATTTGAGAAACACTTACTTGCATGGTAGATATGAAGGGACCATAGCACTTAATTCAGTTTCCTCATTAAACATCAAGAGACACACAACAGCCAAAAGAATCTTTGAGGCCGGGTGCAGTGGCTCACGCCTATAATCCCTGCGCTGTGGGAGGCTGAGGCAGGTGGATCACGAGGTCAGGAATTCAAGACCAGCTTGGCCAAGATGGTAAAACCCCATCCCTAATAAAATATAAAAATTAGCCAGACATAGTGGTGGGGCCTGTAAACCCAGCTACTCAGGAGGCTGAGGTAAAGAATTGCTTGAACCCAGAGGCGGAGGTTGCAGTGAGCCGAGATTGTGCCATTACCCTCCAGCCTGGGCGACAGAGTGAGAGTGTGTCTCAAAAAAAAAAAAAAAAAAAAAAATCTTTGAAAAACAGCCCCACTTGAAGCAGCACAGTGGCTTCTGTGTATACTGAACATAAATTCTGGATAACTCATCAAGTGTCACAAAACTGATCAGCTAGCCTTATGTATCTAATTGACTTATACCACAAAGCTCCTTCCTGCTTTAGGGACGTGTACTTGCTCCTCTCCCTGTTTGAATAGCTATTCCTTCATCTCATGAGCCTGGCTCTTTGATAGCATTAGGTCTCAGAACAATACTACTTCCTTATATTATAGTGTGATCTTACGATTTGCTCCAGTTTTCCATTGCTGTGTAACAAACCACCCCAAATTTGGTGGCATAAAATGGCAACCATTTCATTATGTTCACAGGTTCTTTAGGGCAAGAATTTGGAAAGGGCATAATAGATATGGTTTGTTTCAGCACTCTTATGTCTTGACCTTCAGCTGGCAAAACTAGTATAATTGAAAGGCTGGGTGCCAAGATCATCTGGAGGCCTTTTTATTCACATATCTGACTCATGTGAAGGCAGGGATGAGCTGGGATTGTTGACTGGAGTCCCTACAAGTAACCTTTCCATGTAACTTAGGCTTCCTTTCAGCATAGTGGCCTCAGAGGAGTTAGATTTATTACCTCAGGACTTTCAAAGTGAGTGTTCCACCAAGTGAGGTGGAAGCTTGCATGGCTTTTCTAACCTACTCACAGAAACTGTGTTGTCACTTGCTTTTTTGTTTGTTTGAGATGGGGTCTCGCTCTGTTGCCTAGGCTGGAGTACAGTGGCACCATCTCAGCTCACTGCAACCTCCACCTCTCGGGCTCAAGTGATTCTCCTATCTCAGCCTCCGGAGTAGCTGGGACTACAGGCACGTGCCACCATGCCCGGATAATTTTTTGTATTTTTAGTAGAGACGGGGTTTCACCATGTTAGCCAGGATGGTCTCCATCTCCTGACCTTGTGATCCGCCCGCCTCAACCTCCCAAAGTGCTGGGATTACAGGTGTGAGCCACTGCGCCCGGCCACATGGTGTCACTTTCATCCTACTCTTTCCTTGAAGCAACCATAAATCTCATTTTTTAAAGGAAAGAAATATAGGCCCTACCTCTCAATGGGAGGAGTGTCAGACACTTGGGGTCTTGTTTTAAAACTGCCGTATCATTGTAAGTAGCATATGAATCCTACTTTCATTGACCTTCCTTCCATCGTGTCTTATTGTCTTTTAACATGGGTTAAAAGACATGTTGTCTTTTAGGTAAATAAGGTAAAAGACTTAGTTTGCATTTAACATGGGTTTGAATAATTTTATATAAGTAAAATTACTACTCTCTGCCTCTCTCAACTAAAATGAAAGTTCTATGAAAAATCTGTTCACTGCTGAATTTTCAGCCCCTAGAATAGTGTCTAAGATATCATATCCATTCACTTGCTGAATGAATAGATACGTGAATTAAAATTTAGCCACATAGCCAGTTTGCTTCAGCGCTGAGACCATCCTAATAACCTATTATATCACAAGGGTTCTCATAAAAATGTTCTTATTAATATGTAATATAAATTATAAATTCAGCATTTCATTTCACTGAATCTGTATCTTTGTTCATAATGTGCTTACTAAAATGAAGTTGGGTACCTTTGAAATTTAGTTCATGTCTCAGTATACTACTTCTACCTTAATGATTTATCATCCAACAATAATCATCCAGATTATGTTACTGCAGAACTAGTGTGAAATACTATAATTTTGTTTTTGTGAATGAGTTATGAATCTATTCTGCCTGGGACAGTGGTTGCACTGGGTGTGTATCATCTAATATCAAAACTCAGTAGCAAAAAACAGTTTATTTTATTATGCCTATGGACTGTGGGGGTCAGAACTTAGGGCATAGTAGGGACCAATAGTTTTTGCTCTAGGATGTCTGAGGACTCCACTGGAAAGACTCCAAGACTGCAGTCTTTCGATCAGACTTGGGCCTGATTGCCTCGGAAGGTGTTTTTATTCGCATAGCTGCTGGTTGATGCTGGTTTTTGGCTGGGATGTCAGCTGAGACAGTTGGCCAGAAGAACCACACGGGGCTGCTCCGTGTGGACTTGGTTTCCTCACAGCAGGGTGGTTGCACTCCAAAAGTGATCTTCCTGAGTGCAGATGTGGAGAACTATCAGTTTCTTATACTCTGGACTTGGAGACTAACGTACAGTCACTTCGTCCATATTTTGTTTGTTGAGGCAGTTACAAAGAGCTACCCAGATCCAGGGGAGGGAATATTGATCCTACCACTTGATAGGAAGACTGATAGTGTTGCACTGTAAGAAAAGGCATGTAATATGGGATCTATTGTGAGCTGTCTTTGGAAAATATTGTTTGTCAGACGGGGTGAACTGTGGCCTCAGGGGCCTGTCTGCCTGTATCTGGAGGCCTCACATGAGTTACCATGGTCCTAGAGCCCGTTAAGACCAGCTTCTGAGCAGAACCAAGAGTTACAGTACCAGCCTGGTCTACCTTCATGCTGGATTGAGCTCTTCTTCAGGCACAGGCAGTTTCCAGATTGTTAGCAATTCCTGTTTCTCCTCTTACTTACGTTAACAGTCCTACAGGTAGAAGAAAACTCAATATTGGAGTTTTAGGCAATGTTGACTAGCAGGGAAAGTGTTGCAAGATAAAGTACTCTGTTTTGTGGGTACAGTTCGGAAATTTTAAAGTCAAGTCTGCTCACATAGTAAAAAGAAAACAAACTCTGGTGAAATTGGTTCTCTTTTTTTTTTTTGAACAGTGCTGTTGGCTTTTTCTAGTTGAAGATAATAGTGCCCCTTCACTCATTTTCCTTCTATCGAGTGATCATAGATTCTTCTCTTTATGCCTGGTGTTATCAGTAGTAAATCAGACTTATAGTTTTCAAATATTATTAGTTTTAATTTTTCCTAAAAAGAGAATTGCAGCTGTGCAGCAAGTGATACTGTTTCATTCCCTGCAGTTAGTCTGTTTTTCCTCTTTCTTCCTTTCCTCCCCTTACCCCCCCACCCTTTTTTTTGAGACAGAATCTTGCTTTGTCGCCCAGGCTGTAATGCAGTGTTGGCTCACTGCAGCCTCTGCCTCCAGGGTTCTAGTGATTCTCCTGCCTCAGCCTCTGGAGTAACTGGGATTACAGGCACACACCACCACACCCGGCTAATTTTTGTATTTTTAGTAGAGATGGGATTTTGCCATGTTGACCAGGCTGGTCTCGAATTCCTGACCTCAAAGATCTACCCACCTCGGCCTCCCAAAGTGTTGGGATTACAGGCGTGAGCCACCACACCCGACCTGTTTCTTCCCTTTCTTATCACCTTGTAGCTCAGGATTAGCATATAGTGAAATTGCAAGGAAAAGAAAAAAAAAAGCAAGCAGGAAAGAGAAGAAAATCACATTTCCATATGGAAATAGTGTACTTAGTTTGAGTGTAGGACATTTACTCCAAATGCTACTGTTTTGTAGTATCCAATAATAATATTTTAAAAGAGATTTTGTACTTTAGACTTAGAGAATGGTATTACGGTAGAGTTGCTGCAAAAATGACAAACTAATTCTCTGCCCAATAATTTGAGTACGTGTGGCAGGTTCCAGAGATGTGCCAGTAAAATAATGTGGTAGTATTTAATTTTTTTTTTTTTTTTTTGAGACGGAGTCTCGCTCTGTTGCCCAGGCTGGAGTGCAGTGGCCGGATCTCAGCTCACTGCAAGCTCCGCCTCCCGGGTTCCCGCCATTCTCTTGCCTCAGCCTCCCGAGTAGCTGGGACTACAGGCGCCCGCCACCTCACCCGGCTAGTTTTTTGTATTTTTTAGTAGAGACGGGGTTTCACCGTGTTAGCCAGGATGGTCTCGATCTCCTGACCTCGTGATCCGCCCGTCTCGGCCTCCCAAAGTGCTGGGATTACAGGCGTGAGCCACCGTGTCCGGCCGGTAGTAGTTAATTTGATACTGATTTTTTTTTTTTTTTTGAGACCGAGTCTTGCTGTCTTGCCCAGGCTGGAGTATAATGCCACAATCTCGGCTCACTGCAATCCCTGCCTCTCAGGTTCAAGTGATTCTTCTGCCTCGGCCTCCCGAGTAGCTGGGATTACAGGTACCCACCATCGTGCCCGGCTAATTTTTTTTGTCCTTTAGTAGAGACGGAGTTTCACTATGTTGGCCAGGCTGATCTCAAACTCCTGACCTCAGGTGATCCGCCTGCCTTGGCCTCCCACAGTGCTGGGATTACAGGCATGAGCCACTGTGCCCGGCATTTTTCTTTTCTTTTTTTTTTTTTTGAGAGGGGATTGCACTCTGCCACCCAGGTTGGAGTGCAGTGATGCGATCTCAGCTCACTGCAACCTTCGGCCACCCAGACTCAAGTGATTCTTCCACCTCAGCCTCCTGAGTAGCTGAGACTACAGGGGTGTGCCACCACTCCCGCCTTATTTTTTTGTGTTTCTGGTAGAGACGAGGTTTTGCCATGTTGCCCAGGCTGGTCTTGAGCTCCTTAGCTCAACCTCCCAAAATGCTGGGATTACAGGTGTGAGCCACCGTGCCCAACCTTGGTACTGCTATTTCTAAAATGTGATTGCAGTGGGGTTTTGAATGATACATGCACACAAACACATATGTGTATACATAAATGTGAAGGTTCTTTTTTAACCAGAACCTAAAACCTAGAGAGTTTCATCATAGCATCTGTTAAAGATGACAGTTCTGTACATTGTGCCCAGCATAATGCAGAGTTTATTTGATGAGCATTTGTGAAGAAAGTACCTTTAGTATAATTTGTACACAGTGTTGTGGCAGAGCTGTGAATTTTTTCCTGTTTTGCAAAGAGAAGTAAGCATACTTCTTATGCTGGTTAATGGAAGTTGCCTTTCCAATTTGCTGTGCAACCTGGTGAACAGTTTGCATGCTGAATCTTTATATAGCCTTTCTTCTGTTTAGTATTATAATATGTGCTTAGCTGGCACATACAATATGGATTATGTTTGATTATTTTGTGTATAATTTCCATAAATAAACAATCTCCTTTCCTTATAATCCCTCCCTTCCCTCTAAAATCAGCATTAGAATTGAACTAGTGGAACTTTAGTCTGTCTTCTTCAGCGGTTCTCAACAGGAGAGACTTTTCCCCCCCAGAGGACATTTGGCAATGGTTGGAGACATTTTTTGGTTTTTATAACTTCAGATTGTGAAGCCTGAAAACGAAGCCCACAATGTATATTTTTAAAATATGCATGCATTTTTCTATGTTAACCTGCTTATAAAACTTTAATAAAACATTTTTTATTCAAAGGTTTTTCATGTATGTTTCAGTGAAAATGTCACTTTGAATATAAGATATACTTGTTCCTTCCTGTTTATTTTTCTAATTAGTTCTTAGCTTGCCCAGTTTTAAGTTTTTTTTTTTTAATGCCTTAGATACTTGTTCAGAGCTTATATTGTGCAATAATCCACGTATATTCAGCACCTACAGGCTGTTACAGGACTGCATGCAGCTACTTACCGAATGCCAGTATTGCTTGCATTGTCTGTTGTAGAACTTCTGTAGTCACTAAATTATCAGTCCCCATACAGTACATCACAGGAAGTTGGCAGATACAATGATCCATCTGTTATCACACCCATCAAGTGCATTGGCTCAGAGGGAAAAGGCTGCAGATTGGAGCTCAGTGTGTGAGAGAAGTGAGATTCCAAGATGCTTATCATTCTTTCCAGAAAGTCCTTTCTGGCCTTTTGACAAGCTTGACTTGCTCATTTCTAAAACAGCCTTTCAGTTTATGATACCGTTACCTTTTCATTAATATTTTTGAAAAAACTAGACGCGTTATCAGAGATACTTATTTTTCTGAGAATGAGGTTTTAGGGTATCAGCTTTTCTTTCCCCCTCCTGGCGGGTGGCTGTGGGGAATTCTTGGTCAGATTGTCATAGAAAATGAGCAGTGGAAAATTGAAACTGCACAATCTGGAGAGTTTTATTTTTAAAATAGTTGTTCTTAACCTTAACTAAAGTAAAGCAAGTATAAAACATTTTTATGTCATTCCAGTGTGGCCAAGATTTTTTTTCTTAAATTTATACAAGTATGATCACTTTCAAAGAAGGAGAGTGTGATTTTCATAGTTAATCAAAAATGTTTAGGCAGTTTTTTGTGAGTTTAAGAAACCTATTGGTTTCCTGGAAAGTCATGAATGTTTATGATCTCAAGGGTCTGTTATAGAGCCTCTGAGATCTTTTAGACAAAAGCATTGATTCTGTTCTTAATGGCACTTTGAAGTTTTGGTGACTACCCTTGAGGTAAATGGGTGTGTGCTGATCATTTCTTTCTTTCCTTTTTTTTTTTTTTTTTCTTCTTTTTCTTTTTTTTTTTTTGAGAAAGAGCTTCGCTCTGTTGCCCAGGCTGGAGCGCTGTGGCACAAAGCTCAGCTCACTACAACCTCTGCCTCCCGGTTTCAAGTGATTCTCCTGCCTCAGCCTCCAGAGCACCATGTCCAGCTATTTTCTGTATTTTTAGCAGAGATGGGGTTTTACTATGTTGGCCAGGCTGGTCTCGAACTCCTGACCTCAGGTGATCCGCCCACCTTGGCCTCCCAAAGTGTTGGGATTACAGGCGTGAGCCACCGTGCCCGGCCTATGCTGATCACTTCTATCTTGTGAATAGTCTTATTTATACAGAGTTGCTCCCTTGGCAAGGCATAATGTCTGGTTTGGGTAGGCAAAAATCCACTCCCAAATTGCTGTCTGTCTATTATATGTCTTTGATTTAATTTACGTTCACCTCCAAAGGGGCAAAGTGGTTAGAGAAAAAATAAACAGGACAGTGTATGACTAATTGAAAGTTAAAAAGGGCCTTGCTTTTTCCAGGCTGAAGGATACAAAATGAATATGAATAGTGAATAGTTGTCTAGCTGATTTAAAAGAGCCATTGTATTTCAGTTTCTTCTCTCTTCACCTTCATTTTAATAACTCTCCTGAAAATGGGATTTTTAGTAATCTATCTCAGAGTATAATATTTGGGTTATCCTCAAATAGATGAAATAAATATTTTCATTGTTTTCTTTTAAATTGAGAATGTACAACGGATGTACGTATGTCTAAGTTATACTTTATTGGTTGGTTGATTGACTGAGACGGAGTCTCTGTTGCCCAGGCTGTAGTGCAATGGCGCAGGCTTTGGCTCACTGCAATCTCCGCCTCCTAGGTTCCAGCAATTCTCCTGTCTCAGCTTCCCGAGTAGCTGGGACTACAGGCAGGTGCCACCATACCCAACTAATTTTTGTACTTTTAGTAGAGACGGGGTTTCACCGTGTTGGCCAGGCTGGTGTTGAATTCCTGATCTTGTGATCCACCTGCCTCGGCGTCCCATGGTGCTGGGATTATAGGCGCGAGCCACCATGCCCAGCTTTGAGTTATACTTTATTAAAAACAATTCTGTTTTAAAAATTGGTGAGAAAGAATCACAAAAATGTGGTGTATGAATAAGCCGGAGATACTTGAGAATTATTATATATGGAAGCTGATTTTCCAGGAAGAAAATAATATAAAATATAAAATTACTAAAACGTTCACAAAAATGCTTCTACAGCATTTTTCTACTTTTTTGCATTATGTTCCCCCTCATTCTCCAAGGGAAAATAAAAGATTCCTCAACCTTTGTAGATGTGGCTTATGATAAATACTATAGGGACCTTAGCTCATTGTACCTAATAGAATGGAACATGGAACACATATGCCGTATTCTTGTTTACATGCACTTACATCAATATGTAATACGAATTTAATTTAATATCACCCCATAATTATGTAACTTTATTTTGTTATTTCAGATATAATGAACACGACCGATAGGAGTTGTAAATTTATAGTGATTAAGAGCCGTCATCTATAATAATAGCCTATAGCGTTGATAAGTAGAATGAATTGTACATAGGAAAGAGAATAAAGAGTTAATTCCATTTCTAAATGTTTCTTATTGGGATAGAAGTTTTATAATTTAAAGTTGCCTGATTTTAAAACATTAACCTCTTAGGAGACCCACTTCATGACAGCAACTACTTTAAGTTGTGAGTTTATTGTGGTATTTTAATTTTTTTAAAATTTTTTTTTCCCTCAAGAATACCCTTCATTAGTCATTCTAATCTTGTTGATTATCAAGGATTCAAGTAAGAGCCTTCAATTGTCAGTAGGAAGAAAAGCTAAGTCTTTTATAAACGTGTCTGTTTGGCTATTTTGCATAGTATAAAAATCCTTAGAATCATATTAGGTTGCATTTTGCTCCACTTTGAATGTTTTTCTCAGGGTCACAGTGTTTTTCTCAGTGTCACAATGTTTTTCTCAGTGGAAGGTTCTTTGCAGTATACTAAGCACACAAGGATTGACATTGCCCTTGTACATATCGTGCTGACATTCTTCTTTGTGGGTAAGAAGACAAGTAGTAAATGAGTAATTTCTTACAGTTGTCTGCTACAAAGCAATAAATGAGAAAGTGACTGACTGGGACAGGACTACTTTACATTAGAGGGTCAGGTAGGGAATGCCTCTTGGAGGAGAGAGCCAGGTACAGGAAAAGGAAGTCAGATGTCTTGAGCTCACTTTGTCGGAAAGAAGAAGGCCAGTGCTGTTGAAATGGGTACACAGAGGGAGATGGAAGAGGTAGACAGAGGTGAGATCAGGTGGAGCCTTGTAGGCCATGGTAAGGAACTTATTAACTAGATTATTAATTCCATGAGAAGCCATTAAAATAAGGCTTTAAGAGGCAGGATGCTACTATGTGAAGCTAACTAAAGTTAGCTTTAGTTAGTATAGTAAACTAAAGGTTTGAAAAAGATTACTTTGGCTCTCATGAAGAATAGACTTCAGGTGCTTTGAGTGAAAGCAGGGAGACTAAAAAGCTTTGCTTCTTGATAAAGCTGGATTATAAAAGAAATGGGATGACAATTTCTGTACTTTACAAAGTGTTAGTATATCTTCTGTCTAAACAACATCTGTTTATGTTTACTGCGTTTCTTTAGGCTATTTTCTTTATCATCTGAACTGCTGAGTCATTCTTAGTGGATGATACTGCCTTTGAATATATGTATTTTTTAGAGTAGTAACTAACTGTTTAACGGATTATATAGGGGTACTTATATTTAAAATTTAGTATAAAAAGTTTGGGTAAAGATTTATAGTAATTATAATTTTTGTTTATTCCATTACAGATATTTAAGCATGCATCTTAAAAGTTGAGATCATGGTATATATACCGTTGAACTTTTAAACTATTATCCCATATATATTTTTTGTTTTTGAACTGGAGTTGAAAAAAGTTTTTAAATAGTGAGTTATAACAAACAAAATTTCATACAAAAGAAATGAATTATTATATAGCAGATCTAATATAGCTTCCAAGAAATATTACAGGCAACCAAAAATCTTTTTTTTTTTTTTTTTTTTTTTTTTTTTTTTTTTTGAGACGGAGTCTCGCTCTGCCGCCCAGGCTGGAGTGCAGTGGCCGGATCTCAGCTCACTGCAAGCTCCGCCTCCCGGGTTCACGCCATTCTCCTGCCTCAGCCTCCTGGTAGCTGGGACTACAGGCGCCTGCCACCGCGCCCGGCTAGTTTTTTGTATTTTTTAGTAGAGACGGGGTTTCACCGTGTTAGCCAGGATGGTCTCGATCTCCTGACCTCGTGATCCGCCCGTCTCGGCCTCCCAAAGTGCTGGGATTACAGGCTTGAGCCACCGCGCCCGGCAACCAAAAATCTTTGAGAACTCCATCACTATCAAAACTCTGTCTTTTTAAGTGATAAATTAACTTTTATTGTTACACTTTTTAATAACTGGTATTTAAACTATGGAAAGAAGAATTAATATAATCAAGCATCAGTTGACAGTATTGATAGCCTGTGTTTCAAAGGATAATTTATAAGTTAATTATTTGGAAAATACATTTTTTTTAACCTATGAAAAATATATTCTGAATGGTGGATAGATTGTAAGGCCTATCAAAACTGATTTAGTCTGTAATGCTTAACTAGTGTTGGTTTGGGTCCTGGGTTTTGTAACTAGAAGGGGTAGATTGGTTAGGACTTCACTTTATAAACATTTAAAATCCTCAGAATCTATCTTGGAAGGCATTCCCACATTCTAGTGCAGTTGGTCAGAATTACGCAATTTGAGCGGGAAAGAATCTCAAAGAAAGTAAAGATAACTGCAAAAGAAGCAACAGAGCCAGTGAAGCCACTGCCCAGTGGCTCAGGCTTTTTGGGTTTTTAGTTTGATTCTTTCAACTTTTCTGGTAATTTACAAATACTATCCTCTTGGTAAACTCTTTGTGTTTATTTATAATAGCTTTTCAAGTGAACTCTCTATAGAACTTCCTAAGTTATAATGGCTAAAACTACAATTGGATAAAACCGCAGCTGTCCTTGAGAATGGAGATGGAAAGGGCCAGAGGGACTCAACTGGGGCCCTTCCACAGGACTAGTGCACCAAGGACCACAGGAAGAAACCACTGCACCTTGTGTTATGGGAGCCGCCCAGGCCTGCCCCGCTCCAGACTGTGCCCTATCCAAAACAACGGTGTCACTTAACTTTCTAATCAATAATGCCATTCTAGCCAATGTTGGAAAGAACATAGGATTGAACTCAGTCACGCCACTGTGTCTGTGTAAATAACTGACCTTTATTTCCTAAAGGACTTGCAGTTTTCGTATCGACTCGTTAATGCAAAGGAATCTTGTAGTGTTGAAACACAAACATGAAGTAAAAATATTGGCAGTGTTGGTGTATTTAGGTCATTTATAAATTTTTTTGCTTATGAGTTGGAAACTTCTTGGCTGAAGTTTTGGATAATGACAACTTTTTCCTGAATATATTTTAACTTAAAGTTTTGAGAAACTTTTATTGCTTTCCAATAGGTTGTTTTTGCATTCATAAACAAATTAATTTTGAAGCCATGAAGTGAGAATTGTACATTCTGTCTTTTAAAAGTTGAGAATAATAATTTGTGATTCTATTAAGAGCCAGATAATTGTAATGGGAATTCATATGTAAACCATAGCTGTTTATGAAAGTAAAATGTTCTGATTACTAAGAATATATTTAAACTGAAATGTTTTTAAAATAAAAATTTTTAATGTGTGGTGACATGTTTTATATTGATGATTAACTTTGTCTTTTCCAAAAAGAAAACAAGCAGGGAAAGTATGCAGAAGTAAGTTGATTAATTTTGGGGGAGTCATGACTTTACACAGTACAGAAAACCAAAGTAAGAGAGAAAGACATGGATTGGGCACCGACAGTAGAAATTGTATAGATGCTATCTTCTGTAATAAGGCTCATTGTTTGATTTCAGATGATGAAAATTTTAAGCTTGTGTAATTCTAAAATTGTGCGGGACATATAAAAACTTCTCTTCAAAATACACTGTGTTTAAGTGCACATCAGAGTTCAGTGATCCATTTATAGACATATTACAGTTAGGCTACACATTTTCTAGTTTCTAACCTGCTGTGGTAGCACAGGTCAGAAAACTCTAAAATCCTACTGTTTAAATTTGTTAAAGCATTTTGCTGTTTTACAAAAATTTGTTTGTTGTATGTACATGACTATTTGCATTGATTGATTGATTGATTAATGGAAATGGGATCACACTATAGTGCCCCGGCTGGCCTTGAATTTCCGGGCTCATGTGTCTTCCCGCCTCAGCAGCCTGAATAGCTGGGAATATGGACTCCTGCCACATTGTCTGGCTACGTAATTATTTTTTGAAAAAGCTATTTCAGATGTCAAAGTTTTGTGAACCAGACTTAACTTTTTCTGTTATTTGCTTATTTTTGTTTCTTTACTGTCTTAACAGATTTTCACATGTGCAAATTGTTTTTTGTAGCACATTTTTAGTGTAAAAATTAATAGTGTTATAGAAAGCTTAAAAAAGGGACTATTTTTAATTGCTTAATTATACAGACTTTGGTAACTATGAAAAATTATTTTCCAATATTTTGGTTTGACTATGATCTTTCAATTCATGACAAATATTTTTTTCCTGTCAACTAGCAAACTCTGTATAAACTACAACCCAGCAACACACATGTGTAAACCAACGAAAGATTGCCTTTGTGTGTGTGGAAAGGTGGTTCACGTTTTGAAATTCCTTAAGAAAATTGACTTTATATGTTGTCAGTGTAATGTGGCTTATGACTTTTTTCTAATTTAAATTAGGCCCTTTATATTTACAGTTAAAACCTTCACCAGGTACAGTGATTGATGGGCGTTAAGTGAAATGATAGACTGATCTACTGATTCTACATTCTTGTTTTTAATCAAAGTTACATTTTAAAAACTGTGGTATAGTAGAAAGCAGGTGTTTTTTCTCACTTGGAGTAGCATTTTATATAAAGAAAAACATTATCTAGTAAAAGTAGATAACAAAGTGAAGAGAAAAAATTATTTTGTTGTAAGATAATAGAAAAAAAGGATGCTACTGTTGAATTTTCAAGTCCTATGGTGAAAGAAGTGGAAAGAAGATAGATCAATAGTCATTACAGTTTCAGTGACAAAAATAACTTTGTAATTTCTGCCTCCAAAGAATTGGATTTATAGAATGAATTTCCGTGAGTCTCTTCTGTAATATTTGCCGTAGACCGTCAAACTGAAATAAAAGTCAAAGTGCCTATCAGGTCTCAAGGAGATGGCACGGAGTTTAGTCTAAAGAAACCTTTGTGCACCAAGTCTTCACAGTAGTCAGCTTTTCTCTCTCTCTCTCTCTCTCTCTCTCTCTGCAGATGTTATTTTTGCTACATTTGCTATTTTAACCTGTCAGTTAAAAAATAATTACTATGTCAGTATGGCTGGCGGCTTATATAGGAAAAATATGCTGTCTCTTAATCAAAGGTGATTACAGTTTTCCCCTGTCTATAAATGTGCTTGTTGTGTAACGAGAATGCATTAGTCTCAGCCTGATGTACGAAATGAAAGGCAGTAAGAAGCAGCACCATTGTTATCACTCCAGGCGTGTCTAATGAATCGTGTTTCCATGTTCTCTCGGTCACGCCGTAGAGTGCCCTCAGCGAGGGCTAAGCCTCCTGTAAAATGCTCTTTAAGATTATTGTAGCAAGAACAGAAATGCTGGATGACTGGGGGTGGGGAGAGAATGCCAGCGAGACAGCTGCATTTCAAACAGTTACAGCTGCAAGGATTACTCATAGTAATAGCATTGACAGACAACTGTTTGAGCTTTAGTGTAAAAGGCAATTTGGGGACTTGCCCTGTCAGAATTTTAGTAGCAAGCTTCTGTGTGCACGTGTGTGTGCATGTGCGTGTGTTTTTTATTCAAATTAGTTTGTGTCTGAAGAGTGGAAGGAGATATTTTAAATTTTTACTGCTCAATTGTGCCAGTGTTGAAATCAATAGTTGAGTCATCTTTATTAAAATCATTGTCCTAGAGGAAGCTTATAAAATGTTTATTTGTAGCATTGATGAATTTAAATATATATGTTGTAACTGAATCACATGTCTGCTTTTCCATCTCAAAATTTATCTTGTGATGATTCCTGTTTTAAAAATATTGGTCTTCCTTGTAATTTCTGAACATACAGCCTTGTTTAATATAGTAGCCTTATTTTAAAAATTTATTTCAAATGTGATGTAGGCTTATAAAAGTAATGCCTGTCATGAAATCTGGAAAATACTCAAAGAGGTAAAGGAGAAAACAATCATTATTCTAGCAGAGATAACTGTTAATTTTAATCCTTCTAGATGCTTGCTTATACATTCTAGAGCATATTAAGAGCATGTTAATAGTTTTAAAGATTAAAAATGGTAATCATGTTTTAAAATATTTGAAAGAAGTAGCAAATGGGGACAAATTTGGTTTTGAGAAGTCAGTAACAGCCATTGTGCAGGATTTCTTTTTCAATGTGCAGCTATTAAAGTAACATTGCAGCCTGTTTTCTGTAGCAGTTGTCTTTTGAAGGCCTTGTACAGTTTATCTCGAAATTTAGTTTTATGGTTTCCTTCAATTTAAAGTTTGCTGGCTTTACAGGGAGTCTTGTGATCCATTGAAATGCTAACTTGGGTGGTGTCTCAACTGCTACAATGCTGTGTAGAAACTGTCATTAAAATTCTGGTTATCCTGCAACTGGCAGAGAACCCATGCTGATTCCTTAGGAATATATTATACTGTTACAATTTTGAATTGCAGTTGTGCTTCTGTCTGCCAAATAGTATCAATATTTGTAATCATTTAAGGTTGCAAATAGGTTGAAATAAATGGAGCATTTTAGTATGTATTTTCTATCCATGATTCTTATTTGTTTGATGAATTGACATCGGGAAGGTTACAATCCGTTTCCAACATAGATTTGTTAAGTGATACTGAATATTTTACACTCATGAGCAATTCAAGAAATCAGAGCTCTAAATTGATTGAAGTTGATATAAGTAATACATCCATTTAGTTATTAATGACCTCAAATATAGATTCTACCAGGCCACTGATGGCAGCATAAATTGATCAGTCATGGTAGTGTAGTGTTGTAAGTCATTGGATTTTTTTTTGTTTGAAGTGGTATATTTCACAATTAATGTAGCACTGTGCTCCTTTTACTCAATTTCTTTGGTAAGTCAGTTTTTAAGAAAGCAGATACTTCAAAATCGTTTATTTATCTTGGTATCCTTCATTTGCTGCAGTTAGATTAAGTGGATACATGTTTTCTTGTTGTAATATCTGGTTAGTGTAGTTTTTGGAAGTAGATTTAATAATTCAGAAGATTTTTTTTTTTTTTTTTTAACACTACAGTGCGTTTTATACGTTTAAGGTAGAAATTGAAAACAAAGGCAGTGGGCAAATGATAAACCTTGGATTCAGAGCTATGCTGTCTTTAGCTGTTAGTTACTGAAATCTAACTAGGAAACAATGTCCTTGTTTCGTGTGCCTTCCTTTACTTGTATTTCTGGAGTTTTGAATGAAATTTGATTTTCAATAATTTTAATGGCTGAATAAGGAGTGCCATCCCTGAAAGTGCCCCTCCCCCCCCTCCAATATTTGCAGTGGCCAATGCGGTTGCTGAACTCAATGTTCTGGATAATAGGTTTCATTAGTTTTGATGCCTGAGGTAAAAAAGCAGTAGGTGGGAGTAAGAAGTGTTTTTGATGTCTAGACGTTCATTTCAGCTGTTGCTGCAATATGATTTATTAAAAGGAAATATGTATCATAGCTCAGAGGAAATATGTATTCTTTGAAAGTAATTCTACTTTTAAACTGTGTAAGGCTGGGTGACCTGAATTCTAAAAGCATGAGCTTGATTTTCTTCAAGGTTTCACAATCTTTATGCTCCTCCCTACCCTATTCCATTCTCCCTCCTCTCGTTTTTTTCCACTTCAAGTAAAGTATGTCAGTTTCATTTATGGAATTGGAAGGGATATCTTTCCAAGATCTCTGCTGGGAAACACAAAATCATTGAAGTATATGCTGCTTTGATATTTTGCCATATTGACTTTTTTCCCCCTGAACCTTTTATGTGTATTTTTCTTTCAAATAAGCTTATTAATTCTGTAAGGAGACATACGTAAGAAGTTATATGACAATTGACGAAGATTTTGAAAAATTATTTGGGCACTAAGCATTAAATTACTACCATTTAAAATTTGTCCTTTATAAACACTGTCTTTTCTGTTAAAAAAATTTATATACTACTTTTGCAGTTTAAATATTTGATTATGAGGATAACTATAGTAAAAGACGTTGAGTAACAGCAATGTAAACACATTCTTATTATAGCTTTTTAAATTTAAGTGAGATAACTTTAGTGCCAAAATGGTTTTTCTTCGTAAATAGGCAGCTGTAGTAGTACTTAGTTTTAGTTTTTAATCTGACTGTAATAGACAAAATAACAGCAGGAGAATATTTTAATTTAGAAATTCCTCATTTTGATTGACTGTTGTCACACATTTATTTACATGCATTTTAGATCTCTTGGTTCTTTATCTTTTGAGACCAACAAAATTTTAGGAAAATTCTCCCATTATACATAATTAGACTTATAAACATAGTCTATAGAGATAGTCTTATTGCTACTTTATATCCTTAAGGTATTATAAGCATTTAACTTGAAACTGGAAAGATCAAAGGAATTAGAAAGGCTTTTTTTTCCTGTTTTTTATTTATTTATTTTTTCTTTTGGAATGGAGACAGCATGCTGTGGAGAGATTGTAGGTTTCATAAAGATAGGACCTTCTTATAGACTTTTTGGTAGTCGTTTTTCTCTCAGGCTGCCTTGAAAGGGAGAATGCATTTCATTTGTAGAAACGTAGGCTAACTACTTTGTCCCTCTTTATGTATTTTCCCCTGAAGAACATTCTCTCTCTCTCTCTCTCTCTCTGTGTGTGTGTGTGTGTGTGTGTGTATGTATGAGAGAGAGAGAGAAATTATTTTAAAAAGCCAAAATGTGGTTTTGTCTGACTTAGCCTTTGAAAAAGTTACATGTAACTAGAACACATTAATTTTAGGTTCAAATTTTGGAACCAAAGGAGAATTTAACTTCAGTGTTAACATTGCCTTTCTATCCAGTGCTAAGAATAAAAGAATGGTTAAAGAAGGGTTGAGTGAGTGGATTTGCTTAACACTAAGTGTTGTATAGTGGAAAGAGCATGGGTGTCAGAGTCAGAACATTTGGATTTGAATCCCATCTGTACCACTAATCCTCTTTAAGTAGATGTGAGGAAATTTTAGATTGGTGCTAATTTCAATGACATTTTAAAATATACATAATCAAGTCAACTCTATGCATGTTTATGAATATCCGAGAAGTTCTAGCCACAGCAGCTATGAAAATAAATTGCTTCCCCTTGAGGAATTCAGTGAATGGAATAATTAATATATTTATTATTTGTAGTAGTAGATATAAAAGCATTTGATCCCTTTATGCTGATGACTGTAGCTCAGTTTGACTACAGATTCTTAAGACTTATTAGTTATGTGACTTTGGACAAGTTTCATTTTATTTATATATATATATATATATATATATATATATATATATATATAAAATTTTTTTTTTTTTTTTTTTTTTTTTTTAAGATATGGGGTCTTTCTCTTGCCTAGGCTGGAGTACAGTGGCTTGCTATCATAGCTTACTGCAGCCTCAAACTCTTTGACTCAAGTGAGCCTTCTGCCTCAGCCTCCCAGGAAGCTAAGACTACAGGCCCGTGCCACCACATCCAGCTAAGTTTTTAAAGTTTTTTTTTTAGAGCTGGAGTCTTGCAATCCTACCACTTGATCTTCCAAAGTGGTAGGATTACAGGTGTAAGGCACTGTGCCTTCTTAAGATTGTTAGTTTTCTCGTTTATAAAATGGAGATTAGAATCAACTGTATTCATCAGAGTTCTTAGCTTCAAACTGGCCCTTTTACGATTAGCGCTACAGAACTGGTTCAATAAAAAAGCTACTGTTAGCTACCACCAAGCACTTCAGTACCAGGAACTTCATCTGGAAGCCTCTGTTTCTAGAGCTGTCAGAAAGATATCTCCATCGACTTCCTTTTTGTCCCTGGATTCAGAGTCAAAGGTGTGGACCAGGAGCATCTGGTAGGGGTTAGAATAATATGTCCTTGTCTACACTGTAGGAGATGATGGAAAAGAGAGAATCAGTATTTTTAGTTTCCGTTAGGGGTGATTATATTTGATCCCAACCAGGACTCTTAATGATAGTGATAAGGAAGAAGCCCAACACTGAGTGACAAAAGTGTGCCGGATGTCTCTTACTTTGTCTCACAGTGTTGTGGTGAGTAGTCTCCCCCTCCTCCCTATTTATATGTAGTGCCTAATTCAAAGCTTGGCACATAAAATAAAATAAGAACGATTGTTTTCTGGATAGAAAACCAACCTTGATTATATGTTATTTAATTGTTAATTTAAAATATAAGACATTTTATGCTTAGTAACTGTTCTGCAAAGTATTCAGAATAGTTTTTGCCTCCCAGTGGTTTGCACGTACATGTATTAGCTTTTTGAGAGCATTCCTGGTTCCTAGCCTGGTGCTTGACACGTAACACGGTCAAGAACTGTTGTCTAGTTAATGTTGATCAAATTATCTGTTATTAGATTCCAAGCATGTCTTTGCAGATTTAACTTATTTTGAAATTTTAGAGATTTATTGAAACATATAATGCTGCTCCTATATTTTTGGAAACTCTGATCATGAGAAAAAAAGGGATGGTCTGATTTACATTCTGTTTGACAAATGTGTTTGTTAGTGATAGTAGATTGAAAGAGGCAGCAAATTAATGCATTATCCTTAATTTCATAGCCTAAATTGATAGTATTTATTAGAGTGGTTATTGGCTTATGATAATTTTGTTTATAATCAATTGATTACTCTTGAATCTTTAGTATGTAATTTTGAGTACCGTATATAAGACATAGGAAATTTAAATCCAAACACTGTATACTTTTAAAATTATCTCTACTGATTTATATTTAAATTTTGTTAACTTATAATTTATAATTTTCTATTGTTTTCTAAGCTTTAGTATACTTTCCCTAGAAAGGGCTTAATGTAGTATGATTTGTTTTATTTTGTGTTACTACTTTCCTATTTTATATTAACTTAGTGGCCAAACTTTGTGTTAATTTATATGTTATATATTTATAGAATATAAAGGAACAGATGAGAATGACCGTAAAATTATTTTTCAAAATAATTTTTAGCATTTAAAAAATAAAAATTTTGACTGGGTGCAGTGGCTCACACCTGTAATCCCAGCACTTTGGGAGTCTGAGGTAGAAGTATCACTTGAGCTCAGGGGTTCAAGAGCAGCCTGGGCCTGGGCAACATGGTAAGACCCCATCTCTACAAAAAAATAAAAAAGTAACTGGACATGGTGGCCTATGCCTGTAACTCCCAGCAAGTTGGGAGACTGAGGTAGGAGGATTGCTTGAGGCTGGGAGGTCGAGGCTTCAGTGAGCTGTTATCATATAACTGCACTCTAGCCTGGGTGAAAGACCGAGACCCTGTCTCAAAAAATTAAAAAATTGCCTTAAGGTGTTTATATTTTGTTACATTTGCATCATATACAGTATTTGATATGAAGTAAAGAATGTAACTGTGGTACATTGGGCTCTAGGAACAGTTACTTCAGTCTGAATTTCCTTGTTAATTGCTCAACCTTTTTTTTTTTTTTTTTTTTTGCTTTTAATACTTTATGAATGCAGGTTAATCACAGAAATACCAAGTCTTTTGGATTTAAAAAAAAATGCTTTTTATATATAAATTTAGAGTAGGAGTCCTTTTGATTACATGCTGTTCTCATTTTCAACACTAAGAAAACAAAGAGGTCAATATTAGCATATTCATGATGGTTTAAGTCTAGAAACTTGGCCCAATAGTAAAATGAGTTTTCATAATTTAGAACAGTAAAAGATTGTGAGTAAAGTTTACCATATTTAGTAAATAATACATGATTTAGTAAATAATATTTCTGCAAGTTTGCACAAATGTATGCAGGTGTGTAACTACCGCTATAATCAAGATACAGAGTGGTTCTTTCACCCCTGAAATTTCCAGTGTCCCTTTGGTATCAACCTGTCTCACCACCTCCATCCCTGGAAACCATTGAAAAGTTTACAGTACCTTACATTTGCCTTTTGCGAGAATGTTGTATGAATGAATCATACAACATACAGTCTTTTGAGTATGGCTTCTTTTTACTTAGAATAATGAGATTCATGCATATTTTTTCTTTTATTGGAAGTTCCTTTTTATTTCTGGGTAGTAGCCCATTGTATAGATATTTCATTGTTTTTCCCCCTGTTGAGAGACATTTGGATGGTTTCCAGGTTTTGGCATTTGCAAATACAACTACTATAAACATTTGCTGTAGTTTAAGTGTTTTGTGTTGTGAGAGTACAGTAGGAGAAAGAGTTTGTTTTTTCCTATAACCTTACATCCTCCAAACTTGAGTATATACCTAGAAGGATGTAAGGTTCTAGGGAAAAACAACCTCTTTTTCTCCTACTGTACTCGCACAACACAAAACACTTCTGTGACCAAATGTTGCAGAGGTGGAGAGCCAGGGGTTTCCCCTGCATCAGGTAATCAATCAGTTCTGCAGGGGGCACTACCTGGGTGTCCTCTAATTCAATTCAATTCTGACACTGTCTACCTGGAGATAGCATCCCATCTTACGGGTTGAGGGCTTAGTCCCACAGGACTGTGGGACTTCAGATGCCAGGAGTAAGTCTGGACTTCCAAAGATTCTGACCAATTGACTGTAAATCTGGGGTTCCTACAACCCCCTCCTTGGGTTCTGTTAATTTGCTAGAATGGCTCACAGAACTCAGGGGAAAATTTTACTTAAGTTTACTGGTTTATTACACAGGGTACAGAAAACAGCCAAATGGAAGAGACGCATAGGGCAGGGTATGTAGGGAGGGGCAGGAGCTTCCATGCCTTCTCTGAGTGCGCCACCCTCCAAGAACCTCCATGTGACCGGTTATTTTGAAGCTGTCGGAACTCAGCCTTTTTGGGTTTTTATGAAAGCTTCATTATATAATCATGTAGGCTTGATTCATTAAATCATTGTTAATTGTCCATTAGTGATCAACTGAACTTTCAGCCTTTTCCCTAGAGGTCAGGGTGGGGGTTGGGGAATAGGGAGCTGAGATAGAAAGTTCTAACCCTCTGGTCACATGATTATTTCCCTGATAATCAGCCCTCATCCTGAGGCTAGCTAGGCCCCCTGTCATTTCTTTAGCCACTAGTGTACAAAAAACATTCTTAGCACTCTAGAGGTTTCAAGGATTTTAGGAGCTATATGTCGGGAAACAGGACCAAATATATATTTCACAATATTACAAAGGGATATTGCTGGGTTGTATGGTAAGTGTATGTTTAACTTTACAAAATATTGCCAAAGGCACCTTTTCCAAAGTGGCTGTGCTGTTTTTGCATTCCAACCAGCAGAATATGACAGTTCTGGCTACTGTATTCTATATGTTAATCAGCACGTAGAATTGTCAGTTTTTCTTTTAAGCCATTTTAATGGATAATGATACCACATTGTGATTTTAATTTACATTTCCTTAATGACTAATGAGGTGTTGAGCACTTTTTCATATACTTATTTGCCATTCATCTAGTGTCTTATTTGGTGAACCGTCTGTTCAAATCTTTTGCCCATTTAAAAATTGTGGTTTTTTTTGGTAGTTAAGTTTTGAGATTAAAAAAAAAAAGTAACGTATTCTGAATACAAGTCCTTGTCAGATATGTGATTTGTAACTGTTTATTCCCCATCTGTGGCATGTCTTTTCCATAGCTTAACATAACTTTCCCATATTTTTTGAAGAGCCGAAGTTCTTCATTTTGATGAAACTCTGTTTATCAGTTTTTCTTTTATGGATCATGCTTTTGGTGTCATATCTAATAAATTTTTGTCTACCCTAAGCTCCCAAAATTTATCTCCTATGTATTTTAGAAATATCAGATTTAGGTTTTGTGTTCAGGTCTGTGATCTCATTTTGAGTTACTTTTTCTGTGTAATTTGAGGTTCTTTTTCATTTCTTCCTTTACTGAATTGACTGAATTGCCTTGGCACCTTTGTTGAATTAAAAAAATGAATTTGTGGCTCAATTCCTGAACTCAGTTCTATTGATGTATATCCTTTCTACAGTACTGTGCTGGCTTGCTTACTCCATCCTAATTCATAATAAACCTAGAACTGGATTGATGTAAGTACTTCTGTATTTTTCTTTTACCACATTGTTCTGGTGATTCTAGTTCCTTTATCTTTTCATATAAATATATAGACTTAGCTAGTCTATTTCTATAAAACATTCTGCAGGGATTTTTTATTGGAATTGAGTTGGTTCTATAGATTGGTTTGAGAAGAATTGACATCAAGAATTTTTCTAGTTTGTGGTCAATTTATCTTTTTTATTTCTTTTGTTAGTGTTGTAGTTTCAGCATATTTTGTAAGATTTATACCCAAAGATTTTATGGGTTTTGGTGCTACTGTAAATGGTACTTTAAAAAATTTCAGTTTCTAATTACTGATTCCTAAATATAGAAATGTGATTGTTTTTTGTCTATTGACCTTGTATTCAGTGATTTGGCTAAACTCTGTTTTAGTTCTAGTAGATTTTTTCTGTTGATTCTTTAGGATTTTCTAATAGACAGTCATGTCATATGTAAATAGAGACAATTATTTCTTCCGTTCCAATCTGTATGCCTGTTGTTTCTTTTTCTTGCCCTATTGTATTGGATGAAATTCAAGTATAATGTGGAATAGGAATAATGAGAGCAGATATCCTTACCGTTCATTCAGTCTTTTGCCACTAAGTATGATGTTAATTGTAGGTTTTGGTTAATTACTCTCTTAAGTGTTTTTTTGGTTGTTGTTGTTCTTTTTTTGAAGAAATAAGTCTATTCTAGGTTCTATTTTAAAATTGTAGAAATCAGGATTAAATTTTAATGATATATTACAATCGTGTCAGCCATACAGCAATTGTGATAAAGTTGACATTGCCTGTGCATGCTCATTGTTCAGTGTTCCACAGTGCATGCCTGGAGAGCTGTAACACCTCAGTATTTCATTTGACAAAGTATTTGAGAATGATTTCAGAGAGTTTGCTGTTGGTAAACTTTCCTTTGACATCCTCTGACAAGGTCAAGGTAACACCAACATTAAAACTTGCAAAATGATGATATCATGAGGAAGGAATTAGATGTGAATATGAGATATTAAGACAAGTAATCTGATTTCTTCACCAAGTCAACTGCATGTTTTAAAAAAAGGAAATGGGCAGTACTTGATCAAAGAAGACTTAAGAGATAATTGGCAGACCTTGCTTAGAATATGATTTGATGCACACTGAAGTATTTAAGAGTGGGATTTGCCATAAAGTATATCAAAATAATCAAAAAGGGTGGTTGTAGCAGGAGACATAATGTTGATAATTTGGCTTAGGGATTTATTGGGACTAGTTATTCTATTTTTATCTCCCTTCTTTCTCTCTCTCCCCCCTTCTCTCTCCCTCCTTCTCTCTCCCTCTTCCCCTCCCCTCTCCCCCCCACTCCCCTCTCCCTCTTCCCCCCTTCCTCCCCCACTCTCTTTCTCCCTCCCTCCTTCCTTTTTATTTATTTTTTTTTGAGACAGTCTTTCACTCTGTCACGCAGGCTGGAGTGCAGTGGTGGCATGATCATGGCTCATCGCAGCCTTGACCCTGCTGGGCTCAAGCAATCCTCCCACCTCAGCCTGCAGAGTACTTGGGACAACAGGTGTGCACCAGTACACCTGGCCAATTTTTAATTTTTTTTTGTAGAGGCAGGAATTGGCTGTATTGCCCAGGCTGGTCTTGATCTCCTGAGCTCAAGCAATCCTTCTGCCTCGGCCTCGCAAAATGTTGGGATTACAGTTGTGAGCCACCACATCCAGCCCCCTATTTTAAAGTATATTTGAAGATTTTAATATCAGAAGTTTAAAACAGTGGGCTGAATAGGTGTCACTAGTGGAAGAAAACTCTGGAAATAAAAGTGGCACACTCTTCACAAATGCTGCATCACCAGCACTCTTTATGGCACAGAGAATGATTATGTAGGAAAATACTGCACCAGTGACTGGGTTGAAGAGTGATTCAGAAGAGGTGGACTTGGAATATTGATGTAGTTTTAGGAATTTTTAACTAATTTATTTTGCTTATATGATCTGTTTTATGTATGCATAATAGTGGAATATGATGAATAGGACTCAATAAGTTTAAAGGAGCTCTTTGAATAATTGGAAAGTGAAAATTGTAAGTGTTAGGAATGATGTTATAGTTTGTCACCTTCCCCTCTTCTCCTGGTGGTTTGCAAAATAATGGTGTATCTTAAACTTGATGGTGCCTCAGGGTCAGTGAAATACATTCGGAAAGAAAAGCAAATTAATGTGGGGTGTTCTTTTTATTGAGATAGTAACTCTCTTTCAAACCCAGAAAAGTTCTACCCAAAGCATAAATGTGTCAGAGGGAACATAGATTCATGATACCTGCAGAGCATTGTTGGAAATTTCGGAATGTTTTGTCTTGAGCAAAGAGTCCCAGTTGTTAGCAGGAATGTTTTTCTCTTTGCTGTACTTTATTTCTCTTGCTATAAATAACATAACTGTTTTAGACAGAGATTGCTTTGGGAAAATTTGGTAAATCAGGATTAGCCACATAGGCAGGAAGACAAAAAGTTATTTGACATAACCAAGAAAAAAAAAATTCAGCTTTGTAATTTTCAGAAAGTCTAATAGATAAAAGGCCGAATGTAGTTTTTCAAATGCTGTCTGATTTGAGAATATGGAGATGCATTTTGGTATGTCTGCTGGTGTGGTAAAAGCATTAAATATGCCTTGTGGATATAATGTGTGTTTTAATTCTGTCAGAATTTTCTCCTCTGAGTGCTTTTGTCAAGATAACAAGTAAAGAGAGGAAATTTTTCTTCTGTAAATGTTTTCATCCTTCCAATTTTTTGCTATCTTGCATTGAACTGGTGTAATTTAAAAGGAAATTAATTGTCTTCTAGGACATTTTGTATCTTTATATATTTATGAAAATAAATGTAATTTTAGGAATGCATGGGGCATTGTTAAGACGTTGGATTCTTTTGGTGTTGGAGTTACTTGTTGCTCAGTGTTGAAATTTCAGAGGCAAACAAGATACTTCACAAAATGTCAAACAATAACAAAATTATAAATTTAGGAAATAAATTTGATATTCTGGGAAGATGTGATTTCCTGACAGTCTCTAAAATCATGTCCTTTAGACCTTCAAAACATGTAAAGACATTTGTGTCAATCTGACACTTCTGGAATTTTTTCCTTTTGATTTTCCCTCTATAAAACATTTTATAACTTTACTATTAATTTGTAACATTCTTTTTTACCTTTAAATAGAACTTTAACAAAATTAGTCTTTGTGATACTCTTAAGTAGATTAATTTGAGAATTTTAAATGATTTTAAACTTTCAAGAAGCAGATTGTAAAGACATTTATGGGAGGAGTGTTGCACCATGCCTCATATTTCAGACTTTAAAACCAAGACACATTACTCTTTTTTGTACATAAGTATTTTATAACTTTGGGCAAATACTTAAATTCCACTCTCTGTTTCAGTGTGAGATTATTTAAGTCATTTAAATTAACTCATGAACTTTGCTTTAGAAAAATGTTTCAAAAGTTTCTTTTTATTTGGATGTCCTTTTTACTGTTTTGTTTTTTTCTTTTTTCTTTATTTTTTTCAGTTGTGGAAGAAGGACTCTGGGAAAATGGCCTTTCCTATGAATGTAGGACGCTGCTCTTCAAAGCGATCCACAATCTGTTAGAAAGGTAAGAGAAGGAACAGCAGACAGTGGTTTGCAGACAACCAAGTATATTGCTAGATACTGACAGTTTCCTGTAATTTTCAAAAACTTTTCACTTGCAGTGATTTATTACTAGTATGAAAATTAAATTATATAAATCTTTAGTTTCTATTGATATAATTTGAAATTTAGAGAAGTTTTGGGAATGGTACAAAGAACTCCCATATTCCCTGCCCTTTAATGGTACTTTTTATTTTCAAAATGTATTCCCTAAACCATTTGTATATTTGTAAGCTCAAGCTTGATGTTCTTTTTTACCGTTAAGTATTTGGTGTATATTTCCTAAGGACAAAGGTATGTTAGTACAGTATGATAATAAAAATTAGGAAATTTAACATTGATAAAATGCCATTATCTAACCCCTAGTTCAATTCAGATGTCATCAGTTGTCCCAGGTACATCCATTATAGCTTAACCCCCTAAGATTCAGTCCCTGATCATACATTATATTTAGTTTTCATGTCTCTTTAAATCCAGAACAGTTCCTTAGCCTTTTTTTTCTTTCTTGACATCGATATTTTTGATGAGTTCAAACCTTATATTGATTTTCAGTTGTAGATAGTTTTCTCATGCTTAAATTCAGGTTATGCTTTTTATTAGTAGTAGGAATACCATAGAAGTGATGTTGTATTTTCAGTAGGCTCATATCATCAGTGTCCCATTATTAGTGATGTTAACATGTTCTGTCACTTGACTGAGGTAATGTTCTGTCAAGTTTCTCCGCTATAAACTAGTAAGTATTTTGTTAACTATTATTTTTGTCAATTTTGTTATTTGTAATTAATAAGTAATTTGTGGCCAGATACAATGAGATTGTGTAATTATTCTATTTCTCATCAAATTTTCATTTATTTGTTTTAGCCTATATTGGTAGTCCTTGCTTAAATCATTTATTACCATTATGGTTGTAATGTTAATTTTCAAATGCCACCACTCTTTCTACTTTTATTAGTCAGCATCCTGTTGTAAGGAAGAACTTTTTCATTTTCTTCCATTTTATTTCCCTATTTATTTATCTTGCTATGTAAATTGGAATCCATGGGTTGTTATTTTATTCAATGGATTATAGTTGATTTTTATCATCATTTATTTTGGTGCTTAAATTCTTCCAGGTTTGGTCAGAGGAAGCCTCTTTGTCATGGCTCACTCCTATGTCCTTTTGACACGATCCCATCCTTGGAGCATCCCCTTACTTTCTGGCATAAGGATATGTTCCAGGCTCTGAATAGTATTTTGAGGGGAGAAGTAGCTGACAAAGAATGGGTTCATTAAGAGCTTGTATGAGAAAAACTTTTTACTTCTCTTCCTGAATCTATATGTAGTACTTTTAGGTAATCAAAGCTGAAAGGACTTTCCAGTTTCTTATCCAAGCTGTTTGCTAGGGTGGTTACCGCTATAATATAACTGCTTAGGATACTTGAGCTACAGTTGATATGTTATTTCAGTTGCTCAGAAAGACTTTTCTCACCGAAGATTCCTCTATTTCTCATTCTCAACTATAGCTTCTCTGAGTACTCCTCCAAATCTGTGATTTGGAGTAGACGTAGAAATCATCTGTTACTAAGGCATAGTATGAATGTGGAACCATTGATTTAAGAGTTGAGTACTCTTAAGTATTCGAAATAGTTGGTAATTCTGTCTCCCACTGTAGAACAAAAAAAGTACACACAAACTCTATCCAAGAAAATGTAGAAAACTTACTGTTGCCATAATCCTGTACCAGAATAAAGCTCTTGATATCTCTGCAATAATTAACACACCTTTAAGCACAATTCTTTTTATACAAAGTTATAAGGTATGTGGAACAAAGTATATTTTAAAATTGTAGCTCACTGTGTGTTTTTTTAAATATCAAGATTTATTCCTTTCAGAAGCATACGAACAAATGCGAAGATGAATTATATTCTTTTAAGTTTTGTACTGGCAATGGTAGCATGTTTCTTTGTTGAAAGACAATTAGAAGAGCAGAAAAACTGGGAGGGAGGGGAAATGCAGGTAATTCATTTATTTTTAGCTCATGAATTCAGAATTTTTGTTGGAAATTGAAGTCAGGTCAAATTAAACTTTATTATTTATAAGAAAATTGTCAGCCTGGGCAACATGGTGAGACCATGTCTCTACAAAAATTTTAAAAGTTAGCCAAGCATGATGGTGTGCGCCTCTGGTCCCAGCTGCTTGTGAGGTTGAGGTGGGAAGATTGCTTGAGCCCAGGAGGTTGAGGCTGCAGTGAGCTGTGTTCATTCCACCACACTCTAGCCTGGGTAACAGAGTGAGACCCTGTGTCAAACAAACAAACAAACAAAGACAGGAAATTAATTATGACATATAAAGTTTGGGATAGTTCTAAAGAATTTTAGTATTCCTTGGCTTTATTTCAGGGTCTGTTTCTTGGACAGTTACCCTAATCCCACTAAGCCTTAGTTAACATATAATAATTAAGTACAGGACACCATGTACTGTGAGCTTTTGCTGGATAATAAATATATATCATGTGTGCCACATAATGCCTCCCATACTGTTAATGCCAGTAACTATTTTCACTGTAAATTTATTATTTTACATACTTTGATTTGTATTCTTTCAAATTTCATTAAAGTAGTTCCAGAATGCTCTATTTGAACCCTCCTACAGGAGTTAATTTTGAAACAAATAAAACATCTTTTCTTTTAGAAAATAATGATCAAACAAACCATCTTTGTACAGTTTATATGGATGACTTCAGATTCTTCTGAAAAATGGTACTAATCCTGTTGTTCTTTAAGATAATTTTCTCTTATCAAACTTAGTGTAGCTTTGTTCTGTGAATGAAAATTACCCTGCTTATGAGATAGGAAAGCAAATTTAAATAATTGTTGTTGGCTCCGTTTATTCATTGTCAATAGAAGTTGGAAGGACTAATATATGCTTGCTTATCTGTGGTGGTGGATATCATGAAAATTATGCACGGCTTCCGCCCCCCCCCCTTTTTTTTATATAAAAGCTCAGCTATTGTTAGTGTTAGTGGTAGAATATATTTTATGTGTGGCCCACAACAATTCTTCCAGTGAGACCCAGGGAAGCCAAAATATTGGATATCTGTACAACCGTTTATTGTAGTCTTTGAAAAATCTGTGTATAATATGAATTTATCGAGATACAGTTTACTATCTAATTCCTGGCAATTTTATGTTATGTCTTTTCATTTCTATTCAGATAAGATGTGGATATTGAGAGTTTCTGGCTTGAAAGCTACAACTGAGGGTTTTTGTTTGTTTGTTTGTTTTGAGACGGAGTCTCACTCTGTTGCCCAGACTGGAGTGCAGTGGCATGATCTCGGCTCACTGCAACCTCTGCCTCCCAGGTTCAAGCAATTCTCCTGCCTCAGCCTCCTGAGCAGCTGGGACTACAGGCGCGTGCCACCATGCCCAGCTAATTTTTGTATTTTTAGTATAGATGGGATTTTACCATATTGGCTAGGCTGGTCTCGAACTCCTGACCTTGTGATCCTCCCTCCTTGGCCCCCCAAAGTGCTGGGATTATAGGCATTAGCCACGGCGCCCAGCCGAACTGAGGTTATTAAAACAGATCATCAAGGACTTTATCACTTGGAGAGTGTTTGTGGATCCCCAGCCGTTTTTTCCTTAGTTCGCATGTTAACAAAGTTTGTATTGTGATCTATTATTTCTGCTTTTTATTTTTTAAGCCTAAGATAGGTTTAATTAAAAGGGAATTTCATTTACTACCTTGAGAATCTCTCACAGCTAAGCAGGAGCCATATAAATTGACCTTCTTTCCAAAAGGCTGCAATTTCTATTGTATACAGAATAATGTCGCTGAAGTGAGTTATTGAAAAATAATTTTACTATAGAAATTAAGGAAATTTCTCACAGAATAATACAATTTCATTTGTCATTGCTATTGATTGGTGCTGAGCTAATTTTATATTGATGCTGTGTAGAATATTTTAAATTCTACAGTAATGTGACTTCAAATATTTTCATCTTTCACTTACTCAGTTCTCCTGTAACTCTTCAGTGTTTGTTGAAACTATATTGTATATATCTAGCTAGGGTCGTCAGTCCATTAAAAACACCGAAAAGGTCACTGCTACTTACTCAAGAGCATTTTCCATAAAGATATCAGACAGAAGAGAACATAGTTAGCTTTAATTTTATGTCTCTTTTTCGGGGTACATGTTTGTTTAAGTCCTTTTCTTCACTTCCTTCAGAGATAAGAGATATTTTGGGTCTCAGTTCTGCCAGTTAAGTGTGTGACACATGCCAGTGACTAAAGCCTGCTGAGCCTCGTGTTCCTTCACCAGTAACATGGTGATGGAGGGGTTCTTTGGCTCAGCACAGTACCTTTCTCATTTTAAGAGCTCAATAAATGGTTAACTGTTGTTGATACTAGCTAACAGAAGTGTTGATACTACCTTTTCAGAGTTGGAGACAAACATTAAAAGTCACATAGTCCATTTACCCAGCTAATTCTGGAATCCCATTTGCCCAAGTAATTCTGGAATCCCTTTCTATAGTATCTTTTTTTTTTCCCTCTTTTTTTTGAGACATAGTCTCGCTCTGTTCCCTGGGCTGGAGTCCAGTGGCGCGATCTTGGCTAACTGCAACCTCTGCCTCCCGGTTTCAAGCGATTCTCCTGCCTCATCCTCCCCAGTAGCTGGGATTACAGGTACCCACCACCACACCTGGCTAATTTTTGTATTTTTAGTAGAGATGGGGTATCACCATGTTGGCCAGGCTGGCCTTGAATTCCTGACCTCAAGTGATTTGCCCACCTCGGCCTCCCACACTGCTGGGACTATAGGCGTGAGCCACTGCACCCGGCGTTATATCTTTTTTACTGGATATATACTTTTTGTTAAGCACAGTTTCCCAAAGAGTTCTTTTTATCTTTAAAGAGTACTTAATATTAGAAAGTCTTACACTGAGCAGAAGTCCGTCTTCCTCTAACTTTCATTTCTTTGTTAACTCTGTTCTTTGGGATCATTTATAACGCAACCAGTTCTGCATCCATGTGATGGCCTTTTTGATATCTCGACCCTCCTGAATTTTTCTTTTTCTGTTTGTGGTTCTTAATATATAATGTTGAATTCCTCGCCTTTTCTTGCCTGCCTTCCAGATGTCCATCCAATTGGTCACATTCTCTTCATTTTGGCCTGCTTCAGGATACCATAAATGTTTTATGACGTATTCAGTCAGGTTAGGATCAGTTATGCAGTAGTAACAGAAGACCTGAAAGATCTTACTAGCTCATCCAATAGAGGTTTATTTCGTGTTCATTGTGAGTAATTGATTATAGTACTATATCCTCTTCCTTCCGCAACTCATGTTGACAGGGCACCCTCCTGAGTAGGACTTGGTGGGTCCATGGTAGAGAGCACAGAGCAGTGGCGGAGCACATAGTCGCCCATTAATGCTTTTGCTTGGAAATGGTATGTCCCATTTCTGCTCACATTTCATTGGCCGAGACATTCAGCACCAAGCTTAAAATCTAATGCATGGCAAGGTATCATCTTTCAGTAGGAAGATACCGAAAGTACATGGCCAGGCTTGATATCAGTGGGACAGAAAGGGATAGCATTTATTTATATAGTATATACATTGGGATAGTGTACGTTTGGGAAAAGAATATATCTACCATACCTCTTAATTGAGTTATCTTCGCCTTCTGTTACTGTAATCTGTCTTCCAGACAGCTGGCCAGTTATGTTACTGAAACAGATACGTTTCTGAAACATACCTATGGCTATATTTATACCTGGTTTTTAAAACTTTGAGTCTTATTGACTTCTTTTTGTCATTTTTTAATTTGTAATTTGTCAGAATTTCAGTATCTGAGAGTATTTAGACATTCTGAATTTTATAGTTTTAGATCATGCAATTACGCTTGTTTTTCCTCTCTTTTGAGAAAGTAAATGTGCTTCCTATTTTCTTAATGATCACTTATCTTTTTTTTGTTTGAAAAATGCCCGGAATGATAAAATACCATTAATGTAGTTTTTACTTATGTAGAGTCTCTGCTAGTCCCCTCTACTTCTTTCTATCCTTCCCCCCTTTCTAATAATGCACCAGTTCAGACTGTTCTTCATCAGTCTTCAATTTAGGGAAATTTTGTTAGGTATTTATGATGAACTTCTCAAAGGTTACACTTTGTATTTTAAGTTCAGATTGCCTCACACTCCTTAGGGGAAAGTACTTTGGCTATCAATAGATGTTGGGAAGAAAAAATCTGCGGTCATTTTTCAAGGGTTTCTTCATTTGGCATTTTTAGTATTGCAGACCTAATGGCTGTTATTTTGTTAGGATAGTTAGTATAAGTTTTCATAATATACCATATCCTTTTCACCTAACTCTATCAAAATAAAATATTGGAGGTAAAAGGTTTTAAAAAGCCAGAAAATATGTGCAGTTCAAAAACTTCTGAAGAGTTTTTCTTAGTGCTTCAGTGATTTGTACCACGTATGGGACTTAGGAAAGTCTTGCTTTTCTAGCTATGTAGAAATATTTAAAAGGTCTGACACGGTGCTGTCAAATTGGCATTATGTGAAGTAGTATACTTTAAATTTTCTTAACTTTTTAGAATAAAATATATAAGTTAATTTCAATAGAAAGCTCATTTTTTTTCCCTCTAAAATGCAAATGATTGCTTTGCATACAAGAGAAGATTACTTGGGTCTTTTGAAGTTGTTATGCTTTATCATGTCCATACTTACTTAGGGAGACTTTAATGTGTGGGTATCTGATATTTGTAAAACATAACGGCTCTTAAGAGCAGTCAGCTGCTGCTGCTGTACTAATGGGTTGTTAGTGTATTTACCCCATGATAGTTTATAACACAGCTGTAAAATTGCCTTTGGCCCAAAGCTGCTCTATTTGCCAAGATTCAGTGTTAAGAGTTAAGATATTTTACGTGGAAAATACAGTGAAAATAATGTGGGGAAAATTGGAATTACAATTATGATAACAATAGCATTATATTTGTCTTTTCCTATCTTTCAATATGTTGTGTTATTGTAATGCAGGTGATGCAATAGAGGTGATTATCAAGGGGCAAATGAGGCCGGGCACGTGGCTCATGCCTGTAGTCCCAGCACTTTGGGAGGCTGAGACAGGTGGATCACCTGAGGTCAGGAGTTTGAGACCAGCCTGACCAACGTGATGAAACTCTGTCTCTACTAAAAATGCAAAATTAGGTGTGGTGGCACATGCCTGTAATCCCAGCTACTCAGGAGGCTGAGGCAGGAGAATCACTTGAACCCGGGAGGCGGAGGTTGCAGTGAGCCGAGATTGTGCCATTGCACTCCAACCTGGGTGACGAGAGTGAAACTCCATCTCAAAAAAAAAAAAAAAAAAAAGCAAATGAACAATGGCCTTGGATGTGGTGGTGAAGGGATTTCAGAATTACATATTCACTGGAGCAGGGTGGGATGTACCACCCTAGTTGAAGAAATCGTGAGGTAATACTGTAACATTGAGAGTCCTTGGGTATAATGTGATAACAGGAGCAAGAAATCAGTAGTCAATAAATACCAACTCTATTGAAATAACAGTGTTTATTTCTCTAAAGAAAGTAGGAGAATGAGTCTTTAGACTTAAGGAGCATATACTTTAATGAAAGAGACAGTACAAATACCGTAGACACAAGTGACTGAAAGCACATGTCTGTTTGTAAATGTTTAGAAAGAAACATTCAACCTGAGACTAATCAGATATTTATTGGATATTTTTTGGTCAAGGGAAGGAATTAAGACTTTAAATTAAAAAAAACAAAATTGATCTGGGAGCAGCGGCTTTTGCCTTTCTAAGCCTAGCTACTCAGGAGGCTGAGTCAGGAGGATTGCTTGAGGCCAGGAGTTTGAGACCAGCCTGGGCGACAAAGTGAAACCCCCATCTCTAAATAAAAATAAATTAAAAGTAAAGAAATAAAAAATAAAAATTAGCTGATTGTGGTGACATGTGCACTTGTAGTCCCAGCTCTTTGCGGGGCCAAGGCAGGAGGATGGCTTGAGCCCAGGAGTTTGAGGCTGTAGTGAGCTCTGATCTGCCACAGCACTCCACCCTGGGCAACAGAGTGAGACTCTGTCTCTAAACATAAATAAATAAGTACATAATTTGGTAGTTGGAGAATGAGATTGGACACTAAAAATATAAAACTAGAGGAGAGATAAAGTTTTTGAAATTACATTAGAATGGACATTTCAGGTGAGGCTAGGCCTGTGAAAGAGGCTAACCGGACAGGCATGTTAGAGAGGATGGGATTAATAGGGCTTGCCTGGCGAGAGGAGATTATATCCACTAGGGCACAGTAGTAGCCTAAAGTAATGAAAATATAGGGATCGCCTGGCGCGGTGGCTCATGCCTTTACTCCTAGCACTTTGGGAGGCTGAGGCAGGTGGATCATGAGGTCAGGAGTTCAAGACCAGCCTGACCAACATGGTGAAACCCCATCTCTACTAAAAATACAAAAATAGGCCAGGCGTGGGGGGTCGTGTCTGTAATCCCAGCTATTCAGGAGGCTGAGGCAGGAGAATCGCTTGAACCTGGGAGGCAGAGGTTGCAGTGAGCCGAGATCACACCCCTACACTCCAGGCTGGGTGACAGAGCCAGACTCTGTCTCAATAGAAAAAGAAAATGAAAATATAGGGATCACTTGGGAAAAGTTTCTTCAGCCACTTGATTATGTAGGTTTATTTTATTTGCTTAGGATTTGGGAGCATTGTAGTTTCTAGGAAGGAGACTTCTTTGCATATATGTTTGATTTGGATTGGAATGGTGAGCAAAAGGCTTTGATGCTGGTGGAGATATTCTAGTATGAAGTAATGTAAAATTATTCTATATGAACTGCCCTGTAACTTCATGGTTAACAGAAGATGTAATTTTGTTGCAGTTATGATAGTGAAATCTATCAAAACTGTCATACTTAAATAATTTGAAGGGCCCAGAAAAGAACAGAGCTAGTGGTGGGCTGCCTTCTATACCTCCCAACTGTCTCATCTGGGAAATGGCTTCCTGAGCTAGGCTGTGGCTGCTCTGGTGACATTTGTAATCTTACGTCAGATCTGCCTGTGGCTTTGGGATTAGAGTTTGGGGGTGCCAACTTCGGAATCAGGCTGCATTTGTGCTTAATTATTCAGAGCCATATGGTATGACACAGAAACATTAGGTACACACATACACACAGCCTGATTTCATTTTCATTTTTCAGCAGCTCTTTTCTTTTTGAAACAGTGATTTTGGGGAAGTGGCGGGGATTGGGAACAGAAATAATTTCCTATTGCTTAAAGACCATTTTGTAAATCTGGCATCACAATGATCTTGCCAGATAATATTATACTACTTTACAGCATTATATCATATTTGGAAAGTGAAGTCATTCAGAAAATCTCAATAATAATGACTGGGATTACTTACTGAGTAGAGAACCAGGGTTAATTGATACATAGTCTTAGCACTATTTATGATGATATTGATTTGAAACAATTTTTGGCAGATGGAGTGTGTCTGCTTGACTTATTTATTTTTGAAGTTAAGTATAAATTTTGACCCTCAAAGATTGATAGAGTTTAAAAATGGGAAATTATATTTCTGATGTAACTTTTATATCTTAGAATTATCTGTCGTTAAAAGATTTGCAAATTATATTCTTTAAAATATCATTAAAGCATTTGGGCAGCAGTGCTGGTCATACTAAACATTTTTTAGTGTCTATGAATCTGCTATGATTTTAATCTTCAGTGGGATATGATGGGCTATAAAGAAGTGAAGTTCGTAGATTTTTTTCCCCTCAAACACCAATGTTGCATTAGTGAGAATACATACACATAAGAAAATTCAACTAACTGTACAAGACTACCCATGATTACTGATTATAAACAAGAAAAATACCAGCATTACATGAATAGGAAAATACTCCTTGGTATATGGCATTCATTTCTCATATATTTGTTGAGCACCTCCCAATATAGAGCATACATTTAAGCATGTTACATAATGGGTAGTTAAATATTTGTTGAATATTGTCAGTGAATAAGACAGACACTGTCTGTACTTTATTCCCTGACAAAACTATCAGTTTTATCTGATAGTTTTAAGCTGTAGAACTTAATCGTTACAACTCAGTGGTGAAAGTGCTGATTTGTAGATGTTAGAGTAGTGTGCAGGCTTGATTCAGGACAGAAAGAATGAATAGAATTCAAATTAGAGGAGAAGGGAGAAGAAAGAGATTTCAGGCCAAAGCAGGGTTAATAGACATTAGTGGTAGTATTTAATATAGAAATTCAGAGCCAAGGACATGCTTCATAGTTTACCAACCCTATGTAATTGTGAACGATGTTTTGCTATTCCACACGTTTTTCTGAGGAAAGAATTTATAATGACTTTCATTAATTTTTGTTGTTCTTTTGTTTTTGAGGCAGGATCTCGCTCTGTCACCCTGGCGGGGATGCAAGGGTGCCATCACAGCTCATTGCAGCCTCGACCTCCTGGGCTCCAGTGATCTGTCCACTTCAGATCCCTGAATCCTGAGTAGCTGGGACTACAGGTGTACGTGACCACACCCAGCTAATTTTTGTTTTTTGTAGATACAGGGTTCCACTGTGTTGCCCAGTCTGGTGTCAAACTCCTGGCCTCAAGCTGTTCTTCCACTTTGGCCCCCCAGAGTGCTGGGATTACGGGCCTGAGCCACCATGCCTAGATCATTAATTTTTTTTTTTTTTTTTTTTTTTTTTGAGACGGAGTCTCTCTCCCTCTTCACACAGGCCAGAGTGCAGTGGTGTGATCTTGGTTCACTGCTGTCTCTACCTCCTGGGTTCAAGCGATTCTCTTGCTCCAGCCTCCCGAGTAGCTGGGATTACAGGTGCCCAGCACAACACCCAGGTAATTTTTGTATTTTTAGTAGACACGGGGTTTCACTATGTTGGCCAGGCTGGTCTCAAACTCCTGACCTCAGGTGATCCACCCGTCTCGGCCTCCCAAAGTGCTGAGATTACAGGGGTGAGCCACCGTGCCCCGCCAATTTTTTAAAAAACTGTAGATCCATGACCCAAAAACGTTTGAGAACCAAGGACTTTGTGCCTCTATGTAGGCTACTGTTGAGTCAACATATTCCCATGTATCAGTTAGGTCTTCCTTAGCAAAGGCACACCTTCTCTCTCATCTCTTCCTATAACCGTGTGGAAATACTTTCTATACTGCCTAATCTTGGAGGGACTCTGTGTGTATCTCCCATCTCTGCCACAATACTTAAAAAACTGAGTGAAAACACTACTTCATGCAATTCTCTGCTGTCATGTTTTCCTTTCATTGTGTGGGAAATCATCGATCACAGGGAATCTCATTAGCAAATGAAAAATCATGTAAGTAATCTGTGACTCTCATTTGGAAACACATGGTTTTCAGATTGAAGCATTAGTATTTTCCATGGCTGTTTTGTGTATAACAACCTTTTGTTGACATTGCCTGATGAAGAAATGTGACCTGCAGTGGAAACTCAAGGAGATCTATTCACACAGTGTTGGACTCTCTGACAGCGTTTTCATCAGCCTTTTTGCCTTTTGCTTTTGTCCTTAAGTGGTCTTGACTGTGCACTGCTCTTCCACCCTCCAGACCTTGGTTGTTTTTTCTGGAATGAAGTCAGCATATAGAATTTGTGACTTATTTGATAGAAGAGCAGATAAACTTTCACACATTGTCCTCTTTAGTCACAGATATTTTATCTGCTTTTATTTCATATTATACTGTCTATAGCCTTGGATTTTTCTTTCTGTACACTGTAAATTTATGATTTGTTATTGGATAAATGGTTCTTTTGAATTCTGACCTTCAAGACATAATATGAGGAAATAAATATTTTTAAAAACAGTATTTTCTAAGTGAGGATGTGTGTTACTGGAAGACTGTTCAATGTTTGATGTGATGCCATACCTGTTACGTGCCCTATTGCTTTTATTCTTAGCATTATCAATTTTAAGATACACCTTCAATTTAACAATGGCTTTTGGAGAATAAAGAAACATTATCACATTAAATAGACCTGTAATTTACAAGGTACATTTGGACTTAAGAAATAAGGAAAGAATTGGGAAAATGTGACAGCATGAGAGTTGGTGTATGCTAATTATTAGATGTCCTGGCTCTGTGATCAGGTATACCTGGGCTTGTGTGCAACTCTGCTGTTTATTATCTGGATGACATTCTCACTGTGCCTCAGCTTCTTCATCTATAAAAATTGCTATTGTAACACCCATCTTTTATTACTATTACGAGAATTGAATGAGGTACTGTGCCTGGTAATCAACCAGGTAGTGGTGGTATAGTGATTCTGGTAGCAGTTATTGATAATATTATTGCAGAAACTTGGTGTCAAACACTAGAGTTCTAGTGGAAATATGTTTATATGTACTCTAATAAAAAATATAATTAAGTCTGTTAGCTAGTGAATAAACTGTGGAGATACTTCTTCAGTTTTGCTTCTTGAGTACTTCCTCCTTGGGTGGGTGTGCCATATTTCCTATTCTAAATTTAATGGAGTCACATTCTTTACCCCTAAAAAGCATTTTTTTTTAAACTTACAACCTTAGGAAAACATATTTGGTTACTCTGAAAATGATTTTCTTCATTGTGAACAATGAAGATTGCAGTAGAAATTTATTTTCAAAGTAAAACCAGTTGAGCCCAGTGACTTTTTGGTACATTGATTCTCCAAATTGACTGTGCCCAAAAGGAGTTCCATTGTGGTCATCAGAAACTATTACCATTTACTAACCCATCTAACCTGTAATGAGTTGGGTGAGGGCTTGAATTGTTTCCATCCTCCTTGATGGTATGGAAATTACAGAGGCAAAAGCCATGTGCAGAATTGCCTCAATATGGAGTAAAGAATTGCTATATAACTCTTTTGCTGGTAGGTAGAACCTTGTATAGAAGAATCACATTCAGTCTTCTGATATCTTTTCTTACAAAATATGTAGAATTTCATTGAATACTGTTAGAGATAACTGTATTTCACTAGTTCCAAGTGTACACATTTCCCCCATGTCCCCCCACATTTTTATATTTTTATTTTTATATTTATTTATTTTTTTGGAGATGGAGTTTCTCTTTTGTTGCCCAGGCTGGAGTGCAATGGTGCGATCTCAGATCACTGCAACCTCTGCCTCCTGGGTTCAAGTGATTCTCCTGCCTCAGCCTCCCGAGTAGCTGGGATTATAGGTGTGCACAACCACGCCCAGCTAATTTTTTTGCATTTTTAGCAGAAATGAGGTTTCACTATGTTAGCCAGGTTGGTCTCTAACTCCTGACCTCAGGCGATCTGCCTGCCTCGGCTTCCCAAAGTGCTGGGATTACAAGCATGAGCCACCACACCCAGCCTCATTTTTATGTTTTTAAAATCAGTTATACTCCTTACAATCCATGACATCCACCGTTGGCCAGGTGACAGTTAACATATAGTTGTTATTTGCCTGTACATGAGTGAACTTGGTCATAACTCTCTGTATTGTTGTCAGTTCAGCTGAATTGTGTGTATTATTGTTGTTACAAGAATTGGGTTCACTTGCCATTTAACATGTCTTCAAAAATACATGTTAGAATACCTTGTGATTTGATGTTAAAATGACATACAGAAGTGGGCCATAGCTTGTATATGAGTAAAGCAGATATTCATTATAGAAGACACAATTGCAATTCCTTGTTTCTCGCAAAGCCATAATCAAGTACTTTATTGTGCCTACAAAAAGAAAATACGTAAGATAAAGCTGTGCTGTATTTTTGTCACTGAGATCCTTGTCACATAAAAAGCATTGCCTATCACATGCCAAGCCAAAAAATAAAAACCAGCATTAAAACTTGCAAGATGGGCTGGGCACGGTGGCTCACACCTGTAATCCCAGCACTTTGGGAGGCCGAGGTGGGTGGATCACTTAAGGCCAGGAGTACGAGACCAGCCTGGCTCAACATTTAAGAGAGACCCCGTCTCTATTAAAAGTACAAAAATTAGCCAGGCATGGTCGTGCACACCCATAATCCCAGCTACCTGGGAGATTGAGACAGGAGAATTACTTGAACCTGGGAGGTGGCGGCTGCAGTGAGCCAAGATTGCACCACTGCCCTCCAGTCTAGGCAACAGAGACTCTGTCTCATTAAAAAAAAAAAAAAAAAAAAAAAAACCACTTGGAAGATGGGTGTCAGTGGCTTGGACGAGTATCTCTGAAGTTCTCTTAAGAAATGCTATATTCCTAACATTCTTGATGATGCAAGAATTGAAATTATGCAGAAGTGTGATTTTATTTGAAGTAATTCTGAAGCGTAAGATGTTTTAGAAATACATCAATCAATTTATTTTGCTTACTTGCATTTACATTTTCCGTTTTACGTGGGCATAAGATTCTATGCCCAGTGTCCGAGAGTTCTTTTGGGAAGTATAACGTAAAACTTTTAAGTGATAAAAGATTTTGATAGTTTAATTGGTGGTGTTTTTATTTTTGGTGATGTATCTCATCTGGTGTATTGCTTCAGCGACTTACTAATTTGTTGTTGATACTATAAAAGTAATTCTTGATGTCATTATTTTAGGTGCCTAATGGATAAGAACTTCGTTAGGATTGGGAAATGGTTTGTCCGACCCTACGAAAAGGATGAAAAGCCAGTCAACAAAAGGTGAGCCTTTAGAATGCTCTTGGCTTTTTGGTTTCTTTGGCCTTGTGGGTGGGAGAACAGCTTATTGATTTTATTTATTTCCTAATAATATTAGTAGTTTAGATATATTCAAATAGATTCCTGGATCACAGTGTTCTTAAATACTATATTATTAAATTTATATTCAATATTAAAGATTGATTAGAAAGGTGATTGCCAGTATACTCATGTTCAAACACATATTACTATACTATTTGGAATTGAAATAATCTGTTTTGTTATTTTCCATTTTCCTTCCTCATCTTTGACTTTTTTTTTTTGAGGCCAGGTCTTACTCTGTCACCCAGGCTGGAGTACAGTGGCACCATCTTGCTCACTGCGGCCTCAACTTCTCAGGCTCAGGTGATCCTCCCACCTCAACCTCCCAAGTAGCTAGGACCACAGGTGTGTGCCACCACACCTGGCTAATTTTTTGTATTTTTGGTAGAGATGGGATTTTGCTGTGTTGCCCAGGCTGAGCTCGAACTCCTGAGCTCAAGCCATCCGCCCGCCTTGGCCTCCCAAACTGCTGGGATTATAGGTGCGAGCCATTGCGCCTGGCCTCATCATTAATTTTTTAAAAGTGTTATATGGCATAAGTTTAAATACAATGAAGACATGGTGACAATTTTTGTGCAATTCGTTGGTGCCCCTTAAAGAAGATCAACACATCCTTGACGATTGTAAAACCAGAACTGTGAATTACTTTCCTAAACAATCCTAAACTTGTAGCCATCATGTGTGTGTGTTTAAATGCAGTCCTTGATACTATACAGACATGGAATTTTAGATCAGTCACACCAGAAGCTGAAAACAGAACCCTCAAAATTTAAAATTTACTTCGGCTACCTCTGAATGTAGCATACACATAGTTGGAATCATAAGTTGATGGTGAATATTCATTATTGATGAGCATGGTATTCAATTTAGATTCTGTTTTATTATCAGTGTACTTGCCCTAAGTGTCCCAGGTACTGGGTGCAGATTAGAGCCCGTAAGCCTTACATAGTAGTTTTAAGATTAGGCCTTTTCTTTTGGTTGCAAAATTTCATCTGGAAACTCCTGCCTCATTAGGAACCTTTGCTTGCTTAACTTTCCTAGTTTCTAGCAGAGACTTAATTAGTAGTCTTCTCACTCAACCTGTCTGCCTTAAATCTTTAATGAAATGGTTGTGGAATCTTCTCATTAACCAAACATGATTTATGAAAATTTTCAAAGCAGATAAATTAGGGACCGGAAGTTTTCTTTGTCAAATCACCATAAACTTTTTTGAAGCATTTTCGCTTTTCACTACATTCAAAATCCTTTAAAAAGTAGCAATGTGTATGGATGTGTAAAAGTTTGATTCTGTTTACAGATATTTTGACTGATGAAATGGGATTTTTTTTCCATATATATATGTATATTGATTCGGCTTAACTAATGTGTTTCATGGGTTTTTACTTTTATTTATTTTTACTTCTTTTTTTTTTTTTTGAGACAAGGTCTTGCTTTGTTACCCAGGCAGGAGTGCCAGTGGCGTGATCTCAGCTCACTGCAACCTCTGTCTCCTGGGTTCAAGTGATCCTCCCACCTCAGCCTCCCAAGTAGCTGGGACTGTAGGCCCACACCAGCATACCCAGCTCATTTTAAAATTTTTTGTAAAGACAGGGTTTTGCCATGTTGGCCAGGGTGGTCTTGAACTCCTGAGCTCAAAGCAGTCCGCCCACCTTGGCCTCCCAAAGTTCTGGGGATTACAAGTGTGAGCCTTTGGTTTTTAGTTTTAATCTTAGCATTCTCCTTAAATTTACAGAGGACTTAAATTTAAGTTTTTCTGAGGTGTTTAAGACTCTGAGGAGTTAAATATGGAGTGTTTTAGTCCAGTGACCTTCTTTATCATTCTGAGTGCATCTGTCCATGCCTAGCATGGATTGTGTCACTGGTGAGTTAACTGAGCTAGTCATAAAATATCTTTAGATCATAAAATACAGGATGATTTGACAGCCACTGGGGATGAAGAGGAAATGTAGCTACAAAATAGGGATTGAAGGAGTATCAGTTCATATGTTAATAGTAAAAAATAATGTTAAAAAGTCAAATATAGTTATCAGCCAATTTTATATGGAGTTTGTATATCTTTCCACTCATTTAGGCTCCAAAAATCTTCATAACTTTAGCAAACCTGATGTAAATAATACATGTAATGTATTCGGGAATTTGATTCAATATAAGTGGGAGGCTGCTGATATCTGAGCACTGTGATTGAATGAATTTTAGACTTTATATTCATGATTGAATATGGGACTTTGTTTTCCTACAGTGCAGAAATGTAAATTATTTTGAAATAGTATTTCAGAAAAGCTTAACAATTAGAAAATTTAAACCAAAGATGAATTTAAAAATTGGCATTTGCTTTAATAAAACTTTATTAGGTATGATGACCTTTTCCTCCTTTTATTCTCTGAGTGGAAAATAGAGCCTCTTGGTAGATGTTGAAATAGGATCTCAGTAGTCATGTCTGAGATGGACAGTTTTAAATGGACAGTCATGCTGTGGAGCAGAGCATTTAGCATTAGAAGAGAATTGGGTTCACATCTTATTATTCCACTTGCAAGTTAGATTTTGGACAAACTTTATCTCAGCTGAACTTTGATTGTTATTGAGTTGAAAATCATAATGTCTTAAGAGGGTTATAGTGAAGATTAAATTAGATAATTTATGTGGCAGTTTATAATTTAGTTGAGAGAAAGTAGAAATGAATTAAATTAATTTTTCTTAAGTTTAATTGTGTCTTTTTTGGTACATTGGAACAGATCTGTTTAGTGACTAATGGAGAGGAAAACCTGTTGCCCAGTGCTAAACAAATTAAATGTACCAATTTATATTTCAGAAAAGCTCTTATTTCTAAGTATAGTGTAATACTAGCATATAGTATCTATATATAATACCTATAATCCTAGCATATAGTGTATATGATATATATGCTATATAGATATATATGCTATGTAGATATACTATCTATTTGCTAGGATTACTAGCATTACTGATTATTAATATTACTGATTTGTCATACTGCATATTTTAGATATTCTAATCATGGTGAAAAAAATACTGATGAATGAGTTCTTCCTGTTGGAATAATAGCATATGATTTTTTGTGCTATAATTTCTTTCTGTACTCCTTTAAAGTTCTTGTGCTATGATTTCATTTACTAATGGACTCCTAAAAGAGTTCTTAATGTTTGATATGAGTTGATGTTCATGAGAATTCTAAAATAGATTATTTATATATTATATATTAAATATATGTATTTGATTAGGTAGTTTTAGAAACATAGAAATTCATTCAATATAATTTTTTCTCTGTATTGACATCTTTTGTTATTCATATCCTTGGGAAAAGATTAAGTAGAAAAGACAACTTTGGATTTGCCCTCAAGAGTGGTGACAAACTAAAATCAAACATACAAAATTTCTGTTTTCTGAGGTCTGTGTTGAACTTGAAAAAAAGTTTTTGCATTCAGAATATGTTCTAAAACAAACCAGTGAAAAATAAATTCTTTTAAAATCATTTGGAAATTATTCCAATCATGCAGGTTCTCTCTGTTGGGAAGGCATTTGTTTTCTAATTTAATTTCAATCCACATTTTATTACTGGAGATTTTGAAATCTATATACTTTAGTCTTTGAATGTCATTTTTAGCAAATAGTTTATTGCCCTCAATAACAGTGGGCCTTTGATCTTTTTTGGTATCAGGTATACAGAAGCTAAGTTAACTTGCTAATTCATTTTTCTGGGTTAGTTTGCTGTCACTGACTCTTGGGCAAACCTACTCTGCTCTTGGGTGATAACTCCAGAGAGCATCACATGTTTTCAAATATTCTAATTACTTTTTTATGTGCTGATAGCACATGTGCACATACACCCCCACCACACGTACACCCATACACACTGAAATATATTACTTTATGGTTTTTGTCTTTTCTCCTCTTAACTCTGGACTTTTTAAAACTTCTTTTTTATTTTCTTACATTACCTAACATACATATTTAAGAAATGTAAATACATTTTTTGATTTAATAGCAAAGCGTGTATTTTGTGTAGCAATACATTATTAGCTCATACCAGAAATGTTTTGATGTAGGAGAACCATATTTAGCATTTTGAAACTTTCATTTCCTTTCCTTTCTTATCCTCCCCTTTATCTCCTCACAGATAACAACCTGGTACTCCATTTTCTGAATTAATTTGCTATCACTGACTCACGGGCAAACCTGCCCTGCTCTTGAGTGGTACGCCTTCTCTCCATCCTCCTCTTTCTCCCCAAACTCTATTATAGCCCAGTCATCTGTGTTATTTAGCTTGTAGAGGTGCCCAGACAAGAAGGCAGTGAATGGTTCCCTAGTCTAGAAGGTGAGCAGACACTTCAAATGTGAACGGTAAAACAAGCCTCTTTCTAGTGTCTAGAAAAATGAGAACAGTAGCTATTTGTAATTTTTTCTCTATTCCTCATAAATTTACTTTGCACATGTGGTGCCTATCTGTTAACAAGGGCTTGCTGATGGGAAATCCATAGATAAATATTAATGGGACAGTTTGGACTTATGTAATCATGCATAATAGTTTTACAGCTTTTTTTCTTGTAGCTCTGTAAAATATTTAGTAATTTTCTGTGAGTCTATCTAGGGAGTTACAGTATTCTGCCATTTGAATATATTTGGGGATTGTGTGAAAAGTGAGAAGAGGGATGAAGTTAGAGTCTTGGCGATCATCAACTTTTTTAAAATGGGTAGAAAAACAAGAATACATAAAGGAGACTGAAGAGTCTACTGGAAATGAGAACCAAGAGAGACTGGTGTTACCAGAACCATGGAATTTTAAAGTTTCAAGATTGATCAGCTGTGTCTGCCATAGAGGCATGTAAAACATGTACTGTAAAGACTATTAGATTTGGCAATTATGTAGTCATGGTGACTATAACATGGGCAGTTTCAAGTGGTGAAATTCCGATAGCAGCAGCTTGCATTATAAATGGTAGTTGAAGTGAAGATACTGAATGTAGAGCTCTTGCCATATTTTTTACAAGTAGCTGCAAAACACAAAACTGTTGATTCCAGGAAGGAAGCAGACAAACACTTAATAAGGGCTTGTGATAAAGCTTAATAGTAGTAGCTATAATTTTTAAAAGTATTTTCCGTGTACCAGGTACTTTGCTCTGTAGTTTCATAAACATATATAGGGGAATGTTAAATTGAAAGACCACTTCAACCAGAGGCGATGATAGTTAAATACAGTATTTGCTTTCTAGCTAACTCTTCTAGTTTTTTCTTTTTTTCTTTATACCTTAAAAGAAGTTATGACTGTTAGTTTTTATTTTTCATTTGTGCTATTAGTGGTCTAAACAGTATATGTCAACATTAATTACTGATTTTTACACTTTAAAGTAAAATATATTTAAATATATGCTATTTTCAAGAATGATTGAAAATACCTTATAGTAAAAGATATACCTTGTTTTTAAAATTCTTTTTTATAGTAGAAGATTTACCTGGTTTTTAAATTCTTTTTTATAGTAAAAGATATGCCTTGTTTTTAAATTTAATTTAATTTTTTTTTTTTTTTTTTCTTGAGACAGAGTTCCACTCTGTCGCCTAGACTGGAGTGCAGTGGTGCGATGTCAGCTCACTGCAACGTCCCCCAGGTTCAAGCAGTTCTCCTGCCTCAGCCTTCCAAGTAGCTGAGATCACAGGCATGCACCACCACGCCTGGCTAATTTTGTATTTTCAGTAGAGATGGGATTTCACCTTGTTGGCTAGGCTGGTCTCGAACTCCTGACCTCAGGTGATCCACCTGCCTCGGCTTCCCAAAGTGTTGGGGTTACAGGCGTCAGCCATGACACCTGACCTATACCTTGTTTTTTAATATACTGGAGAGATTGAGAGAATACCATTATTGTAATTCCTTTTTATATTCCGGCTAGATAACTGAAACCAAGCCCGAAACAAATCTCTCCTTGTTCAGTAGACCATTCATCCAGAAATATAGATGATTTTCCATTAACTATTTGACCTTGTGGGACTTAGCGAATCCCTTGGGACTTCAATTTTAGCATTTATTTCTAAATTGTCCTTTAGCTTTCAGATTCTCTGATTCTCTAAGTGAAGTGAATTTGGTGAAGTCTGGACATGTCTTATCCATGTATGTCTCTGTATATATCCAGATCTTTCATTCTTTTTTTCTCTACCACTTAGGGCGTGTTGCCTTCGTGGTATTTACTTCTGCTATAAGCAGAAAGTAACTCCTGTATTCACCAATGCGGGAGATTTGATTCCATTCTTCCCAAAAGTTGGAAAATTTTAAAAGAACATGTTTGTAGAGAGGGAAGGATTGTGTTAACTCGAGTAACGATATTCATAGTCAGATTAAGAAATGGAAGGGGAAATTGTAGGTACCAAATGGGAGTTGAGGTGTTAATTTCAGTTTTTATTACAGAGGTGACCACCTTTTCACCTTTGCTTAGGATGTTTTAGCCAAAAGCCACTTACCCTGTTGGAAAGAAAGTCAGTTGAAGCTTCAGAGCATGTATGAATAAAGGTTCAAAGTTTAACCTTTTAGTAGCATGAGGGAAGTACTGTTCAGTTTACTCATATCTCAGCCTCATTTAGGATGTTGTTCCTGGTATGTTTTTCTGACCAAATAATAGACTGAGCCTAAGTACCATAGAATGATATTGCAGTATATCAACTAGATCATTGTTACAGATTAATGAAATGGATTACTCTAGAAGTTGACTACATTTTAAAAAGGAATGTTTTATCCTCTGCTTTGTAAATGTAGCTAAATTCAGCATACTTCGCTGAAGTATCTTAGAATTTAGAGAAAGTGTAAAAATGAATATGCCTGGAAGGTTGTTTCCATTCCTTTTTCATGGCATCTCAGTAACATGGGGGGAATTTTATGGCAAGTTAAAAACAGACTTGTCTGAGGGAAATGACTGCTCCTATTTTTTGCTGTTACTATATTTTTTCATTTCCACATTTATTTTGTATTTACAAAATGAGAAAACAGTTCATCTGTGTAGGCGAGAGGGGAATGTTGTCTTAATTTTAATTTGGAAAATTTCAGCTGTAGTAAGTATAAATTAATTTTCCAGTGTGGCTTATTATTACTTATGAATTCCTGTTATAGTCTACCATATATTTCTGCCACCTGTATTATTAATCCTAAAAGGATACTTATGGTATGTTTTCAGACTGAACCCATTGGTTTAATAATATCAAATGGTTGTTTAGATGATATCATCCTTTTCATTTCCATTTAGTTTCTGGTTTATATAATTATAGTCAAGATTTAGTGAAATTCGCCGGGTGCTGTGGCATATGCGTATAGTCCTAGCTATATGCATATGCCATAGAGACTGAAGCGGGAGGATTGCTTGAGTCCAGGAGTTCAGGAGTTCAAGTCCAGCCTGGGCAACACAGTGAGATACCATCTTTATAGAAAAGAATTTAGTGAACATTACTGTGGTGTGGACATAAAAGAAGGCAGATTTTGAAAGAAGATTGAAATAACTGGAAAGTGTATATTTTATTTTCGATATTGTCATTTTCAGTTCCATAATTTCCATTGGACCTTTTTTATCATTCCATTTCTCAGCTGTCATTTTGTATTTGTTTATTCATTGTGAGCACTTTTCCTTTATGTCCTTAAGCTACTTACAATAATTGCTTACAGATTTTTGCTACTAAAAAAATCTGGATTTTCTCCATTGGTTTTGTTTTCTCTTGAATATGGGTTAGATTTTTCTTGTTTTTTTTCATATGTTGAATAATTTTGAATTATATTCTGAACACTGATATAGTGTGGAGACTCTGGATTTTGTTATGTTTGAACATTGTTAATTTGGCCTTTTCTTTTTTTTTCTTTTTTAAGCAAGGAGTTAACTTTGGCTGAATTCAGACTCCAGACTATTGTCTCTTTTGTGGTGGGCTTCTTTTATCCTAGGGTTTCTCAGCCTTGGCACTGTTGATTCATGGGCTGGATAATTGTGGTGAGAGCTGTCCTGTGCATTGTAGAGTGTTCAGCAGCATCCTTGATCTCTCCCTACCGGATGCCAGTCACACCCTTCTCCCTCAGTCGTGACAACCCAAAATGTCTCCAGATAGTTCCAGATGTTCCTTGGGAGGGCAAGTCACCCCTGGTTGAAAACCACTGTTTTAGCCTTCCCAGGCTTTTGAGAGCCTGCACCATGCAGTAATTTAGGAGTTGGCCAGAGATTTGGGCAGTTTGTGTCTCTGATTCTCTTCCTTCCAGAATTTCTGTTCTAGCAGCGGTGGGCTCTTTAACTCAGTCCTCTGGTTCTTTGCCATTAAGACTCAAGGTGGGGTTTCTGTCAGTTTTAGCTATTGTGGTTCAGTCTGCCCTATGCTACAAACTGTTTAAAAAGGAGGGTGCAGGGGTAGGTGGACACTATCATGAGAATGAGGATGATTGATTCAGTGCCATTTCCTCCTCCTGGTGGTAAACTCTTGCCCCCCCCCCCAGGATCTGCCTGCATTGCGTATCTCAGGTTTTTGCAGTTTTAAATATCTTCTTCAGAATTTATGGTTATTTTTTTAAAGGGAGTGTCGTGTTGGAGTGGAAGGAACTAGTTTGTACTACTGGGAGGGGAACCTGATATGTATTTTAGGATGTAAAACTTTGCGTACCATCCTTTGTCAAGGAGGGTATCATCTTTTAAAAAATGTATAGACATAAAAGATCTTTATTATATATTTTGAGTTAACATTTATATAAAACCTTTTCCTGATGCACTTTTAGTGTTCTATACAAATGTTTCTTAACAGCCCTTATGAACTTTTTTTGCAGAATGAGGTAGGATGATGAGAAATGAGACAGACCAGTAAGAGGAAGAAAGGTCTGGGAGGTGAGCAAACAAGGCTGAAAGGCAGATGATATGATTGTAAGGGGAATGGAGGCGATTGAGGGACGGCTGCCTGTGTGGTTCGTAGTGTGCTGTTAGTAAATGGGGTCCTTTCTTTGAAAAGTGTGATCACGCTTGGTAAAATTTTCTGACTGTGGCATCTGCGTAGCAACTTGGCACCAGGGGGAAAGCATTACAGATTAGAGTTAGATTTCAGAACATTTCTCTTTCAACAAGAATATTCATTTCTGAAAAGATGCTTAAGAATACAGTTTCATACTGTTGCTTTTGGTTGACTTTACATATTTTTTTCTAACATTTTTTTTCTCATTAGTTTAAGGAAGCAATTTAAAATGTTAATTAAAAAGATTATATGCATAAATTCTATTAAACTTAAAATTACTCACCTTAAGCTTGCCTTTTTTGTAGATGAATCTTGTGGGATGGAATAAGATAGCATAAATGAAGTAGCTAATACAGAACCTAACATCTGGTTGTTGTGTAATGGTAGCTATTTGCCATTATTAGTGAAACTGGTGGTAGTAATATTTAGAAAAAAATAAGGATTTTTTTATGATTTTGGTAATTTCTTGTATTAGAGGAAGCTTGCCAAATATTTATGAATCAGTTTTTATTTACACAGTTTACATTAAATAAGGTAGGTATTTCTACTATAAATCTTTCTACATAAGGGCAGTATAAGAAATGTCATATCGTATACTGATTTTACCGCTAAAATAATGACATCAGCTATTTTCTAATTTTAAAGAAGTAGTCTTGCCAAATGTTTGAAATCACCATGATTTTGGTATGAATTTGAAAATATGGTATTTACTAGCATTGTGGTTCTGTTGCTATCCTTTTATGGAGTGAAAGGAAAAATTTTTGAAAATGTGTAATGTATATTATAACAGTATAACTATTTGTTGTGGAGTGTTAAAGGATATTATAAAAATAAAGCTTTTAAGTATGGTTTGTAGAAATTATTAGATCTATCTCTCAGAACCTGTCTATTAAGTGTGGCTGCATGCTTCATTTAGGATTTTATTAACAGTTGTATAAGATTGAAGTATAACAGCTTGATATTTATGGTTAAAGAATATCATGGGCTGGGCACAGTGGCTCATGCCAGTAATCCTAGCACTTTGGGAGGCCGAGACAGGCAGATCACTTGAGGTCGGGAGTTTGAGACCAGCCTGACCAACATGGAGAAACTCCATCTCTACTAAAAATACAAAATTAGCTGGGTATGGTGGTGCATGCCTGTAATCCTAGCTACCTAGGAGGCTGAGGCAGAAGAATCGCTTGAACCCGGGAGGCGGAGGTTGCAGTGAGCCAAGATCGCACCGTTGCACTCCAGCCTGGGCAACAAGAGCGAAACTCCATCTCAAAAAAAAAAAGAAAAGAAAAAAAAATATCATGGAAAACTGAGTGCTAAATTAAAATACTAAATATTATGGAAACGGTGGAGCTGCCTCCTTGATAGAATGTCAGGTCTGTTGTTGTCTTCTACCTGCGTCTCTTGACTTGTAGTTTCTTTTGTCTCAGATCACTCTGCCCTTGTATATACTTTGGTTAGACTACTTTTGGTGAAGCACTGTCCAACAGAAGAACATAATGTGTGTCAGTTGTGTAGGGATCGCCCAAGCATTGTCTAGCGTTTTTGCTCCCCAGCAGAAGCCATTTTATCCAGCCAGAGTTGCCCTTCACAATTCTAGCTTAGTCTAAACTCATTTTCTCTTTGCTCATATTCTCTCTCTCCCACCCACTCTGTCTTCCCTGGCAATTCAAGTTAAATTCCATCTCTCTTCTTGAGTTGCTCCCCTGAAATAACATTTCTAACTGTTTGTTGTGGCATTTTACATCTAAATTTATTAATAGCATGTTTATTCTGCTGTTCTTAATGTCGTGTGTGTGTGTGTGTGTGAGATTTTAGTCTTCTCTTGAATTCATACTATAGAAGATGAGAATTTAGTCTTTCTCCTTTCCCCATTCCTACATTACTCCTAAATTGAATCTTTAATATAGAATCATTTATTTTAGTTTCCAGTATACATCATAATTTTACCTTTTTTTCTAGTCAAGATCTATAATTCCCAGCACAAAAGGTATGATAGGTTGGGTTGAACTGAATAGTACATGCTTTTCCTTTGTAAATCTGTTTCATATGCTTTAGGATCAAAGTGGTAAATGAGGTTTGAAAAGTAACAAAACAAAAATTGAGTTATGTCATTAAAATAGAAATAGTGTCTTCACCATTCTTGATGTTAAAAGATGATCTTTTAAACTACATTTTATAGTTGGGTTAAGATCTTTTGATTCTTATAATAATTGGTTTCGTGTGGTTATTTGTCAGTGTTATTCATTATTGAGTGGTTTGAGCAATTGGGCTGTTTGTGACCCTTATTTTAGTATGAGTATTTTTTAATAGGAAGCCTACAGTACTGTTGGACTTTGTCCCCTGTCATGCTGGATTGTGAATTGCGATTCTTGTAGTAGAAATAGCCTCAACACATTTTGAGATCTTAAACGTGCTTCATATATAAAGTAGGAATTTGCACACAGAGGACCCTAGAGGGAACATTGTTAGGCAACATTTGAGGGATAATTATGTACTCCTGAAATTGAGTAGTATTGTTTATTTAGTGTTAACTGGTATTGAGAATGTAGAAAAATAAAGGGACATCACAGTATATGTAATTGAAAACAGTTGGCTAAAAGTATTTCCATGTTAACTGAGATTTTAAAAAAATGACTAGCTATATAGGGGGTACTTTTCACTAAAAGAAAATTGGGCTGTTGGCTGGTAAATTTTGGTATTTGTCCCTGTGATTTAAAACATCAATTTCAGTGTAGCATGTCATCTCCCCACCTTTATTTCTTCTTCTTCTTTTTTTTTTTTGGCGACAGAGTGCTGCTCTGTCACCCAGGCTGGAGGCTGGCGGCTCACTGCAACCTCCACCTCTTGGGTTCAATCCATTGTCCTGCTTCAGCCTCCTGAGTAGCTGGGATTACAGGTGCATGCCACCACGCCCGGCTAATTTTTATATTTTAGGATTTAAGCTTTATATCAGAAAATAGTTTACCTCTTCCACATAACTTTTTTTCTGCTAATGATTTGTTTTGTTCTTGAATAAATAGTATTTCTGGGCTTTAATTTCACTATTGAAAAAAATCACACTCAACTAGAATTCTTTAGTGAAAGAAACAAGACATTATGATTTCTCTTAACAATATGTGAAAACAGAAAAATTGGGATTGTATATACTTTTACGTTTTCAACTTTACCTGCAGCCCTTACCCCTTCTCTGAAAGCATATACTACTGACTTGAACACGTGAGTGTGCTCAAGTAGTAGAATGAATATGTACCGTCGTGCATTATTCCTTGATGATTTCAAGCATGTTTTGTGGGTTCAAAAAGGTAAGTTACCAAAAGACACTTTAATAGTGGAAAGGCTCACCCTTTTCCCCAACCCGTAGAACCACATGGTGCTAAAATTACCCAGTAAAAAATTGATAAAATCATTAAGTACATTTCAAACTAGAGGATTCTTCCTTTGAGGAATATTACACTGGTAAGTTTGAACATGGCTCAGTGTTTGAAGTACAATACAAGGTATGCTCTGTAGATGATGCAGAACCAAGAGTTCTGTATTTGTGCTTTGACTTGCTGTAAAATTCAAGCATTACATGTTTCAGAGCTCTTTTAATTCTTCTGGGTACATCATTGTGTAGTCTTCATTTGAGACATTGGCATCCTGTATATTTGATCTCCTTTAAGGAGGAATGCAGTACCACCTGTAACTCCTTTAAACATGTCAGGCATTTTCAGAAGCAGTTGAAGGTACTGAGGGACCAAGTTGTAACTGAGGCTAGGGTGATGCCAGGTACAGGGAGGCAGAGGAACGGGCCAGTTGTCCTGATCCACACGATAAATACTCAGAATTCTACATTTTTAACTCAAGAATTATGACTTTTTGTACATGCAGCATTTTCAGGATGTGATGAACGTATGCATTATTACGAGTTTTCCTGGTGGACCTGAATTTGCCAACCAATAGCCTGCTCCTTTGAAAATAAATGGCAGACGTTTGTTGTGCAGATTTGTTTGTTTTTTCTCTTCCTTGAGGCATAGTCTCGCTCTGTCTTCCAGACTGAAGTGCAGTGATGCGATTTTGACTCACCGCAGCCTCCATACCGGGTTCAAATGATCCTTGTGCCTCAGCCTCCCAAGTAGCTGGGATTATAGGCATGTACCACCATGCCTGGCTAATTTTTGTATTTTTAGTAGACAAACAGTTTCACCAGATGGCCACGCTGGTCTCGAACTCCTGGCCTCAAGTGATCCACCCACCTCGGCCTCCCAAAGTGCTGGGATTACAGATACGAGCCACCACGCCTGGCCTGCACAAGATTAAATGAGATAATAGATGTAAATAACTGAATGAATGACTAACTCTTTGAAAGCCTGTTTCATAAATTTTTCTTGGTTCTCATAGTACCTTATGCAGTTTTATGAGTCAGACCTATCAACTTGACAAAATGAAATGATCCTAATTTACGGATAGTAGTGTGTAACATTTTATTAATCCTTTTTCAAATCATTTGATGTTGTTTACATATATTCAGGTCTTTTGTTCTGTAAATCATTCATTGAAAGCAGATGGTGGAACTTCCATAACATTCCCTCCTTTAGACCAAATGTTTTCAGAGGTTTGACTTTGGTCTTACATTCACATGTAGTTGTAAAGAGGCCTTTTGACTGTTAGACCCACTACAAGTGTGGTAGTCCATTTTCAGTATTTCATGCATGATATGCAGTTCTCTTTATTTTTTTCTTTTTATAGTTTTAAAAATGTGGATTGCTTCATGAATTTGCATGTCATCGTTGTGCAGGGGCCATGTTAATCTTCTCTGTATGGTTCCAATTTTCGTGTATATGCTTCTGAAGCGAACAAGAGGAAGTTCTAAGTAGTGCTGAGCCAAGTATCTTTAATAAGATGAGAGAGCAACTCTGGGTAATAAAGGAGGCAGCCTAGGTGAAAAGCGACCCAGAAAGAAGTGGATCCAGAGTCAGTTACCAGATGTGGAAAGAAGCAAGTTCCTTACAAACCACCAACACTTCTAGATTTTTTTTCTCATTTGGATGGACATGATTCAGTACATATAGAGACATATTTACTCATTTGCTTTTTACTTTGCTCCCTCCTCACCTGTTCCTCATAAGTATACCCCCAAAGTGAAAGTTTTTCCCCTTCTTCTCCCTTGTTAGGCACATTTGTCACTTCTGTAGCTTCAAATGAAAAGAGTGATCTAGATAAGAATGTTTGACATGAAGTAAAAAAAAATTAGAAAGAATAAGTGGAAAATTGAGAGTAAAATAAGTTGTTATCTCTATATTTAGTTTACTGGCATAGTCTGTCATTGGAAGTAACTAATTATACAAATATTGCCATTTATTCTTTTGTCCTTAGCCCTCTATTTAATGAATAGTACTAAAATGTTTCTTTGGAGGGAATTTAATTCTATATCACTCCCTCATTCTTTTTTTAAAACTTGCATTAATAGCACTTTTTAAAAAAGAATGTGTTCATAGATCATCCCAAACATTTAAACAAGTCTATTGTGTATTTTTCTGATTATAAAAGGATCAAATATATTTATTATTTTTTTGAGACAGAGTTTCATTCTGCTGCCCAGGCTGGAGTGCAGTGGCAGGATGGCAGCTCACTGCAGTCTCAACTTCCTGGGCTCAGGTGATCCTCCCACCTCAGTCACCTTAGTAGCTGGGACTATAGGCGCATGCCACCATGCCTGGCTAATTTTTGTATTTTTTGTAGAGACAGGGTCTCATGTTTCCTAGACGGGTCTCGAACTCAAGTGCCTTGGCCTTCCAGAGTGCTGGGATTACAGGTGTGTGCCACTGTGCCCAGCCTGAATATATTTATTAAATGGTAGAAAATATAGAAAACCATATAGACTTACAAGATAGTTGGATTATATTCTAACATATAGATATATCCACTATTTAAATACAGGAGTATGTATAGAATCTTTTTTTATGCCATACTTTGTATTTTCTTATATATACATTCCTCCAAAGTACTTGGTAATTAGTGAAATTTTAAAATTTTGGCTTTTAAAAATAGTTATTTCTAGATATACTAGAAAAGGACTTCAGCATTCTAAAGTACAGTTTACAAAAGGACAAAATTAGCATCCTAATGCAAATATAAAACATAATTGCCAAACATTTTTATAACTCATTAATTAGTGAGGGAACAGGTATGATGTTAGAAGCAGTTTAAGGAGCATTAGACTAGTTAGGACTTTATAAAAAATTTATAAAAGAATATAAGGATAGGCCAGGTGCGGTGGCTTAAGCCTCTAATCCCAGCACTTTGGGAGGCCGAGGTGGGTGGATCATGAGGTCAGGAGATTCAGACCATCCTGGCTAACATGGTGAAACCCCATCTCTACTAAAAATACAAAAAATTACCCGGGCGCTGTGGCAGGCACCTGTAGTCCCAGTTACTCTGGAGGCTGAGGCAGGAGAATGGCATGAACCTGGGAGGCGGAGCTTGCAGTGAGCCGAGATCGCGCCACTGCACTCCAGTCTGGGAGACAGAGTGAGACTCCGTCTCAAAAAAAAGAAAGGAAAAATATGGATAAGATTGCTGAGTTAGTTACAAAAGTGGTTAATGTCCTGAGGACTGCAAGCCATAATGGGCGCGCTCTGTTTGTCAGGACAGAAACTGTTCTTGCTGGCCACAAATCTACAAGTTAATGTAAAACCTCACTAAATTTGTGACCTTTAAAGAACAGTGAAATGTGGATTGTGCAAAGTATGTTCCCTTAAACCAGAAGTTCCTAAACTTGATTGTTTTTATAGTGCCCTAGGAATACCTTTCATGGTATTCCTAGGCCAAAAGAAATACTTAACAGTCCTAGTTACTAAGTCCAAATAATAAGTATTTATGTACTGTTTAAGCAAATAATGCACATACTACAATAAAACAATAAAATTTATTCTTAAATAGCTGCAGTTGCTTGTTAACAGGATGTGTATGCCTGTTGAGCACTGCACAACTCAAACCAAAGAATCAGGCTGGAAATCACTACTCTTGTTTTCTGTCTGCATTGATTTTACTTTGTATCACAGCTACCACCGAAAAACCAGTTTCACAAATATTTGACTTTATTGAAGGTAAATTAATACAGTCTAATATTGAAACTGTGAACTTGAGCTAGTAGTTTGCATGTTCTCTGACAGATGTTACTTTGTTTTCCTAAAAAATTTAGAATGTCCTTGTGGATCGCTTGAGCCCAGGAATTCGAGACCAGCCTAGGCAACATGGTAAAACCCTGTCTCTACAAAAAAAATACTAGTGTTAGCCATGATGGTACATGCTTGAAGTTCCAGCTACTTGGGGAGCTGAGGCAGGAGGATCACTTGAGCCCATGAGGTCAAGGCTGCAATAAGCCGTGATCCTGCCACTGCGCTCCAGCCTGGGTGACAGAGATCCTGCTGCAAAAAAATAAAATAAATAATAATAAAATGAAGAAAAAGGCTGGGTGCAGCAACTCATGCTCGTAATCTGAGCCCTTTGGAAGGCCAAGGCATGAGGATCCCTTGATCCTACCCTTGATCCTAGGAGTTCGAGACCAGCCTGAGCAATATAATGGGCCCCCCCATCTCCACAAAAGGTTAAAAAAAAGTTAGCTGGGCATGGTGGTGTGTGCCTGTAGTCCCAGCTACTTGGGAGGCTGAGGTGGGAGGACTGCTTGAGCCTGGGAGATTTGAGGCTACCGTGAGCTGTAATTACACTGCTGCCAGTCTGGGTGACAGAGCGAGACCGTCTCAAAAAAACCCACCACCGCCACCAACAACACAAATAAAACTGAGAAAAGTTATGTCTGACTTTTAAAATAATAATAATAATAATAATAATAATAATAAACCCACTACATGTTAACATAAATGACTATATTTTAACTAAAATAACTATGTTTTGAAACAAAATGTGGTAAGAATAATGGCACTGTTTTTGCAGATTTCTTTAATATCTGGCTTAAGTGAATACAGCTGTGTTGTAGTCTTTTGCCATCACAATTCCATGTAGCCTCTGGAAAACTCCACTGTACACTTGGAGGAGGAGTGAAAAAGACTAATAATGTCTTGATGTCATTCTGAAATAGTTTTGACCTGCTTCCTACTTGGAGTGGCATTTTATAGTCTTTTTTAAATTTTTAGTCTTTTTTATTCTTTTTTTTTTTTTTTCTTTTTCTTTGCTCTAGGATACATATCCTGAGATTTTATATTCTTAGACAATTTCAAAGTAGATGTGGTTTGTATGCATTTTACTTTTAGGAGGGGCGGGTGAACTTTTATTGTAATAAAGGACCAGATAATTAGTATTTTTGGCTTTATGGGGTACATGGGCTCTATCAAAACTAGTCAAGTCTCACATTGTACTGAGAAAGCAGCCATAGATGATATGTAAGCAAATACGCATGGATTGTTCCAGTAAAGCTTTATTTACAAGAAATGGGTGGCAGGATGTAATTTGCTTTGGGGTTATAGTTTGCTGAACTCTGCTCTTAAGAGGGATATTAGCGTTAAGACAAATTAAGTAATTAGCTGAGAACCATGCCCCATCTACAAAGTCTAGGATCCTGGATTTAAATTCAGGCCTTTCTAGTTTCATAAGCACTATTTTTTCACAGTTATTTATTCTGCTTTCACTAATAATGTTTATAAATTATATGTAAAAATGATTATGAATTATAAAGTGTTAAAATAATTCATCTCTACAAAATTGCATAGAGGCTGGCATTTATAATTGCCCAAGAAATGATTGAATGTTTGAGTCTTTATCATAATAAATCCTATGCACAGAAGAGCATTTTAATTTTTGTTTTCTTTTTTTTTTTTTTTTTGAGACAAAGTCTTACTCTGTCGCCAGGCTGGAGTGCAGTGGTGCGATCTCAGCTCACTGCAACCACCAGCTCCCGGGTTCAAGCAACTCTTATGCCTCAGCCTCCCGAGTAGCTGGGACTACAGTTAGGTGCCACCATGTGTGGCTAATGTTTTGTATTTTTAGTAGAGATGGGGTTTTACCATCTTGGCCACGCTGGTCTTGAACTCCTGACCTCAAGTGATCCACCCGCCTCGGCCTCCCAGAGTGTTGGGATTACAGGCGTGAGCCACAGCACCCGGCCAATTATTTAATTTACTAAAATATGTATACGTAAAAAATGTTTTCCTTTCAATAAATAAGCTATTCTGTTTATCATTTGGAATTGAAAATACATGTATATGGTACAAAATTTAGCAGCATAAAATGGTATAGGGTGAGAAAGTAAGTCGTCTATATCCACTGCCTGGCCATCCAGTTTTCTTAGTGTTAAACCCTATTGCCAGTTCATTTCCATCCTTTCAGAGATTAGTCTGTGCGTTATGTACACAAATGTGTATGTATATATTCCCTTTCTTATACAGATAGTATATCCAGTGGTATACATACTCTGCCCATTGTTCCATTCCTTTATTTTTACTTAATAGTTATGACATTCAGTCCGAGCATATGCATATATGACTGTCAACTGAAAGCAAGAAGATACTTTATATTTACTCTAAATACTTGTTCTACCTTATTTACTAATTTCCTAATATATGTGTTTTGTTATCTATATTCTGTGAGTAGCTCTTCTAACAGTAGTTTTTCACAAAGAAAAATGATCTTGCTTTGGCCATTAGTGGGCATGAGTAAAATAACTTTATGAAGTCCTGCCAAGGAACTCAGTATTATGAAGATAAGACATAAGCATTTAAAGCCATTAGAGGCAAGACACTGTTATAATTAGTATCTTGATCTGTTAAATAGATGGTAAGAAGGTGAAAACAGGTAGATACTGATATGGGCTCTAGTAAAGAAGAGATATTTATGAAGTTAAAGTTGATTTTGACAAGCCTGTAAGGTTTAGATGGCTTGGGTTGGAATCAAGAGGAGGGAAGCAGCAGTAAGAAGACACATGTCACCGTGGTGTCTCAAGGAAAGACTGCACTGACTGGAGAGGAAAATGCATGCTTAGCAGCTTTGGAAGATATGAAGAGGTTGCCCTGAAAATAGGACTCCTGAGACCCAGAGAGTAGCAGAGATATTATTTTATGTCCATTTGTGCTCTGCCCTTTGGGCTCAAGATGTATAAAAGATGGTGAATTGCTTTTGAGAATTGGCAGTAATGACTGAAAAATTGGGATAGTTGCTTGTTAAAATTGTGTGATTCCAGGGTTACAGATAAACATGGTCTTGATACTTAAAGATTAAAAAAAAAGCTTTAAAAAACCCTCAAAAACAAGCCTTCTTTTGAGGGCTTAGTTCAAACTTGTTACAGTATTATGGTGATTCATATATAACTTCTCCCAACTGCTCTTGACCCCTTGCTTTTGCAGAATTCATTAATGTGCCCTGGGACTGTTTTTAGTGAGTGCATTTTGTAGTTTTTGGGTTTTGTTTTGTTTGTAAGACAAAACCTTGCTCTGTCACCCAGGCTGGAGTGCAGTAGTGTGATGATAGCTCACTGTAGCCTCCAACTACTGGGCTCAAGCAGTCCTCCTGCCTCAGCCTCCTGAGTAACAGACTGCAGGTGTGTGCCACTGTGCCCAGCTAATTTGTGTATTTACTGTAGAGATGGAGTCCTACTATGTTGTCTAGGCCAGTGTTGAATTCCTGGTCTCAAGCAGTCCTCTGTCCTCAGCTTCCCAGTATGCTGGGATTACAGGCATGAGCCACCATGCTTGGCCTCCATTAAGTGTCTTTTGTATTACTTTATTTTGTCTCCTGCCAAGGATTTTAGCACTTAAAATCTTCCGGCTCCTATGGCTCATGTTATTTTTTTGAGGCTGGAGCGTATCTCACACTACTGCAGTTGAGAAACACCTGAAACCTATTATAGCATATTCTTTATGGTATTATCTGGTGCCACTGTAGCTTCTCTGGATGGATTCAATCACTTGGCATCTTCTTCAAACTTTAAGGGAAGGGGTTAGCAGAAAGGAAGTCTATTTCCTGGAGCTTGCAGGTCTAGATGTGTACCCACAAGACAAATTGAAATGGCAGGATCAAAAACTACAACGTGAAGATGTTCAGTAGCACAGCTTCAAGTTGGAAGGAAAAGGATCTATTATTTGTAAGTTAGGACTAGCATTTTTTGAGATACTATGCTGATAAATGCTTTACATAAATTATTTCCAGTGTTCACTGCATACCTGGTACTTTGTGTTATTTTCTTTGGTTTTACAGCTGAGGAAATGGAGTCCTAGGGAATCATATTACACAGATCTAGAAAGTGCTGAGAGCACATTTTAAAGGAGAAAGGCAGGATGTTTATGCAAACTACTTGTACAGTCTTTATGTGTTGTTAGCCCCCACAGTAGCCTTGTGAGATTAAGTGGTAGTAGTAGTGATACTCCTAATTTTAGTTAAAGGAATTGAGATACACGGGGATAAATAACTTGACCAAGGTCACACTGCAAAGGGGCAGCTGCTAGAACAGTCTGATTCCAAGTTTCTTCTTGCACTTAATCTTAGCAAAGAAATAATAAATACCTCATTTCCCCCCAAAAATGAAAAAGGTAAGATACAGTGGTTTAATGTTAAGTGTGAAATATTAAAGAAGAAACAAAAAACAGTGGTCATTCATTTTTTTAGCCTCTGGGTTAGAAAGTTTAATGGCAAACAATGGACAAACTATTTGTGGAGACCAGACACTGTAGAGCCTTCTAGACTTTGAAGAAGATTCCTAATTCTGTTTTTGCTTTAAATGAACCTTGCTTGCACAGTAAAGCTCCAAGCAGGGTACTTAAATACATATTTAGGAAGAAGAAAATGGTTTCCATCCTTACACATTCTCCGAATTTATATGCAGTGGTCTGCATACTTGCTCTAAGAGGCTAAGCTGGATGCTATTCTGTCAAGGGCTCCCTTGTGGTAGTCACATGGTCTGTGCCTTCCTTTAGAGCTGCCAAAGTGAAAATTTTTAGTATAGTCAGGTGTCTCCAATCAATTTGAATCTTAGGGTCAAAAGAATAGAGAACAGGAGTATGGAGTGGTTAGGCTTTCTGTCTGCCTCTTGAACGTTTGCCTAGATATTCAGTGACTGGTGCTTAATAGTAAATTAGAAGATACAATTTTTTGGAGGACAGATACTTTTTTTGTAACATTTAGCCAAACTTAGAGTTATGGAAGAAAAAAGGTGTCATTTTTTTCCCCCTCCTTTATTCATTTTGTCTATTAGGTGACATAAAAGAAAAAGTATTCTTTTAAAACTTAAAAATTGGGCATATTTTAAATGTTAAAGAAGACTTTGAGTTTTTTGTTGTTGTTTTGAGGCAGAGTCTCACTCTGTCATCCAGGCTGGAGTGCAGTGGCAAGATCTTGGCTCACTGCAACATCTGCTTCCTGGGTTCAAGCAGTTCTCCTGCCTCGGCCTCCTGAGTGGCTGGGACTATAGACTTGCACCACCACGCCCGGCTAATTTTTGTATTTTTAGTAGAGACGGGGTTTTGCCATGTTGGCCAGGTTGGTCTCGAACTCCTGACTTCAACTGATCTCCTCACTTGGCTTCCCAAAGTGCTGGGATTACAGGCATGAGTCACTGCTCCCAGCCAGACTTCAAGTTTTAATGTTTAACAGTATGTTTTATTTAAGGTATGTGATTGGGGAGAAAACTGCAATAAATACATATTAATAATAAATCACAAGAAAGTGGCTTTGATAACCACATGACCCTGTTAGCAGTCACATAAAGCTGTGAAGAAAAATGCAATCATGCATCTTATTCTTCTCTGATACAGGATGAATGAATCTTAAGTGGAAAAGAGTAATTTCATGCATTCAGATCCATCATTAGGGAGATAAGTAATTGAATTAGTATTTAGAAAAAGAAGGTATGATCCATCACTCAATTAGGAAACAGAAGATAGTATCATCTCATAATCCCTACCAGAGGTGTAATTTATGTGATTTAGAAGATTTCAAAAATTTAATTACTGACATATGTTTGGAAAGCATTCTGATAAAATCACCTCAGGTCAAGGGCTGAACATATGTTTATTTACCTTCCTCAATAATAGATTTTGGATTTTCACCAAGTTTATCTTTTATTTCTTCTCTCCTTTCGCAAATTAAACATTTCCAGAACTCTGATAGTTTTTTTTTTTACTATCAATTATTTTGATTATAGAGAAATTAATTTCTACACTCTTACATTCATTTAGTTCTTGTTCTTCTTTTAGTGTTTGATGAATGCACTGAACAATTGAATGAGAGAATAGTAACCTAAGACCAATTAATATAACATCGAGTCCAGTGGGATGGTGACAGCAGTGTAGTTTCATTCTTGTTTTCATAAGAGAGAATGTTGGAACTCGTATAGACTTCCCAAGCTTACATAGATGTCCCAAGCTTACAGAGCTAACTGAGCCAGACTAGAAGTCTTTTCTCTCCTTTTCTAGTCCAGTAGAAAGAACTTTCTGCTATATTGCATTGCCTTCCATGATTTAAGTACTTTTTAAAAAAAAATTAGAGTTGAAAAATTATAAAAATAATACATACCCATGAAAGAATTAGGCAGTGTAAGAGACTGCACGTTGAGAAACAGAAGTCCCATTCTTTACCTTCTGTTTCCCCTTTTCACCAGACATACTCACAATGAATGGTCTCTAATATATTCTTTCAGAATATTCTTCTATTTTATCCATATACAAGTAATTTTACTCATAATCTACCATAATATTAAGCAGAATTAAATACTTTTAATTTTAATTCAAATTCCTAGTATCCAAGTGTGGACTTTCAAATGACTCAATGCTATTTTTTAACAAATGAACCTAATTTGTTTTGTTACTGGTGTTGGAAGGACTTGTGACGTAAGATTGCCCATCTATAATAAGTAAGAAGTTGAATGATTTGCATAAAGCACCACAGTATTTAATTTACTAAGTGATTCCAGCGCTTGGATTTCTGTTCTTCCCACAAATCTGTACTGCCTCTTAGTTAATTTTATAGACTTAAAAGTGAACTTGTGGGTCTGGCATGGTGGCTTACAAGAAGTTCGAGACCAGCCTGGCCAACATGGTGAAACCCTGTCTCTACTAAAAATACAAAAATTAGCTGGGCGTGGTGGCAGGTGCCTATGATCCCAGCTACTCAGGAGGTTGAGGCAGGAGAATTGCTTGAACCCGGGAGGCGGATGTTGCAGTGAGCCGAGATCACGCCACTGCACTCCAACCTGTGTGGCAGTGCGAGACTCCATCCGCCCCCCCCGCCAAAAAAACAAAAAAACTGTGTATTGTAAACAGGCATGTTTCATATGTATACTAAATAAGTCTCTTTACAAAATTCAGTTTGTGAACTAATACACAGCACATAGCAGGCATATGAATATTTGGATTGAAATTAGTCTAATCCTTTTCCATTGTTCATCAAGAAAACAAGGGGTTTGGACCATTTCATTTTAAAGGACCTTCCCACAATAAATGCCTGTGATTTTTAGTTTCATGCTGTCATCAGACAATCCAAGAATCAAACTGTTTTATCTTTAGACTCAAAAAACAATTGCGTTCAGTGGCTGGTCCTGATTGTATTTCCCTTACAGGCCTGTGTCTACTTGTGTACTGCGTTATTTGGTAAACTACAGTGCCAGGTTTCCTATTAATCCTTTTCTCCAGTTGCTTGTTACAGTTAAAGGGAAGTTTTACAAATGCGGGAAGTTGCAAAATGGAGCCGGGATTGTTTAGGCAACATCCAGTGTGAATAAAAATCTAATCCCATGCATTTCAAATCAGATCACAACTTCTGTATCCTTCAGTGAGCTAATTTATGAGCCTGTAGTACTTATACCAGGGTAGTATGGCTGGAAATGGGGATATGGAGCAGAAAGGGAATTTAAGTAGTGGTGTTGGTGTTGTAATAGTAGTTTTAAGGAGTTAGAGCATGGCCCATATAAAATAATGTTTACTGGCCCAGACTGGGTCTGACTCTGCACATCACCTTGACATAAAATGTAATTTAGTATGCTAATCAGTTTTGGCACATATACATATGTAATGTTTCTGGAAACTCCATGGTTTTATAAAATTCCTCTTAAGTAATGCTTGTTTTGTTTAATCACTAATCACATAATATGATGAAAATATTCCTTGAGGCTTGTCACTGTAGTTGAACGTAGTGCATAAAGGGTCTTTAACAAGAGTATCTGTAGAATGAGAAGCCTGCTTGTTCTTTAGATGGCAAATAAAAACACTTGCTTAGAAAACCATTTAAGCATATAATAAAAACTAGTTCCAGCTTGATTAACATTAAATCAAATAAGGTGTAGAAGCTGAACTTTTTCAAGTTAAATTGCCTGAGATATAAGGAGCTATTTCTCCAGACTGATTCTGAACTCTGAGTTACCACCGTATTGGAGTGCTTTTTACTAATCCGATTGATTTGAGCTCACTCATGATTGAAAATGACAATAAAAGATGTTTAAAGGATCATTTGAAACATTAAGTGTTAATTGTTACTAGTTAGAACATTGGAAGGTGCAGAAATAGCCTTATCTGCCCTATAAATTAGAGTAAAACAGTATTAAATCCGCCTTTAGCTTCGATGGTAGGACCTAGAAAGAGTTTATAATACTATCAGTGTTTGCCAATTGAACAGGGCTTGAGGGGAAGAGAGAAAGGGGCAATTTACTTGATTACTTTGTATTTTCCTTGCCTTTTATTGGCTGATGCTCGGCTTAGATTTTGAGATTGGCCTTTGGGAACAGGGGCAAAAGGAATGCTGATATAAGGTGTTGAAAGCATAGAGGTCTTCTAAATAGGTGTTAATGTAAATAGGTGCTAATGTAAATAGGTGTTAATATAAATAGTATTGGTTCTCCCTGAAAGTCTGTTTTCATAAGAGTGTTCCATATTTAGAAGCTAAAACATGTTATGCTTGGGTAATGCCTATTGAGTGATTTGGCCTTATCTGTACTGTGGAAGAGAATGAACTTTAATTCCAAGTTTTGTCATTAATTAGTAATCAGTTTGTAAACATATGACTCATTTTATAAAGTTGAAATTTTAAAAAACATTTTATTTGAATTCAGTCAAACATCATCTGACTGAACTTAGTTTACGTTAAGCATAAGAAGTGGAGTGGGCGCGGTGGCTCGTACCTGTAATCCCTGCACTTTGGGAGGCCGAGGTGGGCGGATCACCTGAGGTCTGGAGTTTGGGACCAGCCTGACCAACGCGGAGAAACCCTGTCTCTACTAAAAATACAAAATTAGCCAGGCATGGTGGTGCATGCCTGTAATCCCAGCTACTCGGGGGGCTGAGACAGGAGAATCACTTGAACCCGGGAGGCGGAGGTTGTGGTGAGCCGAAATTGCACCATTGCACTCCAGCCTGGGCAACAAGAGCAAAACTGTCTCAAAACCAAACCAACAACAATAAAAGCAAGTGGAGAAAATTATTTATTATTTTAAAACAATTTTATGTGGAGTTAATGTTTCACCTGTTTGAATCACATTTCTTTTTTGAAACTCCTTGACTGATTATTTCGGTTCATGAAATTTCATCTATTTCCAAAATTAAAATAAGTCATTTATTTGTAAAATTTAATGTCTCAAACTGCGTTGAAAAGTAAAGCTGATACTGAACTGCTGGTGGTGATGTTGTCTTCTCTGTATCCTGGTATATTTCAGTGTCTTCAATGAATATTTATTACTTTATTAAAAAATACTGATTTTTTGAAAAGAAATTAGTAAATTTTATTCTCTTCTGAATCTTTATATTAAAGTACACTTGACTATTTTCTTTCAAAAATTAATATCATTAGTTTGTAATTGAAATTGAGTGCTACATATTGAGAGGACCAAAATATTAGCTGCCAATTATTGGTAACATTCACTTAACAATGTCAAGAGAAAATCTAGGCACTCATGCTGGGAAAACAGTGATTTTTGAACTTGGAATGTTGATGATTTCTTCTAAATTCCTAAAGTGCTGGCATTAATTTGTATCTTTAAAGATTTCTGTGCCATGTAAATTTAATCTAGATGTACTTGTATACTTTATATGCTGTCTCAGTCAAGACCATCTTTAAGGGCCTCTAGGGTGCGGTATGCTTATATATTATTTTTGGCGTTGTGTGGTTTATCATCATTCTCATCATTATGTTAGGTGCCAGGCAAGTGTTTTAGATCCTATGAGAAGCATCTTAGTGTGGTGCTAAAGAGCCTGAACTTTGAGGCCAGACTGCCTGGATTCATATCTTGACTTTGCTGCTTTGTACCTTAGAGAAGTAAAAGTTATTTAACCTCTCTGTTTTAGTTCATCTGTAAAAGAGAGAATTTAGGATTATGGAGATGAAATGAGTTAATATTAAAAAGTGCTTAGGAGAGTGCCTTGACCTCGTTCATGTGTATCTGCTAATTAAATACCTCACTTAATCCTCCTAACAGCCTTGAGAGGTAAATGATAGCATTCCCATTTTACAGATGTTAAAAGTAAAGCTCAGAGAGATTATGTGACTTGCTAAAAGGTCAGATAGCTATTAATGTGGATTTGGGATTTAAATTCTGGACTTTCGGACTCCAAAATGTGTGTTGGGATTACAGTTAGTTGCCTGTCTTATAATAGCTCCTGCCCTTGGACATGACCCCTGGCAGTTACTTTATCTCTTTTAGCCCTTAATGAATCATGCCAAGAGTGAGAGATACTTACACTTTATAAAACTTGAATGTAATTATAACTGCATTTTGGTGGTTCCATTAAAAATTTTTAAGAAGTACTCGAAAACCAGCAGTACAAATTGAGTACTCTTTATCCAAAATGCTTGGGACCAGGAGTGTTTCAAATTTTGGATTTTTTTGGATTTTGAAATATTTGCAGATATATAATGAGATATCTTGGGAATGTGACCCAAGTCTAAACATGAAATTCATTTGCGTTTCCTATACATCTTATGCACGTATCCTGAAGGTAGTTTTATACAATATTTTTAGTGATTTTTGTGCATGAAACAGTTTCAACTGTTTTGGTAATGACCCATTATGTGACAGCAAGTGTGGAATTTTTCATTCATGGTATTATGTTGGTGCTCACAAAGTTTTGGATTTTGGACCATTTTGAATTTGGAATGCACTAAAGAGAAAAGCAATAGATTGGTCATGGTAAATATATCAAATACTATATTCACAAAATACTACAAATGAACACATTCATTAGACCCTAATCTTCTGTGCAAGTAATTGATAGCTAAACCATCAGTACCAAAGACGACTCAGTTTCAACCAGTCTTTACAAGAAACTTTATTAGAAAAGCATTCATCTGCCTAATACTTAAAAGAAGTGCAAAGGAAAACAAATGGGAAGTACAAATAAACTTTATTAATGAAGCAAAAATAAATAAAATGAGAAAACCAATGGTTGGTGATACTTAAAGTTGCCTACATGCTTACCCATTGTTAATACATGTCACTAAATCTCATCTTCCTGAACAGTGACACGTGAAGGGAGTTGGCTAAGCAGCATCTACTAGGGAGATGGACAAAAGTTAGAGTTATTCTTAATGGGAAGTGAGTTCAGCCAGCCAATGAGTCTCGGTTCCATGTATCATCTTTAATAGGGCTGCTCAGGATTCTTTTGGCATTATCTTCCATTTCTATTCTTGTTTCTGGCATGTAGACTTTGCTTTTATGGGCTGTTGTGGGGAGAAGATGTCCACATTGAATGAGACAGAGGCTCTGCGTTTCTTGAGGCATGAGTTTTCCCAGACATTTAAAGGGAGGCAGTGTCTTTTTCATTCTCATGGCACTCAGTAATGACATTAGTGCTGCATTCTCTTGACTACTTTCACTCTTGTATCCAGTTCATTCCCCAGGTTATAACCAGAGTTCTCAAGTTTTGAACTTTAAATTAGGGACACACACCCAGCCCCCCAAATTAAATGCTTATAGTTTGGAAACATACATTCTTTTCATGTGAACCACCATGAGCACATTAAAAGCGATGCCAGTGGTAGTGTATGGTAGTACACAACAAGAACAGACAGGTATTATTTCAGGTTAGAATCTTGACAGTTTCAGGGAGAGTACAGACTGGAGTCCTTAAAATGTATATTAAGAGTTCAAATTTAAAACACTGACATTCTGAAAAGCACGTGTAGAAAGTCAATTCAAGTTAGTAGATGGAATTCAGATTTCTTATTCTGAGCGTAGCTGTTGCCAATCCTAGGGCAATAAACAGAGGCAGCAGAGGTCAGAAAACACATACATAGGCCAGTTATTCTACTGTCCTGTTTCCCACAAGTGGTGTCAAGATTTTTGCCATCCATACTTTGGTTTGTGCCCAATAATCCTTTAGTTGATCATTTTGGAAATCTTAAACAATGTATCAGGAGTGTTTGTGTTTAAGAAAGAAGTGGTAGTGCTTGATAAATGATAGTTAGCAAAATATGTAGCCTTACAGATCATATTATCAGTAAATTTGTATTTAATTGGTATTTGTTTTAAAAGCACTTATTTAAAAAACTGTCCTGTTGAAATCAGCCTTGCTGTTGTGGAGATTCTTCTGGCCTGTGTTGTTCACAGTGTGCTTTGTTGTTCCATTGGTACTGTCAGCTGTCAGATGCATCTGAGGCTGATTACAGCAGGCACATAGAACTTTCCAGTGCTAGATTAATAAAGAGCCCCTGTACCCTGAACCTTATGTTGGATAAAGAGGCCAGTATGTTTGCTCATTGTTGGTGCGTTTCCTGTATTTATCTTTACTCAAATCTATAAGCAAAAATGGGCTTTGGTCTGAGGGTTCATACTCTCTGTCAGAAATTGTGGTACCTAAAAGTGACTTAAGTGAATTAGACTGGTTAAAGTCAAACCCTTTCACATACCATCTTTCTGGCTAGCACTTTGGATAATCTAATGTGATTAAACAGATGAAGTAAGTTGCCATGAATAATCTCTTTGTTGTCCTTTATTGAGTCTTGTTGGGTTCTGAACATTTGCTACAAGCTGTGTATATGCACTTACTCACAGTTCATCCTTATTTTCATTCTGTGAAGTAAGGATTGTTATGTTTATTTTATAGATGAGAATACGCAAGTGTCTGGTGTTTAATAGTGACTGGCATAGATAACCATGCTACAAGTCCAAGTTGGTCTGACTCTAAAATCTATGCCTTTCACTCCTATAGCATCATTACTCTAATGAATAACTTTGTGGGAATACTTTATAAGAAATATTTGTTTCATGCTTTTTTGCTTGTTTTGTCAGGTTTATCACAGATGTTGATATCCAATATGTAATAAATGTAATAGGGGAGATGAGGCATCTGCTTTTCAGTAGCATTATATTGAGATCTAACATATACCATTGTACTTATTTCATCCTATATTCTGATTGAGGATCCCAAAACTGTTGTGCAAAAGGTCTGTTAAAGTGCAGGGAGAAGAATATTAGAATCCCTGTGTCTCTTGTTTGTTTCCTTTGAAAATTCCAATTTTGTATATGCTTTATAACATATATAATACATCAGTCAAATACCATACTTCATTGGCTCTAATAGTTGATGTATTTCTTAGATTGAATGAAATACAGAGGTACACATAGAAAATTACAGAAACAAATATACAAATATTATGGATGTGTTTTTTAATTGATAGGAGTGTTTAATAAAATAGTTTTCACAGGTTTCATTTTCTCTGTTTATAATTCTCTTAGAGCTTTTTTTCATCTCTTGTTGATTGTTTTTGATTGTGTGTCAGTGTATTTCCAGTGTTGCATGGTTCAGTTTGTCCTCCACAATTGTTTCCACTTGCAAAAACATTCATCATTTTCTCATCACCTTCAGTTGTTAAAATCTCTTACTTTGTTGTGGTTGGTTATATGTTTCTTATTTGTAATGCTTTTGTTTGTTAAACTTAATAGAGTCAGTTATTTAAAACTTCATGAAACTAAGCATGAACCTGTCCAACGGTAGAAGGTGAAGTAGCAGGTGGTGTTGGAATGGCTGCCTGTGACTGCTTTCGCCATCTGTTGGTAGCTGGTAGAGTGATGTGCTTTTGCTCTAGAGGTTTTTCTTTCTTTATTATACAATTTTGAAAGTTGAAAATTCACAAGTTAGGGGTCCTCTGTTTTTTGTTACAGATAAAAAGCTCTTATGAGATTCTGTAATTAAATGTAAAGTTCTCACATTGTTTATAATCATAGTTTTACAGGATTCTCATACTTTGAAAAATTTAACACTATAGAAGTATATATTAGATTGGTGCAAAAGTAGTTGTGGTTCTTGACATTGAAAGTAAATAAAATTCTCACATAATACCTTAAAGTAGCACAATAATGAACTTTGGGTAATCTTTAGAAGAACATATGACATTTAACAGCATTTTTCAAGCAAGGCTAAAAATATGAGTCCAGTTTCATTCTCTTAATCCCGTGAAAATGAATCACTCATTCTTGCTGTTTACCTGTACAAGGTGTGATACAAATGAGTTTTCTTTGCATAGAAAGTAAGTTGTTTTCTTCGCTCATAGGCCACATTAAAGAAATATCACTATTTTTGTCATAGCAAGCATCCTCGTTGAAAAATATTAATGTTCCTCTCAATGAAAACTGTTTACCTTTTTTACTTTTGTGTGTCCAGAGTGCACAGGCTTTTCACTGTAGCTGCTCCTCAGTCTTATTATTTAGAAGAAAATGGAACTCTGTGTGTGTGTGTGTGTGTGTGTGTGTGTATGAGAGAGAGAAAGAGTCAAAGACTGAATATGACTTGATAGCTTTTACAAATCCATTTACAATCTATCACCCTTGTCCTACTTGTGCATTTACACACAGATTCTGCAGAGTTACGTGCTTCTATAGCTGCTTACACATGGGAGAGCGCTCTACTTAAGCAGGAAAACAACAACTGATGTACTGTTTTCTTTACTGCATTTGTCCACTGCTGCAGTAGAGCAGCTGTCATTGTTTTGCACAGTTCTGTTTTTCTTCCAAAACTGCCTGTGGCAATTTGTACTAATTCTTTATTACCCAAGGGTTTTGCAAGCAATAAAATAATGTATGTGACTACTTAATGGCCTAATATGATTCCCTTTTCAGAGAAACAGCAAAGTAGAAGACTTCTTTCACTTTTCCTCTTCGCTGACCGTGCAGTATTAGGCCTCTTGGGACATGTCTTTTGATGTGCTGCCAGAATACAGAAGGAGGTCTTACTGTATTGCAATCATATTTTCTTCAGAATCTTACATACTGTTTATAAACAAAGCTCAGATCTGGTCGGAAGGAATATTAAATGGTCTACATGTAATCTTGCCTTGGAGGGAAATTTACTAATGTGATACCTCATATTTAACATAATTTCTTCAAATTATCTTCAGATCATATTGTGAAAAATCAGTATGACACTGTGATGGTGAAAGTGAAGTGGTAAGATACTTTTCTTTATTTTTGCCATCTATTTATTATACTCAGTGTATATATGCATGTGTGTGTGTGTATTTTGCCATCTTCCCAGTTCTTAAGAGCATACCATACATGTAAATAGTATTTTCAGACACATATACACACACGTACGCACTGCATAATGACACCTCAGCCTACTATGGACTGCATATATGACAGTAGTCCCAAAAGATTATGATGGAGCATATGTAGAAACCTGATGTATGGCACTTGATACTGGCATTGCAGATCAAGTAAGAGAAATGATTAATATTTAATAATGGTGCTGGGACATTTGATTTTACCTATAAAATTTTTATATGAATAAAATATATACCATCTAGGTTTGTCTAGGTACACTCCATTTGTACAGCAGTGGAATCACCTAGTGATGCTTTTCTTAAAAGGTACTTTCATTGTTGCTTGTCTGTATATACATATAGACACATATATTTATTTTAAAGCCTACTATATATGGTACACATTGTGCTGGATGCTGGGGATGTAACAGTGGACAAAATTGGGGCCCTTGTCCTCACACCATTTATAGTTGAGTAGTGCTCTTCAATGTGGAGATCAGGTGCATAAATGGTGTGATGAGTCTCAGTGCTGTACCAGTGTCAGATGGAAGAGCTGTAAGGAGAAGAATCTGCTCTTTGGCAGTATAGTACCATAGAAGGCTCAGTTGCTTTGTTGTGTGTTTAAGCAATTTTCCTTGTCTGCCGTCACCAAAGTAGTTCACTGTTAGACTTGCTGAGTATTAGTGAGACCCTGGGAAGTCCCTTCTCCAGCTGAGACATCAAGTAAGCTGTTGTCAAAGCTTCTTGCCTTCCCGGCCATGCTTTCTTCCCCAAGCATCTGGGGCCCAAGATTCTAAATTTTTTAGGAACACAGAAGCTTAATCAAATTGACCTCTTTTCATAAGAAATAAGTACAGCTGGCCCTCCATATCTGTGGGTTCTGCACCCAAGGATTCAACCAACCACAGATTGAAAATATTTTTAAAAAGTACTCTGTACATACTCGGCTGGCTGTGTCTGAGTATGTACAGACTTTTTTCTTGTAATTATTCCCCAAATAATACAGTCTATTTACATAGCATTTACATTGTATTCAGTATTGTGAGTAATTTAGAGATGATTTGAAGTATGCAGGGGAATATGTGTAGGTCATATGCAAATACTAGACTTTTTTTTTTAGAGATGGGGTCTTGCTGTGTCATCCAGGCTGGAGTGCAGTGGCACATTCATGGCTCACTGCAGACTCAACCTCAAGGTTCAAGTGATCCTCCTACCTCAGCCTCCTAAGTAGCTGGGACTACAGGCATGTGCCACCACACCTGACTAATTTTTTTTTTAAATTTTTTTATAAAGATGTGGTTTTGCCACATTGCCCAGGCTGGTCTCCAACTCCTAGAGTCAAGCAATCTGGCCACCTCACCATCTCAAAGTGCTGGGATTATAGGCATGAACCACTGTGCCCAGTGCAGACCATTTTATATAAGGCACTGAAGCGTCTGGATTTTGGTATCCATGGGGGGCCCTAGAACCAGTCCCCCATAGATACAATGGGATGACTGTACCACTGTTTATATTTTTGTGTTAGTAATGTCACAACAATACCATAGTTAATGATACTAAGTATTAGAAAACAAGGTGTGTATTTTGATAAACAGTTTTTTTTTTTCCTTGGAGGTTGTGGTGGTTTAAAAACGTTTTTGCCTGATTAGTCTTAGGGCTTATAATAACCGTTTATCGAGGTCAGTGAGAGTCGGTTTTGGAGGTACATAAAATTAGATTATTAATACTCAAAGGAAATAGTGGCTTAGATATCCAAACAATGCTTTCTGATTTGTTTTATTTGTTTGTTTGTTTGAAACAGGGTCTTGTTCTGTTGCACAGGCTGAAGTGCAGTGGCACGATCATAGCTCACTGCAACCTGAATCTCCTGAGTTCAAGCAATCCTCCCACCTCAGCCACCCAAGTGGCTGGGACTAGAGGCACAGGCTACTATGCCCAGCTAATTATTTTTATTTTTAGTGGAGACGAGGGCTCACTATGTTGCCCAGGCTGGTCTTGGACTCCTGAGTTTAAGGGAACTTCTGCACTGGCCTAAAACAGTGCTTAATTTTTTTCCTCCCTCAATCCGGTTATGTAAGTATTATCTACTATCAATACAAAAAAGTGGTCTTCTGGGCTGCCCAGGGGCTAACACAGACCTTGCTATTATGGATGAGACTGGGTGGGGAAAGAAGACAGAAATGTCCTAAATTGGATATCAAATAGCCAGCTGCTGTGCTAAGGGCCTGGGTGGGCATTGCAGAGTAAGATTGTTTTGGGCTTTGTGGAAGCCTCCAGGAGTGATCTTCAGCTTGGGTACGGGACATCTTGCACTCTACAGATTGGATTGGCATAGAGAAAGCAGCTTTTAGCCAGGGTCTGAAGACCTCTGGGACTCCATGTTATGTGCTAGTCTGTGAGGCCATCTCAGTGAAAAAAGCTTTCACTCCAACCTGGGCCACTTTGTTTTTTCCCCCCTCTGTTTTAAAAATATATTGAGACCGGGTGCAGTGGCACATGCCTGTAATCTCAGCACTTTGGGAGGCCAAGGTGGGCGGATCACAAGGTCAAGAGATCGAGACCATCCTGGCCAACATGGCAAAACCCTGTCTCTACTAAAAATACATAAATTAGTTTGGTGTGGTGGCATACGCCTGTAGTGCCAGCTACTCAGGAGACTGAAGACAGGAGAATCTCTTGAACCCGGGAAGTGGATGTTGCGGTGAGCCAAGATGGCGCCACTGCACTCCAGCCTGGTGACAGAGTGAGTCTCCATCTCAAAACACACACACGCACACACACACACACACACAGAGAGAGAGAGAGAGAGAGAGAGAGAGAGAGACACAGACAGACAGACACTGTATAGAATTTCCTCTGAAGGTAATATTGTTCAATAGAAGGGGCCAGGCTCATGCCTGTAATCCCAGCACTTTGGGAGGTTGAGGTGGGCAGATTGCTTGAGCTGGGGAGTTCAAGACAAGCCTGGCCAACATGGTGAAACACTGTCTCCACCAAAAATACAAAATATTAGCTAGTCTTGGCGGTTCATGCCTATGGTCCCAGCTACTCTGTAGGCTGAGGTGGAAGGATCACTTGAGCCTGGGAGGTAGAGGTTGCAGTGAGCTGAGATAGCTCCACTGCATTCCAGCCTGAGTGTCAGAGCGAAACCCCGTCTCAGAAAAACAAAAAACTGCACTCCAGGCACTACATGCACTACAGGCATGCGCCACCACATCCAGAAAAAAGAAAATCAATAGAACAGAATTGATTCAAGGTATTAATGTTAACATGTGACTGTAATAGTTATTTGGATTTTGGATTGAATTTTCGTTTATTTTATTTTATTTTATTTTATTTTATTTTATTTTATTTTATTTTTGAGACGGAGTCTCGCTCTGTCTCCCAGGCTAGGGTGCAGGGGTGCGATCTCTGCTCACTGCAAGCTCCGCCTCCCGGGTTCATGCCATTCTCCTGCCTCAGCCTCCCAAGTAGCTGGGATTACAGGTGCCCGCCACCAGGCCTGGCTAATTTTTTGTATTGTTTTGTAGAGACGGGGTTTCACCATGTTAGCCAGGATGGTCTCGATTTCCTGACCTCGTGATCCACCCACCTTGGCCTCCCAAAGTGCTGGGATTACAGGCGTGAGCCACCGCGCCTGGCCTTGAATTTTCCTTTCTAATATGTTTTGTAACTTGCTTATTTAAACTGTAAAATTTAAAATCTGTTCCCAAACTCACATTAGGTAATTTGGGATGCTCATTGATGAGGGAATGATTTCATTCTGATTTGTGGTGGAGACTGTAATTAATTTTAGTAACGATCACGTCCTGAGTGTTATCACTTATTTTATCTTATTTTATGTTTATATATCTATGAGGTAGGCATTATTATCTTACTTTGTAGCATTGAAAACTGAAATACTGAGAGGTTAATTGACTTAAGGCAGCTTATAATAGGTAAGATGTGAACTCCGTTCTGCCTAATTGTATAACTCTCTGAGATCGCCTTTCCTAGTGTTGAGAAATTGAGAATTTATTGTATACCTTAACAATAAGAGATACATGTTATTTGCAACTGTATTTAAAAATAAAAATGCATCTGGATTTAAATACAACGATTTTATAATATGGAATTATAAAAAACAGTTAATGAGTGTTTAGCTTTGAAAATAAACGAGTCCCATGACTTAAAAAAGAAAGTTAAATCTTGTTCTGTACCCACCCAGTTGCTTTAAAATAACTTAGAATGTTCTCAGTTAAAGATCAGAAAAGTAATCTATAGTCTTATTAAGTTAGTTTCCTGAGACCTCATATAGAAGGCTTTAACTTAATGATCAGCTCGCTTATTGGTGTGAATGGAGTCTCAGAGATGGAAGGAGAAGAAGGCAGGAGATAGAGAATAAAAGAAGACACAAATGCCCTTATGCCACCATCTTGAGCTTTCAATTTCTCGTTTTAAAGATGACGCCATGTATGTGTCATATCTTCCTTCTCATGTCGTTGCTTTCACTTCCATTTATCTTTAGTGAATTAATTTGGCAAAAGTCAAAGCTCCATAAAGCAAGTATCGTGTGTGTGTGTGTGTGTGTGTGTGTGTACTTAAGATAATAGTTGAAGCTAAAATTCCCTTCCACAATACAGTCTTAATAATTTTAATCTGTGGTTAATTTATTGGCGTACATACTGTTGCTCTTAACATCTCAGACCTTAAAATATTTCTCCAATTTTTAATACTAAGTGTTTTTAACCCAAAGTAGTACTTTCACTTAATTGTGATGTGAAAAAAATGTACACAGTCATTGTCTTTATATTGTTTTTGCAAATTTTAAATTTTTTTTTGTTTTTTGGAGTCTCACTGTGTCACCCAGGCTGGATTTCAGTGGCCTGATCTCGGCTCACTACAAGCTCCACCTCTTGGGTTCAAGCAATTCTCCTGCCTCAGCCTCCCGAGTCGCTAGGACTGTGTAGGCACCTGCCACAGTGCACGGCTAATTTTTTTGTATGTTAATGGAGACAGCATTTCACCATGTTGCCCAGGATGGTCTCAAACTCCTGACCTCAATTGATCTGCCTGCCTCAGCCTCGCAAAGTGATAGTATTACAGGCGTGAGTTACTATGCCTGTGCTGTTTTTGTGAATTTTTCAAAATTACCTTTTTTTCTTTAAATTTGAGGCTTATTAGAAATGTGTCTAATTCAAATAGAGTGGCAACTACTTCAGACAGATTTAGTAATCCAGAGAATGCTCCAGGTTCACAGAATGCTGAGAGCGTCCTGGGCAGTGTTTTGTGGTGCCTCCAGGAGCAATCTTGCACTTAGTTTGCATTCCTCTCACAGTATACACAGTTCAGCAGTGAAAATGCATACTGCGTCTCTAGTATTAGAGGGGTTTTTGCGCTGCAGTGTAGAAAAGACAAAGATTTTCCGAGCATTAAGGGGTTCTATATCACAATGATTTATGTTTTGTTTCTTGCATATTTCTGTTTGTATTATGTAAAAAGTAATAGTGTACAAATCAGATTTAAATAATAATTTAAAGCCTTTTCTCCGTGCCTCCTTTATGGATTTTACTCTTAATCCATTTTTCTTTTCCATTATTCTTCAAATATTAATTAAATTTAATAATTTATCTAAAAGCATATGTATTTAAAAGTATACTTAAAAGCATGAAATACTTTTATAGTGTAAAAGAATTGTTTAGGCTGGGCGTGGTGGCTCACACCTGTAATCTCAGCACTTCGGGAGGCTGAGGCAGGTAGATCACCTGAGGTCAGGAGTTCGAGACCAGCCTGGCCAGCATAGTAAAACCCTGTCTCTACTAAAAATACAAAAATTAGCTGGGCGTGGTGGCAGGTGTCTGTAATCCCAGCTACTTGGGAGGCTGACACAGGAGAATCACTTGAACCTGGTAGACGGAGGTTGCAGTGAGCCAAGATCGCAACCATTGCACTCCTACTAAGGTGATAAGAGTGAAACTCCTTCTCACCAAAAAAAAAAAAAAGTAGAGTATAATTTTTACTGGAGGATTATTGACAGTGAAATCAAGCTTGTTTAAGCAGGCCAGGCATGGTGGCTCATGCCTGTAATCTCAAAACTCTGGGAGGCCTAGACAGGAGGATGACTTGAGCTCAGGAGTTCAAGACCAGCCTGAGCAACACAGCGAGACCCCATCTCTACAAAAAATTAGCTGGGTGTGTTGGCACATATCTGTAGTCTCAAACACTTGGGAGTGAGCCTGAGCGGTGGGAGGATGAGTTGACTCTGGGAAGTTGAGGCTGCAGTGAGCCGTGATTGCATGACTGCACGCCAGCCTGGGTGACAGAGTGAGACCCTGTCTTAACAAAAAAAGGAAAATGTGTTTAAGCAGACTTGATATACAAATTGTAAACTTTCATTCCATTAAATCTATTGCATATCAATTTTTAAATGGAAACCATTATTTTATGTGTTTTTCATAAGCACATTACCTTATTGCTTTATTAGTAAAGCATACATATACTTGTACCATATTTTGACCTCTAATTAATGTGTTCATATTTTATATATGTAGTCATGAGTCAGTCTGCTTAAGGCATGAAACACTAATATTTTAGACTACTACGTGAGTGGGGTTGGAGAATATGATAATATAATGCTAAATATAAAAGTCCATAAACCACCATCTACTCTATTATGCTGCTGTTATTTTACAGTTGGCTAGACTATTTTTAATTCAACTTTCCCCATTGACTGGTATTCTCTTTCTGGGAACACTTACTTAGATTAGCAACTTAATCTGCAAGAAAGGTTTCTCATTGCATCTTTTGATGATCTTCAAAAACGTATTGTGGGAGGTCATATAAATGGTTAAGAAGGTGATAGATTTGTTTGTTTCTTTTCCATTATGGATAAAGATAGAGATTACAAAATGACAGGTTTTATTGCCAGTTTATGCTATAGTGTAAGCTATTTTATACTTCAAATCTCAACATTTATTTTAAGTTTTGTATGTCTACAGACTGACTCATCAGTACAGTAATTACAAAGGCACCTTCAGCATATATATGAGGAAAACAGTATTTTTGAGTTTTTGAAGTTGAATGTTGCTTAGGTTGAAATAAACAAATGGAAGCATATTTTTTGTGTCCTTCTTTACTACATAAAGTAGGAAATCACATGAGCTGAGAAGGATGTGTGCCTTAAAAGGAATGGCAGACCTTATCCTGATTTTCAGTCTGATGCATTTCATTTAGAACTTGTTAAACAGTAGGCCGGGCGCGGTGGCTCAAGCCTGTAATCCCAGCACTTTGGGAGGCCGAGACGGGCGGATCACGAGGTCAGGAGATCGAGACCATCCTGGCTAACATGGTGAAACCCCGTCTCTATTAAGAAATACAAAAAACTAGCCGGGCGAGGCGGCGGGCGCCTGTAGTCCCAGCTACTCGGGAGGCTGAGGCTGGAGAATGGCATGAACCCGGGAGGCGGAGCTTGCAGTGAGCTGAGATCCGGCCACTGCACTCCAGCCTGGGTGACAGAGCGAGACTCCGTCTCAAAAAAAAAAAAAAAAAAAAAAAAAAAAAAGAACTTGTTAAACAGTAAATCATGGTCACTTTTCACTGTTAAGTTTGCTACCAGATTCCTTTTCTTCATCAGGAAGAAAATACGTTTTATTTCTTTTGATTGTTTATAGTTGAATCCTTCTAGTAATTTAAAAGATGTAAAGAGTTTTCTGTTATACATCTTGCCAGAAATAAGTAAATGAATTTTTCGTGATTTAATCCTTGACTATATAATAAAGCTAGCTTAGTACATAACACATTGGATCCTAAAAATTTTAAATGAAATAATGTATTTTGAACCACCTGAATTCTATTTAGAAATTTACTAGATAGCTCAATGATTTAAAATAAGACTTTATTTTGTAAGCACCGTAACTAAAAAAAAAATAATAATAGTAATCCTAGGTCTCTTTACCAAATTTAGGCATTTTGAATACCAAGTTTTTGAAAACCTGAACATATTTTTTGACCTCTGAGAGTCAACTTTAGTAAGTGAAGGAAACCATCAAATTTTGCCAGATGGAAGTAAGGGTATGGAAATAGACTTTAGGGCTGTCTATCTCCATGTATGAACTGTTTCAGAGACCATAATAATGACCATTAGTCTAAGTTTGGGGTAGATTAAGATTATCTAGTAGGCGTTGAGTCACAGCATCTCATAAACAAAACATTACGTCTTTATTTATTAGACCACTGCCTAGAAAGTTCTCTCTGGAACCTAAGTGCTGATGACAGAACATTCTGCCATCAGTCAGTCAGAGGGTACCCAACTGTGGATGTCGTAAGGATACTGAACCATCCATAGTGCAGCTAATTAATTAGCTCTACCCCTGAAGAAAATAACTAATATTTTAGATACAGTTTTGCAGTTTGGTTGCTGGAAATTTGACATATTCGCTCAGGCTTACTGCTGCTCTTTTTGTTATCCTTTTTCTACCATTTCATGTGAAATGTGCTTCTGCTGTTCCAGGAGGATTATTAATTGCAATTTCTTTGGGAATCCTGTCTGCCTCATAGGACTTTATTTTATGGGCTTGTGTTCGAGCGACTTGGAATACTCTACTACAATTATTCCTTCAGGTGTTAGCCAACTTCATTTTCTGTTAAATGCCTCTACTAGCTTTCTTCAGGGATTCTGCTTCTGATTTAACCTTGTCTCATGTAGTGATACATTTAAATCTTACGAGAGAAAGAGACCATTTTTATTCTTTTACCAGAATGATTTAGGATCTTTACGTCAGTTTGGAGAAAATACAATAACCAAGTATATGTTAAGTAACTGAAGTATATTCCATATTTTAGTAAATCTTTTGAGTTAGACAAATTAAAGAGATCTGTTAAGTTTTAAGGAAAGAAATAAAGATCACAAACCAAAATACAATTTATCTTTTATCTCTAGTAGTTCATTTCTCTCTAGGATCATTAAGAGCAATTTGAATTAGAGAGCCCAAGATAGTAATTTCTATCCTATAATCATGCAATCATTTAAAATTAGATAAAAAATTAATTTCTTAAAGAATCTTGGAGATTATTATCTGATGATGATTCTTTATTCATCTGATTACTTCTTGGAGAATTAAGAGAAAACAAGTGAAGGTAGATTGTGAGTTTATCACCAGCAGCAGTTGGAACTAGTTCTCATACTTAATCATGTCTTAGCTGAGGTCCTACAAATGTAGACAGGTATTATGAATAAAGAAATTTTATGTATAAATCAGGATAGGCACAGTGGCTCATACCTGTAATCCCAGCACTTTGCTAATTCCGAACTGGACAGATTGCTTGAGCCCAGGAGTTCAAGATCAGCTTGCGCAACATGACAAAACCCTGTGCCTGTAGTCCCAGCTACCTGGAGGCTGAGAATCACCTGAGCCCAGGAGGTTGAGGCTGCAGTGAGCTGTGATTGTGCCACTGCACTCCAGCCTGACTGAAAGAGTAAGACCGTGTCTCAAAAACAAACAAACAAAAACAAGAAAAGAAACTTCCTTTATAAATCATTAGAAAATGCATACATTATTAGGACAAACATTTTAGTCACTGTGGTGTACTAAAACTAGGTTGTACACTCTTGCTTGTAATCGCTGTAGTTTGTTGCTGTGTTGTGGTGATGAGGGTCCTACCCTAACAAACTTACCTTTGGGCTGCCAGCAGCTTACTAAACCACCCATGAAATCTTGGCTTTTAATCCTCTTCTGCTTATGTACTGTGGTTGTCTGTTCGTGGAGCTTATGGATATCATTCTGGGTGTTTAGTGAATCAGTAAATAAGCTCATTTTGGTGTGGTCATGGCTCGCTCTTTCCTCCCTTCCCTTCCCTTCCCTTCCCTTCCCTTCCCTTCCCTTCCCTTCCCTTCCCTTCCCTTCCCTTCCCCTCCCCTCCCCTCCCCTCCCCTCCCCTCCCCTCCCCCCCCCTCCCCTCCCCTCCCCTCCCCTCCCCTCCCCTCCCCTCCCCTCCCCTCCCCCCCTCCCCTCCCCTCCCCTCCCCCCCTCCCCTCCCCTCCCCTCCCCCCCTCCCCTCCCCTTCCCGAGTCTCACTGTCACCCAGGCTGGAGTCCAATGGCACAATCTTGGCTCACTGCAACCTCTGCCTCCTGGGCTCAAGCGATTCTCGTGCCTCAGCCTCCCCAGTAGCTGGGATTACAGGCACCCACCATCAAGCCTGGATAATTTTTGTATTTTTATAGAGACAGGGTTTCACTATGTTGGCCAGGCTGGTGTTGAACTCCCGACCTCAGGTGATCCGCCCACCTTGGCCCCCCAGCGTGCTGGGATTACAGGTGTGAGTCACTGCACCTGGCCGGTCATGGCATTTTCTAAAGGCCTTCCCAGCTATGAAATGTATTAGTTCTGTAACTCTTTATTGCAAAGGCTGGTTGAAACCATTGTTAAAATCTTGGTCTTCATGGGAGGGATTGTGTACCGTTTAAAGAACTAACTTCTCTTGTGAATGTGCTTTGACGACTCTGTGTCTCTGAAAGTAGGGATCGAAAGTTTACATGTTAATATGCTTTTTCTTCTGAGTTGCGCCTATTTTAATTATCCTATTTACAGTGGACTTTCTGAAAACACTCATTCTGTTGGAATTATTTTAAAATCTTTTTATTGAAATGCACATTTAAGATGTTTGTATATCATAAGTGTTTAGCTTTATCAACTTTTATAAGGTGTATACCTCCTTATTTCTAGCATTCAGGTCAAGAAACAGAATATTATCAACTTCTTAGAAGCACCCCTTATGCCTCTTTTTAGTCATTGCCCTCTCAAAGGAATCACTATTTCAATACCACTGTAGATGAGTTTTACATAGTTTTAAACTTTATTTAGGTAATATCATATAGTTTATCATGAGTTTTGTATCTTTCTTTCAGTGTTAAATTTCTGAAATCTATTCATGTTATGTATAGTTGCAGTTTGTTTTTATTTTTGTTTAATCGCTTGCATGTTAATACACCACAATTAATTTGTGTATTCTACTATTGGTTGACATTGATTTATTATTACTTTGGGGCCATTATGAATAATCCTACTGAGAACATTCTGGCACGTATTTTCTATTGGGTATATACCTAGGAGTGGAATATTGAAACAGAGAGTAGCAGGCACATGTTCAGCTTTAATAGATACTGCCAAGCAATTTTCCAAAGTGGCTGTACCAACTTAGATTCTCACCAGCCGTATATGAAAGTTGTTGTTTGTCCTTTTCCGCATTTAGAATTGTCTTTTCTTTTAATCATTCTGGTGCCCTTGAGCTTTGTACTGATGATTGTATCTGTTAAAAGGATTTCAGATGGACAGTGGAAATCATTGCTGTTAAGTTTCTAGTTATTAATGTTTACATGAAAGCTATTCTTTTCTGATTATGCTTGAAAGTAAGGCTTTCCCCTTCCTCCTTTCTGCTTCAAAGTAGGGGTAATAATATAATGCCTACCTCAGAGTTGTTGTGAGAATTTAAGGATATATTTAAAACACTTAGAATAGTGCCCGGCAAAGTAAACACTCAAATATTAGTTACTCTTAGTATTTCATTTCCTGGATAGCCTGCCTTTCTAAGCATCTAGTCTCATATTATCTGAATTGTAAAAGTCCTTCAGGCCCAACTTGAGTTCTAACTCCTCCCCAAAGCCTCTTGATTCTGTCAGCCAGAATAATGTCTTCCTAAATTTTACAGACCTAAGCTTTTCTTCTGGTATTTATGTATACCTTCGATTATACTTATTTATGGTCATATTTTACTTTTTCTTCGAGAAGAGTATAAATTCCTTAAGGATAGGGATTATGTTTTATGTTTTACTCATGTTTTTAACTCTAATCACTTGTATCTGTGCAATAATTTAGAAGTCATTCAATAAAAAGGAATTTTTACTTTTTAATAAGAAACTATAATTAGTGCTGTGGTTTTCTTGATTTCTTACATAGTGCGTGACACATGGAGAAAATGTTTTCTGTAAATCTTTCAGAAAGTCAGATATTTGCATAATAAATGGAATAATGGATTATATATTTTATCTTCTAGACTATGTCTTAAGCTTATTCAGTGCTTTTGTAAGACGTTAATGTGATGATGCTTGCCTTACATGACTTACTATTAATACATTGCCCATCAGTTTTACCGAAATGCATTTGACTTTCTCATTTAATCAAAATACATTAAACACTCCATAATTAATGTATGGATTATTCTTGTAAATTCTTCCTTGTTAATTTTTCGTGCCTGGTTAGCATCTTCCAGGCACCCAGCACCCTGTTGCCCTGCTTCCTCTTCCCAGTCTCTGGGTGTGTCTCAGAGACTGCATATATAAGTAGGTTGCACTATTAGCCTAAGCAAAGCAAAATTGGAATGGTTAATTTGTCAAAATGGTGTAATGCAAACCAGAATCTAACACATGATTAGTGATTTTTGTTCTTAACTGGCTGACATTTAAGAGTGAATGATGCTTTCCAACTTTTCCCACACAAAGATCACAATGGATTTAACACCTTTTTAGGATGACACCAAGACATTTTTCTCAATGGCTTATGAAAAATTAATTTCTACAGAATAGTTGAGTAAAATATTAGAGCAATTTTCTCGTAAGTTAATGCTTTTAGGTTCTATCTCCTGCAGAACCAAATAAATTCCTAGAGGCAAAATTGAAATTTTGACCTAGTGAGAGACCGACTTCCAGTAATATAGGACTCAACAACACTCCCTCACATCCTTTGTATTTTCTAATGACTTTAATCATCCTTTTAGTCTGACCTTTCTGTTTCTCTATCCTGTGTGTGAGGTCATGTCTTTGAGCTAACAAAAGGTGGGTCACTCCTGGCTTTGAATTCGAATCCTTGCCTCTGAATGACGCCTTTGCATTATCCAAGTCATTTAACACTAAGAAACTGTTTTTCTGCTTCTTAGCTGTATAGAATGTTCTTATATAGTTTTATATGTGTGTGTGTATGTGTGCAGGTAAGTACATAATAAACATTAAATTTCAAAAACAAAACTGGTTGGCTACCACTGCTGCTGTTAGAAATGAAGGGCAAACTAGAATTTGATTGTGGCTCTTTGGCAACTGTTTTCTTAACATACATGTCTTTAAATGCTAGAAATGTGGCTATGTTTCATCTTATTCCTTGCCTTCATATCAGTCAGCTTGGCTCCTCAGTGACTATCTCTGTTCAGTCCAAAATCTGAAATACTGCAAAGTTGTAACTTTTTGAGTTTGCACATGATGTCATAAGTGGAAAATTCCATGCTTGACTCCATGAGGTGGGTCACCGTCAAAACTTTGTTCCACAGACAAAATTATTTAAAATGTTTTGTAAAATTACCTTCAGGATTTGTGTCCTTAAGGTGTATATGTAATATAAATGTACATAAATGAATTTCATATTCAGACTTGGGTCTTATTCCCAATATATCTTATTATGTGTATGCAGATATTCCAAAATTGAAAGAAATTTGAAATCCGATATTCTTCTGGTTCCAAGCATTTTGAATAAGGGATATTCAGCCTGTACTTGCTTGCCATTTATCATTGCTGTTTGCATATGATCTGTTGCCAATGTTTACTCCTCAGAGTTTATGTCTAGGCTAATTAGAATTTTAAAATTGTGATTTAAAAGGAAACTGCAGAGGCTATTTCCTCCCCTTATGGAGAGAATAAAACTGTATTTCTAGTTTTAAAATTATCAAAGTTAAATATTAATTCATTTCTATTGTTATTAATATTTTGAGACAAAGTCTCGCTCTGTCGTCCAGGCTAAAATGCAGTGGTGGGATCTCGGCATGCGCCACCATGTGTGGCCTATTCATTTCTATTATTTTTATCTTAGAAAAATGCTATATTAAAATGTTATGTAATATTCTTTAACATTTTAATGCTGTGGAAATTGCTTATGATGTATGAGAATCTATAAACAACCCATTTTCTTAGGATTTGACTTGTAAAATTTGGGCTTCCTAATTTAGGTATTTTTCCGTATTATGCATACAATTTTATACATTTAAAGATACATTGTTAAATGTTTGAAAAATGAGCATTTGTATTTGAAGAATGTAAATTTGTTTGTTGTTGTTGTTGTGTTGTTTTTGTTTTTCTTGCGATGGAGTCTCACTCTGTTGCCCAGGCTGGAGTGCAGTGACATGATCTTGGCTCACTGCCACCTCCACCTCCCAGGTTCAAGCAATTCTCCTACCTCAACCTCCTGAACAGCTGGGATTACAGGCATGTGCCACCACGCCTGGCTGAGTTTTTTGTATTTTTAGTAGAGACAGGGTTTCACCATGTTGGCTAGGCTGATCGCTTACTCCTGATCTTGGGCGATCCACCCTCCCTGGCCTCCCAAAGTGCTGGGATTACAAGTGTGATCCTCTGAGCCTGGCGAAAGGATGTAAATTCCCTTATACACTTAAATTAGAGACTCTTGATACCTATAAGTAGAGCTTGTGTAACCATTTAATTAAAAAAAAAAAAAGAATTACCATCTTCTAAGTAGGGCATACTTTTTATTCAGGGGGAGAAGTCTTTAGTTAATTTTACAACTTTTCTATTAGCCAAACTTGGCTTCTTGCCACTGGTTATTAGAATGTCTCAGTGGTGTTCATTCCTAGTTTCACATTCAGTAGATACATTTTATTTCTAGAGTTTTAGTATTGATGGTACCTGTTCCATGTGTACACAGAAAAATTTTATTGCATGCAGACATGTCCAGTAAAGGTTTGGTGAAGTTGTCATTTCAATTTTAACATTTTGTGTGCCTTCTCACATATTTTCTAAATGTATATACTGTCCTGATCTGCTAGGTTACCATTATTGGGAAAGCTGTGCTATATTTTGTTCCACTACGGAGTTAATTCAACTCTTAGAGTCATCATTTTAACTTCCATGGAGTTGCACCCTAGAACAATCTAGTTATGAATTACGGTTTCGGGCTTAACAGAACATTTAACAGGCCAGTATAATGAAAAATCCTCATGTTTTTGGATTGTTAAATTGAGGCTTAGCACAATATTTGATCCTTTCAAGAACTTTCCAGTTTTTTTGACTACATTCAAAGGAATAGATCTTACATTGCAGCGTAATACATACATGTTTTTGTCTCTCATTTCTTAAAATATAAGTCTGAAATTTTATTCACATTTTCAATTCTACTCTATTTAATTAATAAATCTTGGTTGAAATCTATTAAATTGATTTTATGATTCCTGCCATTTGAAAAACTCTTAGAATTTTAGTCCTCAAATGTTTTTATAATTAGTGTTTACTTTATTTTCTTCAACTATAGTGGTATATGAGGCTAAGTGTTCAGTTGGTCCACCTTCCTAAATTATTTGAATATTTCGGGCAAGATAAGTTTTTGAATATTTTGGGCAAGATAAAATGTCCATGCATGAACTGTCTGGTTTGAATGTTTGTAAATTCTTAACAAAAAGCATTTCTTTAGAAGTGTAAATTAGAGGTTTTGCCAGTAATTATGAAAAGAAAGTCTTTCCATACTTTGTCTATTTTTTCGTAACTGCAAATGGTTCATATATCACCTTTTTCTTTTGCCATGCCAATATTTTAAGTGCTTCGTCTGGAAAAAGGACTGGTTATAAAAGGTGGAAGAAGTGTACTCAGTATTAAAAAAATTATGTGATACATTTAAGAAGATCCGTGCTTATTTGTTGTGAGGGTTTTTAGCTAATAAAAATCTGTAAAATTGTTTTTATTTAAGTCATTTTAATTTCAAGCCTTTTGGCTTTGGGAAATACGTTCATCCTTAATGGTTTATGAGCAGTTATCTCCACTTATGCTTTAACAAGACTGACTTCAAAACTGAACCTCTTCCGAAAGAGGCAGTCAGTAATGCCTAAAAATAAAGGTGATTTCAGTTGTGTCTTTGTTTTCATCTGGAACAGAATGCCACTGAAAATAGTAACATTCTGTACATGAGATCATGTTAATACTGTAACCTGTTCCTGTCAGCATATGTCTAGTAGAAAGGGCTGGCCTCTGTATGAAAATCAGAGACTTTTGTTTGCTACGAAGGCAAAAGAAGCTGGTCATTTTCATTCTGCTAAAAGTGCAAATGTCTCATTGTAGCATACTTCCTTTGTAGTCATAATTATTCAGGGTCTGATATTGAGACATTAGCTGTTTCCTTGGGAACAAGGTTTAAGTAGAGACAGTACAAGAATATTAGAATATCATTGTCTCTCCTTAAAGTAATATTAAATACACTGATTTTAAAAATAGAAATCAATAATGGTAATGGCTGTCTGTAACTTAGGCACTGCCTCACTTTCCAGTTGAAAGGTGAAAGAAAAAGTAGCAAGTAAAATATTGATAACTTATTAGTCAATTTTTCTGCCCTTAACCTCCAGCCCCAAAGAGTTTTTCTGGATATTAAAAAAACAAAAATTTCATTCTGATTTATAGATGTTTATTTCTTAAGCATTATCAACTGAAAAAGGTGCCCATATGGTATCACAAAGTATACTTCTTGGTTTTTTGGTTTCTTTTCCATGTTCACTGTCACATTCTAAGTTTCTGTCACTTCATTCTGAGCTATTGCACTAGCCTAATGTTTTGACTACCCCCTCCTTGCCCTGTATCTTACTACTCCTGCCTTTACCCTGGCTCTTCCTTGATGTGATAGTGTATAGGTTGGCAGGTTCTGATAGGTGTAGTCTCTTTTTTCCCCAGTTTTAAGTCCTGATTATCCCCTCTTCCTGTCCCAGTTCAGCCCACTGTAATATACAGTGTCTTCTGAAGCACTGCCCCAGTGACTGATTCCTTTTTCAGTTCCTAGAGTGGGGACTATTACCTACTTCATTCCCCTTTGTGACTAGTGATAGGCACAGATTTATTTATTCTCCTTCAAATTTTAGTTTCCAAGTTGTTCAGAGAGTAGTAAATGGGTTTTTAGAAGTAACAATTAAAAATAACTTTGCTGGGCATGCTGTAGTTCAACATACAAGCTTTTCAACTTGTCTCAAAAAAATATATCTTTGATGTTTGCAGGTATAACTCTCACCTGATTTTTCCCAACACCAGATGAAAAGTAACGTGAATAAAAACACATTCAATAAATGTTTTGTGGTCAAGCTTCCCTTACTCTTTTTCTTAACTCCATATTTCCATACTATTGAAAGAGAAAACGAGTGGGAAGGCTGTACTGGAAACTTAACTTCTAAATGCCTCAGATGAAATATACTTGTTATGTGGCAGTGGAACATGGACAAAACTTCTGGTAGTGAGTGAGGACTGGGATTTGGTCAGGAGGATTTTGTGCGAGGGCGAAGAGGGATGATGGGACAGAAACCGTTAGGTAAACACCTTAGATCTGTCAGAAGACCCTGGAGAATTTATTTGGGGCCTGTTTCCTGACACCGTTATCATCAGCCTCTATTTTTATTTCCCTGTTATCTTAATCTATTTTCTTTAATTTTCCGTTTCTTATTACTAGCATTATTTTAGCTGAAATTTTATTTACTATCAAGAACATGTCACTTGTAATCGTGTAGCTGATGTATGCATATTGGGTAAAGAAAACCCACTTATAAATTAAAGAAATGGTGTTTTCTTGCTCTCAACAAAGTTCTTCAATAAATCTGTAAAACAGCTAGCTTGATCTTTTTGTCTTTATTTTTTGTTGTTGTTGTTTATTTATTTTTTTGAAGACAGGCTCTTCTCTGTCACCCAGGCTGGGATCCAGTGGCAGTCGTGGCTCTTTTGGATTCAAGTGATGCTGTTACCTCAGCCTCCCAAGTAGCTAGGGCTACAAGCATGCGCTACCAGGCCTGGCCAATGTTTTATTTTTCTTTTTGTAGAGATAGGGTCTTGCTCTTTTGCTCAGTCTGGTCTCAAACGCCTGGACTCAAGCCATCTCCCCACTTTGGTGTCCCGAAGTGCTGGGATTACAGGCATGAGCCACTGCACCTGGCCATCTTTTATATTCCTGTGAGATGCCTAACTTGGGTGAAGAGCCTACTTGGCTATCAAGTAAAGGAAGGCATTTTCTTTTTTCTTTCTTTTAAAAAGCATTTTTAATTACTCATACACAGATAGAAGTGAGAATGAAATATTACACTGATTTCACCTGCTACTAAAATTGCACTACAAGAAATTTCCCTTACAAATTGAAGTAAATATCTTTTTATGTTTTACTGCATATATTGTTAAAATGTTCTGATGTATGTGAAGTTGGAGTTATGCTGAGTGAGTAACAAAGAAGTAACAAAAGATAAAGCCATTAAATATTTAACATTTCTTTTAAATAGCCATTTCTCCTGTTATTTTGGGTTGAGGAATTATTTACATCCATTTGGCTTTGGATTTTGTATCAGAGCATTAACTTTTTCTTTTGTGATTTTTTAAAAAAATGTTTCAGTGGATGGGTGTCTTCATATTATTTATGTTGATAAACATCTTTATGTTTTTGTTTTTCACACTGTTCAAAATTAGCTGATTCAGCTTTTGAAAATGAAAAACTCAGCACTCATCAAGCAGAACTCCGGTTTCACAGATACCAGAACATTCTTTTATGTGTGTGAGTGACTATGAACCAGCCTACCATATTTTGACATAGACATGGTATGTTAAAGAGTAGTTAGAGAATGATAAGACTGCATTTTGATATTGGCTTTACAAATAAAATGCTAAGTCTGCTTTTTCCTTTTTCAGCATGTCTTTCTCCAGAGTTGGTTTTATATATTGACTTAGAAATGTCACTTCATGCATGTAATTTTTATTGATTACCTACTACTTTATTAGGTAGTTGGTAGTAAAAGAAATACTTTATTATATAAATACACATATTTATCTACCTAAAATATGTCTTGTTTTTGGTGATTTTGAAAGGCTGGTTAAACATTTTTTGTGAGTTATTAATTTTTATTGCATTCATATTTTTCTTTTCCCATTTTACTTGTAACCTGTGTAAAGACTGCTGCTGATACAATAGTAACTCTGCATTGGATGCTGTTTGGTAATCATAATGTTTATGATGTTATTTACTTGAAAATTTGGTATCTTAATGTTGGTCAAATTATGTTAAATGTGAGGTTTACAGCAGAGCATTTTTCACCACATATATACTATTACCAAATATACTGTGACTCATATTTTATGTCATACCATAGTTTTCAGTACTGACTGTCCATAGATAAAAAGAATTAGTTACAAGTCCACAGGGGCTAGTAAAGGAAGAGCTCCTACCAAATCAGAGGTAGTTAAGAAGCACCAAAGACCCCTGTCTAGAAGCTGAGTACAGCCTCTGCCAGCAAGAGGATGGGAGGGAATTGTTTAGAGCAGCTCAGATGGGAGCTAAGCATGAGAGAAGGGCAGTTTGTGGATGTGCTGAGGCTTTCATTTGTTGTCTCAGCCAGGGAGACTCAGTACTATGTAGGCCCAGGATTGGGATGACTAGATGAAAAGCAGAGAAAGGAAAGGAACACCAGTGTTCAAAAGGATTTTAGGCATTTTATGATCTTGTTTTGAACATTATTCTATACTGATTCCAGAAGGAACATGTAATATTTTCCATCTTTGGATTTACTAACTGAGAGAGAAAGTCACTGAAATATAAAGGGTGCATTTTACCCAAACAAATAAATATAGAAGGAGGGGTCCCCTCTTTTCCTTGCATTTAACTCCTTAGATTTGTGTGTGTTTTGTAGTTATCTGTAGGGTCTCTTACTACGCCCTTTTTTACATGTATACTTTGCATACCATTTGACAGATAATTACGAAGACATAACTAGACAGAGGAGTATGAATGGATCCACCCAAATTTACCCAGCCACCATGAAAATGACATAAGACTTTTCTGTTGATAGTAGCTTGTTAGCTGATATGACTTCATATTCTAGGGATGAGATGATTTTTGATGATGAAAATTCACTTGTTTAATCTTGATTAGTTGATGAAAGTTCACTTGTTTAATCTTGATTAGTGGTGTTCTGTTCTATTCTGAGGCTTAAAAAAGAAACAGAAGACTTGGGTTCTTTCCAAATGTTTCTTTGATATGACTTTTCTGAGGATTAGTGAGGATGACACTTAATATTTTTCTACCTGTTGATTATTTACGGATCATAGTTGTCTACCAAATTCTCAAAGGTCGTCTCAGCTCACATGGTCGGAGAAATATTCCTTCAGTGAGATAATCTAGCCAGGCTTTTGAATCTGTCTTTGGATGCTGTCGTGTGTTCTTAGGAGTTAGGATTACCACCTGTAGTGTGGCCTCTTTTTTCGCTCTTCTTCCCACTAGTACCATAGAGCTGGTCTTAAACTTTGACCATTTGATTTCTCTGTGTCAGAGTGAAGTGAACACAGAGCTAACATTCACTTGCGCTTTCTTTCGTGTGCATTTGTTTGAACTGGCAGAGCTCCTGAGTCAGCAATACATGCGGGTTATGCCAAGATACAGACTTCACTTTTTTCAGTGCTGGATCTACTTAGAAACTTAATTGGTTAAATTTTTTGAAAACACTTACTTATGGAACATTTGAAAAGTGCTTATGTTGGCTTTGAAATTTCTGAAACTAAATCCTGCATTTGTAATCCATGGGATGGGCACTAGAATACAAAGTTGATTTATTCTTGTGGTGATTAAGATCCAGGAACAAAAAAGAGGACCTCCTTCTTTTGCTGTTGGTTAAAATAAGAGCTAGCATATAGTACAATGGCATTATTCTTAGTCACATGAACTCTTAATGCTTTCTTGACACATTTGTTTAGAGAAAATATTCTTAAAACATGGACATCTGCTTTATATGCAGTGGTAAGAATCTTTAGACTACACATGAATATTGCATTGAATTAACCCTATTAATTAGGCTTCTGAGTTGTTCTAGGAAAAGGACTCAGCTTTGTGGCAAAGTGCCAAACACATGCCAGTTTGAATAAAATACATGCTTTTCTATTACTTTTCCCCTTCCCCGCTGTTTGAGCATCATCAAGTCATTTGCTTTAGGTTGGGATAGAGAAGAATCTGCCAGTGCGTAGGGGTATGGATTGAGCTGAGTGACTTTATTCCTGGATATCTATTTGTACATAGTCAAAATAAATAGATACATGCATGCACACATACTATGAAAAGCCAGGTGAAGTGTATACTCTTGGTTCCCAGTTTAACCTGCCTGTTTTTATTAAGAAAAATGTGACACACGTAGTGATTATGCTAACATGTTTTAGAGCATGTTTTACTTTTTGTATTAGATTTCTCTGATAATACATTTCTTTTTCTGTTACTAAACATGATTAATGTACCACATAGTGTTAACTGTGCTCTTTCCCCCAAAGACATCAAATGGGAGGCAGCATGTAGAAGCTAAATTATTCGGAGAGGAGTCAGTGATTGATTTAAATATAAAAGGATTAATTGGTCCCTGAACCAGACTATTAAACTGTACTGTGATCTTGACTGAAAGTTGAAGAATTACAAGTGCATTGCATAGAATAAATTAATACATTTTTCATGGCTTTAATCCTTTTTTTCTGTATTGCTTATTGTAGTTTTATGTACTGTACTGTACTGTATTGTATGCTTAATTGATGCAGAAGGGATTCAGAGTATCGTGATTAAATGGGAGAGAGGGATAGAACCATTAAACCTCAAAAATCATTTGAGGTTTAAGATGGTGCAGTTCTTCTTCCAGGATAGCTGAATGTATCTCCAAAGAATGAATATTTCTTGGAACTCTTACCAGTGATGACCCCAGGCACAGAAAGAAGTTAAATTTTACTAAATAAAAAAAATTATAAGTTTATGTTCTGTGAGGGCTTTGTTCAACATGAACATTGGCTAACAATGGGTAAATACAGCCCTTTATCCTTGAAAGAATTGAACTGAGACTTTATAGCTCTTGTGGGTAAACAGTGTAATGGTACCACACCCAGATAAAATTTCCTTCTTTTTATAATTATTTCTGTTCAAACAATATTGATTTTTCTCATTCCACCTCATAGGCTAATACTTCATTCAGTCAGACAGGATGGTGGGGTTTTTTTTTTTTGTTTTTTTTTTTGTTTTGTTTTTTTTTTTAAGCTATCAGCCTCATCTGTCCTTTCCAGGGAGAAGAAATGTTTGTTTATTCACCTCTATTATATTGCTGCTTTTATAAACAAAATGTAAATCATGTAATTTCTGCTCTCAAATAGTACTCCTGGTAATAAAACAGCAGAAAAGTTTGATTCAGGGGGCTGATTTAAGAATTCATGTGTATGTGGCTTTACTAGCAATATAAATTTCAAGTTTTAGAATGGTATCTTCAAGATACTTCTCTTTACCTTGTCTCGCCACATCTTCCCCTTATAATTTGATGTGCCTTGCCTTCCATTATTCTCTCTGCTTCTGAGTAATCAGTCTGTATGGGATATTTTAAAACAGGCACAGCTTATCTGAGAATCGAGGTACAGAATCATTAGAATCATAGGACTGAAGGTGCCGTTAAAGGCTTCCTGCCCCTCATCCCTTCCAACATTCTTAAGTTTCCTTCATTACACTTTCAGGGATAGCAAAGATGGTACCTTTCTTGTAAGCCTGTTCATTCTTTAAATAACCCAGTTAGAAAGCTAGTCTTTATGTTGAGTTGAAATCTGTTTTCTGCAGTGTCTGCATCAGTGGTACTTGGCTGGTGTGCCTGAGCTCTCTGGTATACTATGAAGTATTGACCAGTCTGTTGTCACATTTTGATCAATTTTTAAAATTTATATTTACCATAATTGGAGGAGGCCAATTACTATTCTCACAATAGTTTTAAAATACAATGCTGAGTAAAATAGGTTTCATGGCATGGTGTACTTGAGTATAAATTGTGCACTGAAAAATCGTTTTTATCTCTTTGCTGAGTTGTCTCATCTCTCGGCTAAATTTTTTCCATTTTTTTCAGTTGTCATGTTGGGTGGTTTTAAGTTCGTTTGGTCCCTCTCCTTTGAATATGGTTTGTTTGTTTGTTTTGAGACGGAGTCTTGCTCTGTTGCCCAGGTTGGAGTGCAGTGGTACGATCTTGGCTCACTGCAACCTCTGCCTCCTGGGTTCAGGCGATTCTCCTGGCTGAGGCTCCCGAGTAGCTGGGACTACAGGTGCCCACCACCACACCCAGCTAATTTTTGGTATGTTTAGTAGAGATGGGATTTCACCGTGTTAGCCAGGATGGTCTTGATCTCCTGACCTTATGATCCACCCTCCTTTGCCTCCCAAAGTGCTGGGATTACAGGTGTGAGCCACCATGCCCGAGCCTGCATGTTTTACTTTGTATCGTCCTTTTCAACTGTGGTATTCAGAATTAAACTGAACATTCCAAGCATGGTCCAGTTAGCACAGAGCTGGAGTAGAACAGATCTCTTAGGGCCTGTATTAGTCCGTTTTCACACTGTTATAAAGATCTACCTGAGACTTGGTAATTTATAAAGAAAATAGGTTTAGTTGACTCACGGTTCAGCATGACAGAGGAGTCCTCAGGAAACTTAACAATCGTGGTAGAAGGTGAAAGGGAAGCGGGGCACATCTTTCCACTGCAAAGCAGGGGGAGAGAGCCACATACTCATCAAACAGCCAGATCTCCTGAGAACTAACTCTATCATGAGAACAGCAACAGGGATGTCCACCCCCAAGACCCAGTCACCTGCTACCTGGCCCCTCCCTCAACACATGAGGATTATAATTCGAGATGAGATTTGGGTGGGGACACAGAGCTAAACCATATCCGGTCCCTTATTTTTAATTAGTGATTTTAGCATTTTCTGCCCCAGCCTGTCTAATGTATGGAGCACATATTCATTAGTAACACGTATGCTTCCTGCACCTATGGTTTTTAGGGGAAATGGGCTTGAGAAGGACTTTCCCATGGGGTTCTCATTACTGTCCCTCCAGTACTAATTCTGTAGATTCTCTACATCTAGGTCAATTGATGCATCATACAGGTACCTTTGCTTGATTTGCCAATCACATGTAGTTGCCTCCTGTTATCAGTTAAAATCCCCTTTCCTTGTTTTTTTTTGAGGATTCCTAAACATATACAAGTTATAGTGGAATTTTAGGCCAACTCTATGTGCTATATACTATTCCACTGTGTGACTGTACCCTAATTTATCCATTGTAGCATGGATCGATGGGAGTTTGAGTTGTTTCCAGTTCTGATATGAGTTTAAAATCAGGAAATAAGTCAGTCTGAGTCATTCAGTGGGAAAGTGATAGATCTGTTGGAGTAAATGACCTGGCTGATCCAAAGAAAAGCAATGACTACTGAATTCCTATGCTACTTTTATTAGCATTAGGAAAGGAGAAACTTAAAGTAGAAATGTACTTTATTGTTAGTTACTATTGAGGTTGTGATATTAATCAGATTTTGTAGGTGTGATTACTAATTAGGAAATTCTGTATTCAACTGATAATTTGATTCAAATAGTATCTTTTAACTTCATTATTTGTTTTCAGTGAATTTTCTTACTAAGTGAATTCTAACTTTTTAAAAGGAGAAAATATGAATGGATTAGTTTGATTCAGCTAATAAATTCATTCAGCTGCCGTTGTAAGTGTATGTATGCATGAGGTTGAAGGGGAAGCTTCTGTTACTAAAATAAACAAAAATTAAGGAAAAAAACACCACAGTTTTCTTTTTTCTCTTTCCCTATTGTTGGAAGACGTATCACTGAGAGATAATGCGTCATGTACTAGCTACAGAAAACGCTGTGGCATTTGTTTTCTCCCATCCCCCTTAAAGAAGCTGACGGCGGTAGGGCACTGGTTGAGCCACGTCACTTTCTGTGCGTCTGCAGTCTCTCAGACTCACACCTGGGTGCCCTTACTCACCCCATTGCCTTTAAATACCATCTGTAAGGGACATCTCCAAAATGTTGATATATTGCCCTGACTTCTTTCCTCAGTTCCATACTAACTAATGTGTCTTACCGCCTTCATGGTGTCTCTGCTTGAGTGTCATGTCAGCCCTGTTTCTAAAACACATCTTGAACTCATGCTTTTTTCATCTCCACTGCTACCACCTCATAAAAGCCAAGCTTTTCTCTCACCTGGGCTGCCATCATAGCCTTCTAGCTGCCATCTCTGCCTCTCCTTTTAACTCCTTCATAATGAATTGCAGCTAAAGTGATCTTCTCAAAATATAAATGAGACCATGGTAATTGCCTTACCTTAAATCCTCTAGGGGCTTATCAATGTATTTAGAATTATCAGACTTATGTTAGGGATAGAGGATTTGGGATCATGAGCAGTGCAGATGGTTGAAGGCCATCCTGTGTTTTGATGAAAGGAAAAGAAAACCTGCCTCTGGTGTAGCTCTGTGGCATGGGAAGAGTATGGAAGACAAATATTTGCTGATAACTGCATTCTATCAAATAAGCGTAAGCTCCAGTTTTATTTCTCTTTTGCTGGGAAATTGGGACCTTCTTTAAGTACTAGTGAGCAAGACATTTTGCAGCGGTGCTGAGTATGAAAGGTCCTGGTCTCTGGAAGGCTAATGCCAAATGTTGGAAGGCCTTTAAAGAAGATGCCCAGCCACAGTGAGTGCCAGCTGCTAGCTCTGAAATAGTGATCTCAAAAGGTAGATTTCTTTTGTGCTATATTTGTGCTAGGCAGTGCCTTTAAAAATATAACTGGAACCATTACAGTGAATAGACACAGAAAATAATTTTATGTTATACAGTTGTTATATACTAGCTTCCTTTAAATAAATATTATAGCTTTTTCAGGTTTTTAGATAGAATTAGAGTGTGGGGGGAAGAATACAAACATGGGTCCTTCCCTCCTTTTTTTCCTGCCTCATCTCGTTAAAGTAGTAGTTAAGGTAGCTTACATATAATAAATTTAATGAGGCAGGAAAAAAATAGATGAGGAAATAACGATTGCGGAAAAAAATAAGGATGAATGGAAAATGCAATAGTAGATTATGCAGAAATAACATTCTATAAGAAACGCTGCATACCTAGCACCAGTACTCATTAGCAGGTTTTCCTTTTTTTTTTTTTTTTTTCGTTTTGGCCATTTGACCGCATAGGTAAAGTCCTGCTTGCTGCTGTTCGCCTGATGAAGGGCAGCACGTTGGAATTTCCATCTGTTTTACACTCTTTTTGGTAGGTCATTTCTCCCACTGTGAGCCAGGCTTGAGAATCTGGGCAGATGTCAGAGGTCTGTCCCGATGTTTCTTTCAAGCTGGCCAGAATTCCACTGTGACTGCCACTTGCTCGCCCATCGGTGTCAGAATCTGTCATAATGGTTGGATGTTTTTGTAAAACATAAACATTCATGATTTTAAGGTGTACAATAAGACATATTTTGTAATTTGGGAAGGTACACCATTTCAGCTTAGCAATAGGGAGCTATGGGGTTAGGCAGGGAGTCAATAGGATATGTGCAGTCTTGGCAGTCTTGTTCAGTATTTCAGTGTCAGTTGATCCTTGATTGTTCGTAGTGATATATAATGCCTTAGTATTTAATGAGAAAAACAGTAGAAAAATTTATATGGTTCCTCATCATCCCCCATGTCTTACACCTTGCTTGTCCCTATCTTTAAAGTAACCTCCAAAATGGACTAAAGGTTTTATATTTAAAAAAAAAAAAAAAAAGAATTCCAAACATGTCTTAAAGTAAGCAATAAAAATACTTTGGTGGTTACAGTTTACCTAATATAAATACCACTTTAATCTGTGTGTCCTATCAAACTCACTCCCCATTGAATTCTCAAAGTGCTATCCAGAGACTGTGACTAGATAATCTAGCTAGTGTTGTAACCTCAGGAGATATTTTAGTAAGATGACTTTCAGAATCCTGAAATCTTACATATGTTGGCTTCTGGTTATTCAAGCACGCATCACTGACTAGAACAGCTCTTGTATCTATTTTGGCATCTTGAAAATTGTATTAGTTTTTACTACTGGAGTGGAACCCCTCAGACTCTTCCAGGCTTTGAATTGAGGACATACTGAGTCACAGCCTCTTCACTGTCACTTGCTCTTAGTAAGTGATGTACCCAGGGAGGATTACATCCTGTAGGCCAGTGGCACCATTTTTTCATTAACACAAAGTATGCTGCTTCTCTGATACCACTATGGTGCCAGGAATGGTACCCCACAATCTGGAAGAATTTATAATGCACTACCCAAGTGCCAAACTTACTGCCAGAGAACAACTCAGAATTGAGGATAGAAGGGTAGAAAACAGCAATCATGGGGCTTGCTAACTTTTCTCTTATACAGATTGAGTATCCCATATCTGAAATGCTTGGGACCAGAATGTTTTGGATTTCAGATTTCCTTAGATTTTGGAATATCTGAATATACAAAATGAGTTATCTTGGGGATGGAATCCAAGTCTAAATGTGCAGTTCGTTTGTTTCATATATACCTTGTACATACAGCCTGAAGGTTATTTTATACAGTATTTAAAAAATATTTACGTGCATAAAACAAAGTTTTGACTGCATTTTGGCTGTGACCTGTCACATGAGGTCATGTGTGGAGTTTTCTTGTGGTGTCATGTAGGCACTCAAAAATTTTTGAATTTTGGAACATTTCTGATTTTTGGATTAGGGATGCTCAATATGTGTTTGTGTAGTTGTAGGCGCTTTTGTATTGTAATAATGTACTTGGTAACTTTTTCTCAGAAGGGTGATTATTCATAGAACTGTAATGGTAATTTAGTAGTTACAATACAAGTACTATGCCTCATTTTAGAAAATTATGTGCAATTAACTTTCCTGGACATTTTCATTGCCTTGTAATCAGGTTTAACTTATAATTGAAAGAGGAGATATATGAAATAGTAAGAGCACCTCAGAGCTTCACAAAATAATTTCATCAAGTCTCGCTATGTGGATACTATAATGCCACCGCCTTTTGAAATGGAGGTAAAAGTTAAGGCCTGTCCGATAAGAGAAAGCTCAGTATACCTGCAAGCAAAGAACCTCAACGCAGTCTTTGTGAGTGGTGCCAAAGTCAACTACATTTTTAAGGAGAGTAAGTGGTAAAGTAATACTAGCAAAATATTCCCAAATAAGGATCTATATAGTGAAGCAAATTGCTTCTGGCAAGAGGCTTGATTAATGGCAACTTTGAAAATTTTAATATGATAAGTTCATACCACAGAAAGCATTTAGATACAATTATCTGAATGCGTTTTGCATTAAGAGTCTGTTATCAGAACACTTATACACCATGAAAAGAACAGGAGTCTATTAATAATCATAATAAATTTTGAAAGCACATGTAATAGTTGCATTCTAAAACTCAACATGAGAAGTAAAAATATCTTTTTAGAGGCTTTAGAATATTGTAAGAGAATAAAATGATCTGGAACACTAGTCCTTTCTTTTGCATTTATACAAGTCCTTTCCCAACTACCCCAGTTGTAACCCACACCAATCCCTTGTGTTTCTTAAGTAAAAAGTCTTAAAAGATACTTTTTTAAATAGCTAGACATATTATTTTCTCCTATTAATAATTAAACTTCTTCCAGCTTTAAAAATCTTCACTGTGTATGTCAATCGTTCTTCTTTTTCTCATGATGGAACTTTCTAAAGAAAAGTAATTTAATCTTTGGTTGTGACTGAAACTGCATTCATCTATCCGGTGAATATTAGGTTTTGTGTGCCATGCAGTATGCTAGTTGCTGGGGATACAGAGGGCAGGGGACAGACATGGTTTCTCCCCTCATGGGGCTCACATTATGGTGAGAGAGACCATCAAAATAAATGAAATATTAATAGTTGTAAATTTTGACAAGCCCTGTGAAGGAAGCAAACTGTGCAATGGTGGAAGCATCGGACATATAAATTAAAGCAGTGAGAGATGAAGTTAGAAGGATAGAGTGAAAGCAAATTTCTTTCCCTATTAGAACATAGTTTTTGGCTGGGTGTGGTGGCTCATGTCTGTAATCCTAGCACTTTGGGAGGCTGAGGTGGGTGGATCCTTCGAGACGATCCTGGGCAATGTAGCGAAACACAGTCTGTACCAAAAATATGAAAATTAGCCTGGCATGGTGGCGTGTGCCTGGGGTCCCAGCTACTCGGGAAGTTTAGGTGGGAGAATCGCTGGATCTTGGGAAGTCGAGGCTACAGTGAGTCATGATCAGGCCACTGCATTCCAGCCTGAGTGACAGAAGGAAACCCTGTCTCTAAATAAATAAATTAATTAATAAGAATATAGTTTTAGTTTTACTTACTGGACCTCGAGGATATAGAATTTTGGCCATTACAGACTATATTATATAGCTTAAGTGAGTTACATAGTACTTTATAATTGATAGGAAAATGTATCCTGCTACCTCTTGCCTTGCTCCATGAGTTGCAGCCATTCTTTATAGAAACTGTCAAGATTGCGTAGGGTACAAACCAGTGTAAGATACAGCATTATAATTATATGTTGAGGGATTTGTTGTTGTTGTTTTTAATGATTTGATATTAAAGTACAAAATTTTGCCTGAGGTGTCCTACCAGAATTTTTCCACGTTTATATTTCTGCATCTTTTAAAGTCTTTGGGCTCTTGCTGTGCATGCCAGTGAGTACCATAGTTCCATGCTTGTATATTTTTGTTCCTTTTGAAGGTTTTTATGTAGTTTGCTCAGGAAACTAAAATACCCAAGGGCTATCTGCTCTTATTTATGTATACATCCCTAAATTTAGTACAGTGTCTGGCACAAAGATAGGTGTGCTTAGTGAATGTTTGTTCAGTGAGTTTCTCTGCTTTTTGTTTTGTTTTGTTTTTGTTTTTGAGACAGTCTAGCTTTTTCGTTCAGGCTGGAGTGCAGTGGCGCAATCTCGGCTCACTGCAGCCTCCACCTCCCGGGTTCAAGCGATTCTTCTGCTTAAGTCTCCCGAGTAGCTGGGATTGCAGGCTGCACCACCATGCCTGGCTAATTTTTGTATTTTTAGTAGAGACGGGGTTTCACCGTGTTGGCCAGACTGGTCTTGAGCTCCCAACCTCAGGCCCACTTGGCCTCCCAAAGTGCTGGGATTACGGGTGTGACCCAGCCTGAGTTTCTCTGATAGTATGGGTGCCCAGCGAGAGGTGAGTACTGTTGGTAGCAGAGAAGAAAGAGATCTCCGTGGGAAGAGCTAAGATGAGAAGACTCGATGGAGAAAGTGGAAGAGATGTTGGACTGCTATGCTAGTTGCCTTTCTAGCCCAGAGAATGTAGGCTACCTTGGGCTACAAAGAGAGTCAACACTATTATTCTCCATAACTGTCAGGAATATGCCTCATGCAGGCTCCCTTCAGAAGAATGCTTAGAGAGATTATCAGAAATTCTCAAGGCTAACGATGTGTATGCCCTGGTATATTCCTCGCTGGACTATCAGAGCTTTACATTTGTGTTCTTCCGCACCTAATGACTCAGAATTCTATAGGCTTTATTTCTGCGTCTTCTAGTAAAATGCCAGAAAATTTTAGGGGAATGTTATAATGTGTCAGAAACGCTAATGTAGCATCTCCCAATGGCAAGCACCATACTAAGTTCTGGGGTCCAAAGTGATAGGTAAAATATGATTCCTGTCCTCACAAAATTTAGGGAGATGGGCTAAACATAAACTTATAAAAATGGAAGTGGTGTGATTAAGTTATACACAGAGATGTATAGGAGCATTTTAGTCTGCTCTGGGGCTTTAAAGGTAATTTCATGGAAAAGATAAATAGGGGTTAGATGAACAATAGGAGAAGTTTATTCTAAGCAAAACACCAACACAAGCAAAACCATAGAGGTGTGAACCAGAGTGGCACTCACAGAGAGCATTCCGTCTTGAAGTAGTTTGACTGAGTGAGGCTGGAGAAGTAGCTCATGGAGTGATTGTATAGAAGTGCTAATATTGAATGTTTCCTTTTTACACTAATTGCCAGGAGGGAATAAGTTTATGTTGTGTTTAGCTATTTAGCACTTAAGCAGTAGATGGGCTTTCTCTAACACAGTTTCCTTTTCTATGTTTTTAAAAGGCATATATGTACACACATACACACACACACACTCATGAGTCATACTTTAGAGAGCCAAAAATATGTTTTTTTAAAATTCTGATGTCTAGGGAAGCTCCAGGGTGAAGTGGAGGAGTGAGGGTCTTGTACTACTCACAAACTGACATGACCATATTTACCCAGAAGTACTTTAAAACAATATATTTTGATGGTCTTTTTCTAACTTTAATTCTGGAAAAAATGGATCTTTGAAGCTTGGAATAAAGAGAAACATCTGGTGAAATATTTGGAGACATACTTGTAACACATGTGAAATATGAAAATAAGGCACCCAGTGAAAAGGGTTTTTAGCTTGAATAAACTTCCCTAAGTCATGTAGTGTACTTGAAGTAAGAATTTTTTATTTTGAAAATAGTTTTATGATTTTTATAGTGGTTTCCTCTCTTATCAATAGTGTTTGATAGGGCACTTAAAATGATGTTCTTGTGAACAAATTTCAGGTGTAAGCCCAGGTGTTTATTAGTCATAAGTATTCTAGCATTTGTTTTACTTTTATTCCTCAAAATTTACACTTTAATTTTTAAAAATAAAAAAGGTGGCAAGTGTAAAGCTATGGAACAAAGCTCTATAAAGTCCTTAATAAGAATGCTTTCCAGTGCTGTAATTATATTCTTGAATGTGATTTAAAAAAAAAAAAAAAAAAAAAAACCTAATCAAACTCATACACCACAGTCCCAAGTAGATCCCAGAAACCTTTTTTCTACCCCATCATCTTCTCCCTCTCTTCTTCTTCTTTACTTCCTTATCCCTACTACCCTTTCCTATATTCTTCTCCTTCTCTGCTCTACCATCATTTCCTCTCCCTATCCATCTTCTTTTCCTTTCTCCTTGTCTCCTCTCCTCTTTCCTGTCACTCTCACCCTCATCTCCCTTTGTTTCCAGTATCTATAGAACATAATATATTGAGAGCCTTATAGTTTGCAAATTGTTTTTAGGTCCACAGAGCCTCTGAGCATTGTGGTTAGTGTATCTGTGTGATGAGTGCTATTGGAAAAAAAAATAGGGAAGAGACCCATGGGGAGTATAACTTTAAATTTTGTGGGGAAGAACAGTCTTGATGAGGTCTTGGCATTTAAGGAAAACTTGTAAGAGGTAAAGAGAGGAGCCATGTTGATATCTGAAAGGAAGAGAGTTCTAGCTACAGGGAACAGTAATTTCAAATTGTAATTGTTTTGTTTGAATAATAGAAAGCTTATTAGACTGGAATGCAGAGAAGAAAGGGGAAAGAGCAATAGGCAATTTGGTTAGAAGGGTAACTGGGGCTGGATGTTGGGGATTACTGGGCCATTGGAGGGTTGATTTCTGAGTTTCCTGTTCTGTTCCATTGGCCTATTTGTCCTTGAGTCATTGTTATCCTGTTACAGTCACTATGGTTTAATTATAAATAGTGATACTAGCAGGTTGTCTCTCACTTTTTTTTTCTTTCTTTAAAATCGGGTTAGCTATTCTTGACTCTGTGTTCTATATAAATTTTAAAATCAGCTTGTCAAAAACTTAGGCTATTGATTAGAATTACATGGAATTTTTAGGTCATTTTGGGGAAATTATAATCTTTATGGTATTTATTATATCCAGGAATATGATACATCTTTTAAAAGACTTTATATATTCTTTTATATTCTTGAAACAGACTATTCTATAAATTTCTCCAAGAAACCTAAGCTGTCTTTTGTTGGTTTATTTTCTGGGTACCTTACAGTTTTTATTGCTATTGCTAATAGGATATATTTTTCCCATTATATTTTCTAAGTTTTTTGTAGGAATACAACTATTATTGAACTTGTGTCTACCAACCTTATCTACTTTCTTGATCTCTTTTGTTAGTTCTCTTAGTTTATATATTGTCTACATAGGAAATCCAAGAAAATTATATCCATCGGCAAATAAGGATAGCATCGCCACTTCCTTTCTTTTTCTTTCTTCCCCGCCCCCCCCACTCTGTTGCCCAGGCTAGAGTGCGGTGGCCCGATCTCGGCTTACTGCAAGCTCCGCCTCCTGTGTTCATGCCATTCTCCTGCCTCAGCCTCCCGAGTAGCTGGGAACACAGGCGCCCGCCACCACTCCTGGCTAATTTTTTTTTTTTTTTTTTTTTTTTTTTAAAGTAGAGACGGGTTTCACTGTGTTAGCCAGGATGGTCTTGATCTCCTGACCTCGTGATCCGCCCACTTCAGCATCCCAAACTGCTGGGATTACAGGCGTGAGCCATCGCACCTGGCCCCTTTCTAATTTTTATACCACCTTTTTTCTTTTCTTGTCTTATTGCATTGACTTGGATATCTAGGGCAGTGTTGTGTGGAAAAGCACTTATCTTTGTTTTGCTCCATTTTTTAAAAGGGATTCTTGTAAAGTTTTGACATGAAGCAAGACAATTGCTTTATCTGTTTCGGTCAATTCCTTTTGATTCCCAGAGTTCCCGAAGAGTTTTAGAAATAATTATTATTGAATTTTTTTTCCTGAAATTTAACATGCTCTTTCGTAGGTATTGAGATGGATTCTTTGATTTTTCTCATTCATCTGTTAATGCATTGTAGTAGTTTCATAGATTTGCTGATGTTAATTCATCACATCATTTGTTGAAGCAGTTTGAATAAGAGAAATGGGTCGAGCCTTGGAAATTCGGTAAATCCTTCTAAGATGGTATTGAAGTGGGTGGATGGGTTTTTTTACTTACTGTTTTCAAATTATTTTATTTTTATAGAAAATTACTTATTTCATGTGTATCTGATTTATCGGCATAAAGTTACTGTATTTATAGTGTGTTTATTGTTAAAAGTGTTCATTCTTTGTTTGTAGTTATTTCCCCTTTTTGTTCCCAGGATTGTTTATTAGAGCACTTCACTCCCTGCACATACATCTTTCATCCCTCTCCTTAAATCAGTCATACCTAGTATTTTTGTCATCTATTAGTCTGCTCAAAAAAGAAGTTTTATCTTGTTAATCCTTTCTATTGCTTTTTCCTATTTTATTAATAATACATATTTTTGTCATTATTTTCTTCCTTCTGTTTTATTGTGTTTACTCTTTGCTTTCTTCATTTCTTTTAAGACTTCTAGGCCTATAAGGATATAAATTACTGTGTAAGTACTGTTTCTGGTAGATTTTGACATGTATTACTTTTGTTGTCATTCAGTTTTAAATATTTTGTGATTTCCATTGTGATTTCTTCTGTAACCCATGATTTATTAGGAAGTACACGTTTAAGTTTTCAAACAAAAGGATTTTATTTTAACCTTTAAAAAAAACAAAACTGTTGATTTCTAACTAAATTGCACTGTTGTTAAAGAATACGTATACTGACTTTGGGAGGCCGAGGTGGGTGGGTCACCTGAGGTTGGGAATTTGAGACCAGCTTAGCCAAAATGGTGAAGCCCTGTCTCCACGAAAAATACAAAAATTAGCAGGGCGTAGTGGGCACATCTGTAATCCCAGCTCCTTAGGAGGCTGAGGCATGAAAATCGCTTGATCTAGGAGGTGGAGGTTGCAGTGAGCTGAGATCATGCCGCTGCCCTGCAACCTGGGTGACAGAGTGAGATTCTGTCTCCAAAAAAAAAAAAAAAAAAAAAAAAAACCCAACCAATAAGAGTATGTCGACTGTATCATCATTTCTTTGAAATGTAATACTTGTCTTGTGTCTTGTTACATATTTAATTTTTGTAGCTCTTCCATGTATTCATGGAAAGATTATACGTTCTTTCTTTTTGGAAAGCCATGATATTCACTAGAAGACATGTTAAAATATTTATTAATTTTAGACTTGTCGGTTTCTCCTTATTCTGATTTTTTCTGTATGTATTTCTGAGCAATATAGCATGCCATTGTGGCTGTGTACATGTTCATGGTTGATTACTTTTCTTCTTGAATTTCTCTTTATATATTTATTGATGAACTTAAGTTTTAAAATATTTCATTGTTTTATTTATTGTTATTCCTATACCAGGTTTATTCTTGTTAGAATTCATCTGGCATATGATTTTCTACACTTTTTTTAACTTTTGGTGTAATTTTACTTTGCATGCCTTTTGTGCAATATGTAGATGGATTTATTTTATTTTAGCTACTCTGATAATCTTTGTCTTTCCAGTAGGTTTAATTACACTAGTTTTTTTCATTTTCTCAGTGATGTAGCCACATTGCCTTTTAAAAATGTCTTTGTAAATGGCAAACCTTTCAACTCCATACCTTTGCACATATAATTTTCAATTTTTTTGTAATAGTTTTTTACCACTTTGCTTTTTCTTATGATTCAAACTTCAATTTAAATGCTTCCTTCCCCTGCTTTTTTCTTTTTTCAGAGAAGCTTTCCTCTGACCAATCCCTTTTTAGAATAGACCCCAACTCGCATTATTTTCTTAGTTCCTTATTTATTTCTTTTATAATACTTAGAAAAGTTATTTGTCTCATTTCTGTGTAGATTATTTAGTGATGATACTAGTATTAATGTCTCCATTTTTTATCATTTTATTTATATGTTAGTTACTTGATATTAGTTGGTAGAGGGTGAAAAAAAGGGTAGCATGATCAAAAGGAGGTGCTTCAGGGTTGGGTTACCTGAAGCAAATTGAGGGAGAAATAAAGATTATTTGTGATGGAAGAGAGTAAGTATAGGAGTGCCTTCACAGAAAGAAAGGAATCTCTAGGGAAGGGTGAGTGAAGTTTAACTGCAGAGATTTTTAAGCTGAGAAAGAGGTTAAACAAGGAATTAGTTTAATCAGACCTGATTTACTGAGTGGAGTGGAGAATAAACAGAGTTGAGAAGGCGTGGAATACTTGTCAAGTGATGTGCCCCCAAGAGAACAGGGGTGAAGCTCCAATTTTCCTTTGACCTTGCCATGTTTTTGGTTCTGTGTATTCATTTGATAGTATCTTCTAGCCTATAGCAGTAAGGGAGATAGTAGAATTGATGCAGGGACTAGTTTAAGTTACATTGTGCCTGATTTATGTTGATGTTGAATAGGGGTGAAGGCAGCATTGATCGAAGGTAGAAAATCTTGGATGTACTATACGCTATGTTAAGAAGGACCAGGTTTTTGTTCCAACTGTGCTCTGAACTTGCTGTGTAACTTTGGGCGCAGTCTTGCCTTCCTCCAAATCAGAAAGAGGTTGACTTTAATGATCTCCATAGTCTCTTAAAATTTTTAATGAAAGTATATGAAATAAATGGGGTGAGAAATGGGGTGAGTAAAGGTTCAGGTGAAAGTGAGTAATAAGTGACAAGAAGAAAGAACATGGTATAGAGCTTGTAATAAAGATTTACCTCCCACTTCTCATATACCCTAACATATCTATACTTTTTATTTGTAGAACCCCTTCAGTGTTCATTCTCAAATCTGATCTCATTTTAACAATTTCAAATTTGATCTGTGAAATGAGGGAGGTTGGACTTTGTATGAAAACACCTGGGTTTTACTTACAGGCAGATTTTTAGATCAGAGAAATATGATAGTTATGTGTCCATATTTTATCAAGACATTTGACATAACCTTTTTGGTTATTCTCTTTAGAGCAGAATGAGTGACAACTCACTGTTGAATTTGTAACTTGGAGTTATCTGATGAGATGACACAGGATTCGGTTCTCAGTGCAGTTTTTATTTCACCATTTTTAGCATTGCTTTGGATAAAGATATTGATGGCTTGCTAATCAAGTAACCAGTATGTTGGATTATAAAATCAGGGTCTCAGCAGGCTTTGACTAAGCGCCAAGTATGCCAAACGGAAGCACCGCGGCTTCCTCTAGAGCACTCCCCTGGTTGGCCGAACAAGCAGCGCTGCATAAGGATAGGAGGCAAGGGCTTCCTCAGATCTTGCCTTCACATTGCTTTCTGTGTGGCACATGACCCCACATTTCAACAAGTATAAAAGAATATTGTGAATTATCTCTTTCTCCTTTAGTCATGCCATTTCATTCCCCGAGGGAACCAAAGTTATTAGGAATCGTTTGTTTTGAGACAGAGTCTCTAGTGCAGTGGCCTGATCTGGGCTCTCTGCAGCCTCAACCTCAAAGGCTCAAGCAGTCCTCCTACCACCTCAGCCTCCTGAGTAGCTGGGACTACAGGCAGTGCCAACACACCCAGCTAATTTTTGTATTTTTTGTAGAGATGGGGTTTTGGCCATGTTGCACAGGCTAGTCTTGAACTCCTGAGCTCAGCGATCTGCCCAACTCTGCCTCCCAAAGTGCTGGGATTACAGGCATAAGCCACCTTGCCCAGCCATTATTAGGTGTTTTGAATGATATTTTCAGAAAAATGTTATGCCAATGTAAGCAAATTGTGTGTGGAAATATTTTTCTCCCCACTTTCCCATTTTATATAACTGGATGTATATTATTCATACTGTTTTGTACCTTGTTCCTTTTTTCTCATAACAGTCCTTGTTGGAGGTGTTTCCATATCAGTGTGATCATTTCCTTTTACATGGCTGCAGGGCATTACTTTGTAGCTTATATACCACGGTTTAGTTAACAGGTTCTCTACTGATGACATTTTAGTGTTTTTCAGACTTTATTACAAGCAGTGCTATAATCTATAACTACTCAGTACCATAGTTTTATATGTAGGATAAATTCTTAGAAGTGCTGTTGCTAGGTCACAGGGGATTCAACTTTCTAGTGTCAGTGCTGTCATTCCTGTCCTTGTTTTACATGATCTTAGAAAAAATAGAATTTAATAGTTGGGATTTAGGCTTTATCAAATCCAGTGATTCTCAGAGTGTGGCCTTTGAGCCAGGAGCAGCAGCAGCATCACATGGGAAACTTGTTAAAAATGCAGATTTATGGGGCCCACCCTAAACCTCCTGAATCAGAGCCTCAGGGGCCCAGCAGTCTGCACTGACAGGTGCTTTTACATATATGGAAACCGATCAGAGTGATGAAATAACCTACCAAAAATTGTATAATTACTGGTGCCTTCTGTTATAGCTCCATTATAACCTTCTTTTTTTTTTTTTTTTTGTAATGGAGTCTCACTCTGTCCCCCAGGCTGGAGTGTGATGGCGCGATCTCGGCTCACTGCAAGCTCCGCCTCCCGGGTTCACGCCATTCTCCTGCCTCAGCCTCCCGTGTAGCTGGGACTGCAGGTGCCCGCCGCCGCACCCGGCTAATTTTTTGTATTTTTAGTAGAGACGGGGTTTCACCGTGTTAGCCAGGATGGTCTCGATCTCCTGACCTCGTGATCTGCCCATCTCAGCCTCCCAAAGTGCTGGGATTACAGGCATGAGCCACCACGCCCTGCTCCACTATAACTTCTATTTTTCTTGTTTTCAGTGTCTCTTTTAAAAGGACATTTTGGTTTTTTTAAGTTATCTATATAAAAGATACTTGATTTGATTTTGATTTTGATTTTTTTTTTTAATTTATGCTTCTCACTGTTTGTGTTTTGGGACATGGCAAATTCAAATGAAAACTATTTTGAAATTTTTATAAGAATTCTTTAAACTTTCTAAAACCAATCCTTAAAATTAACTCCCTGTTATTTTGCATATACGAGTCTTTCGATGTCTCAAGGGATGGCCTCCAACATCCTTTTTTTGACTCCTTTCCAGTCACATCCCACCATTCCTCTGTTAAGAGTTTCCAAACAACATCCTTCTTGTAACCACATCTGTTCTTTGCCTCATGGTTTCTCTTACTTTTTCTTTTCTTTCTACTATTAAACCCTATTTTCTTTCTTTCTTTTTTTTTTTTAGTTCTATTTTATTTTAAATTGACACATAATAATTGTATGTATTTATGAGCTACAAAGTGATGCTTGGATACCAGTATATAGTATGTAACGATCAAATCAGGGTAAGTAACAAATCCATAACCTCAAACATTTGTCATTTCTCTGTGGTAAGAACATTCTCTGTTTTACCTATTTTGAGATATACAATGCATTACTGTTGACTAGTTACCCAACTGTGCATTAGAATACTAGAACGTATTGTTCCTAACTGTAACTGTTGGCTAACCTCCTCCATCTTTTTCCCTTCCACTCCCCTGCCTCTAATAATCACAATTCTGCTCTCTACTTATATGAGATCAGCTTTTTTAGATTCATGTGGTACTTGTCTTTTTGTGTCTGACCTATTTCACTTAACATAATGTCCTCCAGGTTCATCCATGTTGTCTCAAATGACAAGATTTCATTCTATAACTTAATAGTATTCCGTTGTGTATTATATACCACATTTTCTTTATTCATTCATCCGTTGATGGACACTTAGGTTGATTCCATATCTTAACTATTGTGAATAATAATGAATAAGCATGGGAGTGCAGATAACTCTTCAACATACTGAGTTCATTTCCTTTGTGTATATCCCCAGTGGTGGGATTACTGAATCATATGGTAGTTGTATTTCTGACATTTTGAGGAATCTTTATACTGTTTTTCATAATTGCTGTCTTAATTTACATTTCCACCAACAATGTATAAATGTCCTCTTTTCTTCACATCCTTGCCAACACTTGTTATCTGTTATCTTTTTGATGATATCCATTTTAATTGAAGTGAAGGGATATCTTACTGTGGTTTTGATTTGCATTTCCCTGATTACTCATGTGAACATTTTTTCTATATACCTGTTAGCCGTTTGCATGTTTTATTTTCAGAACAAAGCGGTGGTGGGGGGATACATCACACTACCTGACTTCAAAATATACTATAAAGCTATAGTGATCAAAATGGCATGACACTGGCATAAAAACAGACACATAAATCAATGGAACAGAGTAGAGAACCCAGAAATAAATTCACTTATCAACAGATACTTGATTTAAAAGGTGCCAAGAGCACATACTGGAGGAAAGAATAATGTCTTCAAAAAATGATGCTAGGAAAATTGAATTTCTACATGCAGAGAAATGAAACTAGACCCCTATTTCTCACCACATACAAAACCAATTCAAAAAAATTAAAAAGTATGAAACTACTAGAAGAAACCATAGGAGAAATCCTTCTTCACATTCGTTGATCTGGGCAAGGATTTTAAAAATAAAACCTCAAAGGTCCAGGTAATGAAAGCAAATATAGAAAATGGGATTATATAAAACTGAAAAGTTTCTGCACAGCAAAGGAATTGACCAACAGAGTGAAAGGGTAACCCACAGAATACGAGAAAATATTTGCAAACTATATATCTGACAGGGGATTAATATGTGGAATATCTAAGGAACTCAAGTCAGTAGCAGAAACCAACCAGATTAAAAGCTGGGCAAAATACCTGAATGGACATTTCTCAAATTTTCATTTGTTCTTGTCTTCTTAAAGCATTCGTATATTCTTAATTGAAGAAATCACTACTCCTTAGCCTTTCTATGGCATTTTATTATTATTTGTATGTTTGTGCCTGGCTTTATTTTATTTGTGTGCTTTCATATCAGTCTCTTGCTGGTGAATATGCTCCTTGAGGGCAAGGACTGTGTTTTCTTCAGTGTCACTTCAGACTCCTTGCACCGTTCTTAGATAAATGTTGGTTGTATTTGTTCTCATGCACAGTTGGGACTTGGTGGAATAGAGAACATGTTCTGTGGCTATGGCCTACATTTATTTCTCCCACCAGCTTCTTATAAATAAGCTAGTAACTACATGGGATAGTGGGCATGAATAGGGATAAGTCAGCTCAAACTCCCTTAGCCGAAATTTACAGTTGAAAAATAAGCCAATCCACAATCAGTAAAACTATATTTTGGTCCTATTTAATGTGCCAGGTATAATGTATGTAGAAGATGGTGTGTTGCTAGTGTCATTTTCATAAAGGACAGAGTGTTTTTACTATTTATATTATTTTATACCTATAGATGTGCAAATTATGTACATTTTTGCTTTTGTGAACTTTATAAACTTAGAAGTATGGTATCAAGGGTTTTTAAAACTTTTTTCAAAGTTCTTTTAAAATTGTAGTCACTATCTTGAATTTACTCTGTCATGCTAAATACCCAGATACCAAGACTGGGTGTTTCCTTTGGTGAAATGTCATATTTTGGTAAAACAAAAAATGTTATCTAAACATACTGGTCAAAGAAGAATATATATATGTCACTGTGTGATAGAGAAACATTTTAATTTTATTTCATTTTTTTCCTTTCAAGCATTATTATTTTGCACTTGAAACAACTTTTTTTTTTTTGAGTCATACTCCAAATGTACTTTATAATATTTTAGAGAAGTTTTGGAAAGAAGCAGCATCTTTGAGATGACTTTTAAAAATTGTGGTTGCTTGGCTTTATTTAGTAAAAGTGATTTTGTTTCATCAGGCAAATGTTCTTATGAGATGTTTTGAGAAATGGAGATACGTATGGCTATCTTAGGGCCAGAGTTACAATTTTGAAAAAGTGTGCTGAGGGGTTGGTTTCTGATCTTGTTCGTAAGCCACTCTTTTTGAGACAGGGGTCTTGCTCTGTTGTCCATGGTGGAGTGCAGTGGCGTGATCACAGTTCACTGCAGCCTCGAACCCTTGGGCTCAAGCAATCCCCCCACCTCAGCCTCCTCAGGAGCTAGGACTACAGGCACACACCACCGTGCCTGGCTAATTCATTTATTTATTTTTGGTGGAGATGAGATCTTATGCTGTCCATGCTGGTTTTGAATTCTGGGCTCAAGTTATTCTCCTGCCTCAGCCTCTCAAAACATTGGAATTACAGGTGTGAGCTGTTATGCTGGGTCACTGGGCCACTTTAAAAAGTAAGTATTTTAAGTGTTTGTTCATTTATTTGAACACATTTTGTCGTCAAATAAATGAATAAACACTTAAAATACTTACTTTTTAAAGTGGCCCAGTGACCACTGGCTTGTCATGTGCTGGACACTGGGACAATAGAAAACTATTTCAATTCTCTGTTCTTAGGTATTTATAGTTGGCATAAGAGATTTTGTGCAAATGAAACTGGAAACATTTTGTACAGTAACTTACAGAAGTTCTCATTGCAGTATATTCGTATTTCCAGATTTTTCTGATGGCTTAGTTTGTCAATAATGAATTAGAAGTTTCTGTTTTGCCCATAATTAGAAGTCAGCCTTACTGGACGGTTGATAAAGTAGAGTTGTATCTTACCTGTAGTTCCTGTTTCTAGCACCCATTTCCTACCAAAATATAAAGTTGAGTTTCTCATTCTCTCTTTTGTAGTGAGCATTTGTCCTGTGCTTTCACATTTTTTCTACATGGAGAAAGTAATGTATGCACAAGTGTGGAGATTGCCCAGCACCAGCCAATTTATTTGATCAATGAGGAGCATATACACATGGCTCAGTCTTCACCTGCACCATTTCAAGGTAAGTGTGGATGTTCCTGCTCTCCACCCCTATCCACCACCCAGTGGATAACCATCTTGCCCAGTAAAGTTTTGCAGGGTGAGACATTATCTTAAATGGACATTGTAAAACTAAGCATAAGGGTCAGATTTTGAAGAAGGAAGAAAAGACTACCATTTCATAATTCAGTAGTAATAGTGTGTTAGTTTTTTGCTGAAGCTTCTCGCATATATAAGATGGTCTTATGTATATTCTTTTTTTTTTTTTTTTTTTGAGACGGAGTCTCACTCTGTCTCCCTTGCTGGAGTGCAGTGGCCGGATCTCAGCTCACTGCAAGCTCCGCCTCCCGGGTTCAGGCCATTCTCCTGCCTCAGCCTCCCGAGTAGCTGGGACTACAGGCGCCCGCCACCTCGCCCGGCTAGTTTTTTTGTATTTTTTAGTAGAGACGGGGTTTCACTGTGTTAGCCAGGATGGTCTCGATCTCCTGACCTCGTGATCCACCCGTCTCGGCCTCCCAAAGTGCTGGGATTACAGGCTTGAGCCACCGCGCCCGGCCATGTATATTCTTTTGTAAGAATAAAATATAGAATTTCCTTCAGAACAAAAGAAAATCAGTAAATACTTGAAAAATATAATTCAGTGAGTAATTGACCAAAGTCACAAATTAAAGGTTTTCATTGTTGTGTTTATTAACAAGGTTTTAGGAATGTAATGGTTTATAGAAGATTACCATTATACTTAGTATTTGAAATTTCAATCAGAATCAAAGTTCTAGAATTATACAGTGTATAGTTTCTTTAGCAATGTTCCTTTGTTTTGTTTTAATTTTAAACTCCATTGGTAATAGGTATTTAGTTGTAATTTAACTCATACATTCATATTTTCATTAATTCTCAGCTTTACCACCTAGATATCACCAAAATAACTTCATGTCCTTTTGATCTGAGCATTACAAATCTTTGTTTTGTCTTTGGAATTCAGAATTTTCTGTGAGTAACAGCTTTTAAATGTTATGTTAGATTGAACCATATGGAGACCATCTTTTTTTGGTTCTGTCATATGTCATTATTAGAGATGTCTGGTTGAAATGGTCTTAGCATATCACACAATATAATTTTAAAAAACACTGATATTTTAACAGACTTGACTAAAATATTATAATTGTTGTAACAGCCTGTCATGAGCATTTAGCCTCCATTGTGTTTATTTTTTGTTTTCTATAAACTATTCTGATTTAATTCAATGAAAGCATCTGTTTCTTGCCCCAAAGATAATAAAACTTTTTTTTTTTTGAGATAAGAAAGAACATTGAATCCACATTTAACTGTGTCCTAATTTTTAACTCCAACTCCCCTACTGCAATAAATTTTAAGCTGTGTAAAGTTAGGTGTTTAGTGTATGAACTACTAGAATATTCAAAACCCAATTCTTAAACCGTGTAGTACAAATTGTACAGTATTTGCAAATTGTGGCTTGTCAGAATTTTTAAAATACTGTTTTCTTGAGTGTAAAAGTGCTCAGGACCATCTGACTTCATCCAACATTTTATCACTCAGAATAAAAGCATTTAGTTATGGTAATAACAGTAGGAATAACTAGTCATGAGGGAAGAGAACTTACTTTCTAATCTTCAAAGTTGGGAACAATAATGTTAGGAATACCAGGTCCCTATAGACCACTTTTAGTTTTTCTGATTTTTGTCACTGGTGAAAGTCTTAGAATACTTTTGTGGAGCATTCTTCTGCTTATTTTCCATGATTGGTGTGGAGGAAGACCATACTAAGGCAGTTGCTGTCCTTATGGATAATTATGATGAGCATAATTATCCCGATTGATGTGGGAATTTCCTGGAAGCATTATTGCAAAAAAATTACATTTGATTAATTGTGTGTGTTGGAGTCAGTATTTTTATCCCATTTGGATCATTGAGGAACAGCGGAAAGACTCCACGATACATGTAATGCCTATAGCTATCTCTCTCTTGATTGATGTGACATACGATCTAGCTCTTTAAAAAATTAAAAAAAGAAGACATTCCGTTTAATGACCATGCTGAGTTTTTGTAAAAAATTAGAATTAAGAAAAAGTAGTCTTTATCTTTAGGAAAGTATTATTTGGAAGATTGAAGTACTCACTCCAAGGCTGTGAACTGGCTGGGTAATTCACAGTACTATGTTAACTATATTTTTGTGTCAGACTCAGTGAAAATGACATCAAGGTCAAATACTGAAAGAAGATGGATTTTGGGTCCTTTACGTTGAGTTAAATAAATTTTACTTAGAGTTGTTTTATCAACAGACTTCTAAAACAGTCAAAACAGAAATGATAACTATTATGCTTCAAGCTTTTTAATATTAAGACTTTCCTACTGTTAGAAATTTTATTTATATGTTATTCTTTGATTACCACAGATGTTTAGGGAGTCTCAGGAACCACAGAGTATTCAAGTTTTAGGCAGCGTTTGGGGTATATGTGTTGAATGATTTTCTTCTGTTTGGAAGATTCAGTGTTTATATTGTACAAGCTATTATTAAACATATGTATATGCTTCAAAGCATAGCTGTCTGATAACATTGGACTATCCATATTTTATTTCCTTTAAAAATTGTGAGAAGTGAGAGGTGTATAAATAATAAGAAATTTTAAAATAAGAGACTTCAAAATATCATACTTTTGTGGCTAAAGCGGGAGCATCACTTGACCCGAGGAGTTCAAGACCAGCCTGAGCAACATAGTGAGACCCAGTCTCTACAAAAATAATTTTTTAAAAAATTTGTTTTAAATCATACTTTAAATAGAGTTAGGAAATAAAGAGCAATGTACATTCAGTGATACTGTAATCTAAAATTACCACATATGTAGTGTTGCACTTAAGTAGGAATTATTTCTCTAATGTTTAGCATGTGTTTCTCCTCCCCTCTATAGTACTGGTAAGTCCTTATGGATTAAATGGGACGCTAACAGGCCAAGCATACAAGATGTCAGACCCAGCCACTCGTAAGTTGATTGAGGAATGGCAGTATTTCTACCCGATGGTGCTAAAAAAGAAAGAGGAATCGAAAGAGGAAGACGAGTTGGGATATGATGATGATTTCCCTGTGGCAGTTGAAGTAATTGTTGGTAAGAGAAAATATTTTGCCTGAAGAACTTTGTTCTTCTTCCTCTTCCTTAATTTAAAAAGATAATCATTTAGATTCATCAGAAATAATCTCCATAATTTTCCCATCTTTTTAAAGAAATTCTCTTGACACAATGGTATATGCTGAGTAGTTATCTTGCCTGAAGCACCCTTGGTCCCTGTATTCCACATGCATCATGTTGGAACACATGTTTAACAGCTATTAACTTATGAGAGAATGGAGCCTATCACTTTTGGCAGTACTTCATGAGCATCTCATTTTCACCACTAGAATCATAAAATTGAGAGTCTTGTGTGAAGTCTTTCTCAGTCCTGGTTCTTTCCTTGTTCTCTTTGCTTATAGGTGGTGTTCGGATGGTTTACCCTTCAGCATTTGTTTTGATCTCTCAGAATGACATCCCGGTTCCTCAGAGTGTTGCCAGTGCTGGAGGCCACATTACAGTTGGGCAGCAAGGGCTTGGTAGTGTGAAGGACCCAAGTAACTGTGGGATGCCTCTGACCCCTCCCACCTCTCCAGAACAGGCCATCCTAGGTGAGTAGGATCCAGGAGTGTCCTGGGGGGAAGAGATCCCAGACAATTGTATAGTCTACCTGCCATGGAACAGGTGAGAAAACAGAAATTCCTCTTGGAAGAGATCGAGGTAGTAGAGTAACGTAAGGATTTTACGAAATGGAGAAGGAAAACTATCAACACACAGAAGTCCCATACTTCAGAATTTTAACTCTGTCCATATTAGTCTTTATTGTTATTAAATAGTTTAGATTCTTTTAAGGTCTGCCCCTTTACGTGTGTGTGTTCACATATAGATAAAATGTAGGTTGTTTTTTAAAATAATTTTGAACAACTGAAGAATACTAAATCAGAGAATGACTGAAGTCTCTGCCCCAGTGACCATTGTCAGCCAGGGACAGGCCTTGGGCAACTCTTTTCCCTGTTAGATGTAAAGTTAGACTAGCGATTAGGAGCTCTAAATAAATACTTTTTCCTGTCAGTAATGTGTCTGCATTAATAATAAATATTAATTATATGGGACAATTTTGACAGTGGGAACTGCCTGTCTTCATGGAAAAATTCAGAAATTGTTTAAATTGGGAGTATTTTTGTCTTCTTTGTTGAGTAGTATAGTTCCTCTGTTAACTTTGTTGTTTTTGTAGTTGACCTCACTTTAATTAGAAATGTGGTCAGTATGGAAAGGATACTCATCATACTTGGGCTGAAATGAGATTATTTATTTATAAGCACTGAATGTAGGCCAAGCTGGCAGGAACATTAGAGTAAATAAAGCCTTGGCTGCTAAACTTTGAAAATAAACTATCAAGCGTGATACATACGTAATCCTCATGAAAATTACCAGAGTAAGACAAAATTTCAAAGTTTCTAGCATAATTCTTGGCGAGTAGTGGGCATTAAATAAATGTTTATAGTTAAAGAAGATATTGGGGAAAAGCATAAACTTTGTGACTGAACACACCTAGTTATAAAACCTAGCTATATCATTCACAAGGTGAGTGACCTTATTTAATTCTCATAGTTTTTCTGAATCTCAGTTATTTTTTCTGATAAATACGTACTTTATTGGATTGTAGTACATATTAGGTAATATATACAAGTGCTTGGTAAACAATAGTCATATACAAGTGATAGCAATAATTTAAAGCAATATTCAAAACTCGAAGTTTAGCACACATTATCTGGAGGACATTACTCAGATGTTTTGTGGGAGAATGGAAATGGACATGTCTGTTTTTAAGAGCCATGTATTTGCTGAGATGGTTTAAAACAAAACAAAAAGAAAAAAGTACATCCAAGGCCAGGCATAGTGGCTTATGCCTGTAATCCCAGCATTTTGGAAGGTCATGGCAGGTGGATCGCTTGAGCTCAGGAGTTTCAGACCATCCTGGGCAACATGGTGGAATCCTGTTTCTACAAAATAACACAAAAATTAGCTGTGCGTGGTGACAAATGCCTGTAATTCCAGCTACTTGGGAGGCTGAGGTGGGAGGATGGCTTGAGCCCAGGAGGTGGTTTTCGTGAGCCAAGAGAGCATCAGTGCACTCCAGTATGGGCGACAGAGCTGGACCCTGTCTCATAAAAATAAAAAAGTACTTCCAGCTTTCATTTGGTAGAGCAGAGAATCTGGATGATTTCTTGAAAGGATTTGTCATCAATCAACTGTATTCAACTAAAAAAGAACTTTCACAGTCTTTTGTAGTAATCATCATAGATATAAAAATTAGAATTATCAGTATTTTGAAAAGTTTTTAATGTCACATCACAATTTGGATTTTTAACAATTGTACTACATTATTAAGTTATCCACTTTTAGGCTGGGCGCAGTGGCTCAAGCCTGTAATCCCAGCACTTTGGGAGGCCGAGACGGGTGGATCACGAGGTCAGGAGATCGAGACCATCCTGGTGAACACAGTGAAACCCCGTCTCTACTAAAACTACAAAAAACTAGCCGGGCGAGGTGGCGGGCGCCTGTAGTCCCAGCTACTCGGGAGGCTGAGCCAGGAGAATGGCGGGAACCCGGGAGGCGGAGCTTGCAGTGAGCTGAGATCAGGCCACTGCACTCCAGCCTGGGCGACAGAGCGAGACTCCGTCTCAAAGAAAAAAAAAACAAAAAAAAAAAAAAAAAAAAAAAAGTTATCCACTTTTGTTTGTCTGTTTTTGTTTTTGCCTTGTACTTAGTGAAATTTGTATTCACCTTAAAATTGAAGGTCTGCTGTGTGCATGATGCTTGACCTCTGGTCGGTGCAGAAGTCTTAATAGTCATAATTCAGAAACAAGAGGTTTTGTTGATGGGGAATTTCAATGTGGAATAATTAACTATGGATCTTCAAATTCCTTCCCCCCTAACTCTGTATGCTATTGTGTTAGGCCTTGGATAAATAAATCCCCTGATGTCGTCGCCTTATTCCTTAAAATAAACACACGAAACTGAACAAAAGCTGCCAATATCCTTGCAGTAAAATGAATTTGCCTAAATTTTCATATCATAGGGTGTTGAATTACAGGTTAGGAGTCTTAATGCTGTATTGGAGAGTATCCTGGTCAGCCTTGACATTCTGTAGTTGAATGCCATGTTTTTCTAGATATAGGACAGAATGGGCTACTTTGTCCTATAAAAAAACGCCAAGGTTCTCCTGGATTAGCAGAGGGCTTAGTAGGGCCAAATGGTATTAGTGATGTTACTCATACCTTATCTGGATTGGTATATCCACTTGCCTCTGATATGTAGAGGCAATTGCAAGTAACAGCATTCAACATGCATTTTAACAGCTTGGAGTAACAAGTCTTATTTAATTCCATCTAAGATACCACTCAGATTTTAGTTCAGTCATTTAAGTGCTATTGAAAAGCTTCAGCCTAGCTTTAGTCAGAAGAGTCTGTGTGGCTTGTTTCTCCCTACTGTTTCTTTTCTTGGTCATAAATTGTTTCTTTATGATACCATGGGCATATGATCTCTTTAGCTGTATTGTAGGATGTTTCCGAGAGAAGGTCTATGTTATCTACTTCTGTTTGTTTCTTCAGTTTGCCTAGTTTTATAATTGGTGTTTGGAAAGCAATTGTAAAATTGAAATTAATTCTTTTGCATCATGAACCAAGTTGGGAACTTTTAAAATAAAAGGTAGCAAAGAAAGTTCAAATTTCTTATCTCATTTGTAATATGGTAATACTTTTATCGGAAACGAGTGCTTCATTTCCTTAGAATATAAGCATTTGGGTCTTTTTTTTTTTTTTTTTTAATAGACGTAAGCCTGATCATTTAGCTCATATTATCATCATCTTTCACTGATAATAAGAATACTGAGTTTCTGTTATAAGGTTGCTTCTTTCTTTTTCATCTTGACTTTCGTTAAGATGTTTTGCAGCATAGTTCTATTGAGAAGAAAATCCATAATATACTTACTAAGTCAAATAGATAAAAGTGATTCAGTCAGAATTTAATACTGGAAATTGACTTTAGTATTTGTCCTATATAAGATAGAAGTAGTAAAATACTCAAAATGTAAACAACAACCAGTATCGTCAACAATCATAATGAACATAATTGAAAGAAATAGATTATATTCATAACCACTGTATTTGGAAAAACTAAGTGGAGTTACTAGAGAGAAACCAATGAATTTTTAGTCCTCTGACATAAAATGTCAAGACAACCTCTCTCAGTGTTTTAGTACTAAGTTTTAAATACATGGTGTCAGGCATAAGGACAAACAGTACCACACACAAATTTGAAATTTGACCTTGTTAAAAGCTTTGTGCCATTACTTTTCTTTTTCCTATCCAGTGCACTGTGTGCTGCTGATCCACAGCCATTTAGCTACATGAGTATAAAGCTCCCTCTACTGTTTCCTTTTGCCTCGAAACTCACTGACTGTGTTAAGATTTAAAAATCTAAAACAGTCAGTGGAAGTTTGCATCTTTAATATTGTGATGTATGAACCCTTCCTTCTGAGTTGTATCCAATACATGTGGAGTAGGAGTGCCTCTCTATGTGTGTGCCCTTATGGGTGTGTGAGTGTTCATCTGATTAGATGATTTAGGGAGAGAACAAAATCATATGGTCAAAGTTTCAGGGAAAAAATCCATTCTGACACAAATTTTACTCATAATTACAGATAGTGTTATTGCCAGGGAATAGGGGAAAAGCAACATGTATGTGACTTTCAACAATTAAAATGCATATTTATGTTAAATAAGATAGTAGTCTATGAAGTAGGAAACCTTTTCAGAAAATCTTAACGTTCCAAATTGCCTTTTTTTTTTTCAGGTGAGAGTGGAGGTATGCAGAGTGCTGCCAGTCACCTAGTTTCCCAAGATGGGGGGATGATAACTATGCACAGTCCAAAGAGATCGGGGAAGATTCCTCCAAAACTCCACAATCATATGGTCCATCGAGTCTGGAAGGAATGCATCCTCAACAGAACCCAGTCCAAGTATGTTTTCTCGATTATGTCTAGATCATAGTTTAGTAACCATCTCCTTGATTGCTACCTGAAAAATGTCAATCACATTGCACTATTGTGTGACCAAATTTGAGAAGTCACCAGATTAGTATTGCATCTTTTTGAATTTAATAGAACAAAATTTGAAATAAAGATGTTAAAGTCAAGACATTTACTGTACTTGATTTCATTATCGAGGAAGTTTTCGAAGTTCCTGATACTGTACAGATTGGCATGGTGTTGACCTGACATTTTGTAGCACAGCTGGCACAGAGATTTACTGTGGGTGTCAGGACAGTAACCAGTGGGTTTGGTTTTTCCTTGTATATCAGTGTATGAGTGCTTCCCTATTATGAAGGGAAAGAACCTTCCTTGCTGATTTACTATTGTGTACTGGCCTTAGTTGTAATTAACAATACATTTTGAACTAGACTGATGACAGTTGGAGGGGTGTTTATTATCTGCCGTGCTACTGTTTGTTGATTTGAGAAAATTATGTTCTTTTCTTCCCCCACCTAACTTTCCTTCCTTTCCAATCTCCCTGCCTTTCTTCTCTAACATACTTTTGGAAAAAGGGGAGAATTGATTTTTTAGAGAAGACTGCTGATGATTATTTTATTGCCTAAACGATAATGACAAACAGTAGTCAATAAGTGCTATTCCGCTTATCAAGATTTATGTAAACATAATCAGCACAGTTTCATATCTGTTTTAATATGAGTAGATGTCTACTTTCTTGACTAATGAAAATAGACAAATGAGTCTTGATTCTCTGAAACAGAATGAATATGGACATGCGTGTCAGTAACTTCCAATAATTTCCTTCATGTAGAAGCCAATGAAATGTTTCTTAAGTGACTACTATTCCAAGTTTTGATACATATTTAAAACCTGTCCTTTTTTACCCAGCTTTTAGCAAGTTCATACTAAATATTTATTGGCCAATAAATTGATTCTAGAATAGGCCATTGAAGATGTAGTAGATAGCTGTAAAATAATTGTAGTGGAAAATCATGTCAAATTCTAGAATTAAAAAGCTATCTCTAGTCACTTTAAAATGATCCTTTCCTTTAGAATAATTGGTACAGATATTTTTACTTCCATCTGCAATGCCTAGATTATTTCCAAGTAAACATTTGCTTTTTCTTTTCCTTTCATTTATCGTCTTTGATTTTTAATCACCATCAACTTTACACCTCCACAACTCTTAACAGATCATAGTCACTCTCTCAGCAGCACAGAACAGGGAGACGAGACAACCAGGAGGGCAGTGGAGGGCAGAGAGTGGGAGAACGCCCTATAGAGCCTCTGTTGAAACACTTTGCAGTATCTGCTGTAGCAAAATCAACAATCCAAAAATATTGCCCCTTATTGTTAATTCATTGTATAATAAAGGTATCTGCTTTTTGCTACCAATTATCAGTGATATGTAGGAGATACTTCTGTTTTTTTATTTCACATTAGGAGTGTTGCTCTTAAATGCTAGTAAATATTTTACAGGATGAGTATCTTATCCAAAGTTCGTGGGACCAGAAGTGTTTGTTCAGATTTTTTTTTAGATTTTGAAATATTTGCATATACTTAGTGAGATATCTTGGGGATGGGTCTTAAGTCTAAGCACAAAGTTTTTTTATGTTTCATGTGCACATAGCCTAAAGGTTAATTTTATACAATGTCTTAAAACAATTTTGTGCATGGAACAAAGTTTGTGTACATTGAACCATCGGTAAGCAAAGGTGTCTATCTCAGCCACCCATGTGGATAATCTGTGGTTGTTCAGCATCACCATCATTCCTGACTCAGAATTTATATGCTACAGATAAGCAGTCACCTCAGCCTCCCAAGTATCTGGGACTACAGGCAAACACCACTGTGCCTGGCTAATTTTTGTATTTTTTTGTATGTATGGGGTTTCGCCATGTTGCCCAGGATGGTCTCAAACTCCTGGACTCAAGCGATCCGCCCACCTTAGCCTCCCAAAATGCTGGGATTACAGGTATGAACCACATGCGCCCAGCCAAATAGAAACATTTTGAACAGGATACCGTTACTGTGTGAGTGAAATGTATTCAACTCCTGAACATTTTTCTCCCCAGGAGTATGGGTATTACGTTCACACATAAGTCACATTTTTAACCCTTTTAGGAGGAGCCAAATGTCAACTCCAACTCTTGAAGAAGAGCCTGCTAGCAATCCTGCTACTTGGGATTTTGTGGATCCAACCCAAAGAGTCAGCTGTTCTTGTTCCAGGTAGGTAATAAAAAAAGCAAAATAGTAGTAAGATCGAATGATGGCGCATCTTGTTGATTCCTCTCCTGGCCTCACAGATCAGTTCTTCCTGATTCTCCATTCTCCTCCAGTACAGAAGAAAAAGAGTTTTTTTCTTATATGCAGATGATACAGTTTTATCGTCAGGACTCAGAGTTTGTTAGACAGTCGGCCCTGTTAACAAATTGCTCCCACAACTTTTTTTCTGGTTAGCAGCTTCAAAACTAAAGGCATCAGTTTGACAAGACAATTCTTAGCCCTTTAAATGACTATTTAACTACTCTTAATTTTAAAGTAGAGATACACATTAAAAACAGATTGACTTAAGTCAATAGAATTTGGATTAAAGAGACTTTCTGTAGATAATTTGTTTTGTTGCTAGCAGTGGTGTTTTTTGATTGAGACAGGTATTTGGTCACAACTGCTAAAAGCTAAAATTGTTGCAGTCATGGTATCTTAGTTGCTTATTCATTTAGTTCTTTGGATATGGCCTCAGATTGCTTTTTTGTAGAAAATTTTTGCATTCTTCTTGGATATTCCATTGACTTACCACTCTTTGTTGTAGTAAAGAATCTTATTGTTATGGATTTTCATTAGGGTTCTTAAATTCTTTAAGTGGGCGTTTAAGTCTTAATCCCCCAGCTCATTTGACAGTTAGAAGAAGTGGTGGTGATTTTTCACCTAGACTGGGCTATTTTGAGTAGCCTTGCCTCTGAAATATACACTTTCAAATTTGATACTATTCAATGTGGATAAAAAGTTCAGGTGAGATAAGCATATTTAGAAGATGGCCATTCATGTCTCTAGTGAGATCAGGGCTTCTTAATGTAGCATGAGTGACTTGGCTTCACGCTGAGGAGGTGGTCCATATGCCCCCTGCATATATGCAAACTGCTGCGTGTGTACACTTAGGGAACAGCTTTGACACCTTTTCCTCTTCTCCGCTGCCTCTTGAGGTGATTCTTTTATCAAGCTCTGCCTTGGCAGCCTCTTGTTGAGAGATGTAAGGATAAGCCTAATGAATCTCATTATTGATTTTTCAGGGAGGATGTTTTTGAAGAAGTTGTTTGCTCACTAAGGGTTCCCTCTCTGAGCATGTGAGAGCCTCTCTCTGGTGTTAGTAGGTGTGGTATGCTACAGCTGAATACTACTTTCCTCTTGTCTCTAGGCTGTTGTGAATTGTGTGACAAAAAGTATTTTCCCAGTAACTTTGATTTATGGACAGTTCACAGCCAAGTTAAGGCCCAGCTTTAGCACATACATAGGATATAAATTGTAGTGTATTTAACTTTTCTTTCATCTTATTTTCCCTGGGCTTACCTTAGCCCAGATTTTTTCACTTAAAAAAATAAACTATTTACTGATTTTTACACGTTTTTATTAGCTACCTGGAATTATTTTTGTAACACATTAAGTGTAAATAAATAATGTTTTCCTTTTTGTTTTCTGGAATTATTGCTGTATTTCTTTGCCAAATGCACATATCTTCAGGTCTTTTTTTTTTATAACCATATGCATACCAAGGCACCATTCCATTGACTTTCCAACTTCTGTACCAACCTGACTTTCAGAGAGTCTTGTATTTTGGGGGATGCCTTTAAGAAAAATGCTTAGGCTGGGTGCAGTGGTTCGCGCCTGTAATCCCAGCACTTTGGAAGGCCAAGGCAGGCGGATCACAAGATCAAGAGTTTGAGACCAGCCTGCTCAACATGGTGAAACCCCATTTCTGCTTAAAAAATACAAAAATTAGCCAGCCATGGTGGCGCGTGCCTGTAATCCCAGTTGCTCATGAAGCTGAGGCAGGAGAATTGCTTGAACCCAGGAGGCGGAGGTGGTAGTGAGCCGAGATCATGCCACTGTACTCCAGCCTGGGCAACAGAGCGAGACTCCATCTCAAAAAAAAAAAAAAAAAAAAAAAAATCCTTAATTTTTGCCATATATGCTTCCCCACAAACTTGGAACCCTATTGTGGTCATTTTTATCACAATTTTCTCTTCTCAGCGTACAGACTTTTTAGATTTAATTTGTCACTGGATTTCACACTGACTTCCTTTGAAATGTCTATTGTAGTCCTCCTTTCCTTTCTTTTAGTCATGATCTATTTCTGCATGTTTGGGCCCTGTCTCAGGTTTCTTCTTACCACCAGTCACGCGTATAGTGTGCGGCCTTCCTCTGATTTCCCCACTGTCTGTGCTAGGTTCCTTTCCTGCTGAGATGCGCTGCGATTCGCTCCTACCTACTGTGCATTCCTCATTCTAACCTTTTTGCAATGTAGCTGAATCATTAAATACAGTTGAAGAAGCTAACTTTATGATTAGGTTATCCACTTTGCAAAACATCTTTACTTTGAAGAGGGTATCGTAAAGTGTCTCTCAAAGAACTAGTATGGGTAAATGCTCTCTGAGAAAAAAAGTCTAAAAGACTAAAATTTTAGGTTTTAAAATAAGTACCTTCATAAGATATTGAGATACTTTCTGAGGAGACATTCACGTGTTACTGTGATACCGTGCTCATTGGGCTTAAAGACAAGAAGTTCAGGAGTGTTTGTTTTTATTTCTTTGAGTAGCAAAGACTTTGGGAAGAGTATTTTCAGATTATCTGCTGCAGGATTACTGAACCTATTATGGTACAGACCACTCCTTCCACTATTTAATGGCCTTATGGAGCAGGGCAGCCATCCTGCTGTCCCACTAAACCATCCCATTATGCCCCACAAATCCGTTTTACTGCTCACTAGGGCATCATTTAGTGCAATGCGGCAGTAATTTAATGCCACCCTAGTGGCCTCAGAGAGTTACTACTACACCGGCAGGAGAGCTCACATTTTTCCCCGGGAATGATTTATATATTGGGAGGTACTGGCTGACCTGCAGTATAACTTTGTTGTACAGATTAAACCTTGGCATCATCTAGTGGGCTCTTACGGAGCCATTTTTCACACCCATGCTTGCCAAGAAGTGTGTTCGGATGTGAGCCGACTTGGTTTTTCTGCTTTGATGGTTCAGGTGCATTTTTGTATGTGTGGTGTTAAGTTCTATCATTTTAACGTGTGTCTGTAAGATCCAAAGTTGTCTTTGATCCCTTCTTGCCTAGATACAGTGGCACATAAAGTTTCTAGTATATTTATCCTATTAAATGTTCTTAGGATTGGAACTTACTGTTTTAGTTCTACACTTTGAGGCAGACTAGTTGCATAGTTATTTTATTCCCAATTTACAGCACTACAAGCCATTATAAGCCATTCTATGTTACAGTTAGTAGAGTGTTATAAAATAGAAATTGGAAACTTTTGTTTTTTCTTGGCAGAGAATCTCATGACTCCACTCTCATGGTTTTAAGATACGGTGTGAATAGATTATCTGAGGCCCTCACCAAATCTAAAGATTTGGGTTTTTTTTGAATCAGTGATTTGTAGGGGTTAACAATGTACATCTTTTGTTATGCCCGTTTCTTATCTGCTTAACTTGTATGTGATTGATTCTTCATTTTTCATTGGGGTGTATTGTTTTTTAGTTACATAATAAAAACTAGAGCCCTTTTATATGTGTTAGTACATCTAATGTATGCTTTAAAAGGCAAAATTTTGTCAGAGAATCTCTTTTCTTAATGTTATAATGATGTAATTATTTACTCTCATTTTAGGCATAAGCTTTTAAAACGTTGTGCAGTAGGACCCAATCGACCTCCCACAATGTCTCAACCAGGGTTCAGTGCAGGACCATCATCATCTTCATCTTTACCACCTCCTGCTTCTTCTAAGCACAAAACAACAGAAAGACAGGAAAAAGGAGACAAGCTGCAGAAGAGACCCTTAATCCCGTTTCACCATAGGCCCTCCGTGGCCGAAGAGTTATGCATGGAGCAAGATGCGCCAGGACAGAAACTAGGGTTGGCAGGGATTGACTCCTCCTTAGAGGTGTCTAGCAGTAGGAAGTATGATAAGCAAATGGCCGTGCCTTCCAGAAATACAAGCAAGCAAATGAATCTGAATCCTATGGATTCACCTCATTCCCCTATATCCCCTCTGCCGCCAACACTCAGCCCTCAGCCACGAGGTCAGGAAACAGAGAGTTTGGACCCACCGTCTGTCCCTGTGAATCCAGCCCTCTATGGAAATGGACTAGAACTCCAGCAGTTGTCTACTCTGGATGACAGAACTGTCCTCGTAGGCCAAAGACTGCCTCTCATGGCAGAGGTCAGCGAGACAGCCTTATATTGTGGGATTAGGCCCTCGAACCCAGAGTCATCAGAAAAGTGGTGGCATAGTTACCGTCTCCCACCCAGTGATGATGCTGAGTTCAGGCCTCCAGAGCTCCAGGGTGAGAGATGTGATGCCAAAATGGAGGTAAACTCAGAGAGCACTGCATTGCAAAGGTAAGACAGCCCTCTGCACCACCCACCCATCCTCTGGAAGGACAGGGGCTCCCTCCCCATCTCTCCCTGCTAAACTTTCAGGTTCAAAATTGAAGTAGGCTTTTCTTTGTTCTTCTTGACTCTGGATATGGAAAATGTTTAATGGTCAAATGCTTTGACCTACATACAGATGAGCACACATGTGATTTAACACATGGGCATATAAAGAACTCTTTATGCCATTTTAGTACACTCCGAATATATTAATACATTTTTGCCCTACTGTTTGTTAATTAAATAATACAGCTTTATGAGACTTTCCATATTGCCATCAGTGCCTTCTTTGTATGTTGACATTTTTGAGGAAGGCTTTGCCTGCATTCAGGTGTATGTGTCATGTATCTAGTATAATATTTATAGCTCTTTTGAGCCACCCATTCTAAAACTTTACATAGATTATCTCTTTTAATCTTCACTGTACCATATTATTCTATTAATTTTATAACTGAGAAACTAGGGCCATGCAGTTAGTAAATGATACACATGGAATTTGAACTTAGGCAGTCTGTCCTGAGAACCTGTGCTCTTAAGTGGAATCGATGGACTCAGAGACAAAAACATACATTCTTGACAAAGTATACTAATTTTTATTTAATCATGAATATAAACTGTAAAAGCAAATAACTATATCGGTGAATTTTTAGTTGTTTTTACAAAAAGTTTAAGCTTTGTAAATGCTTTAAGTCATAAATGCCTTTTTTTTTTTTTTTTTTAAAGAAACTGATTTAACCTTGTTTATCTTGTTTAAATTGTCATTTTGTCTTTTAGACTCTTAGCACAACCTAACAAACGGTTTAAAATCTGGCAAGACAAACAGCCCCAGATGCAGCCACTCCACTTCCTTGACCCATTGCCTCTATCGCAACAACCTGGAGACAGTTTGGGAGAAGTGAATGACCCATATACCTTCGAAGATGGTGACATAAAATACATCTTTACAGCCAACAAGAAATGCAAACAAGGGACGGAGAAAGATTCCCTGAAAAAGAATAAGGTACCATTTAACAGAGAGAGAGTCCAGCATGGTGTGGGTTTCTATCTATGTCAGTACAACATGTGTGGGAAGACTTTGGAGGCAGAACGTTTGAGATAGTCTTGCCTGATTGCTCTGTCCCCATATTCATGCTCTTGGTACTATTGTATTGAACAGCGTATTGTTCCTTTTTATGTCATGGCTCACCTTTGTTTAAAAGTCAGCCGAACATAAATGAAGCCTCATATTTTCCAGACTATAGCTTGTACAGTGCATGTTTCCTCTCATATGCTAATTCTTGTTGGCCTATGCTCCCTATTTCTTTTAAAATATTATTCAAAAGTACCCAAAATGTAAAGGAAAAAATGTTGGTAACAGTATGTATATACAGTTTATCGAGCGCTTCTTATCCTTACTGTGCCAAGCGCTATACCTATGTATTCTCTGGATTAATATCAACTCTACCCATAGACTATCAGTATTAATTTTACTGGTTTCATCATCATAAAAATGAGTACTGGTTGTGTCTGCTGTCTTTAATTTTAAATTTTCAGACATTCTAAAATACTGGGCCATTGAAATAGGTATTCTTGAGAATCAAGGAAGTAAGACAATTATAAGAGGCCAGTATGGTTCAGGGGAATGCTTTTTAGATTGTTTTATACTGATCTCCCTAGATCCAGACAGCTGAATCTATAATTTAGCATCTAAAATGTTGTTAAAGGCAGCTTTTAACACCATGGCAGGTCTGTAATCAACTGCCACCAGTACTGCTTAGACATAAAACACTGATTCACTCAGAATACCCCATAGGATTGAGGGGAAAGTGGGGATCTCATGGTTCTGTTGAAATTCGAGAGAAAGGACCTATCTTTTATTTCCTTTGGTTGCATAGACCATGGTTTATCATACTTGTGCTCATAACAAGTTCCATTCTACCCTCTAATTCTTTGTGTTCTCCCTCATATTTCACACTTTGGGTTGGTGTTCATGTGTTTTGTTTGGCTGAATTTATTATACAGTCAGAGGATGGATTTGGTACCAAGGATGTCACTACACCAGGTCATTCCACGCCGGTGCCTGATGGGAAAAATGCCATGTCTATTTTCAGTTCTGCTACTAAAACAGGTGTGTACAATGATTATTTGCCTCACTTGGATTGTTGCTAAAATAAAATGCAAAGGAGATGCTTCTCAATGTAAAATTTTATTCTTATTGTAATAAGAATTTCTTCTCATCTTTAATATATTTTTCATAGTTTGTTTTTCAGTTCCTTTCAAAACTGATAAACATATTTGGAAATAATTATCTCTAAATTTAACTAAAACCGTAGGGAAAAACTCACAGGCAGGTCATGTTCATTGAGATCCGTGTCCTCTCCCCACTCCTTTGCGCTTGGTGGAGTTGTTTATTCTGTGTGTTTTGCCTCCTTTCCTACAGATGTCCGGCAGGATAACGCTGCTGGCAGAGCTGGCTCCAGTAGCCTTACGCAGGTAACAGATTTGGCACCTTCCCTGCATGACTTAGACAACATCTTTGATAATTCTGATGACGACGAACTTGGGGTGAGTTTGCCAGAGCTACATACACAAAAATTTTGCTACGTGAAAGGACTTTATGTCAGTGTTGTAGTATTTCCTTATAGTTTGGTCTCCTGAATTTGGGGGCTCTTATTTCGGGTTCTGAATGTTCTTTTTAAATGTCTGTATACTGGAGTCTAGTCACGCTGTATAAAAAAAAGTTTGTATACTTGGAAAACATTGTAAAGGTTATTAGCGTAGTTTATCCACCTCTAGAGTTTTGTTCATTGAAGGATCTTTTTCATTAGTGTATTCCAGTTGTACATATTAAAATCTTTCACATTTATTTTAATAAATTCTTCTAAATATCACAGGACCACTAGAAATGTATTATGTTGTCCCTTAGGTTTGATTTTTAAAGTAATGCCCATATAACTTTTTTTCATCTAATAAGTCAGAGGTTAGATATGCAAATATGATTTATACTTTTTCAGATCATGGCATCATTATAGGGGAATAGAATTTATATACATAGAAGTTAAATAATTCAAGGCAGCGTATGATTAAAATGACAGAGAAGAATAATTATTATAATCCTTTGGAGATCAGCTGAAATAAGAGTCAGGAAATGTGTGTTCTCGTCCTCCTAACCAACTCTGTACCTTTGGGCAAATACAAGTGTCTGTTTTTTCTGGGAGACCTAGAGATGAATAAGATAGGCTCTGTTTTCAAAAAGCTCAGCTTATTAGTTTATTTTTCTTTCATTTATTCACTTATCTACCTCCATATTCATCCATTTTACATACATTTGTTAATTGATGGTTAAATCCTTTGTGGTCGTACTAAGGCTAATAATTGAGGTTATAAAGACGATTAAATTACCACCCTTATACTTGAGAGACTCACAGACGTAAGGAGAAATGGCACATAGAGTTGTAGTATACTTATTGCTGTGAGTACAGTAATAGACCTGAATCTGAAGTTGCTGGACAGTCAGGTACGAAGTGATGGGAACAGTGTTTAAGTTAAGGCTTGAAAGTTAAGTAGGAAACATTTCTAAAGCCCATTCTAACTTTAAAATAAAATGTATCTAACAGATATTATACACCATTACTGTTATAAGTACTTAGAGGATGAGGAGATCATAATGGCCTGGGAGAATGGGTTGTACTTGAAATGTGGAAAGACTGGGGTCATTGAGAGGAATGGGGGAGGGACATTAGTTTAAGTGTGGAATGAGCTTTGATTAAGCAACAAAAATGAACTAGATTAGCTTTCAGGGATAAGGAGCAGACCATTGGTCTGTTTTTTTGATGATGGTTAGAGACTGATAGGTCTAGGAAAGTTTTGAATTTTAAACTTTATCAATATGCATTCCTCTGAGGACTACTGAGTATAGAACTGAACTGGCAGAAGGGCTGTTTTTTTTTTTGGCGGGGGGGTCTGATCTACAGAAAGCAGGAACCGTCTAATCTGGTAACTTTTGTTGGATTAGAACACTAGAATCTGAATTTATACAGTGGCTACATGAAGGAAAAGGACATGACAATGTGAAAAACTCTGGTAGAAGAAGTGACTCATTTCTTCATTGCTGATCCAGGCATTGAATTTGACTATCCACCAGAGGCCAAGTGCTGCCTGGGTTTGGTTTTAAAGATCCAGAGGGTTAGGATAGGTGCTTTGGCAGTGGTGATGGGAATCAAATATGAAAAGAAAAGGAGGTACAAGTCAAAGGAGGAGAAAAAATGGAACAGAGCAAGCATTTTGTGGAGTGGCCTGCCTGATCTGTTCATGGCCACCGTCCTGGTAATTGTTTCTGCTCTGGGCCACTGAACGTATTCTTTGTATAAATTATGATTTACTGTTAGGCTTAATGAGGAAATGTTTAACTGTTGGGAATATACTTGTAGTAATACTAACATACAAAGGAGAGAATTGGACATTTTCAATCAAATTTTCATTTCTCTGAGTGTTTTTGCTTTACTCTGATTTTTAATCAGGCATTTAATCACATGAGCAGTTTACCTTAGAATATATTGCTAATCCATCTTACTACTTGTAAATGGAGTTGGGAGGCTATTGGCTGAGTTGTCATCTCAAGTGTCTTTGAATTTAATTTTAATTTTACGTTTCAATGTTGTGACATTGTATAAGTTTAAATAAATAAAAGGCCTTCTATTTGTAAAAATCATTTTTGCTTTATTTTATATTTTATTTTAATTCATCACCAATTCATTTAATGTTAAAGATAATCTTGCACAATAATGCACTTGGTTTGTTTTTGAATAATAGAGAAAAACCTCTTCTGAATATTTTAATAATTTTACAAAATAAGGTTTTTTTGTGAAGATCAATTTTGATATTTTGATAGTTATTTTTTGTAACTAGGTACAAAAGATACATAGTTTGTTGTGATAAATGAAAAAAAAAAAAAAGATTGGAGGGCTTGAGATTATGCCTTTTAGCTGCCTGCTTCCAAGTATAAGGGAAACCAGACCAATTGTCAGTTACTACTGGAGGCACCACCCTAATGTAACACTGTGTCTGTGAAAATTGACTTGGGAGGGAAGAATTGTTTAAGGTCTGCAAGCTCTCCTTTGGTGGCACAATCTGCCCTCACAAGATCCATTCAACTCACTGTTTCTTACACTTGATAAGCTTGTAACCATCTCCTTTGTTTCACTATCTGTTGGTATTTCCAGAAGTTCAGCTGGTAAACGCTTCTACCAAGAGGCATCTGCCAATAGACATACATTAGGAAATACTTGAGTGCTGCCATACTTATATACACATCACTCTGTTTTAATAACATCATCTGTTCTTAGGCTGTATCACCTGCTCTGCGCCCATCAAAAATTCCTACAGTTGGGACAGAAGACCGACCTCTTGGGAAGGATGGAAGAGCTGCTGTTCCTTATCCACCAAGTAAGTAGAGAAACTTGACCGAGCCATTGTGGCTCGCTGCCTATATATAACTTAGATATAATATGCTCATACTCAGTGGTGCTTTATCTTTATCTGAAATTCCCCTTCCTTTTGGCAGAATTCTAACTGTGAATTAAAACCTGTACAAATTGGTGTTCTGAGATGGCAGGCAGCTAATCATATACAGAAACCATCTTAATTTGAATTCCTTTCCTTTGTTTTCCAATTAAGAATTAGCTTTTTATAACTTAAAATGTAGAAAAACACGTTTCAGGTTTGTTTTTCTAATAGTCCTTTCCTAGTAGAATAAATGCTGCACAAGTGATTTTTCAAACTGGTAGTCTATTATAAGACTGTGTAAAATGTTTCTGTTTTTATAAATGTAATTCACTCAAGGATATTGGATATTTGATTTCAATCATCCTTTTCAAGATGCATACTGAAGTTTTTGTGTTTCCTTTTGAGATCAACTAGTTTTATTATATATGCTGACAAAGAGAGGAACCTCCTTTTTTCGAGTATATTCTTTGCCCTAAGAAACCACATCATTCTACAAGAGAAAAGAAAGTCAGGGTAGCTTATGTGGATACTCTGAAGCAGAAACATAATTCCATTGCAAATCATTCTTTAACACCTTCTCATTAACTTCAGCTGGTAATGAGAACAAATTGAGGGGAAAAACCACCATGTCATAGGGATGAGTCAAAAAGCTTTATGAACCTATAAATGTAGTGCTGATTTACTCAAATCTAGAAGTGGGAAGTATACAGAGATTGGATTTTGACAGCTTTAGTGGATCCATAGCTTTTTAAAATATGCAAAGCTTTCTCAAGCATGACATGGGTGAAAATGAATAATGATAGCCAGCCAGTTGCTGTAGTTTTTTAAATTAAACATTTTTCTTGTTTTATTACTCTGCACTGCAGAATTTCACAAACACGGAACATCACAGATTGAAAGAAACAGTATTAAAATAGGTGTGTGTAGGTCAGATGTTTTTCCTCTTTGAATCAATTGATCATTTACTCTTTCTGTCATGACATGATACCTAGCGATGTGAAATGTTAGAATGTCTGGTAACTCAGCCAAGGCTTTACACTCACAGACATCCTGCTAGTTAGCGGCATTGTGCAGTGAAGTATATTGTGTGCTCTATCCTTTTTCTCATTTCTATCCAAAAAAGAATTATTTCAAAAAGAAGCTACTCAAAATTTAAAATTTTATGATAAAGTACACGTTATAAAAATGAATGAATTTGAAATGTAGCACAGAATATTAACACCAGGAAAACCCAGATATGCAAGAATCCAGAGGATCGTTTTAATGTGTACAAAGCATATATATAAATATGTATTTGTGAGAGCATATGTATTTGTGGGATGGGGTGGGGGAGTCCGGAACACACAGTATTTCCTCCCAAGAAATGACAATGAAAATAGCCTGGCAAGATATTTTAATCTCAGCAAAAGCTTTTTGGGCACTGAGGTGGGAAGACAAATGTATTATAAAAGTTAATGTCGGCAGGCCGCGGTGGCTCACACCTGTAATCCCAGCACTTTGGGAGGCCGAGGCGGGCGGATCACGAGGTCAGGAGATCGAGACCATCCTGGCTAACACGGTGAAACCCCGTCTCTACTAAAAATACAAAAAATTAGCCAGGCATGGCGGCGGGCACCTGTAGTCCCAGCTACTCAGGAGGCTGAGGCAGGAGAATGGGGTGAACCCGGGAGGTGGAGCTTGCAGTGAGCGGAGATCGTGCCACTGCACTCCAGCCTGGGTGACTGAGCAAGACTCCATCTCAAAAAAAAAAAAAAAGTTAATGTCTTTCCTGTAATCCCAGCTACTTGGAATGCTGAGGCAGGAGAATCGCTTGAACCCAGGAGGCAGAGGTTGCAGTGAGCCGAGATCGCACCACTGCACTCCAGCCTCGGCGACAGAGCAAGACTCTGTCTCACAAAACAGAAACAAAGCAAAATTAATGTCTAGAATTAATGTTCATTAATTCTAGAACATTAATTCTAGACATTAATTCTACTGTCCAGTAGAAATGCAAAGCCAGCCACAAATGAGAGCCACATGTGCAATTTCACATTTTCTAGTGGCTATTTAAAAAAATTAATAATATACAGTATTTTATTTAAGGATTCAAAATATTATTTTTACATGTAATTAGTATAAAATTATTGCAGCATTTCATTTTTTTTATAAAAATATAATATGTAATGGTTGTACGTATTTTACCTTTTTTTTTTTTTGTATGAAGTCTTTGGAATACAGTGTATGTTTTTTACACATGCAACCCATCTCTATTTGGTCAAGCCCCATTTTGGGTGCTCAGTAGCCACATGTGGCCAGTGGATATTGTGTTGGAACGCATAGGTTCCTAATTATTCATTTGTGAATGTAATGCTGAAGACAGCAACAAACAGTGACAAATAGGTTTACTTTAGTATGAAGTTTATGTTAAGGTAGTATTGTGTTATAGTAAAAACATGTTTTTATTAGGTTTTATTATTAACCACTCTCTTACAAATTTTTGTATTTGAAAGCACATTAGTTTAAAGTATGAGTCTTTGAATAGACAAAAGGAAAGAGTTGAATTTTGGGGTTGGTTCATTTGTTTATTTTCCAAGAGTCCTTACTGTTTGGAAGGGACTTGGGCATATGCTCTGGGGTGAGGAGAACACTAAGAAATCAGTGATGCTGCTTTGTTGGAGGTCTTCCATCCTGTGCATGAATACATGAAGTGCTGGGCAGGAGCAGGTGGGTGTCTTATGAGTTCCCGCTGAAGTGCAGAGGTCTTGCAGGCTCGGCAGGATGGGAGAAAGCAGAGCACTGTGGGTGGCACAGCTCACCTGCAGTCCGTCCTGGTGGCTGTTTCCACCCTTGCTTTAGCCATTTTCTGGGAAGAAAATTGAACAGACAAATCATGTTTCTATTTTGGAGGACCAAAGTGTTTCTTGGAGTCTCAGTGTTCTTTCTGCTTTACCCACTTTTGAGTCCAGTTCCCTTTGATCATCTTAGGGTCATATATTTTCAGAAATTCCCATAACTTGACAGTAGTTCCATCTTTTTCCAATCCAGGTTTGGGAGGGAGAATTAATTTGTACTAACTTCATCATTTACTGAATGTTTAGATGTTCGCAGGAAAGTGTTCACTTCTGAGCATACATTATCTCATTTAATATGCTCAAAAAATATGAAGTAGATTTTTTTCCCATTTTACAGATTAGGAAAATGAAGCGAGACAGACTGAGTCTTCCTTAAGAATATCTGATAGTAAGAACGATAAAGACCACCTTGTAAAGTGGCTCTCTCGGAGGTAGAATTTCATCTCTGCTTTTTTGTGTTTTCTGTTTACCTTTGGTAAAAATTAACAGGGTAGCTGAGGCTTTGAAAACTGAGATATATGCATGCATTCGGGAAGATCAAAGAAGTCAGCTAACCCTAAGTCGGTGGAAATGCTTTTACTATGTTTCTTAGAGGAAATGTAAAAACAAATTTAATAGAACTATTTTTTTTTTTTTTGCAAAATTTTGTGTCATATCAGGATACTTGTAAGTAAAAAAAAGGCTATGTTTAATCTCACCCTTTTAAGTTAAAGAGAATTTATACAATTTCTCTACTTCACAAAGAGCTACATTGGCTATTAAGATTTATGGCAATGTGACTTTGAAGATTTTGTGAAGCAGAATTAATGTTTTAAAATATAACACAAATTATGTTACAGTTTTGTAGTAGCTGTTCTTCGGCTTGGGAGGAGGAATAGGGACTAAAGGTTAAAGGTGATGGATTTATTTCAAGTGTAGATGAACTTTTTTTTTTTTTTGAGACAGAGTCTTGCTCTTTCACCGAGGCTGAATTGTGGTGGCGAAATCTCGGCTCACTGCGATCTCCGCCTCCTCAGTTCAAGAGATTCTTGTGCCTCAGCCTCCTGCCAGCATGCCCGGCTAATTTTTGTATTTTTTAAGAGACAAGGTTTTGACATATTGCCCAGACCGGTCTCGAACTCCTGACCTCAAATGATCTGCCTGCCTTGGCCTCCCAAAATGCTGGGATTATAGGTGTGAGCCACCCCACCTGGCCTCCAGTGTAGACTAACTTTATATTAAAGATCTTGACTTTGTTTTAAAGAAAACTTACTGATCTGGTTCCTGCTACATTTGAAGTCCTGTTTTTCCACCTCAGAATGTATCGGTTATGTAGGGTCTCCGATAGTTCTCTGCCAGTTTCTTGTTTGGCTTGGCTCCTGTTTCTACTTCTATAAATTTTTAAGGTGCCTTGAAGATCAACTTGGGATTTTTGGAGTTTTTACTTCTGCTTTTTTTTGGAAGCAGCAGGTACTTTTTGTGTGTAATGAAATCAGATACAGATTCCTGTTACAGAAAATAAGTAGCTGTGGAGCATCGCTAATGGAAATGAATATTTGAATTAACAACCCTGCTGTCTGGCCTCTCCCTCTCCTTATTTTGCAAATAGCTCCACAGGCCAAGAGAGGCTAAAGGATTTAGGATTATACAGTTGTTTCACTTAGAAACACAGTAAAGATTATGTAATCCAGAAGTTCTCACCTTTTCTTCTGCCTCCATATGCTGAGATGTTTGAAAGCTTTCCTCTCTCCCCACAAACGAAGCAAAGCAAGTAGGCCCGTTGAGAATCAGCCATCTAGCACTGCCTTCCCTGTTAGATGAAGGAACCGAGGCCCCAAGGGAGGAAGTGACCTGACCACGGCAGAGCTATGTCCCCAGCACCTGGACTGTGTAGCCCAGAGCACAGCATGGTACATTTAATGTACATTTACATACATAGTGTACATGGTATGGTTGCTCAGTGTTAATTTCTGATTTGGAGCTAGGAGTCAGATCTTAGTCGATTCAGTGGTTATTATTGGTCTGTTTAAATCTTGAAGTTGGAAAGAGCAATAGGATAGGAAACTGGTACATTAAATCACTGATTTAAAAACCTGTGGCTCCAAACTTACAAAATTTGCTGCATAGGCCACCCCCTAGTGGCCAAATTTTACAACTACAACTTGCTTTTCATTAGGTCTCCTTTTTAAGAATCAGTGCCTTAATGAGCTACTGTAGTGATAATTTTTTACTACAGGTGTATTAAAGGAATTTTTTTTTTTAACAAAGGAGTTCAGAATTGCTGTTTTAAGTGTTTCTTAAAAGAAACTATGAAGTTTGATTTTAATACCTGTCTGGAAAAAATATGGAACTGTTTCCCCAAAAGAGCAGCTGTGAGTTTCACCAAAAGAGCAGCTGTAAGTGTAGTGGATTTGTCAAACTAGCTGAGTAATCCTCTTATATATAAACCACAAGTCTGGCTCCAAACAATTTTTATTTTTTGTAATATTTTATGCATACTTGAAAGCAGGGATAGAACTTTAGTAGTGGTAACTATCTAATTGCCTCCACTTTGTTTAATTTCTCTACTTAGACTTTTCAGGGAGTCAGTTGTTGGAAGAAAAAGGTAAGTTATGTAGACTGTTCACTGAATTAATGTGAAGCCAGACCATAAAACATCAAGAAGTTGGTGATAAAGACCAAAAAAAGTCCAGGCTCAGTGGCTCACACCTGTAATCCCAGCACTTGGGGAGTCCGAGGCAGGCGGGTCACTTGAGCCCAGGAGTTCGAGACCAGCCTAGGCAACATGGTAAAACCCTGTCTCTACTAAAAATACAAAAATTAGCCAGGCATGGTGACACATGCCTATAGTCCCAGCTACTTGAGAGACTGAGGCACAAGAATTGCTTGAACGCTGGAGGCAGAGGTTACAGTGAGCCAAGATCGCACCACTGCATTCCAGCCTGGGCGATACAGTGATACTTTGTCTCAAGAAACAAAGCGAAACAAGACCCAGAAAAAGGTAATTCTCTGCTGATGGCCTTCTTCTTAGAGACTTCCATTATTAATATTCTTTTGTGAACTGATGTGATCATTTAATTAGCACTATTTTTTGTGCCAAACAGTGTGCCTGCCTATAAACTAGGACTTTTTAGAAGCCCTTCCTATTAAACACAATTTTTTTATTTTCTTATTTTTAGCAGTTGCAGACTTGCAAAGGATGTTTCCCACTCCACCATCTTTGGAACAGCATCCTGCATTTTCTCCTGTGATGAATTATAAAGATGGGATCAGCTCAGAGACAGTGACAGCATTAGGCATGATGGAGAGCCCTATGGTCAGTATGGTTTCAACACAACTCACAGAATTCAAAATGGAAGTGGAGGATGGATTAGGAAGTCCCAAGCCTGAGGAAATTAAGGTAATATTCAGTATATTAACATTTCCAGGGCAGAGCGGTTTCCAAGTGGATTCATGTACATCTGCTTTAAAATGGCGTATCATCTATGTGCCATATATACATAAGTTCCTAAGAACCCTTTTAATTAGAACATGAGGCACACCAGTGAGCATATTAAATAGTGTGTTTTGATTGATTTAACATTTCTGTGTTAGCATTTTCTAGTGATCAAAGGAGAGAAATACTGAAAAACGATCATTTTGGTTGCTGTTTTTATGATAGCACTATGCCACTGTAGTGTGTTCTACAGAGTTTACCAGTATTAACACTGACCCCACTTTGTTGTCATAGGACTTTTCATATGTGCACAAAGTTCCATCCTTTCAACCTTTTATGGGATCCTCCATGTTTGCTCCACTGAAGATGTTGCCGAGCCATTGTTTGCTACCTCTGAAGATACCTGATGCCTGTCTGTTTCGGCCTTCATGGGCAATTCCTCCTAAAATTGAACAACTGCCCATGCCCCCTGCAGCCACTTTCATTAGAGATGGCTACAAGTATGTATAGGCATTGTGTCATTTACTTGCCATATTTGATGGAATTTTTATCTTAACTAAGTGTTTGTTAAAAATGATAACAAGGTCCGGGCGTGGTGGCTCATGCCTGTAATCTCAGCACTTTGGGAGGCCGAGGCGGGCAGATCACTTGAGGTCAGGAGTTTGAGACCAGCCTGGCCAACATGATGAAACCCTGTCTCTACTAAAAATACAAAAAATTAGCTGGGCTTGGTCGCGGGAATCTGTAATCCTACCTACTCGGGAGGCTGAGGCAGGAGAATCGCTTGAACCCAGGTGGTGGAGGTTGCAGTGAGCCAAGATCACGCCACTTCTCTCCAGCCTGGGTGACAGAGTGAGACTCTGTCTCAGAAAGAAAAAAAAATGATGACAAGTAGCTTATCATTTGAAACTTCCTTTATTGGTCATTCATATTTTTGTGCAAATTATTTTGTGCTGGAAAATGTGCATTATTTTCTAAATGAAATTTTGTATACAGGTAGTCCCTGACTTACAATGGATTTACTCAGGAGTTTTTGACTTTATGATGATGTAAAAGTAATACACATTCAGGAGACGCTGTACTTCAAGAACCCATACAACCATTCTGTTTTTCACTTTCAGTACCGTATTTGATAAATTACACGAGATACTCCGCACTTGATTGTAAAACAGGCTTTGAGTTAGATGATTTCCCCAATGGTGGGCCAATGTAAGTGTTCTGAATATGTTGAAGACAGGCTAGCACCAGGTGTGGTGGCTCACACCGCAATCCCAACACCTTGGGAGGCCGAGGCAGATGGGTTGCTTGAGCTCAGGAGTTTGAGACCAGCCTGGGCAAATGGCGAAACCCTGTCTCTACAAAAAATACAAAAATTTAGCTGGGCATGATGGCGTGTATCTATAGTCCCAGCTACTTGGGAGGCTGAGGCAGGAGAATCACTTGAACCCACGAGGCGGAGGTTGCAGTGAGCTGAGATTGCACTACTGCACTCCAGCCTGGTCGACCGAGTGAGACCCTATCACAGAAACAAAGATAGGCTAAACTATGATGGAATCAGTTTTCCCTGTGACAAATAATTTCTTAATAAATAAAGTGATTCGAATGATATGAAAGACCACAAATTCAGATTTCTGCTGTGGTCAGGTAAGCAGCATATAGATGAAGTGGACAGGGTAAATGCAAAAGCGTTGGTACTACTGATGCTCAGCACCATTGTGGGTGACAGGAGGAGAAGCAAGTGAAGTCTAGTGTGAAACCCCATTTAAAGGGATGTTTGCTATTCAAGTGCAGAGGGTTGTTGTCAGGCAGGACTGGGGTCATTGTGGTCAGATCTTGCTGTTTTTGAGGGTCACTTGAAATCTGGATTTTTGTATGTTTTCCTTTCTTTAAAATGTTGTCAGCTAATAGAAAGTTAAGCTTAAGGAACTAATAATACAAATTTGTGGTCCCACCTCAGCCTGTGGGCTGCAAGTTTGTGACCTTCTGTAAAATCATCCTGATGAAGTTAATTTTAATGTTACAACAAGGCTTCCTGCTTGTGTATATAAAGTCAGTGTCAGAAAGAAAAACTGTGACAGAAAAGTACAGAGGAATCCTAGACTTAGGAAGCTATAGTTACTGTATTATAATACTGAAATTCCTGCATTGTAAAAATTATATGCATGACCTTAAATGACCATTTTACATGGGTCTTCCCTTTAAAATGAAGTAATCCTGCTCTGCCTCCCACACAGGACTTTCACAGTGCTTCAGCAACTAGTGATTGTAGAAGTACCATGGAAATAACAATGCACCAGCAATATAAAGAGCGTGCTGAAAGGCACCCTGAGCACCTGGCTGGTGTGCTGCTGCTGTGCTCCAATCGTACTCTAGCTTACTCAGCTAGATCCTGGCACAACACAGCTGGAACACCTTGGTACACGCATAAGGGGTTAGCTTAGCACATACAGTTGCTAATAAATGACATAGCAGTTTTAAGAACCCATTCAACAGTTTAATCTCTTTCGTGCATACAGGTTTCCCCAAAAAGGTCACATGCAAGCTTTTGCTGTATAATGGCTTAAATAATTTAGGTCATTATTTAGATCTATTACATCTTTCATTTGCCATCCCAAAGATTCTTTGTGTTCTTAACTGGCTCTATTAGTACAACCTTATGTGATGAAGGTTTTGTTTTTGTTTTTGTTTTTTGGGGTTTTTTTTTTTTTTGGAGACAAGGTCTCACTATGTCACCCGGGCTGGAGTACAGTGGCACAGTTGCAGCTCAATGCAGCCTTGACCTCCTGGGCTCAAGCAGTCCTCCCACATCAGCCTCCTGAGCAGCTGGAACTCTAGGCACGTGCCACCACACCCAGCTAATTTTTATGAAATTTTGTTGTAGAGTTTGTGTCTCTCTATGTTGCCTACACTGGTCCTGAACTCCTGGGTTCAAGTGCTCCTCCTGCCTTGGCCTCCTAAAGTATTGGGATTATAGGCATGAGCTACTGCACCTGGCGTGAAGGTGATTCCTGTCTGCACTGTCCACTATGGCAGTCACCAGCTTCCTGCTGCAGGTGTTGACCACTTGAAATGTGGCTAGTGAGACCAAGACTGAATTGTTTTATGTTAATTAATTTAAATTTAGGACATGGGGACTGGTGGCTACCTTATTGGAACAGTATGTTTCTAGAGTATGTGTAATCCTGCTGTGGTCTCTGCTCGCCATCACCGTGGACTCCTTTGTCACACGCAATACCCCTGCAATCACTTGCTTATGAGCCACCTTTTGTTTCTCCTTTTCACTTTCAACTCTCCAGCTTCTAGTGTAGGGTTGCTACTCAGTTCATTTTTATTAAATGGGAAAAATCAGATTACAAGATAAACCATTCTTACTACCCAGGGAGCAATTTAATTCTTCAGGTTTTCAGTTAGTACTCATAGTTCCTTTTCTGATCTGAACTGCATAATAATTTTAGGGTTTTGTTGAACAGGAAAATTTGAAAGGAGTCCAATTAAAGATCATTATTACACACTTACTATTTTGGTCTCTAAGAGAGCAGTGATTGCCAATCAAGTTTTTTTTTTTTTTTTATCTGTACTCAGAGATACTACTGTGCCTCAGATTAATATTTCTTTATAGTGCCTGATTTGGACTTTTAGGCTGGTAGTTTAGACATAACTAATTAAAAATCACAAAATTATTTGAAGAGACATTTCTTTATGACATTCTTCTTTCACATTTTAAGTAACTGAATATGTAGTTTATTGGAGGAGCATTGGTTTAAGTACAGTATTAATATATATAGAAGAATATTAAGAATTTTTTAAAATCTCTATTCTTTTGATACCTTCTAAGTAGAAAAAATGGACTCATATGCTAATATACATACACATCTAAGAAAGTACAGTCGTCCCTTGGTATCCTTGGGGGATTGATTCCAGGACCCCCTCGGATACCAAAATCTGAAGATGCTCAAGTCCCCTATATAAAATGGCAGAGTATTTGCATATAATTTACACAAATCCTTCTGTATACCTTAAGTCATCTCTGGATTACTCGTAATGCCTGATACAATGTAAATGCTATATAAATGTTGTACTTTACTGTTTTGATTTGTATTTTTTAATTGTTGTATTTTTATTTTGATTTCCCATCTGTATATGGCTGAATCCACAGATGTGGAACCTGTGGGTATAGAGGGCCAACTGTATATCAAGACAATGTTTTATGATAATGAAACAGCAGAACCTTGCAGTCAGTGTTTTCTGTTTAGCTGTTCCAAAAAGAAGTCACTGCTTATGAGAAAGTAGATACCATAGCCCAATCAGTCTTGGGCAGCTAAAATAATTACACTGTATGCAATGAATAACAGATTGAAAAGTGAAAAATGAAGTGCTTACCACCCCACAGAAAACTGTTGGAAGCTGGAAACTCTGATACACTTCTGTGCAACCACCTAATTAATACTGAGGCCTCTTAGCCGCATATGTAATATTCCTATCAGTTGTAGTATAGTACTGGTAAATGGGCTACCTAAAATGTAATACCCTCCTGGTCACTCATTACTATAAAAATGTAAGCCTAGATAGGCCTGCATTTTGAAAATTAGAGAAATGTTAAATTTTCATGTGTATTTGATTATAACTACTTTGATAGTATATATAGATTATAGCCTCAGAGAACGAGTACACTGGCAGACTTTCAGATTCAAAAAAAATGACAAAAATGTAATTGCAAATTAGATGGAAATTTCATCCTGTGGTCCTCTAGCTAATTTAGTGTCTGAACTTATAGGTGAAGTTCCATTTAGTAGTTACAACTTTTCAAATGACATTGACCAAACCCAGTGCCATGTTTTCTTACAAAAATAGTAAAAGTTCCTTCAAGAGATTAGGATGAGGATGCTTCTATGTGGAATAAGTAGAAGGAAAGTGCTTTGTTGAATTATTCTTCATACCTTACTACTTCTTTACACACTGCACTGACCTTTGTATCTTTTTTCTTTTAAGAGAAAATTAAATATACCAGTGTATACCAGTGATAGCAGAAACAAACGAGAAACATGCAGTACATGGGTGGGGTGATCGTGTATCTACTTCAACATCTGTGACATGCTGCCATTCCTTACTTGGTGCCTTCTCTTTTTGTAGTAACGTGCCTAGTGTTGGGAGCCTAGCAGATCCAGACTATCTGAACACACCACAGATGAACACACCTGTGACATTGAACAGCGCTGCCCCAGCCAGCAATAGTGGGGCAGGAGTCCTACCATCTCCAGCAACCCCTCGCTTCTCTGTCCCCACACCACGAACCCCCAGGACCCCAAGAACTCCCAGAGGTGGGGGCACTGCCAGTGGTCAAGGGTCTGTTAAGTATGATAGCACCGATCAAGGGTCACCAGCCTCCACCCCCTCTACTACGCGGCCCCTCAACTCTGTGGAGCCCGCCACCATGCAACCAATTCCCGAAGCCCACAGCCTCTATGTTACCCTGATTCTCTCTGATTCCGTGATGAATATCTTTAAAGACAGAAACTTTGACAGCTGTTGCATCTGTGCCTGCAACATGAACATCAAAGGGGCAGATGTCGGGCTTTACATCCCCGATTCTTCCAATGAGGACCAGTACCGCTGTACCTGTGGGTTTAGTGCGATTATGAACCGCAAACTTGGCTACAATTCGGGACTCTTCCTTGAAGATGAGTTGGATATTTTTGGGAAGAATTCTGATATTGGTCAGGCTGCAGAGAGGCGCTTAATGATGTGTCAGTCCACCTTCCTTCCTCAGGTGGAAGGAACCAGAAAACCCCAGGAGCCACCCATAAGCCTTCTCCTCCTCCTCCAGAATCAACACACACAACCTTTTGCTTCACTGAGTTTCCTGGACTACATTTCCTCTAACAATCGCCAAACTCTTCCCTGTGTAAGCTGGAGTTATGACCGGGTGCAAGCAGATAATAACGATTACTGGACGGAATGCTTTAATGCGTTGGAGCAGGGGCGGCAGTATGTGGATAACCCCACTGGTGGAAAAGTGGACGAAGCTCTGGTGAGAAGTGCCACTGTGCACTCTTGGCCTCACAGCAATGGTAGGTGTCCCAGAACACAAATTTACTTTGAGGAGTATCTTGGTATGATCATAACTTAAAAGCTTTCTTTACTGTATTTGACAAAAAGATTTAATTTCATGTCTTTAGGGGGAAAAAAAGAACCTAAAGTGAGAGCTATGTTTATTTCATCCTAAACTTAAGGACTGGGAGAATGTTTTATATTGAAACACCTTTGGAGAAGAGTAATTGTTTTCTGAAATTTTCCTCTTGTAACTCATAAGTAAGCAGTCCTTGTTGGAAACCTGTGACCGATGAGTGTCAGAGTCGTCAGGAGCTTAGAGACGGATAATTTGCATGCTCTAGCATGCTTAAATCCACCATTCTTCCAGATCAAGTTTCCAAGGAACCTCTTCCAGGAAGCCTTCTACCCATTTGCAGAGTCTCTTCTCCCTTCTCTGTTCCCCCCTCTGTTGCATCTCTTATAACAAAATCACATTTTACTTTGCATTGTGGTTACTGGGACATATAACTGGTTGTATTATTAAAAGTTCCAGTTGACAAACGTTTTCGAAGTTGGATTGTAAGAGTGCCAAGCAACTTGCTATTTCCTTTTCTTATTCATTCACTGCCTAAACTGCAATGCATCATGGGGAATAAAATGGCTACCGAAAGAAACAAGGCACTTGCCCTCATGGACTTTCTGATCTATTCTGGAAGTGGACATTAATTAAATCATTACACAAGTACGCATATTATTACAACCCATTTTATAAGTGATAAAAGCATGGGATAGAGGGGGCACTCTAGGCCGAAGGTCAGAGAAGACTTTGTTGAAGAAGTAGTAACATTTGTTTGGAGATCTCAATGATGAGTACACATTAACTGAGGAAGGAGAATCTCAATGATGAGTACACATTAACTGAGGAAGGAGAATGGGGAGCAAGGCATGTGTCCTAGACGGAAGGTGCTGCAAGTGGGAAAGGCCTTGGTTGGGGCCTTTAGAAGCTGAAGCGAGGTTAGAAGCCAGCAGGGGCTAGATTACAGTGACTCTTTAGAGGCACGCTAGGGGTTGGGTCTTCCTGCTCAAAGCAATAAAAAGTCATTGAAAGATTTTAAGAAGAAACATTGACGTCAGATTTGTGTAGTTAGAAAAGAAAAATAACCGTGTGCACTGGCTGTAATTCTGTGTATGGATTAGAAAATGGCAGGAATGGATTTGGGGAGACTAGGGGGTTATTGAGGAAGACCTAGTAAGAAACAATAGCTTGCCTTAGTGTCCTTTTGAAGATGGAGAAGAAGCGGAATCATTCAAGAGAGGTTTAGGAAGTATTATTGCAGGACTCAATAATGGGTTTAGTTTTGGGGATAAGGGAAAGATAGATGTTAAGGAGGAGCCCCAGATTTGTTACTAGTATACCTGGATAGTCGGTGGTGTTCAAAAATAAGTACACTGGAGGAAGACTATATCTGGAGAGAAAGTTTATAAATTGAGTTATGGAAGTTTGGAAGTTTTAAAGATCCCTTTTGATACATCCAGGTAGAGGTATCAAATAGACTCTTGGGCCTTTTGCTCAGGGGAGAGGGAGTAGTTGGCATATAGATGATAACTTCAATTAAGGGGGCACAGATGAGCTCATTGAGGAGGAGGAGAAAAGTATAGAATGCGAAGAGGGCCTAGTAGAGCTTAGCTAAATTCTGACAGGTATAGGTGAGGCAGAGAAGCATGAGCCTATCAAGGAAGTGGAGAAGGAAAAACCATAGAGGGGCTCTTGGGCTCTTGGAAACCAGGGGTAGCCAGTGTTTCAAGAAAGAGGAAGTGATCGACAGGCATTAAAATACAAGTGAAGATTTTAAGGTAAGGATTAAACATGTCTTCTGACCGTGGTGAGAGCTGTTTCTGTAGAGTGGTGGGAGCAGAGGCCAGACTGGAAGGGTTGTGTGAATGAAGTGGGAACCCTGTTTCTGAACAACTCTCAGTCTTGCAGGGAAGAAAGTTATATAAGATTCTTAAATACAGTTAGAAATCTGAAATAATAAAAAGTATGTCCAGAGGTCGTCAGTAGAATATGGGGAGTAATGGGTATTTTCTGACTAGGCCAATCAAGGAAGCATTCATGGAGGTGGAGATGACTAAGGAAGCATTAAAGGGTTGTACTCATTTGTATAACTGCTTAGGTTTAAGCACAGTGCCTTATACTTAAGCAGGCCCTTAATCAGTTTCTAGTAAATGGATTTATGAAGTGAAGAAAATGCAGCCTTTCCCCTAAGAAAAATGTGGATGATCAGCTTGGGTGAGTCCTTTTACTAGATAGGCCTTCAGATGGAAAAGCAGTCTGTGTGCATGAATCAGTGGTGGTGTCTTTCAGGATGAAAAATAGGACATTTTATTGCAGGGGAGGTCTGGATTTCAAATTTTAAGATGCCTAAAAGTACCAGATAATGTAAATGAATGAGATGGGAGACAGATTTGCAAAAGGCAGTGCCTTAAGCTGTCTTTCCAAAACTCACTTTCTCTTTTGCAGGCACAGGAATAGGGTTCATAAGAAACATGCTTGCTTTTATAAAGTTTCCTCAAATCTGTGGTTCTCTTGGTCTGTGATTTCCCACTTTTGGTAGAGCCATTAATACAAGAAGTATTCACTGTTGTTCTTACTATATGTAAAAAGCAGCACCGGCTGAAGATAAAAGGCAATGAACACTGCGTCAGACTCAGGCAGACAGCAAGACAGGGGCCATGAGGTACCTGCCTGAAGGGGACAGCTGCTCCTCAGCTCCAGCAAGTGGTGATTATGCAGGAATATGGGTCTCTCAGTTCAGGGGAAGCTGGCAATCTAGATTTGTGTATGAAATGTCCTGGAGTGATTTGTTCCACAGTTTAACAAAATATTCTATGGACCACCACTTTGCAACCTATGCTTTACTGATTTAGGGACACATTTGAAAATGTCTTAAGAATCCTTAATCATGGCCGGGCGCGGTGGCTCAAGCCTGTAATCCCAGCACTTTGGGAGGCCGAGACGGGCGGATCACGAGGTCAGGAGATTGAGACCATCCTGGCTAACATGGTGAAACCCTGTCTCTACTAAAAAGGGAGGCTGAGGCAGGAGAATGGCATGAACCTGGGAGGCGGAGCTTGCAGTGAGCTGAGATCCGGCCACTGCACTCCAGCCTGGGTGACAGAGCGAGACTCCGTCTCAAAAAAAAAAAAAAAAAAAAAAAAAAAAAAGAATCCTTAATCATCCTGTGTTTCAATTTTAGTTGGCAGATAAATCTTAGATTTCTTTCCATGCCCTTTCCCTAATCAGCCAGAAGAGTAAGAGGAAGGCAAAGTCTTCAGGAATCCAGCTGTGCAGATTCACACCACATCACCTACAGCATAATTAGCTCTTTTGGCAGACCTTGTTAAGAATCTGATGAGCATGATGAACCCTCCATCCTGAGAAAAAAACAATACATATGTCCAAACGTGTTTGCATGGTTTTGCATAGAGTTCAGACAACTTTCAAATTTTAGGTTAAAAATCCCTCCCCAGGGCTACTGCTGGGACTGAAGTCATCTACATTTAGAAGGCAGTGAATCCCATCCATGCCTGCAGAGGGCCTTGGTCTTCAAGGGACTTCAGCTGTGTTTCCCCGTGCCTCTGGCTGCACTGAAGATTGGCTTTCTCTTTATTATGCATTCTGTATTTTGTGAAAATATTTTTACAATTAAGAGCATTTAAAGAGTTTTTAAAAGCTTCTGTTTAAGTTCCATTTTTTCCCACTCATCATATAAACAAAACATTGATATTTGCAAATAAAAGTAATATAATAATTAAGAAACTTGCAGCTGTCTTGTGAAAATCCTTGGAAACAGTTTTACATGGTTTTAAAAAGTCGCACCTATCCATTTTTCCACTTTTAAACAATTCCTCCATTAAACTTTTTTATAGAGAGTAATCCGTTTCTCCTTTTATTATTTTTGATACTAAATTATCAATTATTTTCTCTAATTTAGTAGAAGAATATCTCTCGTCCTGACTCCTATTTCAAATATTTTAGAATCTACTACAGCTAATAACGTTGTTCTGGACTATTAACTGAGGCTTGAGGTGGTGGCGAGGAAGAGGAGGGTGCCAGCCCCCTTATCTTCTCTGTCTCTTCTCAATTCTCTTCCAGTGCTGGACATCAGCATGCTCTCCTCCCAGGATGTGGTTCGTATGCTGTTGTCCCTGCAGCCCTTTCTCCAAGATGCCATCCAAAAGAAGCGCACGGGCAGGACCTGGGAGAACATCCAGCATGTGCAGGGACCACTCACTTGGCAGCAGTTCCATAAGATGGCAGGACGGGGAACCTACGGTAGGGTCTTTGTCCTGTTTAAAATTCCTTCTGACTTCAGTGCTGTTCAGTGAAGAGCAGCTTTCGTTACTGTCAAGTCCTTGCTTCACTAACAAAATAGGGGAGTCTTTTTCTTCATGACCATTAAGTTTTATAATCTCTTTGTTTTCCTAAAGTTAATTTTAGAGTTAAGTTTCCTAACACCCTTGGCGTAATCCAGGTCAGTGAGGAAGATAATCCCTAAAAAGTGCATTAGATTCTCCTCATCTTCCCAATCCTCACTGCATTTTCGTCTGGATGGACTTCTGGGCCAGTTCTGTGTACTTCATCATAGTTAGGATCATAATGCTTATCTTGAAGGGAATGATGTAGCGCTGCTTGGAAGGTTAATTTTAACTTGTTCTAGTCTGCCCTCTGACCTTACTGAACTTTGTAAGCAAATTCCGACTTCATTAAGAGTCCTCATCAGTGACCATTTAATTAGATGATTTGAAAAATACTTTTAAGAATGTCTTGTCAACATGGAGTGACATTTCAGATGCTAGAATTAAGACCAGTGTACCAGGAATTTCAAAATTGTACAGATTGTGGGAAAAACTCTCTAGCACTTTCCTAAACTACAATGTCATTTTAGGTTCAGAAGAATCTCCTGAGCCGTTGCCCATTCCCACTCTGCTGGTAGGCTATGACAAGGATTTCCTCACCATCTCGCCATTCTCCTTGCCATTTTGGGAGAGGCTCTTGTTGGACCCATATGGGGGCCACCGTGATGTTGCCTATATTGTGGTGTGTCCAGAAAATGAGGCCTTGCTCGAAGGAGCCAAAACTTTCTTCAGGGACTTGAGTGCTGTATACGAGGTGAGGAAGTTACTGTGAAAATCACTTTTCATGACTTGGATCCTCTGGTTGTTTCTAGTGATGACTAAATTTCAAGACAAATGTCTTGAAAGTAAATCTCAAAGAAAATTCGCAAACAGGAGGATGAGGAAGAGAATTGAATTGACAAATTTTTCTGGAAGGAAATTGCTTTCCCATCTTGGCTTTATATTTGTTAGATTTAGAAAACATTCCTCTCCCATTCTTACTATACGTCTTAAAATCCCATCAGTTCTGTCTTCTCCATTTATGTGCTAAAAGGTGAAGAATATTGCTCACCAGGGGAAAGTGTGGCAATGTAGAAGATGAGCTTTACAAAAAGAGCACATCTACTCTTTTTATTTATTTATTGGATGGATTGAGGGATAGGGTGAGTGGTGAGAGTTCCTGACAACAGTATAAAAATGTTTCTTTTGAAATTTTCTGAATTGAAACATAAGTTTAATGAATCATGTCCCCGTTGTGTTTTAACACAACATCTTAATACTGAAACTTTGATACTGATTAAAAATATAATGCCTCTAATAATGTAAAAACCAGGCAGATAATTTTACATCTTTAGTATATGAATTCCTATTGCTTTAAACAAATAGAATCATGTCTGTCTTTGAATAATAAGTGCTGCATTTCTTATGCCAAAGTATATATGCACTAAGTTCTTTGTATCTGATACATCTAATGTCTTTGTATTTGGTAAAATGAAATTAATATCTGTAAAGTGTTTAGAACTATGATAGGCACGTAAACATTATGAAAGTGGTTTTAAAGTAAGATTCCAAGCTGAATTCCCAAATATTCCAAAACAGGACATTCATGATCTGTAAATGTATGAGTAGGCAAGGAATAGTAAATTTATGTGTTGCTACAAAGAAATGAGATGCTAACGTGATGTAATGACATCAATTAAGTCACTGAAGGAAGCCCTTGAATACATTCATTTCGGAACAGTGTCTGGTCAGGGGATATATAACACTATTAAATCATAATTAACTGAACATTTGTGTAAGCAGTTTTAAAGCCCAGCCATTCCCTTGAATGGAACCTTCAGCTTAAGTTACAAAATGTAAAAACCACTGCCAGATCTTTTTAAGAGGGTACAGACACTCTAAATTTTTCGTAATGACTTCACTAGGGTTGCTCATTCAGCAGTGATTCATACCTCCTTAAGAAGAGTATATACTAGAGGATTTTGTCAGGGCTTAGTAAGCCTTCACTTCATCTACTCCAATAAGGGATAATAATGTGGGCTCTCCTGCTGGTGAACAGGTAGTTTACTTTTTGCAGGTTTATTATATTCCCTGCCATAAGCTCCCATTTAGCGTCATGGAGATTAATAGCAGAATCTCCTTGTCCTATTCACTTTAAAAAAAAAAAAAAAAAAGTGATCAGCGTACTCACTGCTTCAGTGGCCCCTGCTATTGGTGATCTCCAAATGTCTGTAACAGAACAGATGGCCCATAAAATTTTAATGTTATCTTATGGGAAAACATTATGAGTAGGGATTACTTAGGAGATTTTAGTGGACATATGTCTCAGTCAGCCTACTGTGGCAGGAATCTGCTAATTCTTTGTCCGTTAGCAGTCAGGTAGTGTTCAGCAGCCTCCTCTTGTACAGGAGGAATTGGCTTGAGTGAAGAAACTTTGTTTTTTTTTTTAGAGAGCCTAGTCCAAGTTTTAGAGAGACAGATAGCAATTTAAGGGTACATTACAATTACCTGAAAGGACCAACTTATAATGTTGCTTTGATTGCATGCAGTAACCCTAAAAGAAAAAGGAAAATGCTTCCATCTGTATGTTAAAGAATCTGCCTTGCTAACCATTGGTACTGAATGAAGGAATGGCCCCTGTTATAACTAATGATCTCATCTATGATATCAGATGTGTAGGCTTGGGCAGCACAAGCCCATCTGCAAAGTGCTACGTGACGGGATCATGCGCGTGGGAAAAACCGTGGCACAGAAGCTGACAGATGAGCTTGTGAGTGAGTGGTTTAACCAGCCTTGGAGCGGCGAGGAGAATGACAATCATTCCAGACTCAAACTTTATGCGCAAGTTTGCCGCCATCACCTAGGTAAATGGGAATCTATTTGGCAAAGTAGAACTGGAGAAGTAAAATAGCAAATCCCTCCCATCCTTTCTTTTATAGATGCAACATTGTATTTCTTTTGCCTCAAGTAATGCTGTATTTGTTAAGGTCCATTTTGGTGTTCTGAGCAGTTTAATGCTAATTTCTATATGTACATATATTTTTTAAAAACTATTCAAAGTTGCCTAATCATGTCTAATTTACTCCACATTTTGAAAACTTAGCAGCATGACTTGGTGTTAGCTGCTTAGTTTTAACCCATATTCTGAAGAGAATCTTAGAAGCTTACTAGGAGTATAATGTCCCGTGATGACTGTGGAATATATAGCTTCTCATTTTTTAGGGCAGGCATATGGAATCAGTCTGAAAGGAGACTATCACAAGTGATTGATTTTCTCTTTTCAAACAGGCCTCTTCTGTAGAATTTATAAGTTGCTCCGTGTTCATTTCCATGTTTGTAGAATACATAAGCATGAGTGTGGAGATAGTATTTTGTGTATTGTAATCAGAGTATTGCAGCTTGAAAGCATAATTTTTTTACAAGTGACCATTCTAGATTTCTGGTTTAGTCGACACTGCAGAATATCACTAAAGTCACCTCTTTGCATGTATTCTTTCAGCACCTTATTTAGCCACTCTGCAGCTTGATAGCAGCCTGTTGATACCACCTAAATACCAGACCCCACCAGCAGCGGCACAGGGACAGGCTACGCCTGGGAATGCTGGGCCCTTAGCTCCAAATGGATCAGCAGCTCCCCCAGCTGGCAGTGCATTTAACCCCACCTCGAATAGTAGTACTACAAATCCTGCAGCAAGTAGTTCCGCATCTGGTTCCTCTGTGCCACCGGTCTCATCGTCTGCCTCTGCTCCTGGTATTAGCCAGATAAGCACTACCTCTTCTTCAGGATTCAGTGGTAGTGTTGGAGGGCAGAACCCCAGCACTGGGGGCATTTCTACGGATAGAACTCAAGGGAGCATAGGCTGTGGCGGAGACACTGACCCTGGGCAGAGCTCTTCTCAGCCCTCACAGGATGGACAAGAGAGGTATGTTACTCACTAATTGAGACGAGTGGCCTCAGCTCAGACCCTTTCTCTCTTCTTCTGCACCTTTTCTCCCTTGACCTCATGATTCTCTGAATCCTATGAAGTGCTCTATTTCTCTTCTTCTCAAAAGAAAGGGGTAATGGTCAATCTAAAGCTGCAGTGTTAAAATTTTGAGACTTCTTATAAATTATTATGACTTATAAACCTTATTATTAAACTTACTATCAACTTAATTAATAACAACTTTGTACAACATAACCACAGAAAAGAAAGGGGAGTTTGAAAAAGGTATCTCCCATTTTAGAGGAGTACATTGCCATTTTCCATCTGCTTTCAATGCTCTCTGGCTTGGTTTGCCTGTATTTTGGTAAGGTGATACATGTTACTCTTACATTTAATCTGTAAATATTCTTTAGGGAGCCTGTGTGCTCTAGAATTGAGCACTTTTGTTTTTCATACTCATGTAATTTATGTTTATTTTGTGTGTCTCACAAGTGACTCTCTTGCCAGTGTTACAGAAAGGGAGAGAATAGGAATTCCCACGGAGCCTGACTCTGCAGACAGCCATGCCCACCCTCCAGCCGTTGTCATTTACATGGTAGACCCATTCACTTATGCTGCGGAGGAGGACTCCACTTCTGGGAACTTTTGGCTGTTGAGCTTGATGCGCTGCTACACAGAAATGCTGGATAATTTACCTGAGCATATGAGAAGTTCTTTCATTCTCCAGGTTACTGTTTGCAAGTTTATTATTTACTTTTGATGTTGATATTTTTGTTGTTGTGAAAATAAATACAGGCTTATGGTTTTTCTTAAAAAATAGAAGTACAGGTTAATTATCCCCTAACCAAAATACTAGGGACCAGAGTGTTTTGGATTTCTGATTTTGGAATGTTTGCATATATGTAATGGGAGACCTTGGCAGTGGACCCAAGTCTAAACATAAAATTTGTGTTTTATATACACCTTATACACTTAACCTGAAGGTAATTTTATACAATTTTTTAAATAATTTTGTGCTTTATACAAAGTTTTGATTAAATTTGACTGCAGCACATCACATGAGGTCTGATACGGAATTTTCCACTTGTGGCGTTTTATTGACATTCCAAAAATTGTGGGTTTTGGCGCATTTTGGATTTCAGATTTTTTGATTAGGGATATTCAACCTGTACCTGAAAGTATAAAAGAAAAAATAATCATAATTCCGACTTTTACATTCAACCACCATTACCATTTTGGTGTTTTTCTAGCTTGTTTTTCTATTTTTGTTTACACAGTTGAGATCATACTTTTAATATAACTTACTTTCTATCTAATGTTATTCATGAATACATTTTCATGTTATTTAAATTCTTACAAGCATTTTTAATGACTGCATATTTTCCATAGCCATTCCTATATCTCCACTTCTTTACTGTTATAAATAAAGCCATAGTACACATTTATGTACAATCTTATTTTTCACATTTCAGGTCATTTTTTAACATGGATTCTTAGATGTAGATGCTGACACATATTGCCAGATTCCATTCCAAAAGAGATTACACTTACTCTCCTTTCATCAGTGAATGAGTATGCTTCTTTTCACTGCACCTCTGACAGCTTTATAGTGTAATGATTTTTTAAAAATTCTATATAGATGAAAAACAGTGCTTCGGATGTTTGGGTTTCATTTTAATGTCACTTTAACTGAAGCTATCTTGTAAAATTAAAAGATTGAAATTAAAGTTATCAGAGTACATTGCTGATAGTTTTCCATTGTTTTGAAGTCTGTATCCTAAATGATTAGGTAATAATTCCAAAAAATGCCACACACACTGTGTAATTATAAAAAGGAGAAATATAATACAATTTGGGGGCCATGGTAATACCTGTAATAAATTGAGATCTTACCTCTAAAATGGGAACATGGTAGTTTCTAAGTGACAGTATAACTTGACCCATATAATCGTACATCTTTCGAAATTGCTGGTGATAGAGAATTTTATGTCAGTGGAAGGAATTAGGATTTAATTATATTATGTGTGACACTGATATATTTTAGGGCTGAGGTTACCTCTCCCCATTGTGGTAAGGAATTCATGCCGTTTCCTTTTTCAGCTTGCTTGTTAGCGTGTTAGATCTCAGTTTCTAGGTTTTTGGTTTTGTTTTGTTTTTTGTATTTGTGTCTTTAGATTGTGCCTTGCCAGTACATGCTGCAGACAATGAAGGATGAGCAAGTTTTCTACATTCAATACTTGAAGTCCATGGCATTTTCAGTGTACTGCCAGTGCAGGCGACCATTGCCTACACAGATCCACATTAAATCCCTCACGGGATTTGGGCCTGCAGCCAGCATTGAGATGACCCTCAAGAACCCTGAGGTGGGTATTGGCAGGACAGAAACTTAGAAAATTTATACTAAAATGCAAGCTAGGAGAGGTATTTTATCTAACCTAGAGATTGGCTGGTTGCTTAGTTGGCCTTCTACCTTGATATAAGAGTTGCTAGGCTGGATGTGGTGGCTCACGCCTGTAGTCTTAGCACTTTGGGAGGCTGAGGTGGGAGGATTACTTAAGCCTAGGAGTTTGAGACCACCCTGGGCAACATAGCAAGACCCCGTCTCCACAAATTTTTTTTAAAAAAAATTAGCCAGGTGTCAGTGATGATGTGTGCCAGTAGTCCTGGCTGTTTGGGAGGCTGAGACGGAAGGATCACTTGAGCCCAGGCGTTTGAGATGGCAGTGAGCTGTGATCACACAACCACTTCCGCCTGGAGAGTAAGACCCTGTCTCAAGCGGGGAATGAAAAAGAGTTGGCAGATTTCTTTAACTCTTAGATTTAAATAGAGGAGATATTTCTCTGAACTTTTAAGAATTTTTGAGAAAAGAGGCAAGCAAATTCTTACTGTTTTTTTTATGTAGGACTTTAGGCAATAATATGTGTATCACTTTTAGTTCTTAATGTTTGAATTTTCTAAATTTATTTTCTTTATTTTTCTAAGCTACTCTGTGTCTTAGATCAGAAATCCTTTGCATTTTCTGGCTCTGGTCTGTATCCTGAGACAGCAGTTGTAGTTGTGTTTACTCTGCAGGGGGCCCTCATTTTCTGATGCACATACTTACAGGGAGTTGATTTCTCCTTTCCTTGCCTCAGTGCTTCGGTATGTAAATGAATGCATTTTTGCTCCATCTTTTTAAACCTACTTCCTACAGATATGTGTGGATTTCAAAGGGAATTTTACAGCACCAAAGCTAAACATGTTTTAAACAAAAGTTTTACATTTCCTTTGTTTTTCTAATCACCTTATCTTGAAGATAGGTATACAGGGCAATGTTCAGAATTTTCAAAGCCTTCAAAAATCAGTTCCCACAATTTTATTGCATGAAAAATACCCGATTAGTAAAAGCCAGCAAATACCTCTTTACCATAAGAGAGCTTCTTAAAACACCAATTGCTATTTTTAGTTGGTAATGTTGTTCTGAACAACTCTATGAAATGCTTACACTTTTATAAGTAAAATGCTTGGAAGTGAAAAATGATGCAAGTAGTTAATACTGTGTTTGTTGTAACTTGGTTCAGGTCAGCTTAGTCCCAAGGGAGAAAAGCTGCTCAGCCGATGACCTACATTCACTCCAGTGTTATATAAAATTTCTATTTTAGGCAGTTTTAGTTTAGTTTATTCTTTGAGTTTAAAGTTTTCACTTCTATGAGCAGTTCATCTGTTTTCTCTATTAAATTTTTCTAGAATTTCAAAAATAAACATCTCTACTTATTTTTCATTTTGTTTCCAGAAATTATGAGTTATTGCCTTTCTAAAGGTTATTATTCTCAGAGCGCCATCAGGAGCTCATAAGATAAAGTGAGGTTTAGGTTAAAATAAATGGCAAAAAGACTTCGAGTAGTATGCTTTTTCTCCATTTTGCTTGAAAGAGGAAGAGAGAAACGATTTTACTTTATTAGAAACAAAAGAACCAAATGTTATAAATATTTGCTGAAGTTTATACTTTTTTTTTTTTTTTTTTTTTTTGAGACAGAGTCTCACTCTGTTACCCAGGCTGGAGTGCAGTGGTGCAATCTTGGCTCACTGCAAGCTCCGCCTCCTGGGCTCACGCCATTCTCCTGCCTCAGCCTCCCAAGTAGCTGGGACTACAGGCGCCCACCACCACGCCTGGCTAATTTTTTGTATTTTTAGTTTCATCATGTTAGCCAGGATGGTCTCAATCTCCTGACCTTGTGATCCGCCCGTCTCGGCCTCCCAAAGTGCTGGGATTACTGCACCCAGCCTGAAGTTTATACATTTTAATCTGCATTAAGGTAATGGTTAGTTGGTCAATGCTGCCTCTGCCTCTGCCTCAGTCTGCAGCTAGAACACTGTGTTCTCGTTTGGTAAATATGGTTGAGCATCTACTGTGTGCCAGGTGCTCTCTTAGGTGCTGAGGATGCAGGGGTGAACAAAACAGGCCCCTGCCTCCATGCAGTTCTCATTCTCTGGGTGGCACAGTTTTATACAAGTTGTCACATGTGAAAGAATCTACTTTATAGTATTTATATGCAAATTTTCAAATACAATTGCTGTTATCTTTTGTTTTTCATGGAATATCTCACATCTCAGAACACAGTTTGGGAATCATATTTTATTTAGTGTTTCAGAAGCTATCTATTACATCTGAGATATTTCACATTTAGCCTTTTGTTTTGTAAAAAACTCCAGGCAAACTCAGCTGGACTTTTTCTTTTTTTAGTAACAGCTTTATTGAGATACAATTCACATATCATGAAATTCTTTTTAAAAATTTCACAGTTTAGGCTGGGCGCGGTGGCTCTTGCCTGTAATCCCAACACTTTGGGAGGCTGAGGCAGGCAGATCACCTGAGGTCAGGAGTTCAAGACCAGCCTGGTCAACATGGCAAAATCCCGTTTCCACTGAAAATAAAAAAGTTAGCCGGGTGTGGTGGCGGACACCTGTAATCCCAGCTACTTGGGAGGCTGAGGCAGAAGAATTGCTTGAACCCAGGAGGTGGAGGTTGCAGTAAGCACAGATCACGCCACTGCACTCCAGTCTCGGTGACAGAGTAAGACTCTGTTTCCAAAAAAAGGAAAAAAAATTGTATAGTTCAGTGGTTTTTAGTATTTCCACAGAGTTGTACAGTCATCACTACTGTCTAATTTTGGAACGTTTTCATCAGCCCTCAAAGAAACACAGCGTTCATTAGCGCACACTACTCATTCCCCACTCCAGTCCCTGGCAACCACGGGTCTGCTTGCTGTCTCTGCGCAGCTGCCTGTTCTGGACATTTCGTGTAGGTGGAATCATACAATATATGATTTTTTTTTTTCTTTTTTAGACAGGGTCTCATTAATATTGCTTGGGCTGGTCTTGAACTCCTGGCCTCAAGCAGTCCTTCCCCCAATTTTTTTACTTTTATTTTTGAGACAAGGTCTTGCTCTGTCGCCCAGGGTGGTGTGCAGTGGCAAGATCACGGTTACTTGCAGCTTCAACCTCCCTGGGCTCAAGTGATCCTCCTGCCTGAGCCACTGGAGTAGCTGGGACTACAGGCATGTGCCACTGTGCCTTGCTAAAGTTTTGTAATTTTTTGATAGAGATGGGGTTTTGCCATGTTGCCCAGGCTGGTCTTGAGCTCCTTGGCTCAAGCATTCTGCCCGCCTCAGCCTCCCAAAGTACTGGGATAACAAGCGTGAACCACCTCACCTGGCCATATGTGATATTTTATGTCTGGCTTCTTCCATTTAGCGTAATGATTTTGAGATTCATCCGTGTCATAACATGTACCAGTACTTCATTTCTTTTCCTGGCTAAATAATATTTCATTGTATGGCTATACCACATTTTGTTTATTCATTAGTTAATGGACATTTAGGTTGTTTCCACTTTTTGGCACTTGTGAATAATGCTGCTATGAATATTTGTGTACAAGGTTTTTGTGTGGACATAATACTTCTCTTGGTAAATACCTAAGATTGCAATTTCTGGTCACGTGGAGAGTGAATTGATTAGTGTTAGATTAGCTTTGCAACTTTGAGCAAGTCATTGAATATTTCTCAGCCTGAGTTTTGAATCCCTGTGATGAATGAGAGTTGGGTTATATTATTTTCAAAGTCTCTTTTAGCTTTAAAATAGTGTCATTCTGTTACTACCGTGCCTAATGCTGTGTAGTTCAGGGGTCAGCAACTATGGCTTTGGGCTGAATCCGGCCTGCAGCTTGTACTTGAATGACCAGCTAGGTAAGAATGATTATTACTTTTTTGGTGTTTTTGAGACAGGGTCTCACTCTGTCGCCCAGGCTGAAGTGCAGTGGCATGAACATGGGTCACTGCAGCCTCGACCTTCCAAGCTCAGGCAGTCAGCATCTCAAGTACCTGGGACTACAGGCATGCACCATCATGCCTGGCTAATTTTATTTTACTTTTTGTAGAGGGAGAGTCTCACTGTGCTGGCCAGGCTGGCCTCGAACTCCTGGGCTCCAGTGATCCTCCCACTCCAGCCTCCCAAAGTGTTAGGATTACAGGCATGAGCCGACACACTTAGCCAGTGAGTACATTTTTACAAAAAGGAGAATGTGTGACAGCCATAAAAATCTAAACTTTATTCTCTGGTTTTCTTTTTTATAGAAGTTAGCTGACCCCTGTTGTAGTTTATTAAATAGTAAGATGTGTATGATAGCTGTAAAAAAAATGACAATTAAAAAATTTTCACAGTTAATCTAAAATATTTATATTTGGTAGTAGCTGTTGATTTGATTTCTAAAATTACATACACAAACACATATTAAACTATATGTACTGAAAAGTACTCAATCATAGGTATACTGCTTAATGAATTTTCAGTAATTAAAAAAAATACCATTTAACAAGCGCAAGAAGCAAATGCATAATCGGTATCCAGAGCCCCTCTTGTGGCCTCTCCAATCCCTTAAAGATAGTCACTATTCTGACTTCTAATAGTGTAGTTTTGCCTGTCTTTGACCTTGATATAAATTGAATCACCTACTTCATATTCTTTCACATTCGGCTTCTTTTATTCATTGTTGAGATTCATCTGTTTTGTTGCTTATAGTTTTTTCATTCTCATTGCTGTTTGATATTCTGATTCTGTTAACTACATCACAATTTATTATCTCTTTTACTGTTGATGAGTATTCAGATTATTTTCTATTTGGAGCTATTGTGATTAATACTCTTGTGAATATTCTTATACCTGTTTTTTGGTAAACATGTGCATTTTATTGGTTCAAAGGGAGTATATGTTTGTTCAGCTTAAGCAGCAATGTATAAAAATTCTTGTTGCTCCATATTCTCACCAATATTTTCTCTTTTTTTATTTTCGACATTCTGGTGGTTGTGTAGCATTATCTCATTGTGGTTTCAGTTTCCCACTTGCCTAACAACTAATGAAGCTGGGCCAGTGTACTTTCTAAAATAGTAATTTCTTTTAATAAGGAAATACTGGCTTAATTGAGTTTCCCAGCTTACATGATTTAAATAATCATTTCGTTATGTGTCATCAATACTATTTATTTATCTAGTACTGGAGAGAAAGAGAGAAACGATTTATTACCATTACTCCTTGTGGGTTCCCTCAGTGTCGTTCTGGATTTTGTTGTGATCATTAAGTTGTGTGGCTTTGTACTGATAATGATTTTGGTTTTGATTTCAGCGGCCCAGCCCAATCCAGCTTTACTCCCCTCCCTTTATATTGGCCCCAATCAAAGACAAGCAGACAGAGCTGGGAGAGACGTTTGGTGAGGCGAGCCAGAAATACAATGTGCTCTTCGTGGGCTATTGTCTATCTCATGACCAGCGCTGGCTTTTGGCTTCCTGCACTGACCTCCATGGGGAATTATTGGAGACCTGCGTTGTAAATATTGCTTTACCAAGCAGGTGAGAAGGCTTGATGTTTATGGTGCATGTAAATTGATGCTGTACCAGTCTTCAAATATGAATATTTCCTGTTTTCTATGTAAATGAAGTGGGTACACATGGATAGGTTCTTTGGAATTTCTAGTGTTTGTCTTACAAGTGATAACTCTGATTTATCTAGGGACCCCTTCCCTTTCCCCATTTCTTTCTTTGTTAGGTCACGGAGGAGTAAAGTATCTGCACGTAAAATTGGATTACAGAAGTTATGGGAATGGTGCATAGGGATTGTCCAAATGACATCTCTACCCTGGAGAGTTGTAATCGGGCGACTTGGGCGTCTTGGCCATGGGGAGCTTAAAGGTGAGAAGTTTTTGAAGAAGTATTTGCAGAAAACAGAGGAAAAGGGCTGAGCTGATGTCATTAACTGAACTAAGGGAGGAAATGTTTAAATTTGTAGTAAGAATTAAGCAGATTCTATTTTATGGTTCTTTTATATGTGCAGGATAAACCAGTTTTAAACTTTTCTTTGGCAGCAAAATCATTTATCCAAATAAAATCTTAAATATTGAGCCCCAAGATATAAAACAAAAAGAGTTTTATTAATATAAAAATGATAGTAAATTCACATTTCGAACATTTATTTATATATTGAGTCAATGAGAAGAACTAGTCAGTTTTAAGACAAAAATTTTATATCAGTGATTGTAGGTGACAGTTGAAGTCATATAAAAACAGCCTTCAATTTGTTTGGTGGTTGATGATGAGTTTTGTGTTTCTTTAGTTTTTTTGGTGGCACAACAGCAAGGAAATCCTGTTTCATGAGGACAAGTAGTTGTCAGTAGAAGCAGTCTTTATTCACATTGCCACTGTCTGATGTTCTTCAGCCTGGAAGCTTAAAAGAGCAGATTTTTGAAGTTCAGTCCCCAACTACCACTGCTTATATTCTTTTTCATAAATGTAACAGTCGGTTAGGAAGCACTTTAACTGTAACACAACACAACTGACCACCAGCAGCTGCCTTGCTTGGTACTGAGCCCAGCTCATTTACTATCCCAGTGTAGCTACTTGTACAGGTTTATGTGAATAGTATCAATAAGCTTAGATTATTTTTAAAGCCTTATTAATTAATGACACATTTATAAGAAGTTCAATATATGCATTCAGATGGGAGAAGTTTTTTCCTAAGATCTGCACAAAAGAAAGACTTATGTCACAAATCAGCTTAGTGGCTTCCTGGGTGCAAATACATTAGAGCAGAGTCAGCAAAGTTTCTTCGTAAATGGCCAGATAGTAAATATTTTCAGCTTTGCAGGCCAGATGGTTGCTGTTCTGACTATTTAGTTCTGCCGTTGTAACGTCAAAGTGGCTCTAGACAATACCTAAATGAGTGTGGACGGCTGTGTTTTAATAAAACTTTATTTACAAAAACAAACGAGAGGCAGGATTTGGCCTGTGGATCATAGTTTGCTGACCCCTGCATTAGACCATGTACGTTATTTCTTTATAGGAAATTCACATCAGGTATTTGTAGATTCCCTAAACAAAAATCACTGGTACAGATATAACTTGCACTGTAGGAGTGCTTAAGTGTACCTCACTTCCTACAATGCAGGTTAAATCTGGTGTCAAATTTTCAAGGTTTAACAGCAGTTTATATAACTATTACATCATATGTATTAAGTAAATGTTTTCTTTGGCATTTACATTTTTTTTTTTTTTTGTAATAAGTTGTACTGTAGACTAATAGACCCTTTTCATTTTTTAAAGGACTATCATAATGAATCTTGTATCAAGTGCCTGGAGGTCTAATACGTTAGGGGATTCATCATTTTATTTCTGTCAGAATTTTCTGTCTTCCTCCCCAGTCTGCTTTTTCAGTCAATCTTATTTCTTAAAGGCTTTGAGCTATTCTTAACCCTTGGGGAAAGTTAGACTATAATAGGAAAGAAGAGGGAGGATAAAAATATAGAGTAATAGTCTAGTCACTTGGTATTTTGGAAAATTATTAAGGCCATCTCCTTCCCTTGTATGATTTTTATAAGGGCACATTCTTCTTCCTTATCTCTTAGTGGAGAGGAATGTGTGACTGGAGGAACCCATCAAAAGATTGAAAGAAAATGTATGTTCAGGAATAAAAACATGGGAAGAACCTAGTGTACAGGAAATCTGTTTACTAATCTACAGCTCCTTCCTTTGGGGATCCAAGGTCTGTGCCACTTTGCATCTCCATGGGACAGTGTGTGACAGGAGACTGAGGTTTCAGAGTCAGCTTTGTGAATTTCTGTTTCTTATCTCCCAGAGTCTTTATGATGAAAATACACACTGCCTTTTCTTTCTTACTTGGTTTGAAATATGAAGCTCACATCTGTGATTTTCCATAGTTTTAAAACACACATTCTTCATGTTCCTGGCCACTCTTATTTCAGCCACTTCAGTTTTGGGTTCTTTGGGAATATGGGAACAGTTCTCCATTCACTTGCTCTTTAAAGGGAGAAATGGCAGCTTATTTGGGGGAAAAAAAGAGTGTGGAGGTAGAGCAGCCTGCACTGGTGTGGCATTTTATGAGCAAGATGGGATCCGAGAGCAGGGGCGATGCATAGGAATGGCACATACTTCATGTGTGTAAGGGAGGTAGGAAGAGGGGACCAAGTGCTTTCCACTTCTCAGAGTAACATAATCCTCCACAGTGCTCCAGTTAGGTATAATGCTTTTGTCTGGAGGCAGTAAACATTAGAAAGAAAATGTATGCCAACTTTTCAGTCTCCGCTATTAGTGCAGCATCGTTTGGAGCACTTTACTCACACTCGTTGTGAGCTCTTTGGGTGTTCTAAGAACTATTTCTCTTCATTTCTGCTGCTGCTTGCCTTTCATGGAAATAACTAACCTACAGCAATAACCAAAACTCAGGTTTACCTCCACCCACCAGTGCTCTCCTCCAGAGCAGAGTACTCAAAGAATTGAACCTTGAGAAGGAGGAGAAAGGACAGGGCAGCTAACACTGCTGCCATCATGGAAAAGCACTCTAAGTGCCTAAATCTGGTCTAGGTAGATTAGACTGGATTAGTGCTGGACTCTCAAAGGTCATTTCAGACATGACATCAGCCTACAGAATAGTAGGCCTTTGTTCCTTTGTTAATGAAGTGTAATAGAAGTCGAGTAACATTCTCTTTATAGCAAGGAGGGGAACCTCTGTAAAGCCATAATTCCCTTTAGGGCCCAACCTTGGAAATTCAATTACCGGGCAGAACTGCTAAAAAGCTCAAATCTCCCATCAGTATGAATTTCTAAAGACTGTGTATGACTGTGATATTTGATTTCAGATTGGAGTATCCTCCTTGGAGAATGTTCACTACAGACAATCAGCAAAAAGCTCAAGGATGTGTGCCGGATGTGTGGAATCTCTGCCGCAGACTCTCCTTCTATCCTTAGTGCCTGCCTGGTTGCCATGGAGCCCCAGGGGTCCTTTGTAGTGATGCCAGGTAAATTTCTTCGTGTCATTGTCATTAATTACATATCACATCAATTCAGTCCACTCAAACTTAAGTCCACAGACAAGCGTAGAATTGTCTTCATTATATTTCTATGAGAGAAGATTGTATTTGGGGCTTAAAGATGGAAAACGTTCGATCCCTTCCATGGGAAGTGGTTTGTGATTTTATCATGTTTGTTGACCAAAGCTCGGAAGAAAGACTAAGTTCTGAGTATAATTGAGATCTCATAGAATCATGGCTAATGACTGTTACCTGACCCCAGTTTGTTGTTAGTATATGAAGATCACCCTCCAAAGAACTACTAAAGTAGACCCCACCATGATGCATATTTGAATATCCTTTTGAAGACATGCATTTGGCAGAATCCCACAACAGCCTCGAAGGGATGTTTCTGTAGTCTCTCTGATATGGTTGAAGATGAATGGGAAGGCAATAGCACAGTACCTGGTACACAGTAAGCTCTCAATAGATGTAGGTGTCATTTGTGGATGGCCAAAACATGTGACCACAGAATTTCTTAAGAATCTGGCTCGTTTTTTAAAACCAGCAACTAAGCGATTTTATACTTTTATAACCTATCTTTACCATCCAGATATTTCTTGAATCCAATGGGGGACCTTCCCCACTTATTCCTTATAAAAGTCAATAGTATTGTGGTGTGAGAATGGGGTTACTTGTCATCAATCCAGTGAGAGACAGATGTCCTCATTAGACCATAGGTTACCTCTGTTGCCTCTACCACTTGGGCAGTTACGTAACTTCTTTGTGCTTTTGTCCTCATCTATAAATGGGGATCATAGTTCCTGCCTTCAAATGCTATGGTGATCAAATGCGATAACTTGAATGAAGAGTTTAGCACAAATGCTGGCATGTAGTAAGCATTCATTAAGTGTTACAACATATATTGATTTTTATGGTACTGTTTCTATAGGATTGTTAACCATTTAGAACAGTACTTTATAAATTGTGAACAACCAGAGGAGGAAAGAAAGTAGGGGGTTTATTTTTAGAAATACTTCTTATGTAAGTAATTAAAACATTTAGTGGACTTGATCCAATTTTATCTTAACCTTTTCAATGTGAAATGAAACTTGGGTTATTATAGATAGCTATGTGCTCTGAGTCAGTTTCTTTGAAGATATTTAAACAATTGGACTCAACTTTGAGTGTGTATTTATCATGGCATTTTCATCAGACTCATACCACTCCAGATCATTGATTGATATAATTCTTTTTATTTTTTTCTTTAAAGATGCTGTCACAATGGGCTCTGTTTTTGGCCGAAGTACTGCACTGAACATGCAGTCATCTCAGCTCAACACCCCTCAAGATGCTTCTTGTACACACATCTTGGTGTTCCCAACATCATCAACCATCCAGGTGGCTCCAGCCAACTACCCCAATGAAGATGGGTTTAGCCCCAACAATGGTGAGTAGAAGACCTGTATGGATAGTGCTCACCTTCGTGCAGGGCAGAGCTGGATTATGGAATCACTGGGCTGCCCTGCCACATGGCTTTTCTGTATTGTAATAAACAACCCAGGAACTATAAAGAGGGGATAGATGGTTTGAGAATCTTTTTGGTCTTAAAGCTTTAATTTATCTGCACAATTAACAAAACCAAATAAATATTTTCCTCTTTTGGGCAATTGACTTTCTTCTGTTTTTCTTTTTCTTTTTCTTTTTTTTTTTTTTTTTTGAGACGGAGTCTTGCTCTGTGCCCCAGGCTGGAGTGCAGTGGCACGATCTCGGCTCACTGCAAGCTCCACCCCCACGGGTTCACGCCATTCTCCTGCCTCAGCCTCCCGAGTAGCTGGGACTACAAGCGCCCGCTACCTCGCCCGGCTAATTTTCTTGTATTTTTAGTAGAGACGGGGTTTCACTGTGTTAGCCAGGATGGTCTCGATCTCCTGACCTCGTGATCCGCCCGTCTCGGCCTCCCAAAGTGCTGGGATTACAGGCTTGAGCCACCGCGCCCGGCCTCTTCTGTTTTTCATTAAAGGCAAAAAATAATATCTGTGTGGCAGTGTTCTGTACTTGGGTGCCACTCTTTCAGTAAATATTTGAAGATGTGATTTGAAATGTTTGAAGTACTAAGCAATATGAAGAGAGCACCTTCCTTTAGCTAGTTGATGGGAATCTAATTTGCTATAGAGAAACTCCTTATTTGATTATTCTTAATGGAAATTTTTGAGTATCTGTTAAGGCATCTGTTTTAAAAAATGATCATTTATAAACTATAAAATGCTCAGTACTGTGCATCCATTTGCATTGTTTTTGAAGAAATTGTAACACCTACCAGTGTTTACTTATGGTAAAGGGGATGGGGAAAAGGATACCAAATTTTATGTCTGGTATGATTACAATGGATTAACAAATATATGAGAAAATAAAAGAATCATAGAAAAAAAAGGTCATGGTGATTGGGTTCTAGGTGATGGTTTTCACTTTTTATACTTTTCTTTAGAAATTTTCTGCTGTGGATGTACCTTACTTTTATAGTGTCGGGGAGGATTTCTTAATGAAAACATTGAGCCAGGTGCACCCCATGCCTGTAATCCTAGCACTTTGGGAGGCCGAGGCAGGCGGATCACTTGAGGTCAGGAGTTTGAGACTAGCCTGGCCAACATGGTGAAACCCCGTCTCTATGAAAAATACAAAAATTAGCCAGAAATCACTTGAACACAGGAGGCGGAGGTTGCAGTGAGCTGAGATCGTGCCGCTGCACTCCAGCCTGGGCAAAAGAGTGAGACTCCACCTCAAAAAAAAAAAAAAAAAAAAAAAGAGGGGAGAGAGAGAGAGAAAAAACATTGTGCTTTGATTTGCTTTTGGAATAGGTCTCCATTTTCAGGGCAAGTTCACGCCCATTAACATGCATTCATTCAGCCTCTGGTGTTTTAGATGCTAATTGGATACATTGATGGAGTCTACTGTGTTTTTGAATGGTGTCAACTTTAATGATTAAATTGCTGCTTTAGCTCTTTAGCCATGTTTTTATGTGCCTTTGGAGGCTATGTAGAGTGTTGGTTTTTATGTTACATTCTTGATTGCATTCTGTTAATACTTTACATAAGGAGATCATTGGAGAGAGCACAAAGCGAGAGAATAATTTGTAATAGCTTGCCCTCAGTAGGTCCTCCTGCATCTCAGTTCTTAATGTGTGTGTCCAGAATAGCCATATGCCAACAAAACATGACATAGGTTCAGTTGGATTATTATGATAATTGATATGGACTATCTTTTTAATTTTTGTGCTTTTTTTCCCCCCTCTTCCCTCTAGATGATATGTTTGTTGACCTTCCATTCCCAGATGATATGGACAATGATATTGGCATATTAATGACTGGGAACCTCCATTCCTCTCCCAACTCCTCCCCAGTACCCTCCCCAGGCTCTCCTTCTGGAATTGGTGTGGGCTCTCACTTCCAGCATAGTCGGGTAAGGATGATTTGGAGTACATTGTTTAAGACAACCACAGCCTTCAGGAAGATAATTCGCTTGACATCCGATCATCTTGTTCCCACACGCACAGTTCTTGATGGTCTGGGTCCTTGGTACAAGTGAAATAAGTGTGGGAAACTGACTGTAGTTCCATTTTGAATACAAGGCAGGAATTTGAAATAAATGTGTTATCGTTTCTGATGAATAAGTTTTAATAGAAGACTAGTCCTGTTACAGATGCAAGGGTTTTTTATGCATTGTTTTCTTAGCAAAAATTAGTTCTAGTTGCTTGCTGCTTCCCAGTTGTTTTTTTTTCAATGTTATTTTTTGCCGAAATAGTGGCTTTTAAGAGATCAGTACAACAACCGTACTTATTCAACAGTAACTGTGCTGATTGAAGAACAAGTTGTTGGTGATGGCTTGTTCTGAAAGGAGCCTGCCATGCTCTTTGCGTGTCCTGGCTTAGTCATTTTGCAGCCGCCTTCTTTCTAGCTGACCCACAGGAATGGCAAGAGCCACCAGGAGATTGATTTTACAGATATGTCCAGGTTAATGCCAGAGTATTAAGGAAAAAACCAGAGCTTACAACTGGTTTCATCTTTAAATATCTCAGGGATATTGGAGGTGAATGAACAGAAGATTTAAGAGTTAGAGGGTTCTGCCACAGCTTGTGGTAACTTTGCTTCAGTTAGATGATTCCTGCTGCATCACTGTATTGTACTGTTTATTTAAAATGTTACGAGATTGAGGGGTTAAGACTTAGAAAAATAGCTATGTCTGGTGTCTTAGACTGAACAAGCATAAGCAACCCTGCTCATACTCATTTATTTAGACACAAAGATGGATATAAAGGACTAAAGTTTTCACTGGGGGGACTTTTATTCCCAGCACTGAATTTATTAGACGATGGAGAAAAAGAAGGTTTCTAACTTAGATTAGTCACAGAGCAGGTGAGACCAGAGGAGGGCATCTCAGAGTGTTCCCATGTTATACCTGCCGCTGTTACCCTCTTCTGGAAGGAAGGGGTTTTAAGTCTGTTTCCTTTGCAGTTACTTACCAGTTAATGACAATTTGTTCATGGGAAATGGTTGTGATAGGAACAAAAACCACAAATTTTACATTGCCTATTTTTTTAAAGTTAAGTTTAATTTGAATTCTGTAGGTAAATAGCATAGTAGCTAAGAATGCATGCCCCACAGTCTGTTAAAGACAATTCTGAATTGCAGGTCTGGGCCTGCGGGCTTTGTGACCTTGGACAACCTAACTTCACCTCTTTTAGCCTGAGTTACCTTATCTGTGAAGTGGAATAATAGCAACTACCTCCCAGTACCTGTTTTTGTAATTCAGTTTATGCATTAACAAAGAATTGGTCATTAAAGTGTAATGTTAGTTGTGTAAGAAACAGAGGTATGCTGTGTTTCTCCCTTTTTTTGGAGCCTTAAGCACTAAAGTCTTTAATTCAGTGTCATGATTTAGACAGTGCTGTTCTGAAGCTAGCCAGGTGGCCTTTTTCAATCCTGAGCACCTGCAGCCAGGTGACCTCCAAGAGGCTTTAAGCATTTCCTTTTTTTGAAGCATTAAACATTCTTTGATATCCAGTTAAGACATTATAGCAGGGAAAAGAATGCCTTCAAAGTGGCAGTAAATTTTTTATTTTTTAATCAACTCAGAATTGATACAGTTTGATGTAGTAGCTGCAGATTATTTTTTCCTTCTAAACAGAAGGCTTTTTTTTTTTTTTTTTTGAGATGGAGTCTCACTCTGTTGCTCAAGCTAGAGTGCAATGGCGTGATCTTGGCTCACTGCAACCTCCGCCTCCTGGGTTCAAGGGATTCTCCTTCCTCAGCCTCCTGAGTAGCTGAGATTACAGGCATGCACTACTATGCCTGGCTAATTTTTGTATTTTTAGTAGAGTTGGGGTTTCACCGTGTTCACCAGGCAGGTCTCGAAATTCTGACCTCAAGTGATCTGCCTGCCTCAGCCTCCCAAAGTGCTGGGATTACAGGTGCGAGCCACCACACCCAGCCTAAACAGAGCCTTTTAAAAACAAATGGGTTACTTATTGCTTACATGAAAGGTACATTTTCAGTTGTTGAAGCTAGCTAAAAGAATTACAGATAAGAAAAATGTCAGTTGCAGCAAAACATAGTGAGCCTCTTCCAGGAGTCTCTTATTAAGAGGAATGCTGCAGATGAAAACATGGCTTCTCTGTGAGCAGATCTTGCACTACTGGCAGCTCAGGAACATTTGTGCTGTGCATGTACTGGTGTCACATTGTCCTGGTCAAGCTGGTGAGCTCTTGTGTCTGTGGTTGGTTGCTGGTGAAAGAGCACCTGCGTATGGTAGAAACTTCTGCTGTCAGAGATTGTAATCTTTCCATTTTAGTTTGTTACATCACGATGCCATGGAATTGATCTTCCATCCCATAGAAAAGAAACCCAAGCAAATAAATCCGTACTTAGTTGACTGAGGCTGTCAGCTTTGCTGGCATCTTCTCTATGTGTGCAGCAAAGACAGTGCCGGCCCTGCTTTCCTTTCTCAGCCACCTGTGGCTTTCTGTGAGATGCTGCCACAAAGGGGATCACTCACTGCAGTGTGCAGAGTGAACTGACGAAAGTTTGTTTTTCAAGGTTTCAGATAAATGTTGATCATGCTTTTGGGATTTTTGTTTTTCAGAGCCAGGGTGAGCGTCTTCTTTCTAGAGAAGCACCAGAGGAACTAAAGCAGCAGCCCCTGGCCCTTGGGTATTTTGTATCAACTGCCAAAGCTGAGAATCTTCCCCAGTGGTTTTGGTCATCGTGTCCCCAGGCTCAAAACCAGTGCCCTCTCTTCTTAAAGGTTGGTTTGGTATCATATTAGAAGTTTGCAAGGAATGAGTGATTTATGCTTAAATTTGATTTTGCTTAGAAATTTCAGTTTTAGGCATCATAATCTTATTCTGTTCCTTTTTTCTCTTGTATCTACTTACACTCTGAGGAAATTTTACAGTTGTAGGTGGAGAGTAGAATTTAGGAGGACCCAAAACCATGTCACAAAGAAATGAATCACAGTAGCCCAAGGAGGAGACAGTGGGGCCCAGAGGGTAAATCTAGGGTGGATACATGGGGTTCAGTGTAATGGTCTTTCTCCAAGTCTATATTGCGTCACTATCAGTAAAGTTAAGCTTGCGTCGAGGGTATAGTAACCAGCCGTCCTCTTCCTCCCCTGCCATGGACTCCTCTCATTCTTCATTAGAGCAGGGTAAGAGTCGGCTAAAAACATCTCACATTTGCACTTCCTCCTTCCTTTATATTTCTTGGAACCTTTTAATCCCAATTTTAAAGGTTTTAATTTTAACCTTTTAATCCCAATTTTAACCTTTTAATCCCAATTTTTTTAGCTCTGTCTGCTGAAAAAGCTTAGCAGCAATAAACACCTCTGTTGCCACAATTGTGGTTCCTACACACTGTTGTCACTTAAAGGTACTATGGTTATTTGAAGATGACTGATTCCAGGTATGAAGCAGGAAATGTTCCCAGTGAACCTAGGGCATCTTGTCACACCTAAAAGCAAGAAAGTTACCAAAGATCATGATGGTCCATCAGGGCCTCAGGAGCCATCTTAGAGGGCAGCTCGATTGTCCAGGGCTAGGATGGGACCGTGTGATCATTAAAACAAATGATGACAGTGATAGAATGAAACAAATCCTTGGTTCATAATTGTGTTGGAAAACAAAAAATCAGTCATTTTTAACTGCTAGAGCATCAACTCAGTCTGAAAATAAAAAATAAAGAGAAAGCATTTATATATTGCCTCTCGTTTACATATAAAGTAATACCAAAACCATTGGGTGAAAACTTGATGAGGAACTTTATGATGGGTGTAGTACGCTGGTACCACCTGAACCCAGTGATGAATCATGTTACTTCAGGTGGGACAGTAGACATTTCGTGCCTTTAATCATTTGTCACGTACAGATCATGTTGGCTCATGATTTTAGTAAACCAAATATAAAAAGACATTTTTGAGATAATAAGGGAGCATTATCTTATTATCCTGCAGATGGGGTGATTGGGGTGATAATATTAAGGAATCATTGTGAATTTTTATTGTGTGATAATTACTGTTATGTTTAAAGGTCCTTATGTGAGATATCTCTGACTTTTTACAAGCAAAATGATACAATATTTGTTTTATGGGTTTTTTGGTTTTTTTTTTTTTTTTTTTGGAGACAGAGTCTTGCTCTGTTGCCCAGGCTGGAGTGCAGTGTTGCAATCACAACTCACTGCATCCTCATCCTCCCAGATTGCTCAAGCAATCTTCCAGCTTCAGCCTTCCGAGTAGCTGGGACTACAGGCACAAACCACCATGCCCAGCTATTTTTTTTTTAAATGTTTTGTAGAGATGGTAATATTTGTGTTTTGTTTAAAATAATTCAGAAGAATGAAAACAAAAAAGTGGTGAATATTGATAATTGTTACATCTTGGTGATATCAATTCATGGGACCTTATAATATATTAGAGTATTTTTGTGTGTGCTAGACTATTTCCATTGAAGAAACAAAATACAGCAGACCAAAAAAGCCCAAAAAGTTTGCCTCCCCACCCCCCCCAACCCTAGGATGAGAAGTTACTTGGGATTACCTTGGGGGTTACTGAGCAGGTTAAAATTTATAGACTCATAGAAACTCTGACTTCTAAGGACTTTTGGGAGCATCTGCTTCTGGCAGACATGGCCTCCCTCACTTCTGCACTGTGATTGTCTAGACCAGAGAGGTAACTCCCTTTGTTTTTTCACCAGGCTTCGCTGCATCACCACATTTCAGTAGCACAGACAGACGAACTTCTGCCTGCCAGGAATTCTCAGCGGGTTCCACACCCTCTTGACTCCAAAACTACGTCTGATGTTTTAAGGTAGATACCAACCTAGGCATCATAGCAGTGCAGTTTGAAATGATATTCCTTTACTGTTGTCTTTGCAAGGTGTTTTAATCTAAGTGTGGTATTCATAGAAAAGAAGCTGCCATTTGTGCAGTGAAACATTATCTGATGAGTCAGTGAGAGCTGCAGTCCCCCATAGCTGCATGGGACAGGGAGTGTGACACATTGGATTCAGTTAGGCAGTGATATGCATTTATAATTGCCTTTGCTTCCCGTTCAGAGCAAGCACTTCACGGTGATGAAGAGAGGTCAGATCTCGGGGGTGGATAGTTAGAAGACAGTATCTGGAACTTTTAAAGCACCTCACATTGAAAATACTTTTTATGCTTCCTGTTTCTTTTTTCTTTTTTTTCTTTTCTTTTTCTTTTTTTTGAGACGGAGTCTCGCTCTGTCACCCAGGCTGGAGTGCAGTGGCGCGATCTCAGCTCACTGCAAGCTCTGCCTCCCAGGTTCATGCCATTCTCCTGCCTCAGCCTGGGTGACAGCTTTTTTTTGTATTTTTAGTAGAGACAGGGTTTCACCGTGTTAGCCAGGATGGTCTCGATCTGCTGACCTCATGATCCACCCACCTCAGCCTCCCAAAGTGTTGGGATTACAGACGTGAGCTACCGATTATGTTTTTTTTTTAAATGAACTAGAACATAAATGACATAGTAGGGAAATGCATCCCAGAAATGGGTATTAATCAAACCACAGACATTCTTCATCTACCTTGAGAAAAGATACAGGCCTTTTCTAATGTTTTATAACTCTTAAATGGTTAGGAAATGATAAGAAACTGTACATTATAGATTAATGTATAATTATAGTTATGGATAAAAATAACCTGATCAACATAAATTTGGCTTCCAGGCCCCCTAGAGCAAGGGTCCCCAACCCCTGTCCATGCCTTGTTAGGAACCAGGCCGCACAGCGTGCGGTAAGTGGCAGGCGAGCGAGCATTACAACCTGTGCTCTGCCTCCTGTCAGGCAACGGCATTAGATTCTCATAGGGGCACAAACCCTATTGTGAACCGCACATGCAAAGGATCTAGGTTGTGCACTCCTTATGAGACTCTTAATGCCTGATGATTTAAGGTGGAATAGTTTCATCCTGAAACCATTCCCCACCACGTGGAAAAATTGTCTTCCACAAAACCGGTCCCTGGTGCCAAAAAAGGTTGGAGACTGCTGCCCTAGAGGAACACTGCCCAATAGAAATATAATGTGAACCTCAAATCTAATTAAAATTTTTCTTCTAGCCACATTAAAATAGTAAAAAGAAACTGATGACTTTTAATAATATATTTTATTTAACTCAATATATTCAAAGTGCTATTTCAACATGTACCAATATAAAAATATTCATGAAATGTTTACATACTTTTCTTTTTTTCTTTTTCTTTTTTTTGGAGATAGAGTCCTGTTCTGTCACCCAGGCTAGAGTGCAGTGGCATGATCTCACTGCAACCTCCGCCTACAGGCTCAAGTGATTCTCCTGCCTCAGCCTCCCAAGTAGCTGGGATTACAGGCATGCACCACCACGCCTGACTAATTTTTGTATTTTTAATAAAGATGGGGTTTCACCATGTTGGCCACCTGGTCTTGAACTCCTGACCTCAGGTGATCCACCGACCTCGGCCTCCCAAAGTTGCTGGGATTACAGGCGTGGGCCACTGCACCTGGCCTCTAAGTGTTTGGGCTCCAGTGCCTCCTTTTACCTGCAGTCCACACAAGTTCTGACTGGCCTCACTGGCAGAGCTCGGTGGCCATGTGTGGCTGGTGGCTACTGTACTGGATAGTCCATGTCTAGAAGGAAGGAGGAACATGAGACAAGGATGAGGGAAAGAGCCTGGGGCAGGTTAAAGGATGCCTTTGAGACCTCCTTCCTGCTAAGATCTGGAATGTGTTAGAATCTGAGAACCAGCCTGCCCCTCTTGAGGCTCATGCCCCTGCTCTGTGTGTTCTCTTTGGCAGGTTTGTTTTGGAGCAGTACAACGCTCTGTCCTGGCTTACGTGCAATCCGGCCACCCAGGACCGTACTTCCTGCCTTCCCGTCCACTTTGTGGTGCTCACTCAGTTGTACAATGCCATCATGAATATACTTTAATTGGAAAAGCACTTGTTCTCTCTGGCTCAGTTCCTTCTCCCTGCAACCTCAGTCCAAGGAACCTGCTACACTCTGCAAATAACCCACATCCTTTTCTTCAGACCACTCTCCACAGTCCTGCACTGTGATTCCTTCTCAGCAGGCACATGTCAATTCTGCAGTGTTCATTACCAGAGTGACTCCTTGACACTTCTCTCATGGACCTGGAAACTTCCATACGTGGTGACTTTCAGCCAGTGCGGTGGTGTATGTAGCCCCCAACCACTGGTCCCAGGAAGTGGTGGTGGTTGGTGGCTTTTCAGCGGGAAACAGAAGAGACAGTGTCCTTTTGCACAAGAGTCTGTGTTTTCAGCCTCTGTATACAATTGAGGGCAGTCTAGCCCTTTGGATGAAATCCTCTAGTTACTGGTGTATGGCCTGTGGGTTACCTGAACTCCATAATCTGGGACTTTTTAAAAATAAGAACCAGCTCAAGTACATGGTTTCATACTGGGGTTCCTGTCTCCCTAGTGCTCCCATCCAGATTGGCATGAGTGCTTCGGTTGACTTCACACCTGTGTGTGGATGCAGAAGGTCTGGAGACAGCTTCATTTTGTTTATTTATTTTAATTTGTTTTGTCATATGGTTTTTGTGACTTTGTTTTTTTAATTCACGAGGACCAGGTACAGTAGCTGAAACCCAATTCAGATCCACCATAGGATTCTTTGACTACATACCTCTGTCCTAGAAGCCGGAAAAGGAGTAAAAACACATTGGGGAGATCATGCCTAAAAGTAATATATTCAAAACCACCCAGCAGTAGGTTTTGTTAACAACAAACTGAGTTTTAAAAGTTCTGCCATGTTAAGTGGCCAGCATTTCATGAAGGATAACATTTTTATACAGAAGGCAGTCAAGCTCAACTCAGAGCCATGGAGGCAAGTACCTTAATTAGTTTTATATAGTCACAACGGAAATATATTTTCTAGTGAATTCTTACCGAAAGCCAGGTCTCTCCTCTCATTAGATCAAAAGGGACTTATGTACATACAACAATTGAAAGTGTTTGCTCATGAAATCAGTTATAAATATGGTGAATTTTTTCTGGACCATAGGAATATTATTTCAAAGAAATATTACAACTTAACCATTAAATTAGTACTTGAAGTTGAGCCTTTGTGGTGGGACTTTTTAAAAAATGCCTTTTTAAAGCATTAATGGCTAATTGAAGTATTTTATGACTCCTCATTCCTGGCCCAGAGGGTTGTCTTTGAAACCCTGTTTCTAACCCTTGTGTTGTGTGTTTCTGTCTGAGGGCAGTGGGTGTGTACTGGCCTCCCGGGAGCCACTGTGACCAGGCCTTTGAGCTCTTGTCATCTGTGGAGAGAATCATGCAAATTTTAAAAGTTCTTCCAAGAGACTTCCATGTCCTGGTTATTAACAAAAAAGGAAAAATGTAATAATTGATATGATTTTGTAAAAGTATTTTTCTTGAAATAATCTAAAGTTTAAAACATTATATTAAAAAAAAAGTTGTGTGGTGGGAATGTGAAAGCAGAGAAATAACTTGTAAATGGATAATTTTCTTCTCTGTACCACCAGTTGAAGGGGGGTTGACTTTCGCAATGTATAGGATAAAAAATCTGATATATCAAACCATTTGTATCTAATGTGTACAGTGTAAAATTGACTTTAAAAATATTGCAGTGCTATTTTTTCTTAATCAGAAAGGAAAATTCTCAAGGCCTTTTGAAGAGCATAAGAAGATGAAGATTGTAAACTTGTATAAAATTATCTTGGTGAGAAGACAAATTGTAAAGTAGATATTTGTAATCTTTTACCACTTTGGGGTTGCTTTTTTCCCGGAATTCATCAGAACTTTGAATTTTTTTTTAAATGGGCTGTTTTTAATGCAGGGGCTTTTCTTCCCTAGAAACCCAATTCTAAGCAGAAAAAGAAAAAAAAACATAAAAAATAAAAAACCCCTACAAAAAACTTAAAAAAAAAATGGCAGCAAAGGGTAGTTTTCATCTGGTGTCTTTTATTTAAGTTTTTTAAGTTAAGAAAAGCTGGTGACATATTTATACGTTTTTGTGCAAAAATAAATGAATGGCAATAGATTTTAAAAAATCTTATGTACTTCTGTGTGAAAAAGTCTGTATAATATTTCCCTTAAATATGCATTATTTTACTTGTGAGTTTTTTACTGAATTAATCTGAAATGTACAAGCCCTGGATTTGCTACAGAATGAGAAGTTATTTTATTTTTTTTTATTTTTAATTTTGGAAATTCTGCAGAAATCAGAACTCTTACCATGGTTTGAACAAAAAAAGGGGAAGTGGGGAGGGGAGAAGGGTGGGATTGTCCAGCATGCTTGTATGTATATTTCAGAACCTTTTTTAAATGTAAAAGCTGTACATTTCTGGGAAGTTCTGAATTTCTTTTGTTTCCTTTTTTCCTTCAAGCATTTTGCAGTGAGCTTCTTTTATATATAGCAAACAATTTGAAAGAATACAAAAATATGTGAAGTTCATTTAAAAAAATAACTACAGTATAGCGCTGGTACAGTACACTAAAAGACTTTGATAAAAAGAAACAATAATAAAAGGCCTCCATTTTAAATGTCATTCATATATACCTTGTGGATGAGAGCTATATACTTTTACACACTTTTTTAGAGGAATAAATTATTGAATTACTGAAACTTTGAGTGGCTTTTTTCCCTTCCCCTCCTGCCTTTGTATAAAATTATCTACACCTGCTCAAGAGGTATATAGATTGAATAGCCCTAGATTAATAGCCAGGCTCTACCTTCCAGTCAGTGAAATGGATGTAGAATTTTACCGCCCTGATCACCCCCAACAGCTGTTCTGAAATTGTATTCTTATACTCCAGGGCACAAGTACATTCCCGGATCAGTTTTTAGATGCTCACACACACAACACTGAATCAACTGTTGTGAGTCGATGAGATCTAATGGTGTCTCTCAGCTGTAAGATTGCGGTCAATCCTAGCACAAATGACAAGTCTATATTTATATTCCACTGCCTTTCTCTTCACAGCTTCAGCCAGTTTCTTTTTGATGTCTCTTAGAAATGACAGATACATCTCTCTTTGCTGTTTTCCTGATTTGCAGGCTGGTAACGGGGGTTTGGCATCTGATACACCACACACAAGTCCCTGTTGGCTGCACACTATCTACCATGCTGTTCCCTTCTTGGGTCCATCAGCTAGGAAAAGCCACATGTTCTAGCGAGAGTTGCGAGGGTATATTTTGTATACTACCCTTGCAATATCTCTCATTAAAATGGTTAAACCCCAAGACTTGGCAGAGCTTACAATAAACATTTGAATAATTGGAAAGGCCTTGCTTTTTAATCTCCCTTCATCATTTTAGAAATATACGTTGTTCTGAACCTAACATTATCAGAATCCAAAGATAAAGCTATTGAGACAACTCAGCCTTCTGTTATTTCATCTGCAAATGAGGGATGAGGATGATTCCATGAGAAATGCTTTGCAAACTGAACGGCTTGTATCCATGTTACAGCTGCACTGTTGAAGAAAGGCTGAGAAAAGTGAGGCCAACTCTTTGGTTAAAAGGTAATAGTGATCTCATCCAGTTACTGCCTTACATATATAACTTTCATGTAGTCCTGCAACAACTAAATAATCAGAACTAGGAGGTACTTTTACAAGCATTCAGTAGCTTCAATGCTTAGCTCATACATTGGGTGGTACTATATTCAATGATGAGTGTTGGCTTTATAGTGGGAATGTCATTTTCCTAACTGCCCCATCTGTACCAATTCAGCAACTGCAGCAAAATCTCTTTGAGGTAGGATAAATTAATTACTGAATGCATTTCAATATCTTGCAAGTTAGATGTAGATAAGCCATCAGCCTTCAGCAGTTTGTATCACCCAGATTCTGCTCTTCACACCAGTTCACTCCCTCCAACCATGTGGTTATGTGGTTTTGTTTTTACTATTCAGGAAGTCATGAGCAAAGGTATTTGTTACCAACTGGGCATCGAAGAACCACTAAAAGTCTTTATAAAAGTGCAGTTCGTCTATGGGTTTTTAAAAGCAAACTTCTCATAAGACATATACTGCAGAAGCATAAGCCACATACTGAAAACAGTCTGCCTCTTGTCATTTACAGTCAAGCCAGTATAGAAAGGAAATCGTGCTTTGGAATTCACCGCACGCCGAAATCCTATCAAGATGCAATTTTCACTTATTACCATGTTATCTTGGTGTTAAATGATTCTCTTGTTTATATCCCCTTGACACAAAGGTCACTTTAACAGTAATTATTTCATGTTATTAATACCTAATGAGACACCACTAGAAAATTCTGTCGTGCCAGGTAATTAGAGGGTTGTAAAGTTTGCCCTGGGCATCCTGCTCTGCCTGGAACCAGATTTACCAGTCTTCCTCCGCTTTGCTTAAAATTCCAGGGTCAAGTTTAAAAAAGATTTTTTGACACTTAACAGCTTCTAGCTAGAACGCTACATCATGAAGCAGGTAAGAAATAGAAGTTGATGAGAAAGAGAGTGTAATCTCCAGGAAGAACCAAAGGATTGATTTTTCTCTGTTAAGGTTATTTCCTCAATGAATTTAAGTTCCCAGGTGACGGGAAGACCCCAAGACAGACATTCCCGTTAGTCCCACTTTTTCTTTGTTTTCTTTCAGACAAGCAGGGAAGTGAGGAAAGCACATGTTCAGTTTTAATAATCTGCTAACATGGCACTGTCCGGGCTGTTACCCATATGGGTCGAACCACGTCTGTCCTGGAGTTCACCCAGTGCTCACAGCATGCAGACACGTTGAAATTGGTGGAATTGGCAGCATCTCTGAGCATTTCTCTGGCTCTTGCTGCCTAGTGTATACCTCTTTTGCCTTGCTGTTGGGTGAGGCATGCTTCAATCCACCTGTTTTATAAGACTAGACAATATTCAGTAAGATTGGCCACCCCAGAGCTTAGAACAGAAGCTCTGGGGGAAAAAAATCCCTAACACAAGGAAGTATTCGTTGTGGGGGAATGTCAATTTAAATAATTTAACATGTAAAATAGTAATTGTCTTAATTTAAGCTATAACATTTTTCAGTAAGCATTTCCTGTTAGCTTCTCTTAAATCTTAGTTTGTTCACTTCGAGGTCTTGATATTCTTACTAATTTAGATACATTATTTATATAATTTCCTGTCTGCTTCCTTTGAAGTATGTAATTTTTTTTAATCATAGAGAAGACACTGTTTCTGTAATTATATATACACCAATGTTTTTTGTTGTTGCTATTTCTTGTATTACTACAAAGCGTGGGAGGTTCTCCTTAGGTCTAGGGGTCAAGGTCACGTTTGCTTCACAAGATGAACCAATGAACTTCCCATCATTTTCCCTGAACCCAAAGAGTTTATCTTTCATGACACCAACTTTATATTGGACTGAGACTGAATATAGGACTGAAGTAGGCACTCATGAAATGTTTGTGGAACACTGATACTGTTGAAAGAGTAGTTAGTTGCACCTCAAAAATCTGAAATAATTTACCAGTGAATTCATCAGATCCTGATGCCTTTTGGGGAAGCGGTTTACAAAACACGGGAATTTTTTTTTTTTTTCCTTTTTTTGATTGATTTGGGGTTTCCATTTGTTTTGTCGATTTTGTTAACTTAGATTTTCACAGGAAAAAATGAGTTTTTCAAATGTATTGCTATGCAATGGTGCAGAAAACCCCCTTAATTCTGAAACTTTTCCATTTCTAGCAATATTAATGCTTTTATTCCCCCTCGGTTGACTTTTCTAGCAGTTTGATTTTTGTTTAGTTTTTGTTTGGTTTTTCCAAAGAAACAGCTCATGGACTTAACAATTCTGCTGTTCATATCCTGGCTTTGTCTTCTTGTTCTTTTTCCTAGTTTCCTTGAGAGTTATGTTTCATTTTCCTTGAATTTTAATTGCCTGCTTAATTTATTTTCACTTTTGATGATATAGGCATTATAGCCTGGAGGCTTCGGGATGTGTTGGCCCTCTTCAAATTATATGCAGAATTCTTTATGTGCATTTTTTTTTTTAGGGAGACAGTCTTTGTATCAGATTCTCAGAGATGTCAAACGCTAAAAGGGATAAAATTGCTTTTATCATTTGAGATGTCAAACGCTAAAAGGGATAAAATCTGGCACTAGATTTAAGTTGATTACATCCTACAAGTCTTGATGCTTAATGTTTTCATTTTTATTTTTATACTCTTGGTTCTTTATTTCTTTTTTGATCCGTTTTTGTTAAGGAACATTCTCTTAAAGTCTCTCACACTGTAATATTCTCTTACACTACAACATAATCTAGTAATCCGTTTTTGTGAACATTCTCTGAAATTTTCAAAACAAGGTGTGTCCTATTTCATGGGCAGTGTTGCCCAGTAGAAATATAACGTGAACCATACATATAATTTAATATTTTCTAGAAGCCACATTTAAAAAGTAAAAATAAACAGGTGAAATTAATTTTAATATACTTTATTTAACCAAATATATCCAAATTCTTAATTCCATTTCAACCTAAAATCAATATGAAAATTATCAGTGAACTATGTGGCATTCTTATTTTTGCAATAAGTCTTTGAAATCTGTATGTAGTTAACATTACAGCCCATCTACATTTGGATACTACATTTTCAATGGTTAAAAGAAAAATGTAGTTCTAGCAAAAAAAAAAAAATGGGGTTTAGCGGAAAAAATACACTGCTTGTTTTTAAATTAAATTTAAATTAATTAGACTTACATAAAATTAAAAGATTAGTTTCTCAGACAAAGATTAGTTTCAACCTTTGTCATTTTGTGTTAGGTGTACTTCGTACAAGCTGTTGTATTTTATTTCCTAAGAGAACAATATTTTCATTTGAATAGGGTAATTTTTGCCTTTGCACTTCCTGTTCCATATTATACTTTGACTTGCCAGCCAATTTTTATAAATACACGTACAGATTTATTTGCTTCCTTTAACTCTTTGGTTTTGCCTTTTTTGTGTATGGACTCTACCATTTGCCTTTATTTTTTTAACATGTTTTGGAAAGAAACCTCCATTACCTAATTCCATTAGTGATGACCTTTACACAGTCCACAGACATCCACCATGTTTTTCTTATTCCGTAGGTTCCATCCTAATAAAAACAGCACCTTGGATCCACCCGTTCCAACCCCGTTCTCATTCTCTCAGGATTTAATGGCTGTGAACTCAAACTGTGTAGCGTTCATTTCCTAGGCCACAGGGTAACGCCTGCTAGTCAGAGCCAAATTACTTCATCCTTGTCCTTGGACACTGCCCTTCAGTTTTAGGCAACTCCCTTGGTCACAGGCTTCTCCCCCAGCAAATGCGGAAGTCAGTGTTACTCAGGGACTGTCTTACCATTAGGCACTCCCAGCTGCTGTTACACATAAAGGTAACATGTTTGAAGAAAGAATTTGATGATTCTGCTAACAGGTTATGTGCCCCTAAAGTGCCAGGCCCCAAGCTAGGGGATAAAGAGATACATGAAGCCCCCACTCGAGTCCTATCTTGAAGGTGGAAATCAGTCTAGGAGGTCAGCATCTGTGACACAAGGAACTGGCCTCTAAAAAGCTATGCGAGCACTGGGCGATGTGTGAGCCTTACGCATCCTCTGGGATGTCCCCAGCAGCCTACTGCTATCACAGGACACGCGCCTCCCATGTCCAGTCTGTCACCATAACCAAGCCATCCATTTCAGCCACTGTCTTGCTGACACCTTTAATTCCTCACCCATTGCTTATTCTGCATCTCTCTTGCAAAGTCTCAATCCTTGATCTCCAGGAGCTGGTTAGTGTTCAGCTTCCCAGGCTACCCCAGGTCCTGATCCAGTTGGTGGGGGCAGGGCCCACAGATCTGCCTTTAATGCCCTCCCTCCCCAGGTGACTTGGATCCGGGACGTGGTGGCCCACACTTTGAGAAACATCTGTCCAAGTCAGCTTAACTTCTGCTAGGACAGTGTGGATAGCCAGGCAGGTGGTAAAGCAGACAGGACATCCGGCTGCCATTGTGTTAAAATTCAGCATGGCCGTTCTCCTATAGTTTCCAGAGACAATCTCAGCCCTTCCCCCCATGACTCCCACATCTGTAGCTGTATATTCAGGATCTCTATCTGCCTACAAGATGCCTCGACCTGGAAGCTCAGGGTCACTCCAGACATAGCCCTGAACTTCTTCCTTCAAACTCTTCTTTCTCCTCCTGCTCATCAACCCTGAAATCTGTGTCATCTTGAATGTCTCTCCCTCTTCTCCCCTCATCCGCATGTTTTGTCATTCTCGGATTGTCCATTCTAAAAGTCATCAGGTCTTCTCTGGAACCAGGCATGGGGGAACCACAAGAAATAAGGCAGGCATCATCCCTGGCCTGGGGCAGCGCATAGCCTGGTGAGAGCGGGTGCAGCCTGGTGGGGAATCTGGGATAGGGTGAAGGCGGAGTGCTTACACTCTGGGAAAAGCTTTCTGGAAAATGATATTTTCAGAAGCTCCGCAGAGCCAAAGGGAGGCAGCTGTCAGAGGTGGGAGTGGGGAGTGTTCCAGGTGGAGGATACAGCATATACAGAAACGTGAGGCCACAGGAGCCCCCTGCAGGTCAATCAGACACGTCTGAGAGAAATGAGGACTCACGAAGGCATTTTAAGCAAGTTAATCATCGGATTGACCCTTTAGAGGAGCTATCATGGCTGGGGGCGGTGGTCCACGCCTGTAATCCCAGCACTTTGGGAGGCCAAGGCAGGTGGATCACCTGAGGTCAGAAGTTCAAGACCAGCCTGGCCAACATGATGAACCTTGTGTCTACCCAAAAATACAAAAATTAGCAGGGGTATGGTGGTGGGCGCCTGTAGTCCCAGCTTCTCGGCTGAGGCACGAGAATCACTTGAACCCGAGAGGTAGAGGTTGCAGTGAGCCAAGATTGCACCACTACTCTCCAGCCTGGGCAACAGAGTGAGATCAACTATTACGGCTATCGGAAGCGGGTAATAATGGAGGCTAGAACAATAGTGGGCCACACCCCGGTATGGACAGTGAAGAGGGAGAGAGGGCCATTGAAAATCAACAGAAAGTGGTTATTGACCAAGTAGGGTGTGGGGTTTCAGAAGTGGGTTGTGGACGTGGGGGGTTTCTGGCCTCAGCAGTTGGACAGCTGTCCTCAAAATGGCTGTGGGAACAGGGCAGCCACTGGTGACCTTGCTGAGAACGATTTCAGTGGGGAGGACAGGGACAGAGGCCAGACTTGCAGTGCATGCAGGAACAAAGCAGAGAGAAAGCAGGTAGCCAGAGCAGGACATGGAGGTGTCGGGGGGCTGGTTGGTTTGCTTTTTAATTTGCTGGGGCTTGGAGCACACGTCATTGCCAGAACAAGGAAGGACGTGAGTGACAGATGGAAGGGTCCAAGGAGGAGGGACCCGGAAGCTTGTTGGAGAGAGACTTGGTGGATGACTATGTTCCCTTCCTTGTGAAGGAGGATGCCAAGGCGTGTTAAATGGAAGTGGTGGGTAGGCCTCAGGATGTACAGTAGCCTTGGTGCAGATCAGGGATGAGAACCGAGGAGAACAACGAGCGGGCCTGAGACTACGAATTTACAGCGGTACCCACCTCTCTGCACGGTTACCAGCTTTTCCTTCAGATAAGGTTTGACTGTGTCCCCACCCAAATCTCATCATAATTGTAGTTCCCATAATCTCCATGTGTTGTGGGAGGGGCCAGGTGGAGACAATTAGAGCATGGGAGCGGGTTTCCCCCACCCCGTTCTTGTGATAGTGAGTTATTTCTCACGAGATCTGATGGTTTCGTAAGGGGCTTCCCCTTCACTGGGCACCCATTCTCTTGCCTGCCGCGCTGTGAGAGGTGCCTTCCGCCATGATTGTGAGTTTCCTGAGGCCTCCCAGTCACATGGAACTGTGAGTCGGTTAAACCTCTTTCCTTATGAATTACCCAGCCTCAGGTATTTCTTCATAGCAGCCTGAGAACGGACTAATACACCTTCCCTGCCCCAGGATGGGGATGGAGAGCGCAGTTCTCAGTCCTGCTGTTCCCTCCACACCACTTTGAGGACGCGGAATCAGAGGCCGCGAGTGAGTGCCCTGATCGCACAGCTGGGAAAAGACCTCCTCTGGGTTTCCCTGTAGCTCAGAACAGTGTGTCAAGGTAGCCCTCGGGCTTAGCTACAAGAGGGAAGATCTCACGTCTTCGAGGACGGAAAAAGGATCTCGCAGAGCAGGAGGCCAAAGGAGAGCCTGTAGCCAAGGAAGGTGGGAGATGGCACATGGGAAAGAGCAGAGACCTTTACCTGCTTCCAACTCCGGCTAAACCCTGTCCTTACAGAGTGCCTTTTGCCCAGAATGTTCTTCAGACACCATTTAGAAACCAAGATGGAGGGTGGGGGAACTGGTTTACAGTGCCAAGCACGTTCACTGCCTGCCAGATCATCCCAGGTAGTCTCAAACAAAGGATGGAGCCACTCTGTCCTTCCTCTACCCAGAATCCACCAGAGGGCAGGAATAAAATCCGAACTGCAGCCCACAAGGCCCGCTGCATCTGGCCCCCTTCTGTGCCACATTGCAGCTTCGCTGGCATCCCTGAGTTTGCCAAACATGCTCCCACCTCTGGACCTTTGCACGTCCTGTTCCCTTCACCGGAATTTCTCACTCTGCCCGCTCCTCCAGGCCTGCGTTCCCTGTCGCTTACTCTGTAAGGTCTGTTGTTAATAGCACGCACTGTTTGAAAAGCACAGGGCCACCCTCCACGCTGCCAGCTCCTCCCCAATGGAACACGCTGCATTCCTTAGTGACTTTTCTTTCTCTCCCCTCTTAGAATGTGAGCATCCCTAGGACATCAGTAGGGATTTGAGTCCATGTTGCTCACTGCCGTATCCCCAGGTGCCTGGCATGTGGCAGACTTTCAAACAGTAGCTGCTGAATTCATGAATGAATTGGGTTGGAGGCGGGGGCTACCCTCCATTACTCAGGCTCCTACTCCAGAGTCATCTCCATAGAGAGCTGGTCCCTGACCCACTCCCTCCCAGCCTCCAGCCCCCAACCCCCAGCCCCCAGCCCCCAGCCTCCCCCAGCCCCTGGCACTCCCTCACTTTGCTTTGTAGGGGTTATTACTCAATGCAGACGCACCTACTCGGTCTGTTTGTGTGCCGTCTCTCCTACTAGAACGCAAGTTCCATAAGAGCAGGAACTGTATTCCCAGCATGTAGACCGGGGCCTTCCATATTTGGAAAACAGCCTGCAATTTTTAAAAAAGTTTTACTTTGAAATAATTTTGCACTTACAGAAAAGTTGCAAAGGCAGCACAGAGATTCCTGGATACCCTTCACTCGTCTCCCCCTGGCGTTAACATCTTGCATCGTCACAGGACAAGAATGAGAACTAAGAAATGGACATTCGGGCATCACCGTAAACTCAGCCTCAGCCTTTGCTCAGATTGTACGTTTCCCCACAAGGTCCTTTTCCCGATCCAGGGTCCAATCCGGGACCCCACACGGCATTCACTCATCATGTCTCCTTCGTCTCCTCTGATCTGTGACCGATCCTCCGCCTTTCCTTACTGTTTTGTGACTTTGACAGAACTGTTCTCATTTGAGCTCTCATTTGGGTGAACCGCCCAAAACTGACTGGTCAGTTATTTTGTAGTTATTTGGTTCCTCAGCTTGGGTTAGTCTGATATTTTCTAGTGGCGAAACTGTGGTTATACATCTTGGGACAAGAACACCATGGAAATGACAGTCCTTCCCAATGCATTGGTGTTGGGAGGGTTTGAGATGTCATCGTGTCCAGTTACAAGTGATGTTAACTTTGAACCCTTGGTTAATGCTATGTCTTCTGGGTTTCTCTACCGAAAAGTTATTTCCCCCTGCAAATATTCTGGAATGAATGAATTCTAGGAAATACCGCAGAAGCTCAGATACATATTTGTTATGTCCTAGATTTTCCACCAGGGGACGATGTTCACTGACAAATCTTAGTGGGCAAACGTCAAGGGATTTGAAAGCAGGAGGCCAAGGCCCTGGGGAGCAGCTCTGGGGGCCTGGTCTGAGTCCACTCTCCTAGGGCAGCCCTCATTTGGGTGAAGAGCCCCAGGGCACAGATTCCCGGTTGGGCACAGGTGCCAGGTGTAGGGGTGGCTGAGAAGAGCAATCTGGTTTGGCAAATGTATAGTGCATAGAAGACTGGGTTAAGAGGCTGGCAGCTGCCAAGGGGGTGTGTGTGTTTGTGTGCACACGTATGTGTGCATGTGTGCGTGCATGAGTGTGCATGCACGTGTGTGTGCGTTCACATGTGTGTGTATGTGTGTGAGAGGAGGAGGAGGTTTAATGTTGTTACATTCAATACCTGGGCATTCATTAGAATTGAAGAAACCAAAGCAAATATCCTTCCTGTGGTGCCTCCCTGCCCCTGTAAACCCCCACAGACACCTTGGGAAAGGCTGGGCCGAGGGCAGAAAGGGACATGCCTGTGAAATGGCTCCTGGCAGCCTCAGAGATTTTAGGCTTGGACCAGACCCAGGGCAGTGGAGATATCATTTCTACTTAATTAAATTTTAATCCAATACGATGTTTAAAAATAATATAGACTGCAAAAGGGCATGAGGGAACTTTGTAGAGTGAGGGGAATATCTCTGTTTCAGTTGGAGGTATTATATTTGTCAAAGCACAGGGAATTATCCATTTAAAATGGGCGCATTTAAAAAATAATTGAACTGTGGTAAAAATACACAGAATGTGAAATGTACCACCTTAACCACTTTTAAGTGTATGACTCGGTAGGGTTAAGCCGCTCCACAGTGCTGTGCAACCAATCTCCAGAACTTCTTCCTCTTGCAGAACAAACCCCGTGTCCATCAAACGCTAACTCCCCAGTCCCTGGCACCACTGTTCTTTCTGTCTCTGTGACCTTGACTCCTCTAGGCACCTCCTATGAATGGAATCACACAGTATTTGTCCTTTTGTGACCAGCTTATTTCACTTGGCATAATGTCTTCGAGTTCACCCCTGTTGTAGCAGGTACCGGAATTTCCCCCTTTTCCGGGTGGAACCACACTCCACTGCGTGTATACACCAGATTTTGTTGGTCCCTTCGGGCGTCAGTGGACACTGGGTTGCCCCCACCTTTTGGGTATCGTGACTAATGCTAAAATGGACACGGCCGTACACATTTTGGAATTGTTAGATCCTAGAGTAGTTCTGTTTTTAGTTGTTTGAGGAGGCGCCACACTGGTTTTCACACCAAAATGCTGCGGGGACGGTGACTTTTCTTCCTTCCCAGTGCGCGGGGGCGGGGCTTTTAAATCTTCTCCCTAGGTCCCTGTAGCTCCAGACTCGTTTCTGGCTCGAATTTTGTCCCCTGAAACCAACGGGAAGATTAATAGGCATTTGTTAATGGCTCCCAGGCCTACAGGCCCCCAAACAAAAACAAACATCCCTGTCCTGGGCCAGCCCCACAGTCTGTCCCACTCTACCTCCTGACTTGTGGACATTTTTGGAACTGGGCATCTCGGTTGGACGTGGCCTTAAAGACAGCTGGCAGTGAAACCCTGGCACGCTGGGCACGGTGGCTTCCCAGTCCCTTTCCTGGCCAGGCAGGAAGACGGTGATTTACAAGAGCAGTGCTGGCCTTCCTGAGGATTTGACTCAGTAAAAGCCTCCAGGGGCCTGAGCCGTCCTGAGATTTTTGATTGGGTTGCTGGAGAGGTGTTCTTGCTTTCCTCCCTTCTGTATCAGTCTGTTCTCACGCTGCTAATCAAGACCTACGGAGGCTGGGTAATTTATAAAGGGAAGAAGCTTAGTGGACTCACAGTTCCACATGGCTGGGGAGGCCTCACAATCATGGCGGAAGGCAAAGGAAGAGCAAAGTCACGACAAGAGTGTACAAGTGTGCAGGGGAACTCCTGTTTATAAAACCATCAGATCTCGCGAGACTTATTCACCATCACAAGAACAGCACGGGAACGGCCCGCCCCCGTGATTCAATGACCGCCCACCGGGTCCGACCTATGACACGTGGGAATTATGGGAGCTACAATTCAAAATGAGATTTGGGTGGCGACACAGCCAAACCCTATCACCTTCCAAGTAAAGAAGCCTCCATGTCCCTTCGAGTCCTAGGCATAGAAGCCTGACAGGTCACTTGTTCCAGGCCGGTGGCAAAACTGAGCAAGCAGGAAGATTTCTCTGGTAAGGCCTCTGTACCTTGTGAAGCTTCTGAGCTGAGGCCAGATCAACTCTTTCCTCATCTGTATTCCTGACCTTTCTTTCCGTCCGTCTGTGGACGTCCACAATGTCGGGGAAAACAGCAATACTGTCCACTGGGCACAAGACCCTAAATCATCCCTGTGCTTTTGAAAATTACTAATGCGGTTTCTGAAGGGCAAACATGGCCTCTAAACGTAGGGCAGAGCTTACAAATGGGTGATCCTTGGGCCTAATATGGCCTCTGCCGCTGCAGGATGGATTTGGACTGCAGAGTGTAAAAGGTTTGAATAAGTAGCCAACATTTCAAAATAGGATAATTCACTTTATTTTTTCTAAAAAAAAAAAGAAAAAAGAAAAAAAACAGATTTCTACCTTCTCTTGAGCGATCACTTATATCTGGGAGCAAGATCTTTATTTCCACCTGGTTGTGACTGACTGGAGTCTGGAGCAGTGTAGAAGGCCCCCAGCCCATCCCTTTTTAGTTTGGACATAGACTGGCCAGTTTGCTGCAATCCTTACCATGCCCTAATGCCTTGCACTGACGTTTGTTTTATTCATTCACGTTCCCTGCCCTGTCCCTGTAGGTGTGAGTTTGTGAACCCTAACAGAGAGCTACATATCTGTTTCCCACATTTTGGGGAGCTCAGATAAACTTTTGTGACCCAGAGTCAGCAAACTACAGCCTGAGGGCCAAACCCGGCCCGCCACCTGTTTTTGTGAATAAAGTTTTATTGGCACACCACCATGCCCACTGGTTTGGGTATTGTCTATGGCTACTTTCCTGCCACAGTGTGGTTTGCAAAGTCTGCAGGATTTACTGTCTGGCCCGTTGCAGAAAAACTTTGCTGACCTCTCATCTTGTCCAACTGTACAATCATTTTTTGTTATTGATGCATGAACTGAGGCCCAGAGAGGGAAGGAGGGAGCCAAGGTCATTCTCAGCAGCCAAGTCAGTGGCTGGACTTTGAATCCAGTGCTCTTCCTACGAACCCCATATGGAGGGTTTCAATGCCCCCTTTACACTCCTATCTCCCTTCACCATGAAGCCACCCTGAGACCCTGAAGGCACAGGCACCTCCGGCTCTCACCTGGCAGGTATTTCTGATTCTGTCAACTGCTCCATTGTGAGAAGTCCCCGTGCCCCCTTCCCTACGTCTTCCCCACCCATGAGCTGATGGGGCGGGAGTGCCTGGCTCCGATCACCACTGACAATTGGCCCTCTGCACCCGGCCAAGGCTGGAGTTTGTCTATAGCCCTGACATCATTAACACCCCATCAACTGTATTGCCCGAGCAGCCGGGAAGCCCTCCATCTGGAATTCAGCCCTGGCAAGGATCAAAGTCCAGCTGTCTGGAACCCTGGGTTGGGGAAGAGGAGGAGAGTTGGCTCAGCTCTGTGCCCCGATGGGCTTGACGTGGGGCCTTGTGGACAGAATGGGGGTCTCAGGGCCTGGGGAGGCTGGGCGGCTGGGCGCCAAATCCCCTCTCGGCAGTGCTGTAACTTTGGACAAGAACCTCACCTCTCTGAGCCTCAGTTTCCACATGTGTAAAATGGGCTGACAATCCCCATCTCTCAGGGAGGGCTCGGTGGGTTTGTAAAGCCCTTAAAAGTTGTGAAGTTGGATAAAATGATGTGATGTTGGGGCTTTGCTTTAAATGTGCACAGAGGACATGAGTGGATGCAGGGGATGGAGGGAGAGTACAGATACAAAGGGTGGGAGAACCGCCCTCAAATGTGGGCTAAGGGCCCGGGGGCTTGTTATCCTTTTTCTACTCCTGTGTATGCTTGAAATTTTCCATAATAAAGAGTTAAATAGGAGGCCAGACATGGTGGCTCATGCCTGTAATCATTACGGCACTTTGCTAGACTGAGATGGGCAGATCAGTTGAGGTCAGGAGTTTGAGACCAGCCTGGCCAATGTGGTAAAAACCTGACTCTACTAAAAATACAAGAATTAGCCGGGCATGGTGGTGCGTACCTGTAGTTCCAACTACTTGGGAGGCTGAGGCAAGAGGATCACTTGAACCTAGGAGGTGGAGGTTGCAGTGAGCTGAGATTGCACCACTGCACTCCAGCCTGGGCAACAGAGGGAGACTCTGTCTCAAAAAAAAAAAAAAAAGTTAAATTGCAAAAAGCTATAAAATTCTGTAGCAATGTATGGAGCAGTTTGTCAATGTTGGAAGGTAGCGGCGAGTCCTGAGGATAAACACAATACTTCATGCTGCTGCTGGTCTCTGAAGCCTGTGCTTAGCCTGGGGAAGACAGAATGGAGCCGGCCACAGGCGGGGTGTGTGTGTGTGGTGTTTGCAGGTGAAGATACCTTTCTTGAGGGCCTGTTGTGTGCTAGACCTGAAATAAGAGTGTTCCCCTTACCCAGAGTGCTCTTCTTCCCTCTCCCCTCCCTTCTGGCAGCCACTAGCCGGAGCCCTGGTCTTATTGCCTTTCATCTTGTCCTCACTGACTGTCCCTGTGAGGTTAGAGGCAGAGGGGTTGACCCTAGACTCTTGGCCACTTTCCCTGGATCAGATCCTCCAACGCCACATTTCAGAAACCACCGCGCTGACCGCTGTGGTGCCTGCCACGCCCACCTCCCCAGCAGGCCCAGGCTCACATTTAACTTGGACCTTTCTGTCTAGCCACCCTTTCTTGTCCCTTGCTGCAGGTGGTATAAGGTTGCCAGATTTATCGATAGTAAATAAAAACACAGGTTGTCCAGTTAAATTTAAATTTCAGAAGACAAATATATTTTGTATAAGTATTTACCATGCCATATTTAGGACAGACTGATAGTAAAACAGCATTCATCATTTATCTGAAATTCAAGTTTAACTAGGTGTCTTGCATCTGGCAACCCTATCCTGGTGTTCCCTATTATTCATTCATTCATTCATTCGAACACCTTCCACATGCCCGGCACTGGCTGGGGATTCAGAGATAACAGATGCTCCTCGACTTACTATGGGGTTATGTAACAATGAGCCCATTGTAAGTTGAAAACACTGTTGTGTAAAAAATCTATTTAGTACACTCAGCCTACTGAGCATCACAGCTTAGCCTAGCTTGCCTTAAATGTGCTCTAGACACTTACATTAACCTACAGCTGGGCAAAATCATCTAACACAAAGCCTCTTTTATAATATAGTGCTGAATATCTCATGGAATTTATTTTTATTTATTTGTTGATTGATTTTTGAGACAGGGTCTTGCTCTGTCACCCAGGCTGTAGTGTAGTGTCGTTATCACAGCTCACTGGAGCCTTGACCTCCTGGGCTCAAGTGATCCTCCCACCTCAACCTCCCAAGTGGTTGGGACCACAGGTGCATACCACCATGCCCGGCTAATTTTTGTAAATTGCAGAGACAGGGTTACCGTGTTGACCAGGTTGGTTTCCACCTCCTGGGCTCATGTGATCTGCCCACCTCGGCCTCCTAAAGAGCTAGGATTACAAGTGTGAGTCACCGCATCTGGTCTCATGGGATTTATTGAATACTGTACTGGAAATCAAAAACAGAATGGTAGTATGGACCCTTGAAGTCATTTCTGCTGAACATGTATTGCTTTTTCACTATTGTAGAGTTGAAAAATTGAAAGTTGAACTGTTGCAAGTCCGGTCCATCTGTAGTTTAGTTCCTGCTTATAAGGATCTTCCCAGACTGTCCAGGAAACCAATCATTGCCAAAAGGTATTATAAATAGCAATCTAAGCCGAGTGCATCAGGAGCACAGGAATCAGGACACCACTGGAGGAGACAGGGCTGGATATGGTGGCGCTGATGACAGTCGTGACTGTGGCTGATCAGGTGTGTAGCATTTCCCAGGCCATTTTCCGTGGTTCATAGCAGGAGGCTGGCCCGTGGCTCGAGGTTAACTGAAGATTTCCTGAAATCCAACCTCCACCAGCTTCTTAGTCCCTTGCAGACAAGCAGTATTTGTCCAGCACCACCACGTCCAGGGTGCTGGGGCTGCAGATGAGGTCCCTGTCCTCCAGGTACATGTGATCTTTAGGAGGATTCATAATGATCAGGCACAGACGTAAATGAAAGGATAATTTTAGACAAGGATAAGTGCTGTAAAGAAAACGGAACAAGGTTCTGTAGTAGGGAGTGTCTAGGGCCAGTGAGGAGGGCTAGATTCTGGGTGATGGGTGAGTAATAACTAATCAATAACACTTGTGCTGCCTCTCCTATACTCGGTTGTAAACACTTCATGTATACCAACTCACTTAATTCTCACATCAGCCCAAACAGGTTGGTGCCCTTGTTATCCCCATTTGACAGATGAAGAAACTGAGGCACAGAGAAGTGACATGATTTGCCCTCTGAGCCTCAGTTTCCCCATCTTTAAAAGGGAAGCTCTTTAGACTTCTGTGGAATGAAAATAGTTTGTAAACTATGAAGATGTTTACATATCTGCATTTTGCACATCTGCACTTTTACCTTCCATTACAGTTAGTGAGCAATTGGGAGCCTCAGTTTCCCCCTTAAATAAATGATCTTCTCCTTTATTGGACTGTGAACTCCTCAGAGTTGAGATCCACACCTTGTATGAGTACATCCCTGTCTCTCCATGCCTGGACCAGTCTCTGGCACATAACTGCAGTTCAGCCCCTACTTTTTCCTTTCTCAGCTCTCAAGCATGAAGAATTTCCTTCCAAAGGAAATTATCTTTGGGTATCTGTCAATGTATTTTTTACTGTCAGGCCAGCTATCTTCACCTTCATGTCCTGTTCAACTAGGAGGCCTAATTGAAGGCCAGACTCATTCAGTACTAAGCCTGGGGCACTCCTGCCCCCAATCCCCATTCTGCCAGACCCATCCGTGAGGTCAGGGCCGGGCAGTGCTGGGGATGCACCTGGGCATCTCCAACAGTGATGTGGCTTTTTTTCAGGCAACACTGTGAACTACCAAACCAAAAACTTCTGCTTAAAAAATACCTAAAAATTTTGGATCACATGTAAAACCCATCCTTTTAGATGAGAATCTCTACTTTCTGTGTGCCATGACCTTTACGGCAGTCTATGGAAGCTTAGGGATCCCCTCTCAGAATGATATTCTTAAATGTTTTAAATACAATGATGAAGGAAACAAATAACTGTATTCCACCATCACATAAATTTATTTTTATTTTTATTTTTTGAGATGGGGTCGCCTTATGTTGCCCAAGCTGGACTCCAACTCCTGGGCTCAAGAGGTTGTCCTGTCTCAGTTTCCCAAGTAGCTGAGACTACGAGCACTTTAAGTATTTAAAAAAATTCTGGTAGAGTAATACATAAACTTTTTTTATATTAAGCCTTTTTAAAAGTTGACATAGCTGTACATATTTTGGGGCCACATGATGTTTTGATATACACAATGTGTAATAATTAAATCAGGGTAATTGAGGTATCCAAAACCTCAAACATTTATCTTTTTTTCGTGCTGGGAACACTACAATTCTTTTCTTCTAGTTATTTTGAATTATATAATAAATTATTATTAACCATAATTTCTCTATTGTACTATTGAATATGAACTTTTACATTAATACATAAAACAAGATTTAGCAGCAGACAATAACAATCATAACTTCGAACTAAAAGACAAATGTGAGGAAATATTCAGAATGCCACATAAAGAGACCAAGTGACAGAAAATATGAAAAAAGAGATTAAGTAGCTTTGATGATAGAATGAGAAGGTCTGACAGGCAAGTAATAGAAATTTTAGCAGGAGGGAGCAGAGAACATTGAATAGAGGCATTGTCCAAAACATGTTTTCTTATAATTAATAAAAGATATGAATCCTTAAATCCAAGATGTCCAATAATATCCTAGCAGGATAAGAAAAAATAAATACATGTCATAATACAACTGCAGAACATAAAAGCCAAAGAAAGGTATTGTAATCAATTGAAAAAATCTTAATCAAGTGAAAGGTAAGGAAAGATTACCAACAAAGTCCTAACACCAAACTTCTCACCAGCAATGACAGAAGATAAAAGTAACTATCTTCAAAGTGTTGAGAAAACAGTAATTGACCACCCAGAATTCTATACCCAGTGAAACTATCACTGAAGAATGAGAGTTGCAATAGTCATGTTCAAATAAACACAAGGTAAACTTTTTATCATTGACTGACATGCTGAAATAACTATCAGTGCATGTACTTGGGGAAAAGGAAATCAAATCCAGGGGGAATCAGTGAAATATGAGACGAAATGGTGAAAAAAAAAACTGGCAAATATGTGGGTAAATCCAAATGCTCTAATTGTACAAAGCAAGAGCAATGAGTGTTTTCAAGGACATAAAACCATGTGGAAATACATACTGCTACAAGATAATCTGAATAAAAATATTCTAAGTTTTCTTATTGCCAGAAAGGAAGGCATAAACATTGATTAACTCAATTATCCACAATTAGCCTGAAGTCAAGGGGATATATTAAAAATTTAATTGTAGACACTAAAATCATAGGACCAGAATGTACAGTTTCTGACCCCACAGAAAGGCCAAAGGGGATATAAGGAAAACTAAGTCAATTTAGTAGAAAGTAGAAAAGGGAAAAAAATGATACACAGAGAAAGAATGATAAATGATATAAAAAAAGACTCTAGAAATAGATTCAAATATATCAGCAGTCACAATAAATCTAAATATATCAGTAATATCAACAAAAAGCATCGTCTTATGGGATTAAAAGCAAAAATAAAAACAGCAACCAGCTATACATTGTTTATAAAAGAAACAGCTAAGACAGTAAAGACTCGGAAAGATTAGAAGTACAAAGGACAGAAAAATATAAGCCAAGCAAATACTGAGAACAAGCTTGTATGACCAAATTGCTGTCAGGCAGAAAAACCTTTAGGGCAAAGAGCACTGTCAGAAATAAAGAAGCTTACACCATCATGTGAAAAGATTTAATTAACAGGGAGCTAGAATAATTTTAAACTTGTATGCACTCATCATACCCCAAATCCACAATTACAGTGGAAGATTTTAACATGCTTCTTCCAGTAATTGAGAGCTGAAGCAGACAAAAGGTAAATAAGAACATGGATGATGAGAGTGACACAATTAACAACCTAGATCTAATGGACATGCACAGAACCCCATAAGTAGAGACTGCATATCTTCTTCAAGCATTTACAAAAATTAATCACGTAATGAACAAGACCGAAAAGCAAGGCTCAGCAGTCACACAGGCATTCATGCGAGGAGGAAGAGGGAAGAGCAGGGGATCCTGGAACAAGGACAGAAAAATATAAGCCAGGCAAATACTGTGCATTTATCCAGGCAAATATGTTGGGTGGTGTCCACCCAAAATAGCTCCCTCCCCACAACTCACAACACCAAGTAACCTGTCTCTCCTGGACTGAAACAGCTGCTCATAGCTAGAGTCCAGTGGTTTGTGAATAAGTGTGTGAACAAGTCCTGGGGTCATCTGGGATCCATCAGACAGACCAGTTTGTGGCTCTCTCTCCTACATTCAAGCAGCATCTAGAGAAGAGAGTCACAACCTGGGGGCAAGATCAAGACAGCTTTACATCCTTGGAGCCTCAGTGAGGCCGAGAGATTCCTGCCTGACAGGAAAGCTCCACAACCCTCCTTGAGCCCCTGTGCTTTAGCCTATAAAATGCCTTATCTAAGGAAGCCCAACAGCATGGGCAGAGCTCTCAGAACGCACAATTAATGAGATAGAACAGGGGTTGCCAAATATGGCCCGTGGGCCACGTCCAGATTACCATCTGTTTTTTATTTGTTTTTTAAAGACTCTATTTTTTTTTTTTTTTTTTGAGACGGAGTCTCGCTCTGTGGCCCAGGCTGGAGTGCAGTGGCCGGATCTCAGCTCACTGCAAGCTCCGCCTCCCGGGTTTACGCCATTCTCCTGCCTCAGCCTCCCGAGTAGCTGGGACTACAGGCGCCCGCCACCTCGCCCGGCTAGGTTTTTGTATTTTTTAGTAAAGACGGGGTTTCACCGTGTTAGCCAGGATGGTCTCGATCTCCTGACCTCGTGATCCGCCCGTCTCGGCCTCCCAAAGTGCTGGGATTACAGGCTTGAGCCACCGCGCCCGGCCAAAGACTCTATTTTTTAAGAGCAGTTTTAGGTTCACAGCAGAATTGAGAGGAAAACACAGAGATTTCTCATATGCCCCCCACCCCACATGCACAGCCTCCCCCATAATCAACATCCTGCACCAGAGTGGAACGTCTGTTAACAGCTGACGAACCTGCAGGGACACGTCATTATCACCCAGAGTCCATGGCTCACGTTAGGGTTCACACTTGGTGTTGTACATTCTGTGGGTTTGGGACTGATATGGTTAGGCTTTGTGTCCCCAGCCAAATCTCATCTTGAATTATAATCCTCATAATCCCCACAGGTTAAGAGAGAGACCAGGTGGAGGGAATTGAATCATGAGGGCAATTTCCCCCATGCTGTTCTCGTGAGACTGAGTTTTCATGAGATCTGATGGTTTTATAAGAGGCTGTTCCCCCTACACTCAGCACTTCTTCCTTCCGCCTTGTGAGGAAAGTACCTTGCTTCCCCTTCACCTTCTGCCGTGATTGTAAGTTTCCTGAGGCCTCCCCAGCCATGCTGAACTGTGAGTCAATTCAACCTCTTTCCTTTATAAATTACCCAGTCCCTGGCAGTTCTTTATAGCAGTGTGAAAACAGACTAATACAGGGACCAATACATAATGATATGTATCCATCACTGTGGCATCATACAGAGTAGTTTCACTGGTCTAAAAATCCTCTGTCCTACCCTTAATCCCTGGTGACCACTGATCTTTTTACTGTTTCCACAGTTTGGCTTTTCTATAATGTTATATAGTTGGAATTGCATAGCACATAACCTTTTCAAACCGGGTTTTTTTTTTTTTTTTTTTTTTTTTTTTTGCTTAGTAATATGCATTTAACATATAGTACATATCTTTTTAGCACCGAATAATATTAAATTGTCTGAAAGATCACTATTTATTTATTCATGTATCTACTGAAGGTCATCAAGGTTGCTTCTGTGTTTTGGCAGTTATAATAAAGCTGCTATAAACATCCATGTGCAGCAGCTATGAACATCCAAATGTTTTCAACTCTTTTATGTAAGTTCCAAGTAATGCGATTACTGACTGGTATCGTAAGAGTAGGTTTAGTTTTGTGAGAAACCACCAAACTATCTTCCAAAGTGGCTGTGCCATTTTGCATTCCCCTCAGCAGTGAATGAGAGAGTTCCTGTTGCTTCACCTTCTCGCCAGCATTTGATGTTGTCAGTGTTCTGGATTTGGGCCATTCTAACAGGTGTGTAGTGGTTTCATTGTTTTAATTTGAATTTCCCTGATGACATAGATGAGGGACATCTTTTCATGTGCTTATTTGCCTTCTGTGTATCTTCTGTGGTGAGGTGTCTGTTAAGGGTTTTGGCCTGTTTTTAAATCATGTTGTGGGCCAGGCACAGTGGTTCATGTCTGTAATCCCAGCACTTTGGGAGGCCGAGGTGGGCGGATCACTTGAGATCAGGAGTTCGAGACCAGCCTGGCCAACATGGTGAAACCCCATCTCTACTGAAAACACAAAAATTAGCTGGGCATGGTGGTGGGCTCCTACAATCCTAGCTACTAGGGAGGCCGAGGCAGGAGAATCACTTGAACCTGAGAGGTGGAGGTTGCAGTGAGCCAAGATTTTGCCACTGCACTCCAGCCTGGGTGACAGAGCGAGACTCTGTCCCCCCAGCAAAAAAAAAAAAAAAAAAAAAAAAAAAAAAAAAAAAAAAACAGGTTGTTTTCTTATTATAGGGTTTTTTGTTTTGTTTTTGTTTTTGTTTTTCTGAGACAGGGTCTCAGAAAAACAAAACTCCCAGATTGGAGTGCAGTGGCATGATCTCAGCTCACTGCAAGCTCCGCCTCCTGGGTTCATGCCATTCTCCTGCCTCAACCTCCCGAGTAGCTGGGACTACAGGCGCCCGCCACCATGCCCGGCTAAGTTTTGTATTTTTAGTAGAGATGGGGTTTCACCATGTTAGCCAGGATGGTCTCGATCTCCTGACCTCATGATCTGTCCGCCTCAGTCTCCTAAAGTGCTGGGATTACAGGCATGAGCCACTGTGCCTGGCCCTTCTTATTAAAGAGTTTTAAGAGTTCTTTACACATGTTGTTATCAGATGTGTAATAGATGTTAACAGTCTTTTATCAGATGTGTCTTTGGCAAATATATTCTCCTAGTCTCTGCTTGTCTTCTCATTCTTTTGAGAGTGTTTTCCACAGAGCAGAAGCTTTTAATTTTAATGACGTCCAGCTTATCAATTACTCCTTTCATGGATTGTGTCTTTGGTGTTATATCCACGAAGTCAGCACTGTACCCAAGGTCACCTTGGTGTGGTCCTATGTTATCTCCTAGAAGTTTTGTAGTGTCACATTTTGTATGTAGGCGTATGATCCACTTTGAATTAACTTTGCAAAGGCTGTAAGATCTATGTCTAAATTCCCTTTTTTGCATGTGGATGTCTAGGACTGTTTGTTGAAAAGACAATCTTTCCTCCATTCTATTGCCTTTCACAGCAAAACTGAGAGGAAAACTTGCTCCTTTGCCAAAGATCATTTGATTATAGTTAGGTGAACCTACTTCTAGGCCCTCTTCCATCACTTGTTTTTACAAATAAAGTTTTATTGGAACACAGCCACTTGTCATCCCTTATAAATTTTCCATGGCTGCTTTCTCACTCCAATGGTGGAACTGAGTCATTGTGACAGAGACCAGATAGCCTGCAAGCTTTATCTGGCTCTTGCTGACCCCCGAAATAGAGCATCTGGGAGACAGAAGAACGTATAAATACAAAATATTGGCCAGGTGTGGTGGCCCATGCCTGTAATCCCAGCACTTTGGGAGGCCGAGGTGGGCGGATCACCTGAGGTCAGGAGTTTGAGACTAGCCTGGTATATATATATATTAAGGCCACCTAAGGAGGTATGAAAATAGTTCCAAAAAAAAGACTTCTAAGTTAATAAAACAGTTTTGGAAAATAGTTTAAAAATATCTACTTAAGTTGAATATGGTGGCTTACAAAAAGAGTACACAAATTCTTCCAGTCTATGTTTTATGGTTTGCAGTGTGATTTCTCTAGCTCTTCCCATCAAGAAGTGGAGTTTATTTCTTCACTCTTCAGTCTGAGCCAGCAGTGGGTCCCATGTGAAATTCAGTGAAGTGACATAGTGAGCATTCCAAGGCCAGGCATCAAAAGTCTTGTAGCTTCCTTTCTCAGTCTCTTGCTGCCCTGAGACAGCCATGTGAAAACTCCAGGCTAGTGTTCAGAAGAGACCACATGAAAGAGAATCAAATGTCCCAGCCAAAGATCCCATAGTTCTTTGGATCTTCCCAGAATGCTGACCCATAGAACTGTGAAAAATTATTGTTGTTTTAGCCTATTATGTTTCCGGGTGGTTTGTTAACACAGCAAAGATGAACTAAAATACTAAACAACTGCAGTTCAGCTCCTAGAGATATAAGAAATGAAACTCATGGACCAAGAGACTTGTTAAGCATGTTCATAGCATTATTATTCACAATAGCTTCCAACTAGAAATGTTCATCCACAGTGAACTGTGAGGTCATTATAGGCAGTGGAATATTATCTAACTCGGAGTATAAATGAACTGCAGCTAGATTCATCAACATGACCAGCTATTAAAAATGATATTTAGCAAAAGCAGTAAATCACCGAGGAATATAAAATTTGAGTTCAAGCTGCAGGGCAGTCACACAGAGAGGGAGTGCAAACAGAGAAAAGAGGAGGCTAGACTTCCTTGTTGGAGAACACATAGAAGTTGAAGAGATGAAGAGGAAAGTTCCAAGGGAAAGGAGAATTATAGGCTTATCCTCACTTAGAACACTGATGGAAAAATCCAAAATAACATATTTACCCAGATAATTCAGAATGGTGTTAAAAAATAAATGTGTCATCATCAACTGAGTATCACAAGGAGGATGCAACATTGAAGTAATTTACAAATGTAATTTATTTTATCAATATGAATAGATGCACTGGCCAGGCATGGTGGCTTATGCCTGTAATCACAGCACTTTGGGAGGCTGAGGCAGGAGGATCGCTTGAGCCCAGGAGTTCAAGACCAGCCTGAGCAACATGGGGAGACCCTGTCTTTACAAATAATTTTATTAAAAAATGAAAGAATAGATGCACAATGATAAAATTCAACAGTATTTGTGATTAAAACATAACCCTCTTAGCAAGCTAGTATGAGATGAGAACCTCTTTAATCTGGTAAAGAACATCTACCTTGTTATTTATAGCAAACATTATTAACACTAATAGCAGTATCAATGATAATAATTGTTCTAACTACATGTCATATATATTACTTAGTTTTCTTTTCTTTCTTTCTTTCTTTTTTATTTTTTTATTTTTTTATTTTTATTTTATTTTTTTTTTGAGACGGAGTCTCGCTCTGTCACCCAGGCTGGGGTGCAGTGGCCGGATCTCGGCTCACTGCAAGCTCCGCCTCCCGGGTTCACGCCATTCTCCTGCCTCAGCCTCCCGAGTAGCTGGGACTACAGGCGCCCGCCGCCTCGCCCGGCTAGTTTTTTGTATTTTTTTTTTAGTAGAGACGGGGTTTCACCGTGTTAGCCAGGATGGTCTCGATCTCCTGACCTCGTGATCCGCCCGTCTCGGCCTCCCAAAGTGCTGGGATTACAGGCGTGAGCCACCGCGCCTGGCTTTTTTTTATTTTTTTGAGACAGAGTCTCACTCTGTGGCCCTGGCTGGAGTGCAGTGGCACAATCTTAGCTCACTGCAACCTCCACCTCCTGGGTTCAAGCAATTCTCCTGCCTCAGCCTCCCGAGTTGCTGCGATTACAGGCACCCACTACCATGCCTAACTAATTCTTTAAAAAATATTTTTAGTAGAGACAGGGTTTCACCATGTAGGCCAGGCTAGTGTTGAACTCCTGACCTCTGGTGATCTGCCTGCCTCAGCCTCCCAAAGTGCTAAGATTTCAGGCGTGAGCCACTGTGCCCAGCCTAATTTTCAAAACAACCCTTTAAAAGGTGCTATGATAATCCTCCTTTTATAGATGGGACTAGTGAGTCGCAGCAGGGTTATGTAATTTAGCAAAATGTTAAAAGCAAACCCTTTGAAGTCACATGTAAAATCAAGTGTCTTTATTCAACATTGTACTGGTAGTTTTAGTCAGAGTCACTTCAAAGGAATGAGGATTTGAAAAGGAGAAAAAAATTGTTTTTCACAATTTTTCATTTACATAGAAATTCCAAAGGAATTCACACAAAAATCATTAGAATAAAAGAGTTCAGTAATTTTGCTGCTTACAAAATTTATATTACAAAAAATAGTCTCTGTATATGAGCAACAAATGATAAGAAAGCACAATGAATAAAAAGGTATGTAAAATAGCAAAGAAAAATTGATAGCAATTTAATAAGACCTAAAAATATGCAGAGATAGAGCATGTGACAGGAACTGTCTTCACAAATATTCCATGTACTCTGTGCCATTTCCCAGGCTCCCTTGCAGCTAGGTTGGGGCCATGTGACGGTTCTGGCCAATGGGTTGCAAGTGGGAGGAATGGGTTTCATTTTCGTTGTCCTCTCTTCCCCAGCCGGAGTGCCCTGAAAGGCATGTGTTCTCAAGCTGTAAACTGCAAGATGGAGCAGAGATAACTGATGGACACTGGTCATTGTGAGAGCAAGAAACAAATGTGTTAAGCCATTGATATATCAGGGTCTGTCTGTTAGGATTCTTCTAATACCAACAGGACATTTTTTTTTTTTTTTCTGAAATGGAGTCTCACTCTGTCACCCAGGCTGGAGTGCAGTCGTGGATCTCAGCTCACTGTCACCTCTGCCTCCTGGGTTCAAGTGATTCTCCTGCCTCAGTCTTCCAAGTAGCTGGGGCTACAGACATGCACCACCATGCCTGGCCAATTTTTGCATTTTTTGTAGAGGCAAGGTTTCACCATGTTGGCCAGGCTGGTCTCAAACTCCTGACTTCAAGGGATCCACCTACCTTGGCCTCCCAAAGTGCTGGGATTATAGGTGTGAGCCATTGTACCTGGCCACCACCAGGAAGTCTTGATACCATGACAAGATCAAGTCTTCCCAATTATTTTATAAATTAAGTACACTTTGCCAGGGGTGGTGGCTCAAGCCTGTAATCCCAGCACTTTGGGAGGCTGAGGCAGGCGGATCACAAGGTCAGGAGTTCGAGACCAGCCTGGCCAATATGGTGAAACCCCGTCTCTACTAAAAATACAAAAATTAGCCAGGAGTGGTGGCACATGCCTGTAGTTCCAGCTACTCGGGAGGCTGAGGCTGGAGAATCACTTGAACCCGGGAGGCGGAGGTTGTAGTGAGCTGAGATCGGGCCACTGCACTCCAGCCTGGGAGACAGAGTGAGACTCCATCTCAAAAAAAACAAAAAAAATTAAGTACACTTCTAATAAACATTGCAGCAGAGAGACAGTGTATGTGAAACGTATCAATCTGATTCCAAAATTTCTTTGGAAGATTGGTGTCAAGACTAGGCAAGACAAAATTTGAAAGGGAAGTCTAAAAAGGAAAGGACTCATCCTACCAGGATATGGAATTTATGATAACACTGTAGTTACTAAGACAATATGGCATTGGTGCAGGAATAGACAAATAGGTCAATGGCCCAGAACCCAGAGCCTGACACACAGTGTGCCTGTTTTATGACAACAGTGGTCCTAATCAATGGGAAAGTAAAACTGAGTTCAGACAGTCCCACACCTAGGTAGGTACACATAATTGGTGCTGGGAAATTGGTTGTCCATATGTTAAAAAAAAGATAAAATGCCACTCTTGCAGTAGTCTGAGAGGAGTGAGAGCTATATACGAAAAGCATAACCTTAAAACTGTTAAAAGAAAACAAATTTTTTTTTTTTAGAAAGGGTTTCTGAGGGTTTCTGTCACCCTGGTTGGAGTGCAGTGGTGTGATTACAGCTCACTGCAGCCTCAACCTCCCAGCCTCAAGCAAGCCTCCCATCTCAGCCTCCCAAACAGCTGGGACTACAGGTGTGCACCACCAACCTTAGCTAATTTTTGTATTTTTCGTAGCAATGAGGATCTCACTATGTTAAGTAGGCTGGTCTCAAACTCTTGGTCTCAAGCGATCTCCCTGCCTCAGTCTCCCAAAGTGCTGAGATTACAGGCAGGAGCTACCACACCTGGCCAGAATATTGTTATGATGTTGGAATGAGACTTTTTAAAAAAAGAACATAAGAAGTCAAACTCATAATTTAAAACTTCCATAGAAAAAAACTTTCCATCCAATGTGAAAAGATCAGCTACAGAGAAAATATTTGCAACACACAGAAAAGACTAAAAATCAGTTTCAGGAATATATAAAAATCAGCAGGAAAAAAGACAAAATAGCCTGGTAGAAAAATAGGCAAAAGCTATAAATAGCCAATTCAGGGGAAGAAGTCTGATCTGTCCATCAACATGAAAAGACGTGCCACACATTAAGGAAAGTCATATAAAAAGAATGAGGTATCATTTCACTCTCACCCTATTGGCAAAATCTAAACCAAAAATCTAACCTCAAGAGTTGGCCACAATGTGGGCAAACAGGATCTCTTAGAATAGTGGGAGTAACATTGGCTTAATTTCTTTGAAGGGTAATTTTTGCTGTATTCAATTGCACTAAAGATGGGTCATGGGAGATGTGTGGTAATCCCACTTTTTGGGGTCTTGTCTAAGAAACCTTTATAGAGACGTAAAAAGGATGCTCATTGCAACATGTCAGTCATCCTGAACAACCCAACTGCCTTCAGCAGGGGAGTGGTTAAACAAACTGTGGATTATTCATAATAGAAAAAAACCCTATTTTTTTTTTTGTTATACTTTAAGTTCTAGGGTACATGTACACAACGTGCAGGTTTGTTACATACGTATACTTGTGCCATGTTGGTGTGCTGCACCCATCAACTCGTCAGCACCCATCAACTCGTCATTTACATCAGGTATAACTCCCAATGCCATCCCTCCCCCTCCCCCCTCCCCATAATAGGCCCTGGTGTGTGATGTTCCCCTACCAGAGTCCAAGTGATCTCATTGTTCAATTCCCACCTATGAGTGAGAACATGCAGTGTTTGGTTTTCTGTTCTTGTGATAGTTTGCTGAGAATGATGGTTTCCAGCTGCATCCATGTCCCTACAAAGGACACGAACTCATCCTTTTTTATGGCTGCATAGTATTCCATGGTGTATATATGCCACATTTTCTTAATCCAGTCTGTCACTGATGGACATTTGGGTTGATTCCAAGTCTTTGCTATTGTGAATAGTGCCGCAATAAACATATGTGTGCATGTGTCTTTATAGCAGCATGATTTATAATCCTTTGGGTGTATACCCAGTAATGGGATGGCTGGGTCATATGGTATTTCTAGTTCCAGATCCTTGAGGAATCGCCATACTGTTTTCCACAGTGGTTGAACCAGTTTACAATCCCACCAACAGTGTAAAAGTGTTCCTATTTCTCCACATCCTCTCCAGCACCTGTTGTTTCCTGACTTTTTAATGATTGCCATTCTAATTGTTGTGAGATGGTATCACATTGTGGTTTTGATTTGCATTTCTCTGATGGCCAGTGATGACGAGCATTTTTTTCATGTATCTGTTGGCTGTATGCATGTCTTCTTTTGAGCAATGTCTGTTCATATCCTTTGCCCACTTTTTGATGGGGTTGTTTGTTTTTTTTCTCGTAAATTTGTTTGAGTTCTTTGTAGGTTCTGGATATTAGCCCTTTGTCAGATGAGTAGATTGCAAAAGTTTTCTCCCATTCTGTAGGTTGCCTATTCACTCTGATGGTAGTTTCTTTTGCTATGCAGAAGCTCTTTAGTTTAATTAGATCCCATTTGTCAATTTTGGCTTTTGTTGCTGTTGCTTTTGGTGTTTTAGACATGAAGTCCTTGCCCATGCCTATGTCCTGAATGGTATTACCTAGGTTTTCTTCTAGGGTTTTTATGGTTTTAGGTCTAATATTTAAGTCTCTAATCCATCTTGAATTAATTTTTGTATAAGGAGTAAGGAAAGGATCCAATTTCTGCTTTCTACTTATGGCTAGCCAATTTTCCCAGCACCATTTATTAAATAGGGAATCCTTTCCCCATTTCTTGTTTTTCTCAGGTTTGTCAAAGATCAGATGGCTGTAGATGTGTGGTATTATTTCTGAGGGCTCTGTTCTGTTCCATTGGTCTATATCTCTGTTTTGGTACCAGTACCATGCTGTTTTGGTTACTGTAGCCTTGTAGTATAGTTTGAAGTCAGGTAGTGTGATGCCTCCAGCTTTGTTCTTTTGACTTAAGATTGTCTTGGCAATGTGGACTCTTTTTTGGTTCCATATGAACTTTAAAGCAGTTTTTTTCCAATTCTGTGAAGAAAGTCATTGGTAGCTTGATGGGAATGGCATTGAATCTATAAATTACCTTGGGCAGCATGACCATTTTCACGATATTGATTCTTCCTATCCATGAGCATGATATGTTCTTCCATTTGTTTGTATCCTCTTTTATTTCACTGAGCAGTGGTTTGTAGTTCTCCTTTACATCTCTTGTAAGTTGGATTCCTAGGTATTTTATTCTCTTTGAAGCAATTGTGAATGGAAGTTCATTCAGGATTTGGCTCTCTGTTTGTCTGTTACTGGTGTATAAGATTGCTTGTGATTTTTGCACATTAATTTTGTATCCTGAGACTTTGCTGAAGTTGCTTATCAGCTTAAGGAGATTTTGGGCTGAGACAATGGGGTTTTCTAAATATACAATCATGTCATCTGCAAACAGGGACAATTTGACTTCTTCTTTTCCTAACTGAATACCCTTTATTTCTTTCTCTTGCCTGATTGCCCTAGCCAGAACTTCCAACACTATGTTGAATAGGAGTGGTGAGAGAGGGCATCCCTGTCTTGTGCCAGTTTTCAAAGGGAATGCTTCCAGTTTTTGCCCATTCAGTATGATATTGGCTGTGGGTTTGTCATAAATAGCTCTTATTATTTTGAGATACATTCCATCAATACCGAACTTACTGAGAGTTTTTAGCATGAAGGGCTGTTGAATTTTGTCAAAGGTCTTTTCTGCATCTATTGAAATAATCATGTGATTTTTGTCTTTGGTTCTGTTTATATGCTGGATTATGTTTATTGATTTGCGTATGTTGAACCAGCCTTGCATCCCAGGGATGAAGCCCACTTGATCATGGTGGATAAGCTTTTTGATGTGCTGCTGGATTCGGTTTTCCAGTATTTTAATGAGGATTTTTACATCGATGTTCATCAGGGATATTGGTCTAAAATTCTCTTTTTTTGTTGTGTCTCTGCCAGGCTTTGATATCAGGATGATGTTGACCTCATAAAATGAGTTAGGGAGGATTCTCTCTTTTTCTATTGATTGGAATAGTTTCAGAAGGAATGGTACCAGCTCCTCCTTGTACCTCCGGTAGAATTCGGCTGTGAATCCGTCTGGTCCTAGACTTTTTTTGGTTAGTAGGCTATTAATTATTGCCTCGATTTCAGAGCCTGAAAAAAAACCCTATTGAATGGTGTATTAGGATTCTTCAGAGAGACACCATCACAAGAAGTATGGACTAGATCTATGGACATCAACATTTTTAAAAGCATGGTGCTAAGTGAGAACAGATTGCAATAGAAAATCTGCATTTCAATAACAAGGGTTTGGGTAAAATTTCAGAACATACAAAACAATAGTACATGTAGCTTCTGGATACTTGTATATGAGGCAAAACTATAAAAACTTACATGGGAATGATAGACACCAGTGTCAGGAGAGTGGTTGTCTCTGGGAAAGAGGAAAAGTTAGAGCATGAAAAAAATCTGGCAATGTTCAGCCGCAGTTGCAACTGCATGTATAATTCCAATTATATGTACATGTACATATATGTATATACACGCACAGATATACATATGTACATATAACATGTATGTATACACATGCATACATACATAAATATATGTGTATATGTGTATGTGTGTATAATTACCCATGTAGCTCTTAGGGCATGTGTATACATATGTGTGTGTGTGTGTGTGCGTATTTTATATATATGTGTGTGTATTTTATATATGTGTGTGTGTGTGTGTGTGTGTGTGTGTGTGTGTGTGTGTATTAGCGACAGGGTTTCACTCTGTTGTCCAGACTGGAGTGCAGTGGTGCCATCATAGCTCGCTGCAGCCTCAAACTTCTGGGCTCAAGTGATTCTCCTACTTTGGCCTCCCCAAATGCTGGGATTGCAGGTGTGAGCCACCAAGCCCAGCTGGAATAATATATTCTTAAGTTGCATATATACCATTGCACACGCACTGTGATATATTGTGCATATTTAGTAGGAAAAAATATATGTCTATATGTTATAAGGAAAATGTCTAAAGGGAAACACACCAGCAAATTCCTGTTCTTTCTATCTGTGGAGTAGGATTAGAGCTGAATTATTTTCCTTACTACCTCTTTGTATTTTCTTTTTTCCCTTTTTAGAGACCGGTGTCTCACTATGTTGTCCAGGCTGGTCTCGGCTCATGTGATCCTCCTGCCTCAGTCTCCCCAGTAGCCGAGACTATAGGCGTGAACCACCACACCTAGCTCTTCTTTGTATTTTCTGATTACAACCAACCAACTAACCAAACAAACAAACAACCAATGTATTTTACTTTTTACTTAGCAAAGGCATTTAAACACATTTCCTTTCTGGAAAAAATATTCACAGTAGCTCTGAATTCAGGAAGAGATTTTGACTTGCTAGGGGCACGGGGGGTTGCAGAAGAAGCTTAGAAAAGAAAGCAGACAAAAATTTTGGGGTCATCCAGGCCCCCACCCCTGTGTGTTTCTGTTGAGCTCAAGTATTTTGTATTCAACTCAGCTTGACAGGTCGTGTGGCAGATACGAGATTCCCAGCAAAGTGAAGGCTCAGTGGCTAACTCAGCTTAGTGATTTTTACATTTTTTTTTTTTGAGACGGAGTTTTGCTCTTGTTGCCCAGGCTGGGGTGCAATGTCACGATCTTGGCTCACTGCAACCTCTGTCTCCCGGTTCAAGCGATTCTGCTGCCTCAGCCTCCCGAGTAGCTGGGATTACAGGCGCGCGCCACCACACCTGGCTAATTTTTGTATTTTTAGTAGAGATAGGGTTTCGCCATGTTGGTCAGGCTGGTCTCGAACTCCTGACCTCAGGTGATTTGCCCGCCTCGGCCTCCCAAAGTGCTGGGATTACAGGCATGAGCCACCCCAGCCAGCTTAGCTATTTTATGAGGGCCAAGAACCCTAGAAAAGTGACTGACACTGTGGCATCGGAAACCATCATCCCCAGCCAGTCCCTAACCCTTTTTGGTCCTGCCAAACTCCAGGTACTGATTTCCAAAGAACAGCCAATGAGAGCTGGAATGACCCATGTAGCTCTTGAGGTGTGTGTTAGTCTCAAAGGGCTGGGCAACAAATCGCCACAAACCAGGTGGCTGAAAGCAACAGAAATTTATCCTGTAGCCTAGAAATTTGAAACCGAGGCATTGGCAGGGCCGTGTTCCCTCCGAAGGCTCTAGGGGAGCATCCTTCGTGCCTCTTCCAAAGCCCGGTGGCTCCTGCACCTTGGCGCTCCTTACCTGTAGCTGCATCACTCCAGTCTCTGCCCCCATCATCACGTGGCCGCCTTCCTTCTGTGCACGTCTGTGTCTCTAAGTCTCCTTCTCCCTGTAAGGACTCTGGTCATTGAATTTAGGGCCCACTCTAATCCGGTGCAACCTCATCTTCACTTGATTCCATCTGCAAAGACCCTATTTCCAAATAAAGTCACATTTGAAGGTACTGGGAGTTAGGGCTTCAACATGTCTTTTTCAGGGGACGTAATTCAACCCATGTCAGGCATGAGGACAAAAGGGGAAGGAGCGTCTTAGAAATTCAAGCCTCAGTGCATTGGCCAGTCCTGCAGGAAAGGCAGGCACGAGGACCAGAGGGACTGGAACAAGTGTCCCCACCTCTGCCCCCTCGGATGGCAGAATGAACCTGGCCAGGTTCCCTTCCCCATCCTGGCTGCACACACCCACTCCTCTACCTGATGTATGGTGCGACTCTCAATTCCTCCACTAAACCAGGCCTTCTCTTAACTCAGGCCACTTTCTCCATCTGTAACCTCACTCTTTCCACTCAAGCTCTTCCTCCCATTCTCTGCTCAGACATCACCTCCTCCAGGAAGCCTTCCATGCTGGCTCTGGGGCTTCTCTGGGCTCCAGGCAGAGTCTACAGTACCATGGATGGCCTTGATCTGATTATAGATCCACCCCACCGGAAGCTCCACAGTCCACCCGACTGGAAGCTCCTAAGCCATCACTCCCAGGCTCCCCACTGCCTGCCCAGCACCCAGTGTGGCTCTTGCCTGGAGAAGGTGCTCAGGAAATGTTCCCTGAATGAGGATAGCATAGGTGTTGACTGGGCCCTTCTCCTGGGCCAGGGCCGATGGGAGTCTCTTCCGCAGCAGGGAAGCAGGTGAAAGGGGCTGAAACAGATCACATTTCGGGGCTAGGCGGGGGTGGGGCCTGGAAAATAGAGAGGATTTTTAACACTACCCATGGGGCTTTACTCAGGCAGGGGAGCCTTCCTGGGTGGGACTTTTTTTTTTTTTTTTGAGATGGAGTCTTGCTGAGTCACCCAGGCTGGAGTGTGGTGGCATGATCTCAGCTCACTGCAACCTCCACCTACTGGGTTTGAACAATGCTCTTGCCTCAGCCTCCTGAGTAGCTGGGATTACAGGTGCGTGCCACCACGCCCAGCTAATTTTTGTATTTTTAGTAGAGACGGGGTTTCACCATGTTGACCAGGCTGGTCTTGAACTCCTGACTTCGTGATCTGCCCGCCTCGGCCTCCAAAAGTGCTGGGATTACAGGTGTGAGCCACCGTGCCTAGCTGCCTGGATGGGACTTCTCACAGGGTGGACACAGGTGCTTCTCTGGGTGACACAGAGAGAGGAGGAGGCCTTTTGGGAGAAGGCTGCACATACTTTCCTTAAACAGCCTTTTCCTTGGGGTTGGGATGCTTTTTCCTGGAGGAAACAGGGAGGAGTTCCCCAAAAAGACCTGGGGGGAGGGAGTGCTTCTTAGCCACAGACCCACCATCGACAGCCTGCAGGCTTCCTTCCCTTCCCTGCCATGGCCTCGCCACTCTCCTCCCCTAAGAGAGGAAGATGCAGCTGCCCCCTACCCCTCACCCCCAGCCCAGGGCACAGCCTGGTGCCACCTCGAGCACTCAGAGGCAAGGGTGCTGGCCCTTTGGGGTCACCCAGTCTGAGTTCCCAGGACAGAAGCCCACCCAGCCCTGGCCTGCCCTCTCCTTCAGGCCCCACCCACTCAGGTGCTCAGCCGTGTGCTCTTCAGCCTTCATTGAGCCCCTACTGTGTGCCAGGCCCTGGCCTGGGTGCTGGGGTCCTTGTCCACTTAGTGCTCACAGTCTAGTGGGAGAGTCAGGATGGGGCTCCAGGAGGAAGAAAAAACCATCCTGCTGTAAGAGTCAGTCATTTCCTGAGGGCCTACTGTGCACCACATGGGCATTCAGCTCTCTCCCTGTCTCCATCCCTTAGCCCTACTGTGTGCTGTGTCCTGGGCTAGATGCTGGAGATGCATAAAAGCTAAGAAACTTATGGCTGGAATTCAAATAGCTGTGGTTTCATTCATTCATGCATTCATTAATTCAGGTCCCGGGTGCTTTGGTGTGCCAGAGGCCATGCCAGGGGTTTGTGGGAGCACACACTTTTAGGCAGAGTCTGAGAAGCATCTCGCCTGCCACCAAAAATTACTGATACGTATTATACCGTAACCACCTTATATACATTTTCTCACCAACACTTTACAAAGTTGCCTAGTAGCTAAAAAGTCAGATTCCAGAGCCCGACTGCTTGAGTTTGAATCCTGGTTCTGCCACTTCTTGACTGAGTGTGCTTGAGCAAGTTTACTCAATCTCTACGTGCCTCAGTTTTCCTCATCTGTAAAACGGGCATACTAATAGTCCCGCCCTTGTAGACGTGACATAAAGATTGAGTGAATGAATGTTTGTGAAGTGCATGGAATGGTACCCAACACAGAAAAGGTGTTACGTAAGACTTCGTTAAATAGATCAAACCTTGGGAGGGAGTGGAGGTCACCTCTGCTTTAGAGATAAGGAAACTGAGGCCCAGAGAGGGGATTTGACTTGCATCAGTTTGTGCATTTTATATATTCATTTTCCAAATGAGAAATTTCTCACTTTTATCACAAAGTGACGTATGCACATTGTAGAACAGTCAAATGCTATGGAAGCCTATGAAGCTGAAAGTGAGGATCTCTGCATTCCTCGTCTCCTTTTCTCTTGAGACTATGGTTGTTCACTAGGTGATGCTTCATCCCTCCAGCTTTAATGAAAATTGTCCATGTTTGGCTGGGCACAGTAGCTCACGCCTATAATCCCAGCACTTTGGGAGGCCAAGGTGGGAGTATCGCTTGAGCCCAGGAGTTGGGCAATATAGTGAGGCCTTATCTCTACTAAAAATCAAAAACAATCAGCAGGGCATGGTGGCATGTGCCTGCAGCCCCAGATATTTGGGAGGCTGAGGTGGGAGGATCGCTTGACCCTGGGAGTTTGAGGCTACAGTGAGCTGAAATCGCACCACTGCACTCCAGCCTGGGCAACAGAGCTAGACTCTGTCTCAAAAAAAGAAAAATGTCCATGTTCATACATACATTTACAAACTGCTTTTCTTTCTTCATCAGCACATCATAGACAATTTTCCATTCTCATACACACCTATCCCTTTCCTTCTTCAGGTGGACACCTTGCATTCCAGTGTGCAAGACTCCGCTGAAATCCACCCAGCAGCCCTCCCAATGGGCAGGCACAGCGTATCCCACAATTATCAAAAACCAGCTGCAACCGCACATGTAGCAACTGCTCACCTCCTCATCTCCTGACGCTACACCTGGCTGGGGTGGGGGTGGGGGGTGGTACACAGAACATCGCACGGGGCGCTGGCTTCCTCACCCTTCTGGGGAGAGTTCTGGCTCCAGAATGAAATTTTCAGCCCCTTCCCGCCTTGTGGCATGTTGTCTGTGGGCCTCGACTTTTCTTTAGACCTTTCCAGGTAGATTTTTCAACCTACATTCTCTGATCTTTCTGTCTCCCTGCCCTCTCTGTCTGTCTCCTGTTCTCTCAGTCTCTCTTTTCTCCCTCTCCTCCTCTTCCTTCTTCTCTGTCTTGCTGTCTCCTCTCTCTTCTGTTTTCTTCCTCCTCCTCCTCCTCTTTTTTCTCTTCTTCTCTGTCTCTGTCTTGCCGCCTCCTCTTCCTTTCCTCCTCCTCCACCTTCTTCTTCTCCTTCTTCCTCTTCTCTCTCTTACACACACACACACACACACACACACCCCCTTCTCTTACAAAATCAACCCTGAGTTGCCACCTCAGCTTGGGGAAAAGCCTCCATGAGTGTCCCTGCCTGGAAAAGCCCTGAGTCTCTGCCTCCTCCCTGTGGCCTCCCGTGGATCCTTGGCTACCCAGTGGAGGACCCTCAGAGCGAGTGATCCGGGCCAGTGGGGGACACGCAGAGGCAGTGATTGGGGCCAGAGTGCAGGAGCATGTCTGGGAGATGCAATTGCCTAGAGGTGTTTGAAGGGAGGCCAGCGCTGTGCAGGTGGCCGGGCTGGGGAGGTGACCACCAGCGGCCTGCTGTGTCTGCCTGGTGCCTCTGTCCACCTTTTCCCTGCATGACATCAGAGGGAAGGAAGGAAGCCCTCTGCCAAGCACTAATGCATCTGATGTTTGCATAAAGTACAGGGCAGGTGGTGCAGTTTATTTTCAAAAGAGGTAGGAAGGAGGTGAGAAGGCGAGGAGGAGGGGAGGAGGGGAAGAGAGAGGGACAGAAGAGAAGAAGGAGGAGGGGGTAGGGAGAAAGGAGACAGAGGAGAGGAGAAGAAAGAGGAAACAAGAAGGAGAATGAGGGGAGAGGAAGAGGATTGGGGGCTCTGAGAGGGAGGAGTAGAGAAGGAGGGAAGGAAGATAGCAAGGGAGGGGTTAGGAGAGGGCAGGACAGGCTGAGATGTTCTTTTGAGAAGCCCCCTCCCCAAGGACCATTCCTACTCGCCTTATATTAGTGAGGATGTAGTAAGTAAAGAAGAATTTAAAGACATGGCAATAGCAAATACAAGGGGAAGCTACTACCTCTAGGGCGTGATTGAGCCTCCACCAACAGGGCTGACATCCAGACCTTATTGGACAGGCATGGCCATGGTTCAGCAGATGCCAGAGAGGTGCTGTGATACTGTGCTGGTGGAACTTTCTGGAAATCCACCCCCAGGGTGCTGGAGAAAGCTGTTATTGGGAGGTGTCTTACTGGAGGCACTCTGCTACAAAACTGCTGGAAGGTGGGTGAGTGAAGGGGATTGCTGGGGGAGGCTGCTGGATTCAACCTGCTGCCATGCACTGCAGGAGCCAGGGCTGGGGAAGCCTCTTGAGCTATAGGAACAGGGCGTTAGGGGAGCCCTAAAGAAACCTAGTGAGCTGCCCATCAGCCATGGAAAGCAAACCCCTTTCATCCCGCAGTGTCTCTCCAGCGCCATCTATTGGCAAACTTTATATTGGACCATCTGGTAAAGGGAAAAATATTTAAAAGGCCCAGATTCGTTTTTACAGAGAAGGCAAAAAGGATGAATTTGGAATCAAGAGGCAATACGTTGAAAATGTCCCTTCCTTTGACTACTTAGCTTTCATATGCACTCCACACATTTTTATTTTATAGACAACAATAGAACAATCTTATGTTTCTACATAACAAGATAGAGCTATGCCTCCTGCAAGTTAAGTTCTCATCTTTTTCTCCAAAATGAGGAGATACACAGTCTCAGGAGTCTTTGTAGCTGTCATTGAGTATATAAACCATTCCTGAAATTTAGTCCCAATCCCACTGATATCCTGTTTAGCCTAAAGGCTAAATCGTAAAGTTAACTTCTAAACACTTATCTGTAAAATAAAAATTAGAAGAAAGAAAAAGAAGGATACGGTTGATGTATACAAACAAACACATGCATACCACAAGCAGGTAGAAAATATGCAACATTACATTTTCATTCCTATAATCATGGTCATGAGGTCGTAATTGATATCTATGGCATCTTTCTCCTACTACTCATCTGTATTTACTCCACTCTCAGTCAGAATGTCAACTGGTTGGGGTTCTTTAGTTGGTGGAGTGACCAAAACCTTTGTTTCGGAAGGATCTGAGTTCTGAACCATCCTGACATATTTTGCTTGCTGCAGTTTCCTTTAAACCTTTACTGTTTGGCATGGAAGTACTAAGAGGCATCCAGAGAATTCCCCAGTTCTAGACATAGTCCTCCTTGCTTCTGCTGTGTTGAAGCAACTTGCATTAGTTTGTTCTCACATAGCTAGAAGGAACTATCTGAGACTGGGTAATTTATAAAGAGAAGAGGTTTAGTTGACTCACAGTTCTGCAGGCTGTACAGGAAGCACGGCTGGGGAGGCCTCAGGAAACTTACAATCATGGTGGAAGGTGAAGAGGGAGGAGGCATGTGTTACATGGCCGGAGAAGGAGAAAGAATGAAGGGGGACATGCTACATATTTTTTTTTTTTTTTTTTTTTTTGAGACAGACTCTCGCTCTGTCGCCAGGCTGGGGTGCAGTGGTGCGATCTTGGCTCACTGCAACCTCCACCTTCCAGGTTCAAGCGATTCTCCTGCTTCAGCCTCCCGAGTAGCTGGGACTACAGGTGCATGCCACCACATCCAGATATTTTATTTTGTATTTTTAGTAGAGACTGGGTTTCACCATGTTGGCCAGGATGGTCTTGATCTCCTGACCTCGTGATCCATCCGCCTTGGCCTCCCAAAGTGCTGGGAGTACAGGCATGAGCCACTGCCCGGCCGGTGCTACACATTTTTAAACAACAAGTGCTAGGGAGATGGTGCTAAACTATGAGAAACCACCCCCATAATCCAATCACCTCCCACCAGGCCCCACCTCCAACATGGAGGATTACAATTCAACATGAGATTTGGGTGGGGACACAGAGCCAAGCCATATCACAACCCAGTTTCCCCTTAGTTATCAGCATCAATCGCTCCAGCCAATAAATTAACCCCTCCCACTTTTTTCATGTTGGTTCAGTGGCATAAGGAGTCCGAAATGTCCAGGTTATAGGTTCATCTTCAATCCACTGGAACCACTATTGTGTCACTGTGTTGTCTGGATTATAGGCCCAAGTTATAGGGCAGCTTCTACTGCAGCCTAAACTTACTGCAGAGCCTTTTCTGTTTCTGACTCTATTCAAATCTAGCAGCCTTATGGGTAACGCTCTCAATGGGTCAAAACTGCACACTCAGATGCATTCCATGTTGCCTCCAGGACCTAGAAGGCTTACCGATCATCATGTCTCTTTTTAGGTTTTTGGTGGTGTGAAATGCAGCAACTTGTCTTTCATCTTGGAGGAGAAATTTTGACACTCTTCATAGCATTGAGCCCCAGGTACTTCACTGAGGAGGTGTGCTCCTGAATTTCTGTGAGATTTATTTTCCACCCTCTCATCTGCAAATGTTACTAGGGCATCTAAGTACCCAGCTACTCTGCTAGTGCTCAGCAGAGCCAATCAGTGTAATATTTTCAGTGCAGTGAGCCAAGAGTTCAGTACTTCTGTGGACTATATTCTGGCACAAAATAGGAGAACTGGCATTGCCCTGAGGCAAAACTGTGAAGGTATACTGTTGGGCTTGACAGAAACAAGCAGACTAGGGGACCAACCTTCAAGAACCACTGGTGCATTGGAACAATCAGTGGCCTGGAAGATGAGGATATTTGGGTTCTAGTCCCTGGCTCTCCCTCTATGTCAGTATCTGGTTTGGGGCAAACCACGTCACTTCTGAGTCTCAGTTTCTTCGTCTATAAAATGAAGATGTTTTAGTCAATATTTTATTCATTTGTAAATAGTTCTTTGTTAGACATGGGGAATTCAGTGATGAACAAGAAACATACAGACTGTTTCCTTAACATACAAACTTAGTGTAGTACAAGAAACTCAATTTTAGCTTAGATAGACTAGCAATTTTAAAATATTAGCAAGTCATGGGGCCTTTATATGTTAAAAACAGCATGGATCCCTGCACAAAGAATAAAGTATGCAAAATACTTATGATGAAATATTTGAGACATACCGAAAGTTTGGAGAATAACCAATGATTATTCATGTGTCTCAGCTTAAGAGATAAGATATACAGTTAAGATCCACTTAAAATGGACTTTTAGGTCTTATTCTCTTCATCCATTCCTCCCTGCCTCTGGAGGTAGCCATCATACTGTGTGTTACTGTGTGTATCATTTTCATATCTATTTATATATTTTTATTACATATTCTGCATCTGTAAGATTTATACAACAGTTGCAGTCATTTATACTTCATATGAATAAGGTAGATATAGCTTCCTGTAACTTGATTTCTGCACACAAGACTGAGTTTCTGAGATATCCATGTGGATACGTGTGGCTTCGGTTCATTTACTTTACAGTTCCATGTAGCATTGTCCTGTTTCAAAACAACACGATATAGTCATCTATTCTCCTGTTGATCATTTATGTTGCTTCTATATTTCAAGAGGACTGCAGACAATGTAGCCAGGTAGAACTCTCTTCTACCTAACTTCTCTAGAAGTTTCTCCTAGAAACTTAAGAGTGCAATTGCTAAATCACAGAATATTTATTTTCAATTTACACAGTCAAGTTTTAATGTTATTCATAAGTCAAATGGCCAGAACAATGAAATGTGTAGCATTCTGCCTATAAGCTTTGTTAATTAAAGTAGATCAGAAATAGTAAGTCATAAAGATAACGATGATGAAGATTTCAAGTTGTGAATTAGGATTAGGACTGGCATGAAAATGTTGTGGAAAGTATAATTCAAGACTCTCAGCATTTTATGTTGATTGTTCTTTGGGTCACAGTAAATGCCCATGTATAAATATCCATGTAGGGTGACCAACTGTCCCAGTTTGCTCAGAACTTAAGGATCTCCTGGGACATGAGACGTTCAGTGCTAAAATTGGGATAGCCCCAGGTTGCTATTTCTCTAGTTGATACCATCTGTTCTCTTTGCTTTTTGGTGTGGTACGTGACTGTTCATGAGAATAAACATTCTTATAGAATGAAGATGAGACATTCATTCTGAGATAAAGAAGAAATAGGCAATGTAAAAGGTGAAAAGAAAAATCGGTGGCCTCAACTGAAGTATGGTTTCCAGACACATGGGTCATACAAAATCGCCTGGGTAGCTTGTTAAAAACACATTTATAGGCTCCTCTGGACTTTTCCTCCTTGATCAGAGGTTCTTAATCTTCAGAGGGCATCAGAATCACCTGGAGGGAAGTTAAAACACAGGGAGGGACCTGAAATTCCCACGTGTTGATGGAGGGAAGTGATTAGATCAAGGGGGCGGTTTCCCCAATACTGTTCTCGTGATAGTGAGTTCTCACGAGAGCTGATGGTTTTAAAGTCTGGCACTTCCTCCTTCTCACACTCACTCGCTCCTGCTGCCTTGTGGAGAAGGTGCCTGCTTCCCCTTCGCCTTCCACCATGATTGTGAGTTTCCTGAGGCCTCCCCAGCCAGGTGGAACTGTGAGTCTATTAAACCTCTTTCCTTTATAAATTACCCAGTCTTGGGTATTCTTTATAACAGTGCGAAAACAGATTAATACATAAGGCCTCTCAGGATGAATCCTACAGCTTACTGTGCCTCCTAAAAATTGTAAATCACCTCAGTTTCCTCATTTTATCACAGCAGGTTGAAATAATTCGTTTAAACTTCAACCTGCCCCTTACTGTTCACAGGTGGCCTTTATCTTTGTAAGCATATTCCAGCCCCAAACTGCAAGACTGGAACAGGGTCTGTTGCTTAATAAACCTTCTTTGGTTTCATCAATTAGTGACTTGGGAGCTGGTTCGGGGCAAGTTGCAGTTGGTGTAGAGGATGGTGGTGCGTCGTGTGAGCTCCATCAGCCTGCCTTGGGTGGGTGAGTTTTGAGAATCCTCTCGCAAAAGTTCTGTCTGAGAACTGGGGTGAACCCCTATTACCAAGCCAAGTCCTCTGAGCTTCACTTGCCACGAAGACCCTGCCGTCTCCGTAGAGGTCTAGCTTGGTGTCCTGACTCAGTGCCTCTGTGGCTTATTTATTTTCCTGTACAAAACTGGAGCGCAGTGGGGATAGCGATTGAGTCATTCCTCGAGCATACTTTCAAGAGCTCAAATACCTCCTCTACTACCCTCCGCTTGTTTCACATTTCCACCATTATGGATTCATTCCTTTGTGTTTGTCTTGGGGGGCTGGGATGTGGAGGCTTGTAAGAGCTCCTGAGAGAGGAAGCCTTCTCCCGTCTTCCTGGTCCGGTTAGATATACTCACAAGATTAGGAGCACCTCAAGGAATATGTCTCATTGTCATCGTGCATTTGATACTTAGCACAGCTCTCGGCACATAAAAGCTGCTCAAGAAAAGTTTGTTGAATGAATAAATGATTCTCAGACACCCACAGCAGATGTGGCTGGAGAGAACCCCTCTAGGTCAACACCTCAGTCTGTAAAACAGGGCAGATCCCTTTCCTTCCAGGCCTGTTCCAACGTAGCAATGAGAGCACGGAAGGAAGGTCCCACCTAGTCGCTGCAAACTTCATGCTGTATGCCACTTTGTTCAAGTTTCCTGGCCGATTTCACTTCCTCCAAAGGGCGGGGCTCCTTCCTATCTCCAGGCCTTTGCACAGGCTGTTTCTGATGCTTGGATTAGTTCCACGCCCATCCCATGGAGAGTTTCTTAGCTTCTTTTAAGTTGGCTGGGATCTCCCCAACTAAAATTATTCTGTCTCTGAAAAAGAAATGATGCAGCTTGCATTTTTTTCTTTGCTTAATTTCTCTGCCTGAAGGTCCCGGACACCTGGCGCGATACCTACAGGGCGCATAGTAGGGGCTGAGTAGTGAATGGGCTGAGAGGAAGCAGGTGGTGGGAGCGGAGGGTGTGTCCTTCCACGGACGACCAGCAGGTGTCGCCACAGACCGGGAAGCGACGACGCGGCGCGGCTTCACCTGGCGGCGGCCCCACCTGGAGGCTGCCGCGCTCCGCCCGCCCAGCCCCGCGCAAAGCCGAGAGCCCGGGCGCTGGCGTCGTCCGGGCAATTGGGAAAGCAGTGCCCGGAGCCACGGGCAGGGGAGATGAAAGGCGGGCGGCGGGCGTGGGCGGTCAGCAACGCCAGGTGAGGCCGGGACGGCGCTGAGTCAGGGCCCCCGGGCCGCGGGGTTGGGGTGGGGATGGCCTGGCGCTGGGGGCCTCTCCTCCCCTGTGCTTGGGCTCCGCAAAACTCCGAGATGCTTTCCCGTGGGCCCAGCGTCTCAGCGACATTCACTCATCAAGCCGGGTATGCCCTGCGTTTGCTATTCCAGCCTCGCGGCCGCTCGCTGTGGTCGGTGCTTTGCTTACCTCCGTTTTACAGACGCACCAAGAGAGGATCAGAGAGGGAGGTCACTTGCTCAGGATCACACAGCACCCAGTTAGCAAGTCGTAGAGTGGGGATTTGAACCTGGGTCGGCCTCCAGAGGCTTAGCTCTTATCCTGGGTGTCCCCCTGTTCGACCTTAAATTTCTGACCTCCTGCAAGTCATGCCCTATTTTTACTGCGATTTCGATTTTTCTTTTCCATCCCTCCCTCCCTCCGTGCTTTCTTTTTTAAAACATTGTGGTAACACACACATAGCATAGAGATTCTGATTTTTACCATCTCGTTTGTTTGTTTGAGACAGGGTCTTGCTCTGTTGCCCTGGCTGGAGAGGAGTGGTGGATCTCAGCTCACTGCAGCCTGGGCCTCCCGGGTTCAACCGATTCTCCTGCCTCAGCATCCAGAGTAGCTGAGACTACAGGTGCCCACCACCATGCCTGGCTAATTTTTGTATTTTTTGGTAGAGATGAGGTTTTGCCATGTTGACCAGGTTGGTCTCGAACTACTGACCTCAAGTGATCCACCTGCCTCGGCCTCCCAAAGTGCTGGGATGACAGGCGTGAGCCACCATGACTGGCCCCATTTTCACCTTCTTAAATCATACAGTTCAGCACATGCAGTGTTGTGCAACCATCACCACTATCTAGTTTCCCAACATTTTCATTGCCCCCAAAAGGAAACTCTGTACCCCATTCTCCTGTCCTCCCAGTCCCTGGCAACTGTGCATCTGCTTCCTGTCTCCATGGATTTGCCTATTCTGGAGATTTAATTTAATTTAATTTTTGGCTCAACACTCTCATCCTGTCTCAGGCTATCCCTGTGGTATCACAAAAAGCCAGGAAGTTGGAATCCTCAGACCAGTGGTTCCCAAACTTTGTTTCACCTTTGGAATCACCTGGAGACCCTTAAAAAAAATGGCTGGGCATGTTGGCAGTACCTGTAGTCCCAGCTCCTCTGAGGTGGGAGGAGCACTTGAATCCAAGAGGACGAGGCTGCAGTGAACTGTGATTGCGCTGCTGCACCCCAGCCTGGGCCACAGAGCAAGACATTGTCTCAAACAAAACAAAGCAAAGCTGTGCTTGGTTTCTACCCACAGACATTCTGGTTTAATTGGCCTGTGCTTGGACCAGGACATCGAGACTTTTAGCAGGTCCCCAGGGATTTCTAATGCACAGCAGCATCTGGAAACCTTCATACCTCAGAGCCTGGCAGCTCCGAGACTATGCATCCCTTTTACAGGTGGGTAAGCTGAGGCCCAGGGTGGGGAGAGAACTTGCCCGGGGTCACACAGAATGTTTGTGGCTGAACTAACATTGGCACATAGTATTTTCATTTGTTTGCTTTTTATTAGTATTTTTGATGGACAAATCATAATTATATACATTTACAGGGAACACAGTATTCTTGAACCCCACTGATACCCTCTTACCCTCCTCCTGCCTCTCTAGGTATTTAACCTCTTTGTGCCCATTTGTTTCCTCCACTGTAAACTGAGGGTCTTAATGGTTCCTACTGGTAGGTTTGTTGTGCTGATCAACGGAGATTGTCTGCGAAGTGCTTAGCACTGTGCTTGGGTTACAGCAAATGATATTCATCGATTATTTTGCATGGGGTGGGCAGGGGGTAGAAGTGAATGGATGCCTGAAAGACCATGAACTCATCAAGGACAAGGACTGGGATTCTTCTCTCTGTGTACTTGGCATTCAGTGTAGACCTTGCCATTCAACAGAAGTTTTTTCAATATGGAAAGAGGCTCTTGGTTGAGATCCCACACTCCTCTCTGCCTTTGCTCAGTCGGGGCCCCTCGCCTGGAATGCCCTTGCCTCTCCTTCCTCCCCTACCCTCCCACTCTTCAAGGACCAGGGCATTGCGACCCACTATATCAGGCCAGCCTGCAGCGACTGAGGATCCCACTCTTTATACAGTTGTGTGCGTGTGTGTGCATGTATGTGTGCCTGTGTGTGTCTTGTTTCTATCACCTGACTCCATTGTTCTTTTAGGAACCAGCCCATGTCTCCTGCACATCTCCGTGTCAGGCATGAGGCTAGGCACACGGCAGGCATCTGCTAAGTACCACCTGAGGCCTTGATGACCTTCATCTCCTGGGGAAGTTGGGGATGGGGATCCTTGGTGCCTCTGATATTCCCCCTTCCCCATACGTGCATCCCAGGGAAGAAGATTGTTGTGGGCACCCCTGGCTACCCCACTGTGCTTGCTCATAAAATCCCGTTGTTGGGGAAAGGACTCTCTGTTCAACAAATGGCACTGGGATTGCTGGCTGCCATGTGCACAAGAACAAAACTGGACCCCTACATTTCACCATATGAAAACACCAACTCAAGTTGGATGAAATATCTAAATGGAAGACTTCAAACTGTAAAAATCCTGGAAGAAAACCTAGGAAATACCCTTTTTGACATTGGCCTTGGCAAAGAATTTTTACCCATTCACTGGCTGAGGGAACCCATATGACCCAGTTCTGGCCAATGGGAGTCAATGTCAGCTGCTCTGGGAAATTCTGGGAAATGTCCTTTCTCTCCTCTCCCCACTGCGTGTAAGAGGCTGACAGTTGTGGCTGGAGCTGAGTCTGAGTCGAAGCCACCAGGATGGCAATGATGTCAATCCAGAGCTCTGGCATCCTTGAGGTGCAGGAAGCCTTGGATGGCCCACTTCAGACTTCTTATTCAGGAAAATCCAGCCCCATGGCTGAAGGCGCTCGTGGTGAGGTGTCTGTTAGCAGCTAAACACTTCCCAACCGTTATGACCATTCCTGCGCCTTCCCTAGTTAAAGATGGAAAGCCAGACGCTCAGGGCAAATTTCCTAATGTTCTTCTCATTGATCTTGGAGTAAAAACTCCAAGGAACTGGAGGTACCTAGTGATGTTACCCTCTAGGATTTGTTTGTTTGCTTGCTTGCTTGTTTATTTATTTATTTATTTTTGAGATGGAGTCTCTCTCCGTCACCTAGGCTGCATGGAATGCAGTGGCGTGATCTTGGCTCACTGCACCCTCTGCCTCCCAGGTTAAAGCAATTCTCCTGCCTCAGCCTCCTGAGTAGCTGGGATTACAGGTGCCCGCCACCATGCCCAGCTAAGTTTTGTATTTTTAGTGGAGATGGGGTTTCACCATGTTGGCCAGGCTAGTCTCGAACTCCTGACCTCAAGTGATCCTCCCACTTTGGCCTGCCAAAGTGCTGGGATTAGAGGTGTGAGCCACCGCACCTGGCCACCATCTAGGGTTTATTTCCACGAGTAATAATAATACTGATGAAGGTTAATGTCTTCAACACTTCCTCTGTGCCAGCACTTTATGTGGACTATTTTATTTGATGCTCACTCCTTCCCATAGCCATCCCATGGAAGCTGTTTGTATCCTCATTTTTACATATGGGGAAACTGAGACTCAGGGAATGTTTATAATTTGGTGGTTGAGAGATTGTTTCTTGTTTCCTGCAGCAGATGGAGCCTCATTTCCATTACGAATCGGTCTCCCTCGCATCTCAAACACTCTGGTTCGTCTCTTCATCATGCTTATTCCCTGGTGTGTTTTTCTTGCATGTGGTAGGTGCTCCAAAGATGTCTTTGAGAACTGTCATACTGACTGACAGGTCACCCCCTGTGGTTCACCCTCTGCTGTCTTCTGTCACCAGCCATCCACCAATAAGTATATGCTGAAGTCAGAGGTCTCTTCTAAATGTTCTGTGTGTGTGTGCTGGGGTGGAGGTGGAGAAAATGGGCCTTACCCTTAGTAAAAATACCAGCTACTGTTTGTCAAGGGCTTGCTGAGGCCGGGCACTGGGCTTTACATCCTTTTGTTTGCTGCTGTTTAATGCCTGCAATAGCCCTGGGAAGTTTTTCAAGAAATCAAGTCTCTGTGAAGACATATGATTTGTTCCAAGTCACCCATAGTAGATTTGGACCCAGGCATATGCAACTAGAGCCTGTGTCTTAACCTGGAGCAGAGGATGTAGCCATGCTTGCAGTCAGCATGTCCCTAACCAGAGGGGAAGCTCCTTCCTTTTTAAGGGAAACTTCCCTGGAGTGGAGATACCTACGTTGAGTCTTGAAGGATGAGCAGGACTCCCATACATGAGGAAGGGAAGAGAAGTTTTCACAGCAGAAAGGAAGGAAGGAAGGAAGGGTTTGGGCAAATGCATGGAGGTGAGATAGTGTGTAGCTTTTTGGGTACTGGGGATTATAACTAGAAACCAGAACAGCTGGTCCCAATGTACTGCCCACTTATAAGAGTTACTGATTAGAAAGTTGGCACCATGGACTGAATTGCACTCACCCCTAGTTCATAGGTTGAGTATGTTGGACCTTACCGTTAATGTGACTGGCTTTAGAGAGGAGCTTTTGGGGGGTGATTAGGGTTAGAGGAGCTCATGAGAGTAGGGGGCTTTAAGAACAGTAGGAGATCTCTCTGTAAATGCACTGAAAATAGGCCACAAGAAGATGGCCGTCTGCAAGCCAGGAAGAGAGCCCTCACCAGAGACTGACCCTGCAGACACCTTGATCTTGCACTTCCAGCCTCCAGAACTGTGAGAAAATAAATGTCTGTAGTTTAAGCCTCTTGGTGTATGGTACTTTGTTAATGGCTGCCTGAGTAGACTTAGGTGACTTCTGTCTTGTGATGTCATAGGCTTCTGAAGGCACTGCCTAGATGGATGCCAATGTTCTGGCTCCTTTTAAAGGCAAAACCCTTCCCACAGCAGCATAGCTGCTTAGATGAAGCTGATGGCCTCTTTGGAGAGTGGAGGTGAGCAGGACAGCTGTTAATTCTGGGGGACTGATTTCCCTCAATAAGAATTTATTGAGCACTTACTGTGTGGTAGCCACAGGGCTTGCCTTTGCAGAACTCATTATCTGGTAGCAGGGGGGTCATGAAAATGATTCCTCATGTCAGTATCATCATATGTGATGCCACTTAGCAAGCACCTGCTCTGGGCAATGGTGCTGTGTGCTTTGCAAACTTCTGTCTCATTGAATCCTTCTGACAGCCTTACAGATAGACGGTTCAGAGGACTCATGTGACTTGCTCAAGATTCTGCCACTAGTAAGTGACTGAGATGCTGGGACCTCATTCTGGGACTTTTGGGCTCTAACGTTCACATGTTTCTAGGTCCCCTTTTTCTGCCTTAATATCACATAGGCAGGGAAGTGGGCTTCCAAAGAGAAAATCTGCCTACATTCTGAGCAGTAAAAAGAAATGTCTGTGAGAAGGAAATTGATGAATAGATGATTATTACTTTAACTGCAGTGAAAGCTAACATGGATTCAGTGCCAGCGAGGCCCATGCTAAGCATGTCACACATCCTGTTTAGTCCTCACATGCCCTTTGACACAGTCACTAGTATCAGCCCCACTTTACAGATAAAGAAACTGAGGCCCACAGGGTTAAATATCTTGCCAAGGTCTCAGGCTTACTGTGGAAGAACCAGGATGTGAACCCAAGTCTTTCTGGCTTCAGTCTGAAGTACTTTTACCTTCTCACGTAGTGGTGTGTTGGTAAGCTAGTTCTCTGGGGAGACAAACCCAAAACAAACAACTCTGATTTGTGTGTGTGCTGATTTCCATGGTCTAATACCCCCACCATGACTGACTTCAGGGCACCAACAGTTCAATAACCAATTCCCCAAACTCCTGTTTAACCACCAGCCCCAGCACACACCAAGATCACCTTTCAGTCCAGCCAGGCTGGTTATTACAATTGCAAGAGGACCCTACTCATCTGCAAGCTGTCTACAGCCCTGGTGGCTTACTGGGTATCTGGGCCTTTCTTTTGTGAGACAGTCTCGCTCTGTCACCCAGGCTAGAGTGCAGTGGCACAATCTTGGCTCACTGCAGCTTCTGCCTACTGGATCTAAGCGATTCTCCTGCTTCAGCCTCCGGAGTAGCTGGGACTACAGGCACACACCACCACGCCTGACTAATTTTTTTGTGCGTGTTTTTAGCAGACATTGGGTTTCTCCATGTTGACCAGGCTGGTCTCGAACTCCTGACCTCAGGTGATCTGTCCAGCTTGGCCTCCCAAAGTGCTGGGATTATAGGCGTGAGCCACTGCGCCCGGCCCCAGGCATTTCTTTTAGGAGTGCCATCTCATATGCTGCCCCTCTGAGACTTGATGGACCTCATCTGTGAGATGGGTCTGGCCATCCCTTGCCCTTCCTTGCTTGTAGCCCCTCGCTTTGTAGCTAAGGTCAGGCTGAGCACCACAGGATCCAGCAGGTGCAGGTGTTTCCTCGTGTGGGACACTGTGGAAAAAGAGGCTGCTGGTTGGAGCTGTCTCTCTGCTCTTCCCATCCCCTCTACTGTCAGAAGCTTTCACAGTGATTAGTTCCTCCCGTGAAGGGATCTTGTTACAGTTCTACCAGGAAGGCCGCTCCAAATCTCCAACCTGAGATAAGAAGGCCGCCTCTTCTTTAATCTCCCAGCTTAGAGGCTACATGTTAATATGTAAGAAAGGGTTTTCAGGCTTGGGATGGAATAGGAGGAGAGGTGGTTGTCAGAGCCTGGATGAATTGGATTTTGAATGCATAAATTTATTAAAAGACCCTTCCCAGCTGCGCATGGTGGCTCATACCTATAATCCCAGCACTTTGGGAGTTCGAGGCGGCCAGATCACTTGAGGCCAGAAGTTCGAGACCAGCCTGGCCAACATGGCAAGACCCTGTCTCCACTAAAAATACAAAAAACAGAAAACAAAAAACAAGCAAGAAAAAACACTAGGTGTGGCCCATGCCTGTAATCCCAGCTACTTGGGAGGCTGAGGCAGGAGAATTGCTTGAGCTTGAGACATGGAGGTTGCAGTGAGCAGAGATGGTGCCACTGTACTCCTGCTTGGGTGACAGAGCGAGACTGTCTCAAACAAAACGAAACAAAACAAAACACCCTTCCTGCTCATTGAAGCCACGGGGCCTGATGTCCCTCAGTCATTTCTTTGGGGGTAAATTTCAGTTGTGCTTGGACCAGGAGGCCCTGACAAAGGGTCTGTGTTTCTGGAGAAACCCAGCTAGACGTGGGGCTGTCTGCAGCACCAAGTCCAAAGACTGGCCAGTGCCCATTCCCCTCCCAACCCCACACACAAGTTTCAGGCCTGAGTCTTGGCTGTCTCCCCTTCCGTCAGCTGCCATGCTCCTGGCAGGACCCAGTGGGAGTAAACATGGGAGACAAGAACCAACGCTAAGCGAGCGCCCACCAAGCGCCTGCCAGGTTCCAAGTGAGGAAGGCTGGTAATCCAGCTGAGCTGGGCTTGACCTTTGTCTTTGCTCCTTAAGTGCTGTGCATTCCTGGGTAAGTCATTTAACTACTCTGAGCTTCCGTTTTCTCCTTCGTCATGTGGGTGATGCGGTAGCTACTTCACATGGCTGCTTTGGGACCTTAATAGACCTTTAAAGGGGCAGGTGGTAGGTTAGAGATTGGTCTGGCTTCGTTTTGTTTTGTTTTCAATAGATTAATCCAAGAAATATGTCTTCATTGTAACACTTGCTGGCTGGAACCTGGAGCCACTGTTTTGTCCTGGCCCCACAGGGAGAGGGCAAGAGAGGTAACCAGAAATTTACAGGCTTGATTCCTGAATTCTTACAGCTTTTCCCAGAATAGTTAAGGCTCAGTGAAAGATCAATGAGAGTGTTAATTCCAATGGTTCCCACGTTCGTCGGGGAAAGTGGATTTTCAGACAATGATATGATGAAAATCTTTGGCCAGAATAAATTGGATGGGATTTCCTTCAAGCTATACTGCCTAAGAGTCCCCCACAAACTACACCTCTTTCTTGACAATTACATGCAATATAATACAGCAAAATAAGTCACTTTTTTTTTTTTTGCATTTGGGAAAAAAAGGAAAACGTAACTGTACACTTTATTTCTGATCCAGCGTAAAGCTGCCGCCTCTCCTCTATGGGGAAGAATCTTTTATTCTGAGGTGGTGTCCTTCTTTCTTTCCCTCTGGGCATTGGCCAGTGCCTTCTCTCTCTCATGAAATGATAGTGAGTGATGGTTTTATGTTTTTGAAATGTATTTTTGAATAGGCAAGACACACAGATGGCTTAAAGGATTCAAAGAGGGTAACAGTTAAAAGTGAGTCTCCCTTGCTCTCTGGCGCCCCAGTCATCAGTAGCACCCCCTGAAGGAGGAGAATTGCTGTTACCATTTTCTTGCAAATTATTCCTGGCCTTATCTAGCCCGTGCATATGCACTCTTATGAGAAGGGGGCTAGCTGTATCGCCCCAACAGGGCAGAACTTGGTTCTTGGTGCAAGCGGGATATCTTAGATGCTATTTACATTTTATTTTACTTTTATTTATTTATTTTGAGATGGAGTCTCGTTCTGTTGTCCAGGTTGGACAGTGGCATGATCTCCGCTCACTGCAGCCTCCACTTCCTGGGTTCAAGTGATTCTCCTGCCTCAGCCTGCTGAGTAGCTGGGATTACAGGCACCCGCCACCACGCCTGGCTAATTTTTATAATTTTAGTAGAGATGGGGGTTTCACTATGTTGACCAGGCTGGTCTCGAACTCCTGACCTCAGGTGATCCACCTGCCTTGGCCTCTCAAAGTGCTGAGAATACAGGTATGAGCCCCTGCGCCCAGCTGCTATTCACATTTTGTAATTGTTATATGCATAGTGCTGCTGCATGTTATATTTTGGCTTGCTTTGGTCTCACCCGGTCATTGGCCAGGTCCACCAGTTATACCATTGTTCCTATGGACAAGCAGGATCTACTTTAATTTTTTGATGGATGCTGTCATTTTTTAGGAGACCTTGGGTGTTTTTTTTTGTTTGTTTGTTTCCATGGGTTTTTGGGGAACAGGTGGTATTTGGTTACATGAGTAGGTTCTTTGTGATGATTTGTGAGATACTGGTGTACCCATCACTGGAGCAGTATACACTGAACCCAATTTGTAGTCTTTTATCCCTCACCCCCTTCCCACCCTTTCCTCCTGAGTCCCCAGAGTTCATTGTATCATGCTTCTTTTTTGAGATGGAGTCTCACTCTGTCACCCAGGCTGGAGTGCAATGGTGCCATCTTGGCTCGGTGCCATCTTGGCTCAGTGCCACTTGCCAACCTCTGCCTCCTGGGTTCAAGCAAGCCTTCTTCTTCAGTCTCCCGAGTAGCTGGGATTACAGGCGTGTGCCACCACACCCAGCTAATTTTTGTATTTTTAGTAGAGACAGGGTTTCACCATGTTGGCCAGGCTAGTCTCGAACTCCTGACTTCAGATGATCCCCCTGCCTCAGCCTCCCAAAGTGCTGGGATTACAGGTGTGAGCCACCACGCTCGGCCCATTGTATCATTCTTATGCCTTTGTATCCTCATAGCTTAGCTCCCACTTGTAAGTGAGAACATACAATTTTTAGTTTTTCATTCCTGAGTTACTTCACTTAGAATAATAGTCTCCAATTCCATCCAGATTGCTATGAATGCCATTAGTTCATTTCTTTTTATTTCTGAGTAGTATTCCATCATATATATGTACACACATATATATACATATACACACGTATATATATACACACACACACACACTCCACTCGTGGATTGGGCATTTGGGCTGGTTCCACATTTTTGCAATAAGCAGCATCTACTTTATAATAAGATGATTGCTTCTGTCTTTGATACCATCTCTGGTCCTTACAATGAGTTGTTTTCTGTAGTGAGTGGGTGTTTGTCTCAGCCACCACATTCTCTCTCTGGTATCCTTAGGGCATTTTTTTGTGAGCAGGCTTCCCTGTACGATCAGAAAGGGCCTCAGAATCCCACTCAATAGTGGTCCGGGATGTGGGCAAGGGAGGTGAAACCCATTTGACAGCACTGCTACAATACTTTAGTACAATAGTTCCCAGACTTTGGTATCCTATACACTAGAGTAATTTTTTAAAAATTAGAGGGTCTAACATAAGGTTGTCAACTTTGTTTTGACAGAAACTAAAAAATAAAAAATCCTTGCCATGTAAAAATCATCTGTTCATTTTTTAAAAAACACATTTTTTAACACCAAAAGACTTGGAAAGACGTTTTCAGAATATAGGGTCATGAACATGTTTAGCTTTACTTACAAACTTCTTTTTTTTGGCTGGGTATGGTGGTTCACGCCTGTAATCCCAGCACTTTGGGAGACCGAGGTGGGTGGATTGCTTGAGCCCAGGAGTTTGAGACCAGCTTGGGCAACATGGTGAAACCACTTCTTTAAAAAAAAATTCAAAAATTAGCTGGGCATCGTGGCACTTCCCTGTAATCCAGCTATTCAGGAGGCTGAGGTGGGAGGATCGCTTGAGCCCGGGAGGTGGAGGCTACAGTGAATGTTGCATTTCACCCACTGCACTCCAGCCTGGGCCACAGATCAAGACCCTGTTTCAAAACAAAAAAACAAAAATCAAATTTCTTCCCCTTATTGTTCCCATTTTGCTCTGGACACATAAAAATCTTCATTATGAAATGACAACAGCTGGTGGACCACAGTGGCCAAAGCAGTGATAGATGGTGATATGTAGCGTGTCCATCTTCCTCTCTCTACAAATCACTTTCCATCTTAGAGGTTTGTAAAGACTCGTTTGTATGGACTCATAAGTAATTCTATGAAAAGTCAACATCGTTACCTTGGTGAATTGAAAACTTACATATCTCAGATCCTACTGGAAGCTCACTAAAAATGACAGTGAAATAAATCTTCAAGAGCACAAACCTATAAGATCAAAGAAAATAGAAGACATTAGATTTAACAGACTGTGACTCTCATCTTGGGTGGCCTTTCGGTATCCCTCTCTTTGTCTTTTTGTTTATAGTTATTTTATTTTTAAGTGACATATAACTGTTTATATCCATGGGGTCCATAGTGATGTTTCAATACATACAATGTATAGTGAGCAGATCAGATAACTACATATCGATCTCAAACATGTATTATTTCTTTGTGTTGGGAACATTAAATATATTCCTTCCAACTCTTTGAAACGATTTCAGATGTTATTGCTAACTATAGTCATCCTGCAGTGCTGTACTCACTAGCTCTCCTATTTCCTTGCTGCAATGTTGCGAGATGCCCTAAAGAGAAACCCTGGTTGGGAGAAACTGAGGGTGGCCTCTAGCTACTGAGCAACTGAGGTTCTGAATCAGGTAGCTCATGAGGAACTGAATCCTGCCAACAGCCAGGTGTGTGAGGTTGGAAGTGGTTTCTTCCCCCAGTGATCTTTGAAATGAGACTGCATCCCAGCAGATGTGTTAGATTACAGCCTGTGAGAGACCAGGAGTCAGAGGACTTGGATAAGCTGTGTCCAATCTCCTGACCTGTAGAAACCATGAGTCAGAGTCAAGCAACTGTAAAATAGAACGTGTTTAAGCCACCAGGTTTTGGGGAAATTTGTGGTGTAGCCGCAGATAACTGATGCAGGAGGGTGGGTAAAAAAGCCAACCATGAGCAAACAGATTTGTACTCGTAACTTTTCAGAGAAGCTCCAAATTTGGAGACAGCAGATACTGCTGAGTTTGGGAATGAGAGATGGGCTGAAAATAGGTGAGAAGTTACATAAGGGGAGCTGGACTCTCAGATCCCCTCTCCAACCCTACAAGTGCAAGGGACTGCATTCCCTTTGCTTTAGCTAAAATGTGGAGGTTTGTACATTGAGGATGGGGAGAGACGTGGAACTGACAACAGGAAGATTCAGTGAAAATCTGCAAGGTGAACAGAAACGCCCTGGTTCAATTCCCTCACTTGGCCTCCCATCAGTAGCCAGAGGTCCTCTCTGGGAGGACTGAGCATCCCAGCTAAAACACCCACAGAAAATGCTTTTTGGGTATCCCTCGAGGAAGGAGCTAGCTTGTCACCCTATTGCCCTTCCACAAAGCCCACAAGTCAAAAGCTCCACCTAAAGAGACTGAACCTTCAATCAGTTTTTAGTGCCTCATATAACAAATGATATGTGGAGGTCAAATCTAACAAATCAGAAGAAAAGTGGAACTCAGAGGATACATAGACAATTCAGAAGGTAGAAAAACATTTCTATAAGCATCATAATTAATATCTTTAAAATCATGAAACAAGAACTGGATGCCATAAAAGGAGCACTCAGAATAACTAAGTGCTCTCAAAAATACATACATGTATCAATACATCAAGAAAACACTCAATAAGGAATGGGAAGAGAAGGTTGAGAAAAAGTTCTAGAAGTAGAAGTTAAATATGAAGGGATAAAAAATAAAAGTGAAACAATATTAATTAATCTAGGCAGTTCAACATCTGATTAAGTTCAGAAGAAGTCATATGAAAAAGCTACTTGCACCTGCATGTTTATAGCAGCACAATTTGCAATTGCAAAAATGTGGAACCAACCCAAATGCCCATCAATCAACATGTAGATAAATAAACTGTGGCATATATATAAATGGAATACTACTCAGCCATAAAAACAGAATGAATTAATGGCATTCGCAGCAACCTGGATGGAATTGGAGACTGTTATTCTAAGTGAAGTAACTCAGGAATAGAAAACCAAACATATGTGGGATACATAAGTGGGAGCTAAGCTATGAGGATGCAAAGGCATAAGAATGGCACAAGGGACTTTGGGGACTTGGGGGAAAGGGTAGGAGGGAGTGAGGGATAAAAGACACTATAAATAGGATTCAGTGTATAGTGGGGGTACAAAATCACCAAAATCACACAAATCACTAAAGAACTTACTCATGTAATGAAATACCACCTGTCACCCCCTAAACCTATGGAAATTAAAATAAATTCCAGCAAGAAAACAAACAGGAAAAAGTTGGAAGTTACAAATAAACAATACAGGACAATAAAGAAAATTAAAAACATTAATGTTGACTTTAAAGGGTCTATCTAGTACCTAGCATGAGGAATGACAAAAGACCCACATCTAGGCATGTCATCAAGAAATTTTAGAAATCTGTTTTCACAAGTTCTCCTAGCAATCTGTTTTAACAAGTCTTCCAGGTGATTCTGCCACATGCTTCAGCGTGAGAACCACTGGTCAAAGCCAAGTCGGACCTGCCAGAAAGCACCCTTAATAGATATACCGTCCACCTGCACTTTTCTAAACTTGAGGGCTTTCTCTTTCCATTGTGGGTTCCTTTCATGCCCTCCACCACCCTCATAACACTTATCACAATGTATGATAATGGTTTTCTTCTCTCTACCCCTCACTCAACTTTAGGTTCCTTGTTGACTGACCATGGCATCTGCAGTCTAATGAATGAGTTTAGTGTCTGGCAGGAGTGGCCTACAGAATATGGCGGTGACTCTGAACTAGTGTAATATTTCACCAAATGTGGTCACATACTCAGGATCATGTTAGCAGATCTAATTTTTATCTCAATCAAATTATTTTAATGAGTATTCAAAAATATAGTCAGCACATCAAATTAAGATTTTAAGGATATTCTTTTTCCTTAGTAAATTTTAAGTTTTAAATGAAAGCAAATTACTATGTAAATATACAGTGATTTGCAAGTATGTCAAAAATCCTGATGGTTATATGTGGTCTACTGATGTTTAAGAAACATTGCGATGAAGGATATTGGTCCTGTCCAGCCTTCCTGATGTCTTTAATGACTGGACACTGCTGGCTGCCATTATGTCTTCAGTAGATGCCCACAAAATCTTCAAATACCACATGCTTTATTTTCAGGACCAATCCTATTCATTACTGAGACACCTAGAAGTCCAAGACCCCAGTGCCTCCATCACAGGAGTCTCCTTCCCACCCACCTCCCCACATCCTGAATATGACTCACTCTCCTACATCTTTCTGCACATGGGCCCCTCTCCTGTGCCCTTTGGAGCATATGACCTATGATCTGCATACTTCTCTATATCCTAAATATCTTCTCTGGAACATCCCCTCAAATTCTTGCTCCAAATAAAAACTGGCTGCTCCCTGAGGATACCTTTCCCCTATAGCCTCTGTATCAAGGCTGTGGTTTCCTCCCAACTCCCCAGGACTCAGCAGCTGGAGATAAGGTAGGTGTCCTTCCTGTTTCCCACGGATACTTGGAAATCTTCTTTACTTCGTAATCCTCCAAAATCCCCAGCTAAGGGGATGGCTTGAGCCCAGGAGTTTGAGCCTGCAGTGAACTATGTTCATACCACTGCACTCCAGACTGGGTGACAGAGTGAGACCCTATCTCTAAAAGAAAAAAAAAAATCCTAGCTAATTTAAAGAGCTTTTGAATAGACTCCTGCCTGGGTTAGCATCTAGTTCTCTGGCTCCCTTTCCACCATCACTTTTACTATCATGCTCAGTGGCTTCAGTAATGACATTGACGAACCACCCAACACCCTAATGTCTCAGTTCCTAGAACTTCTTGGCTCTAATGATGGCTGTATTGCTGCACTTCAACAACCCATATATATTGTCAAAACTCAGAACTTGACTTCAATGTCACCTCCTCAGAGAGGCCGTTTTTGAACTCTACTCCCTGCAAGCTACTTTTGACAGTATCACCATATTTCATCTCATTCCTAACACTAATTAGCACCCCAAAGTATCTCATTTAATTATTAACTTGCATGTCTGTTGTCTGTTGTCTTAGATCCAGTTCCCTGAAAACAGCCTGAAATGGGAATGTAATTCAAGTGATTTATTAAGGTGGTTCTTTCGGGGCCAGGGGAGCAGTGAGGGAGACAGGATAAGACAGGGGAAAAATGCCAAGCAAGAACAAGAAATCAGTCTCAAGGATAAGCAAATAGACCAATGGAACAGAATCCAGAATCCAGAAATAGATTCGTACACACATAACTTTCAACAAATGCCCCAATGCCATTGGAAAAGGAAAGGCTTTTCTACCAGTGGCACTGGAATGACTCAGTAAATACTTGAAAATAATTCTCCACACCTACCTTGCATTATACACAAAAACTAATTTGAGAAGGGCTGTATGCCTAAATATGAAAGCTAAATTACAAAAATTCTAGAAGAAAACATTGGAGACTAAGCCACCCTAGAGATAGGCAAAAGATTTCTTAGGAAAGTCACAAAATTCACTGATCAAAAAAGAGACTAGATGAATTGTACTTCATCAAAATTAACTTTTTCATTAAAGGACCTCAATAAGAAAATGAAAACACGAGGCACAGTCTAGGAGAAATTACTCTTAACACATGTATCTGTCGTGGAATTGTATGCAAAATATATTTAAAAACACAAATTGATAATGAAAAGATAAACAATGAAATGGGCAAAAGACTTGAAGGAGATACTTTAGAAGAAAAGATACATGAGTGGCCTGTAAGCATGTGGAAAAGCACTCAATATTATTAACCATTAGGGAAATGCAAGTTGAAACCACAATGAGATATCATTTCACATTCACTAGAATGGGTAAAATTCAAAATCTGATAACACCAAGTGTTGACGAGGATGTGGAACAACTCTAACCCTCACATTGGTGGTGTAAAATGGTACATCCACTTTGGAAAAAACGTTTCTTATAAGTTATACATCTACCTTATGACCTAGTCATTGCATTCCTACTTATCTACCAAGGAGAAATAAAAGCATACATTCACAAAAATCATGTGCAAGAATTTTGATAGCATAATGCCTATACATTGGAATAAACCTGAATTTTCATCAAAGGAAGATAGGACAGCTGGGCACAATATCTCATGCCTGTAATCCCAGCAGTTTGGAAGGCTGAGGCAGGAAGATTGCTTGAGCACAATAGTTCGAGACCAGCCTGGGCAACATGGTGAAATCCCCGTCTCTACGTACACAAAAAAGTGGCTGGGTATGGTGGTGTGTGCCTGTGGTTCCAGCTAGTTGGAAGGTTGAGGCAGGAGGATTGCTTGAGCACTGGATGTCAAGGCTGCAGTGAGCCATGATCATACCACTGCACTCCAGCCTGGGTGACAGAGTGGGACCCTGTCTCAGAAAAATAAATTGTTGCATATTCATACAATTGAATACTAAGCAATAGAAGATGACTTGCTTCTGGCAGTAAAATATGTATGATAAAAGATGAATTACTGATACATGTAGCATATAGTAATCTCAAAGATATTACATTGGATAAAAGAAGATACATGCAAAAGTGTTGATATTGCATGGTTCCATATATATGAAGTTCAAGAATAGACAAAGTAAATCTTGTTGATTAAAAATCAGAAAAAAATGGCTATGAAAAAAGTTGGGATGAACTGGAAGCAGGCAGGAGATGGTGATAGAAATATTTTTGATGGGGGTAGTGTTACTGGAAGATATTTGTTAAAACTCATGGAATTTTATATTTCATGTCTGTATTCTATTATATGCAAATTTTGTCAATTTAAGTAATACAAAGTATCCGAAAAAAGTGTAGTAGGAGACAACTTCGGTCTGATCCCACAGGGAGCTCCGAAACATAAATTGCACCTTGGGGCTGGTTCTCTTTTGAGGCGTGGGGGCTGGGCTTTTGTACTCCATGCATTTATTTGGTCTCCCAGAAGGGGAGGGCAGTTTAGCCTTCTAGAAGAGGTGTCTCTGATTTGGCTGAGCGTGACAGCTATGAGTTATCAGCCAACAACAGTGCAGATGGGGGATGAGGGCACGTTCCAGTAAGGAGGGTCTGGGGCACCACCTGCATCTGCTGCAGTCCACCCATTTGCTTCTCACTTAAGTTCACTTTATCCAGGCATGGTTTCTCCAGGATTCTGGTTGACCACAATTGTGGAAGAAGCTTATGTGAGAAAGGCATGAACTAGAGGCCCTACTGCTGCAGTGAGCCCGGGGGCATCACTTGTACTCATCTTCCTTCTCCAACACTCCTTCTAGACTCCCCTCTCCTGTTGCTGGTCTAAGTGGCTGACCTAGTGGCCCAGACTCTCATCTGAGAGGGGTCTGAGCCATGGTTGCATGTCCTGATCAGGCTGCATTGCCCATTTACAGTTACTTCTAGGCATGAAAGTAGCAAGAGATGCACAGTGAACCAGCCGAGCACCATGCATGGACCTCCCTGGCTCCATTATGTGGCTGCAGCCTGGCTTCTTCATGATGATCAGAATCAATTGCCTTCACCAGTATAGTGATTATTATTATTATTATTTTGCCTTCTGGCCAACTGGCGCAGGGGGCCAGCTACCTGAGTAGAGTGGAATTCTTACTTTGTCCTCTGGAGAAGCCTCTTCCCTCTGAGTACTAGGGCTGCTAGACCCACAGAACTCCAGATTGCAGGGATGGAAAGCACAAATCCCCAAGCGAGTCCCTGCAGAGCCATGTAGGCAGGACACTCCTATGCCTGTCTTCCCACCATTAAAATGTCAGGTCATTGAGGCCAGCTGCTGTGTGTCTTGCTCACTACTGTATCTTCACTGCTGAGAATGGTGCCCAGAACACAGCACAAATGACTATCAGCCAATATCCGGAAACCAGCTTGATGCTTTGTAGAATGTGTTTAAAGAATATCATACAATACTAGTATTCTGTAAGACATTCCATTGATTTTATGATTGCAATGTTATACATGTTCATCATAAATAAGTTAAAATATAGAAAAAGTCGAAAATAAAAATCATCTAGAGATAACCTGTGTTAACCGCTACTCTACCATGAACTTAGTCTACACTGGTGGCGTCAGGCATGTTCCTGGAGCACTACAGTTTCAGAGAAGATACTCTGGGAGTTCTCAGGAGGGGAAAGGGGAGAGTGTATCCCTCCCCCACTCCATAACAGGAATCTTTTTACAAGTTTTATTTAAATTTTGTTTGAAAGAAAGAGTTTGCGACAAAAACAAACGGTTGAAAACCACCAGTCTACACTACGGAGCTGGCAGTTCTCATTCAGCTGACATCCCATTTCATATCACCATCAATAAATAGAGCAGATGGTCTGGGATCCACTATCGCGCGTGGCAGTTGCTGGCATGTGACCAGCCCTTGCTGTGGACTCCCTTTCTCCTAAGAACACCGCGGAATTAAGTGATAGACAAAGGGAGACTTTTACTGCAAAGAAACAGATGTGGCTGACTGGAAGAGAGCAGCAGTGGCTGAAAACAGAGCTATGAATGAGTCACGTTCAATCATCGCAGACAAGCACAAAAGTATGTAAAAGATCAGTGCAGAAGAGAATTTATACCAGTCTTGGCACTGTCTGGGAACATGATTTAGATTAAAAGAAGGAAAAAAATAAAACCCATTTCCAAGCCACCTGGAGTGCCGTCATCAGTAGGCTTTTAGTTTTTGGATTTTAATATGTGTCACTGTAAATGCTTAGGCTATTTTTATTTTTGGAAAGCCACTTGGATGACTAATAGAACGACTAGACCTGGACAAGACTTTATGTGGTTCTGATTCAGGTGATATGTCAAGGTGATGTGACGATTCATATAACCCACCTGGCCCCCAGACTCAGGGTTCGGGTGTGCACCCACCTGGCCCCCAGACTCAGGGTTCAGGTGTGCATCTGCAGCTGAGACAGCACATTCATCCCATACCCCTTTGATTTGGTGCTCAGGCCAAAATATATGTCTTTATTCAACTGCACTTGAGTGTATTGTTTTAACTGGGAAAACAAAGCTGGGTGAGATGCTGACGAGGTAGAATGAAGGGCTGGTAGATTTGCCTGGTGTCTTTGTTTATATGAAAATGCTATTTGATGATTTGAAGTCTCTGAGCAATTGCTGCTGCTCTTGGCTTCCTTTGGCTGTAGTGAACATGGTTGACTTCACACCTAGCAACCTGGTTACCACACAGCTTGGCTTGGTGGAAGACGAACACAAATGCACTGCATTCTTACCAACATTTGGTATTCTCTGACTTTTTAGTTTTAGTTCTTATGATGGGTAGGTAGTAGCCACCAGAATTTGGTGGTAGGAATTTGGTTTGAAGTGATATTTTCCTGGTAACCAATGATGTTGAACATTCTTTTCCAGTGTTTATGGGCTGTTTACAGAAATCCTTTTGCCACACGCCTGTTGACCCCAATGTCCATTAAAGTAGAATGAAAAATGAGATACCGTGGTTCCATCATAGAATATTATACAGCAATGAAAAATGAATCAAATATAGTTACTTGCAGTGACATGGATACATTTCATACACACAACACACATATACACATTTTGTATACATTTTGAGGGAGAGAAGCAAGCTAAAAAAAATGTGCTCTATAGACATTATAGTCAAATGTATAAAATTCCAAAACAAGCCAAACTAAGGGTGTTAAAACTCAGGAGGGACAAAAGGTTACCTTTGGTTGGAGGTGGAATGGTGGAGTGTTTGGGGATTGCAGTTGATGTTCTTTTTCTTGACCTGGGTGTTTGCTTTGTAATAATTCACTGATCTGTGTCTGTGTGACTTGTACATTTTTTCTGTATATGTGTTATACTTTACAATGTAAAAAGGGAGAGAGAGATGGCAGGAGAGAGCGAGAGAGAAAGACCCAGAATTATCGCCAGGGAGAGAGACCGTAGGGCGTGGGCCAGGCTGGATGCGGCTGGGGATTCACCCCATGACTGTCTTCTCTGGCCATCTCACCGTCTGCCCACTGACATTTTGGGGACGTATTTCACATTTTTTTTTCCTCTCATGTTGTCCTAGGCTGGGGTCCTCAGGAAGCAGACCGACTCTGGGACAGAGTTTAGGTTGCAGGGTATTTATTGTGGAGTGCCATGGGGATCTACGTCTGTGGAAGGTTGGGGAAAGAAGAAGCAGGAATAGGCAGATGGGGAAGTTGAGTTGTGATGAGGGTTTAATGACAGCTTCGGCCCAGTGACCCCATGGGGAGCTCTGGAGCTGAAGTGGCTCCTTTGGGTATGTCCCATGCTGGGCTGGGAGGGCCGGGCCTTTATACTCCAACATACATTGGTCATTGGATGTGGGCCACCATGTATCAAGCATGCCTTTTCATTCTCATGTTTTCACACCTGGGACCCTTGGTGGCTCTGCAGAGACTCCCTCTCCTAAAGCCAGCCAATTCCTTGACAGAGTAAATGAGTGGACTTCAAATGCAGCTTTCATATGCAAACCAACCAGCCCAAGGCCCACAGGCCCCACCACCTCCTTTATTGGCTCTCCCACTATGGGCCACTATCCACCTACCCTAATCACTGTACAGGGCCAGGTACCAGACAACTAGGGGCAGTGCTATGCCCCAGAACCTACTGAAGTTATTAACGAGCCGATCCCAAGCCTGCTTACCTGCCTCACCTGTTTCCTCCTTCAGAAACAGCAATCAAGGATCTTGCCTACTTTTTCACCCATTCCCTCCTGAACATCCCTGGTGCTGCTCCCTTGTGGCCACTGCATGGCATGACAAGCTCTCACACGGGATCTGTGAGTAGCAAACTATCTTTTTAATACTCAATGGCCTCCTATCTGTTGACTTTGTCATACCTGAATAATAATAATAATGAGAACTATAAAGCCTACATTTAAAAACACACCTTAAGGGAGAGCATCAGGATAAATAGTTAATACGTGCAGGGCTTAATACCTAGGTGATGGGTTGATGGGTGCAGCAAACCACTGTGGCACACATTTACCTGTGTAACAAACCTGCATGTTCTGCATATGTATCCCAGAACTTAAAATTTTAAAAAGATAAAAAATAAAAACACACCCTGAGAAAGGGTATGACTTTCTGCACTTTGAGCCATCCCTGGAGAGGCTGATCGCTGTAGGCTGTCTGCTGACAGGGTGTTCCTTGATGGGGATAGTCTGTGTCCATCACAGAGTCTTTACCTTAAGGTCTAAATAACCCTTCCCTGCAGGGCTGGGATAGGAGAGGCGGGTGAGTCACTGCGTGCCCTGAGGGTGGGTGCATTCTAAAATTGTGCTCCTTACATGCTTAATTTGCCTTGTCCTGGTCTCAGTCCTGCTTCCCTCTCTTCGCTCAGCAGCTAGGGTGATGGTGTCTCTCTCTTCAAAACCCTCCCCTTGCTCCCTTCTTACTCAACACAAAAGCCAGAGACCTTCCTGTGCCCTCCAGGTTTCTACGGGATCTGGCTTCCATGACCTATCTGTCCTTATTTCCTGTTGCCTCCCCCTTGCTCTGGTCCAACCACACTGGCCTTCTCACTATTCCCCCACAGGCATGTCCTACCCCAGGACACTTTCACTTCCTTTGCCCTCTGCTGGCAATGCTCTTCCCCAAGGTCTGCCCTTGGCTCACTCCTTCATGTCCTTCCATTCCAGTCTTTGCTTGGCTACCTGCTCTAAAATTCCAGTGCTTCTCCCATCCCTGACACTTCTATCCCCCTTCCCTGCTTTATATTTCTCCGTGTAATAATACATTTGACTTGTTATTTCATTGAATGTCTGTTCTCCTCACTTGAATGTAAGTTCCAGGGGGTAGAGTGGGGAAGAGGAGGATTTTTGTCTATTTCATTCATTGCTGGGTCCCCACAGCCCAAAACAGGGTCAAGTACATAGTCTAAAAAACCATCCATTGGACGACTGCAAAGGCATATGTTTTGCAGAAGGCACTCAGGTTGGCTCCTCTGCAGCTGCCTTGGACCAACTCTGGTTCAACACCCAGAACATGCAGTTTAAATAAAGATGCATTTTAATGTCGCCATCTCTGCCCACTCACATTCCTCTTTCATGTCTCTCCCTCCCCTCTTTCATATCCATTTTCTTTCTTTCTCCCACTCCTTCCCGCTTTTTGGTACTTGATGGAATCACATTAAACTAATAAACCTTTCATTACTTGATTGTACCCGTAATTACGCACACTGAGAGCTGGGTTTGTTTTGATTTTCTGTGGACTTTGGGTCGCTGATGCTTTTGAACACTTGTTTTTATTCCTCAGTTGCCACTTGACCCCCCCCCGCCCCCATTTTAAAAAGGATGAAAAGCCTAGAAAAACATCAGAAATATCCTTTTATTTTTCCCGCAATTTGTTTGGAGGGTTTTGTTTTGATTTTCCTCTTATAAACGGGGGGGGGGGTGTTAAAAAAGAATCACATGTTGCTAAACTGGCCACCAGGTTGTAGATTCTGAGATGAGAAGGAGATAAAGTTTCTGTTTATTTGGGGGGCTCTGAAAGAGTTCACGTTAAAGGGTAAGTTTGGTGTAATCCCCTGAGCTGCCATTGAGGCTGGCGAAGGTTGAGTTAGACCAGGGCCTCTCAACCTGGGCACTATTGACATTGGGCTGAAGACTTCCTTTTAAAAAACAATTGGGGGAAGACAAGGTCTCAGTCTGTTACCCAGGCTAGAGAGCAGCAGCGTGTGATCACGACACACCGCAGCTTCCAAGGCCTGGGCTCGAGCAATTCTCCTGCCTCAGCCTCCCGAATAGCTGGCGTCACAGGAATGAGCCACTGCGCCAAGTAGGGCTGAATGGTCCTTGTGGTGGGAGCTGTCCTGTACATTCTAGGATGTTTAGCAGCATCTCCGGCCTCCATTTGCTAGGTGCTAATAGCACCTCCCCTCATTTGGAACAATCAAGAACGTCCCTCAGGGGCACAATCACCCCCAGTTGAGAGCCACTGGATTAGATCAAAACTTGTGTGAGAGTCTTCATAGCAGCATTATTCATCATAGCTAAAAGGTGAGCATAACCCAAATACCTGTCAAATGATGGTTGGGTCAACAAAGCGTTGTGTATCCATGCCGTGATATTATTCAGCCATAAAAATAAATGAAGTCCTGACCCATGCCACAACATGGATCAACCTTGAATATATTATGCTAAATGCAAGAAGCCAGATGAGACAGGCTATATATCATAGGATTCTATTTATATGAAATGTCCAGAACAGGTAAATCTATAGAGACAGAAAGCAGATTGGTGGTTGCCAGGGGCTGGGGGAGTGAGGGTGGAGGGGTGAAAAGTTCTGGAACTAGACAGTAGTGATGATTGCACAACATTGTGAATGCATTTAATGGCACTGAAATGCACACTTTAAAATAGTTAAAATGCTAATTTTTATATTGTATGTATTTTACAATAAAAACCCCCCACAACTCATGTGAGCAGCTTTTGCTGGTATGTACAACAGCCATCCTCACACGTCAGGACTCTCAAAGGTAAAAAAGATTTGGTCCTTTCTCTCCCCTTCTAGGGGAAGACGTCTCCTTCCATCCCTCACATTTTCCTTTCCTCCACCCCAGGGATAAGAATCACCAATTTGCATGAATCAGATTCCAGTATATTGATGGGAGAAGTCTTTCCTGGGCATGGATATTTAAAGGCAATTATTTCAATCATCTTTTGTTATAACAGGATTAGGTCTTAAGCAACAACCATTTATTTGCTCACAGTTTTGTGATTTGCACAGGGCTCAGCAGAGAACATTCGTTTCTGTTCTGTGTGGTGTTGGCTGGGGCCACTCGTGTGGCTGCACTCAGCTGGAGGTGTGGCTGAGCCTGCGATGTCCTCGGCAGCTTTCCTCACACATCTAGTAGTTGGTTCTGGCTCTTGGCTGGGGCCTCAGTTCTTCATGTGGTCCCACTTCTTCCAATGGTCTAGACCAGCTTCCTGACAGCATGGGGCCTGGGTTTCTATGGAGGTGGGAGCTGAAAATTTCTTAATACCCAGATTCTGGAATTCACTCAATGCCATTTCCACCATTTTCTATTAGTCAAAGCAAGTCACAAGGCAAACCCAGATTTGAGCAGTGGGGTTACATACTCTGTTTTGACAGAAGGAGCTTACAAATGACTGCAGCTGTGATTTCCAGTCTTCCACAGGGATCAGGACATCAGTGGGTGTGGTGTTTTTAGAAGAACCCAGACTCTGTGACCAGGGGAGGTGCTTAGACTTGGCTCTTAGAATTCTTTCTTTTCCTTCCTCTTTACACAGCCCTGCACTTCTTTCCTTGGGGGAAAAAAAGAATTCTCTGCTTTCTGCTTTAGTTTATCTTTGGCTCAACAAATACTTCTTGAGAAGCAGCTTACATCAGTCACTGTTCTAGGACACTGAGAATGCGACAGTGAGCAGGTCGGTGGGGTCCCTGGCTTCAGAGCTTCTGTTTCAGCAGGGAGAGTCAAACCATTGACCAAGTAAGCAAAAGATTTAGCAAGATAACTAGAGATGGTGATAAAAGCTCTGCTGGAAATGGAACCAGCCATGGGGGGAGCTTGAGGCAAGTGGCCCTGGATAGAAGAACAAAGTGAGGGGGAGAGAGTGAAGGGGGTTACATTAGGTGTTGGAGCAAAAGTTTGGACCTGAGCCTGTAAGTTGCCTAGGATTGGCTAAAATGCAGATTCTAATTCAGGGGGTCTTGGGGAGGCCTGGGACTCTGCATTTCCAACAAATCCAGGTGATATTGATGCAGCTGGTCCCTGGACCTCATTTTCAGTAGTAAGAATCTAGATCAGGGCCAGCAAACCAGTGCTCCTGGGGTCAATCCAGCCTGCCACCTGTTTTTGCAAATAAAGTTTTATTGGAAAAACGTGCTGTCCATTCATTTATGAATTGTATTTGGCTGTTTTTGTGACGCAACAGCAGAGTTGAGTAGCTGCCACTGACACTGCATGACCCACAGATCTGAAAACAGGTACTATCTGGCCCTTCACAGAAAACAGTTTGCCAATCCCTGGTCTAGATTACTAGGGTCTTGAAAGAGTTTGAATTTATTTTGAAATGTGATGGGAAGTCACTGGAAGGCTTGAAGCAGGGGATGACATGGTCTAAATTAGGTTTTAAGATGACCTCCCTGGCAGCTTTGTAGAAAATGAATGCAGGGACCAACGTGAAAGGAAGGAGGCCATTTAGAAGCAGAGATTCTCCAGGAACGTAGCCCAGCTACAGTCCCTTTATAGTAAATTCTACTCAAACCTCATCTGTTTTATGTTTACCTCCCTTCTTCTCTAGAACATTCTACTTTTTAAGTTGTGGAAACTTGAATAATTAGATCATTCTTGGCATATATATTATAATTTCCATGCTTTGTATGCGATCTTCTTCTTCTTATTTCTGATAGAATATCACTCTGTTATTCAGACTGGAGTCCAGTAGCTCAATCTTGGCTCACTGCAGCCTCAACCTCCTGGGCTCAAGTGAACCTCTCACCTCAGCCTCCCAAGTAGCTGGAACCACAGATGTGCACCACCATGCCTGGATAATTTTTATTTTTATTTTTATTTTTATTTTTAGGGACAGCATCTCCTTATGTTGCCCAGGCTGGTTTCAAACTCATGGCCTCAAGCAATCCTCCTGCCTCAGCCTCCCAAAGTGCTGAGATTACAAGTGTGAGCCACCATGCCTGGCCTTTTATTTTTGTGTCAAGGATGATATACTTGTTAAATCTAAAAACAAAGTAAAGCATTAGTTAACAACCTTAGAGAAAGTTTAAGAAAAAGAACCAGGGTCCCAGTTAGAAGGCTGTTGGGGTGATCCAGATGGGAAAGGAGGGAAGTGATGTGGGGTTGGCCAGGGTGGCAGCCCTGGAGGGGAGGGGTGTGTGAATCCTTGCCTCAATGGCCATGATTCTGGAACTTGGGTATAAGGAGTGAAACAAGTAGAAAAGGCTTTGAGTCTGCAATAGACTTAAGGCTATTGTAACCAAAGTTTCTTTCTAGGTGACCCAGCCCTGTTAACTTGAGTTGAGCATAGGAGGAGTCTATGACCACCTTCCACATGTCCATCTGTGCATATCATTCCTTCAGGGACCTCATGTGGTCTGGGACAGGATTCCAATATTCCTGAATCCTCTGGCCGTAATATCATCTGGTCATATTACATTGTTAGTGTTATTATTTTAAAAATTATTTATTTTTTAACTGACAAAAATTGTATATATTTATGGTTTACAACACAATGTTTTGAAATGTGTATGCAGTGTAGAATGGCTAAATTGAGCAAATTAACGTGTATTACCTCATATACTTATTATTTTGTGCTGCAAACACTTATTCTGCTCTCTTAGTGATTTTTAGTAATATAATACATTGTTAACTACAGCCATCATGTTGTGCAGTAACAGATGTCTTGAACTTACTCCTCCCAAATGAAATTTTGTACACTTTGAACAACATTGAGAGATGTTATTAGTTATTATGTTATTACTAATATTACATTAATAACCACATCATTAAATTATTAGTGTTACATTAGTAATTACATCCATAACCCTTATTTTCAACATACTTCCTATACATTGTTAGGACACATTCTGATGAGTACAATGACTTAGATAATGAAACGTTCTGGCTAAACCAGCAAATGAAGTGACAGCAGCTGGATTCAGAAGGTGGCACCATTATTTCTATTCTCACGGGGCTAAAAGATTCTTTTTTTTTAAAATTTTTTGTTTATTTATTTATTTTGAGACACAGTCTCTCTCTGTCACCCAGGCTGGAGTGCAGCAGTGTAATCACGACTCACTGCAGCCTCAACCTCCTGGGCTCAGGTGATCTTCCCACTTCAGCCTCCTGAGTAGCTGGGACCACAGGCGTGTGCCCCACCATGCCCAGATAATTTTACATATTTTTATAGAGATGGGATTTCACTATGTTGCCAGAGCTGGTCTCGAACTCTTGGGCTCAAGTGATCACGCCTTGGCCTTCCAAAGTGCTGGGATTACAGGTGTGAGCCATCATAACTGACCCTAGAAGTTTGTTTTTTTTTTTTTTTTTTTGAGGCAAAGTCTCACTGTTGTCACCCAGGCTGAAGTGCAATGGTGTGATCTCAGCTCACTGCAACCTCTTGCCTCTTGGGTCCAAGTGATTCTCCTGCCTCAGCCTCCCGAGTAGCTGGGATTACAGGTGCCCACCACCATGCCTGGCTGATTTTTGTATTTTTAGTAGAGACAGGGTTTCACCGTGTTGGCTAGGCTGGTCTCGAACTCCTGACCTCAGGTGATCCACCTGCCTCAGCCTCCCAAAGTGCTGGGATTACAGGCGTGAGCCACTGTGCCTGGTCAACCCTAGAAGATTCTTTAAGAGACGCTATACTGTCCTTAGAGGATTCTAGAAATAGAAATATCTATTCCATAGGCTTTGATTAACCTTCTTTCCTCCTTTAAGAAAGGAGATGCATGCGTTATCAGTAGGAGGGAATGAGACAAGCAGCTTTTGAAGGGCATGATGGAAATTTCTCAGAAATGGCTATACAACTGAATGGCTTTCCTTCTGAGGGAAAAGCATGTCAAATCATGAAAGTTCTGGAAAAGGGTCTTTGAGATTGTCGTCTTCCAATTCCCTCAGGTAGAAGCTGAGGAGACTGGAGTCTCAAGAGGGGACAGGAATTACCCAAGGACATACAGGGAACCAGCTGCAGAGCCAGGACAGGAGTTTAGGTTTCTTCCGACTTCTTGGCCAGGACGTTGTCCCAGGGCCTGACAATGCCGAATGGCTTTCTCCACAAGGAAGGCTGCATACTGGTGCCCTTCAGGTACGCTTTGTGTGGCCCCACCGTGGTGATTTCGCTTTGTTTTGTTTTGGTGCTTGTTGAATTAGTTGCCTTCATTTAAAAAGGGGAAGATTCTGCCTAAGACTCTGGATTTTTGGGGTTCTCTTGGAAAATTGGAGGAGCTAACAAACTAGGTTCTCAAACCTGCAGGGTTACAAGTGGGTGAAGCTGAGCAGCGGCTTTTTTTTTTTTTTTTTTTTTTTTTTTTTAATACAGAGTCTCGCTCTGTCACCCAGGCTGGAGTGCAGTGGCGCAATTTCCGCTCACTTCTAGCTCTGCCTCCTGGGTTCACGCCATTCTCCTGCCTCAGTCTCCCTAATAGCTGGGACTACAGGTGCCCGCCACCATGCCCGGCTAATGGTTTTTGCATTTTTAGTAAAGACGGGGTTTCACCGTGTTAGCCAGGATGGTCTTGATCTCCTGACCTCATGATCTGCCCACCTTGGCCTCCCAAAGTGCTGGGAGTACAAGTGTGAGCCCGGCTGCTGAGCAGTGGCTTTAGATGAAACCTAGTCCCCTTTATTCTTTTGTTTTTTGAGACGGAGTCTCACTGTGTCACCCAGGCTGGAGTGCAATGGGGCGATCTCAGCTTACTGCAACCTCTGCCTCCCGGGTCCAAGCATTTCTCCTGCCTCAGCCTCCCGAGTAGCTGGGATTAGAGGTGGACACCACCATGCCCAGCTAATTTTTTTTTTTTTTTTTTTTTTTTTTTTATTTTTAGTAGAGACAGGGTTTCGCTGTGTTTGCCAGGCTGGTCTCAAACTCCTGCCATCAGGTGATCCACCCACCTCAGCCTCCAAAAATGCTGGGATTACAGGCGTGAGCCACCACGCCCAGCCAGAACCTAGCCCCCTTTAGATGGGACCTGAGCCTTTCAGTAGCCATGGGGACACCCAGCCCTTTCTCTCAGAATCTTTGCATACAGGGCCTGGGGAGTCTGCATTGTAATAGGCTCCCCTTGGTGCTCATGGGTGCAGCAAACCACTATGGCACACGTGTACTTATGTAACAAGCCTGCACATCCTGCACATGTACCCCAGAACCTAAAATAAAGCAAGCTCCCTCGTGACCCTGAGCCTCTCTACAGTTGAGGACCACTGTCCCACCCCTCACATGCTTGTTAGTTTCCTCAGTGTCATCGTCTATAAGCCTTGGGTCCCATCCTAGATACGGCTTCAGTGTCTAGCAGATACACGCTGAAATTCTCATGCCATCACTTGCCAGTGGGGTGACCTTGGTTAGTTTTTCCTGTCTCAGGACTCAGTATCTCTGTGAAATGGGGACATGGATGTGCTGGCTGTTCTCTCTGTGCCCTTCCCCGGCCCCCATAACAACTCTTCACCCTTCTCACCCTGCTCTGTGTTTCGGGGAGCTGACCTGCACAGACTTGATCAGCAGGTACCCTCAGCCTCTGGCTTGCTTTTGGCATTGCCCGATGGACTCACTGGTGAGATTACAGGGCAGAAGAGAAGCCTGGAATAGCCTATTTCCATAGCTCCTTCCTGTGGGATGTGGTTTTAGGTTATGCTGTGTTCCTCCCTGACCTCAGCTCCTGTTGGGGGGTTCCTCTCCCGTGGTCCAAGAACAATATTCTCCTTTCTTTAGCCAAGAAGTGGTAACAGCTTCCCACTTTTGCTGGCCCTCAGGAATTTCAGTATCTCTTGGTGGTTTCTTTAGCCCTGCCCACACCTGTGTTTATTAAACTCTCCTCAATTAAACCCTTTGAGTGTCCTGCTGGGACCCCGAGTTATACAACAGTATCCTAGAGGCTTCAGAGAGGTCAGATACGTGGCCTGGAACTTAGTGAATGTTCCATACACTTGTAGCTATTGCCCTCATTATTACTACTAATATTCCTTTCGTTACTGTTATCCCAATGTAACTAGAATTATAGGCTCTTGTAGTTGGAAAGAACCGAGGAAATCATTTCCTAGCTGATGTTAGAAGAATACATCTGGCCTGTGTTTGTTGAGTGAATAAATGAATTTCTTCAATTAGGGATGTCTCTCCTTTCGTGCCTCGTGTTACATGACACCCCTTAACGGACAGGGTAGCTTCCTGTGTTATTGGATGGCTTTGTTAATTCCACCGGGAAGCTCAGCACACATAGGGCAGGTTATTGAGTGCTTTGCTGTCCTTGGCACCCGAGCCAAGAGATACAGGATTATGACCTGTGAATCAAAGACAAACGCTCACCAAAATAATCAGCCCTCCCAGGAGCCTTGTACAGCCCAGGAGGAAGATGTGGATCCTTAACTCAGTCTGCAACCAGAATCCTGACAGTCCTGAAAAGGGAAAAGCAACTGGAGTTTCGGGTACTCCCACTGTCCCAATTATCCTTTTATTACCCTGATTTACAACGTAACTTCATAGGAGACACTCTGATGAGCAAAATGACTTGGGTAACAAAATGATCTGGCAAAACCAGCAACTAAGGTAAGGAAGACTGAATAAAGATGGATGTGTTATTCTTTCTCAAGGGACTATAAGATAATTTAAGAGGTTTTATACTGTCCTTAAAGATGTTTACTGAAAACTTTTTCACTCTTTTCATGAGATCTCTGCTACAGATGCTGAGCCTAGAGGGGAAGATAAGTAAATAGATGCAGGCATAAGATAGACAACATTGCCGGCTCCTCTGCCAGCTCCCATGGCCCCAGGTGCAAGGGTACAGCACATCATCTTGCCTTTGGACCGCAATCAATGGACCAGGCAGGAAATGAGAGGAAATTAATTTCCCCCCCTCTTCTTTTTCCCTTCCCTGCCATCTCTCCTGTTTTTGCACAAGGGCCTTTTAAAATGTTGGTTACCCTCTGATTACAGTGCAATATAGTTCGCAAGAGCCTCTTCTTGACTAAACTCTCTCTGCCCTTAACCAGAATGATTGGCCGGTTGCCTTGGTAATTGTCCTCATTCGCCGTGTAGAAGCCACAATTATGAAGGTTTTCTGGGTACTGATCCTCTTAGTGCCTTTTTCTTAGAAGTTCACGACAAGATGGGACAAAGGAGACCTAATAGATTTATTGCTCTGGCCCCTTGCAGTACTCAGGAGCTCATGACATACAGACATGAGCTGTGAGTGCCATTTAAATTGGTTGGCTTTGCCCAGAGAGAAAGCTTTATGCTCCAGCGAGTGGCTGAAGTCCTATTAGTTAGAGGGCCAGGGACCGAGAATAAACCCGCAGGCCCGGTTTCTCTACCTTGGCTCATAATGGAAACCCTAGACGGGCCAGGCCAGGTGGCATCTGGGGCCGAGAGCCAGGGCACTTTATCTTTTGCTGATAATTGAAGGAAATGGACATGTAACTGCTCTCTTGAAACTCCAGCATGATTCAAGTTCAAGGCAGGAGAGCTCCATGGGTTGTTGAAAAACCGAAGCTGGAAATGTTCTGGGCAGAGATGGCTCTTCACCCTCTAAAGAGAAACAGGACTCCATTAGCTGCGGGTAATTGCAAAGAAGAAAAAGGGGAAAGATGATGATTATGATGATGTTGATAATCATTATCACAATAATCATAGAATTTATCTGTAAAGGGTACAAGATGCTCACATTCACGAACTTCGCTGGTTCTCACAAAAGCCTCGGGGTTGTTGGCCCTTTTTTACAGATGAGGAAATTGAGGCACAGGAATGTAAGACAGCGTGTTCAGGTTGGAAGGTGGCAGAGCTGGGATTCAAACACACACCCACACACACACACCCCTACCTTCCTACCTCACAGCACCTTCTTTCTCTAAAATAAAATCAATGTTAAGTTTTGGTAGGCATAAAGTATCAAAGAGATCTTTGAGCTGTAGTTTGAAGACTGTCTACTTAGTTGTTCCAAGAGCTGAAATACCTTCGTTAGAAAGGCTTTGAATCTTAATGTATCTCCAAATGGAACAGAAAAATCTCTGGTAGGGGTTACATCCATGGTTATTTCATCCAGAAGAACAACTTTGTTTAGTACGTAGCAGCTGCGTTGAGAAGGGTTCTGAGGCTGTGTTTGGATTTACTGAGAAAAGATGCCATATTCGTTAGTAACATTTGCCATCACGGAGCAATGGATGTCGTGTGTTGGTCTCCTCTGCAGGCTTATCAGCCGATTCCCTACGTTAGTTCCCAAGATTGCTTTTCTGTTATTATCTTTGACTATTATTTTTGATTTTCAACTTTTATTTGAAAACCCAGAACTATAACACCAGGTGGCTCTTTTTATATATAATTTGCAAATCTTTTTATATATAATTTTGTTATATATGATATGGTTTTTTATACCTACTTTTTTCCATGTATTTCCTAAGAATACAGATAGCCTGTAATGTAAGCACATTGTGGTTATCTACTTTGGATAACTTAACACTGATGCAATACTTTCATCTACCATCTGTAGTCCAGCTTTGCAAATGGACCCAATACTGTTCTCGGCATTCCTCTAGGATCCAGTTCAGCATCTTGTATCGCATTTAGCTGTCATGTCTTTTCAGGTTCCTTTATGACATGAGCAAATTTGACATTCCCACAATTTTGAAGTGTCCTGGCAGAGAGGCTTAAAATATCCATTTATTTATTTGATATTTTTGGGGGAGCCCAATACGTGTACTGTGCTAGTTGCTGGGCCTTACCAAGACAAATTTGGCAATTCTTGCCCTAAGATAACATCAGAGCAATGAAAGCTAACATTCATTGAGTAACTCTTATGTGCCAACCACTGTAGAAAGCACTTTACACATATTATCTCATTTAATCCTATGGTCCTACAAAGTATGGGCAGTGTGATCATTCTCACTGAGGTTCAGAGATGTTCAGTAGCTTGCCTAAGGTCACACAGGCTGTACAGAGAGACCAGATTTTGTCTCAGGCAGCCAGGCTCTAGAAATCACACTTTCAACCACTGCATTATTCTGTCTTAGAGAAATATTAATAAATTCAGCAGCATATTAGAGATTGGGTAAATAGCATATACATGATTCATTCATTGATTCACTGATTGGTTGATTAATGGATTTATTTGTTTAACTGATTCACTGATTAATTCGTTCAATTATTTATTAATTGATCAATCTATCCATCCATATGTCCCTTTGTCCATCCATTCACTTATTCATGTCTCTTGTGGACAAGACACTGTCTTGGGTGCTGCAATACAATGGCAAAGTAAGACAGATGTAGTTTCTGACTTCATGAGGCTTACTGTTCAGTGGGGGAAGACAGGCAATAAATAAAGCATAATTAGTGTTATGCAAGTAACAGTATAGGGCGTAGGAAAATCTAACCTAATCCATGACCAAGGGTCATGCAAGGCCCCCTTGACAAAGTGCCATTTAAAGGCTGTGTGGGAGTTAGGTTAAGGAGGAAGCAATTGCTTCTGTCTAGGAGAAAGCAAAGAGAGCTTCCTGGAGGAGACTGCAGAGGAGCTGAGGTTTAAAGTGTGGATGAAGTGTTAAGATTCAGAGGTGAGTGAAGGGTTTCCAAGGTGGAAGTAAAAGCATAAGAAAAGGTAGGGAACTTGTAGGAAGGCATTATAGGAAGTCCCAACCATATAGTCATTTCTCCCAGGTGCATAGACTTTACTAGTGGTCATCCATGTCTCAGGGTCTTTTCATTGAGAGGCTGTGGACTAATCTTTAGTGCCAGTAAAATACATTGAGCATCTAAATCTTTTGTTTTCATGAGTTGGCCCCTCAAATGGGCACCATTTTGGGTACAGAGCCTACTCAGCTCCTTATTGACCCATGTACCTCTTGAGTTCCAGGATAATTAATTCTAAAATCTTAATGCACAAAAATATATTGAGTGTCTCCTAGGTGCCCGCAATTATTCTAGCTGCTCAGGTTACAGTAGTAAACAAAACAGAAAAAAAAAAAATTCATGCTTTCATGGGGCTTGTATTCTACAAATTTAATTTGTAATTTTAATTGCAAATTTATTTGGAATTTACACATAAAGGGCATTTTAGGGGTTGAAGTTCTCTTTGGTTTGAGTACAATTGTCCGATGAAGTGGTAAAATCTTCCCGCTTAGCATGCAGGAGACCTAGAAGAAATCCCTGCTCTAAGCCTTAGTTTCCTCACTTGTCAAAGGAATAGGCTCACTTAGACCTTTAAGGCCTTCCCAGACCTGAAATTCTTGGATTCTATGAACCAGAGGAGCAGACACACACCAGGAACCGCAGGCGCCTGTGTCTGGGCAAACCTGGACGTTTACTGCTTTTGTTCCCTGTTTTCACGAGGGGCTCCGGGGGGCCCTTCCTGACAGTTCACCCTTCCAAGGCTAATCAGAATTCTCTCTGTCTGCTTTGGTTTTCTGCACTTTGACTTGCATCATAAATTATTCCTTCTCTAAATGGCAGGCGTAGGTAAGTTACCAAAAGGTCATTCAGAACCCCGATCAATCCCAGCTGCTTTAATTACTTTAGTGCTGTTTGGACTTTTGTGCGTGTGTTGCTGTATCAACCCAGAGAAGGAGCTCAAGAACTGTTTTCTGCAAAGGTGATTGAATTTCCTTTTAGGAAAGTTAATTGTGTTGGCTTCTGTGCGTGTTAGGAGAACACCCATCTGAGTAGACCTAGCATAGATATTAGTGAAAGAAGATAATGTATTTGCAGAGGCATCACTGCTGTTTGGCAGCCCGATGCAAATTCTGGAGACTAAATGAAGGATGAAACCAATGAAAAACTAAGATTAAAACCATCTAAAAAGCATCTGCTTGTTAAAGTAGGCCGGTTTTTACCCCCGGCACAGGGCTTTTTCTCAAAGCTCCCAAGGAGGTTCTAGACATGGTATTTCATCTTTGGTAACAATTTAGAGGCAAAACTACACTACGAAGATGAACACAGTTCAGCTTCGGCTCAGTTTATTTCTGTGTTTGGTGTCTCGGGCTGCTTTGTGGGTGCAGAGAAAAGCATTTCTATAGCTAATGTCTTGGACTAAAGGTTCAAGTCTTAAGAGGCTTTGGGAAAAACTGGCCTTGTGGTACTGTGTTTTGTTGTTGTTGTTTTTTTCGATTTTTTATTTTTTAGTTTTTTATTTTTTGCTGAAGAAGGGATTCTCTCCCTTACTCTGTTCAATCCCTTCCCTATGATAAATTGTATAATATAATAAAATAATAATTTATAATCACAGTATAGCAAACATAATTCAAGCTAACTTTTCAGCACATTTACATGCATTTTTCTAACTACTTTGCATTTCTTGTCTCATTTAGTTCTCACAAATATTATTATCCCCATGTTAGATATGAGAAAGAAATTGAGGGACAGGAAGGTTACATCATATGCCCAAGGTCACCTAACTTGCAAGAGGTGGAGCCATTTGTCTTATTCTATTAAGGCTGCTACAACAAAATACTATAAACTGAGTGGCTTATAAACAGCAGACATTTATTTCTCACAGTTCTAGAGGCTGGGAAGTCCAAGATCAAGGCACCAACAGATTTGGTGCCTGCTCTCTGGTTCATGGCTGCCACCTCTTGTTGTCTTCTCGTGGTAGAAGGGCCAAGGCAGCTCTCTGGGGCCTCTTTTACAAAGGCATTAATCTCATTCGTGAGGGTTCCACCCTCATGACCTAATCACCTTCCAAAGGCCTCACGTCCTAATGCCATCACTTTGGGGGTTAGGATTTCAACACATGAATTTTGGGGGGACAAAAACATTCAGACTGTGGCATCATGGTTGAAATCTCCTCAGTCTGGACCAGACATGAGTAATTGCTGACTTTTATCGTGGTTTGCTGAGTTCCAGAAATGGTACTGAGCTCTTTGATTTAACAATCCTTACAGCAGCACTGTGAACCTGGTGCCATTATTTTTCTGAATTTGCATGTAAGGAGACTGAGGCTCAGAGAAGTGAGGTGACTTATGAAAGGACAGCTGGGATTTCGCCACCCTTCCATCTGGCAAATCCCACATCAGGGATTGGCAAACCTATGGCCCAGGGGCCAAACCTAGCCTATTGTCTGTTTTTGTAAATAAAGTTTTATTGGCATGCAACCATGCCCATTTATTGGTGCATCATCTATGACTGCTTTTTGCCACAATGACACAGTTGAACGGTTGCCACAGAGACTGCTGGCCTGAAGTGACTAAGATATTTACTATTTGGTTCTTTACAGAAAAGACTGCCAACCCCTGCCCCAGACCTTGTGGTTTCAGCTACTTCCATCTCCTGCTGTCTGATGCACCTTGATTTCTAGGTCTGATGGGTTTCAATGTGCTCCTCCAATATTGGAGCACAGCCTCATCCTCCCCAGCAATGAAAAGGGGCTCTTCTGTAAATCCCTGTCCCTTCCGGGCAGATGGAGTGATTCTGAGGGCTCTACCTGATCACAGGGTGTACATATTTGAAAGTGTGAGATGAGCCTCATGTGGTGGCTCATGCTTGTAGTCATGGATACTCAAGAGGCCAAAGCAGGAGGATCCCTTGAGATCAAAAGTTTGAGACCAGCCTGAACAACATGGTGAGACCCCATCCATAAAAAAATGAATATATCAAAATTAACCAACATGGTGGTGCACAACTGTAGTCCCAGCTACTCAGGAGGCTGAGGCCAGAGGATTGCTTGAGCCCAGAAGTTTGAGGTTACAGTGAGCTACGATCATGCCACTGCATGCCAGCTCAGGTGACAGAGGAAGATCCTATCAGGAAAGAAAAAAGAAAAAAAGAAAAGAAAGTGTGAGATAAGTATGGCTTACTTATAATACCACTGTCTCACTTTGTGAGACTCCAGGCAAGAGAATACAGGGCCATCCACACACTAAATGTCTAAAATTTAAATGTTATAATGCAAACTAACAAACTGTTGAATAAAATATGTCCTGGGCTCCAATGTGTACATAAACATCTGAAAACAAAATACAATTTTTTTCTGTGTAATAATATGGTTTCTATATAACTGAAGTTTGGCAAAATATCAAAGATGACCGAATTTAATTATTACTGTACAAGACTTGGTGTTGAGTTAACAGGCCAATGATGTTTGCATAAGCAGTAAACTCAAGGCGTATGTATTTCACAAACTACTGTATATTCATGATGCAATATGTATTTTCTTGTTCTCATGTCAGCACAATGGCTAACTATATGGTTATAATCAGTAGTTTCGGATAATTCGTGATCTCTCAAGGATGATGCCAAACTGGGAAAATCTGTCTTCAGGGATGGTATTTCTTAGGTAGTTTCTTTCTGAAATTTTTGTCTTTCTATTTTTATTTATTTGTTTTGTTAGATGTATAATTCATAAACTTATTAGATGTATTAATTATATATTCAATAAAAGGCACACATTCTAAATGTAACATTTTAGTGCATTATGACAAATGTATATATTCATGTACTTGCTACCTCAAGTAAGATATTTATAGTTTAAAACAATTTCAATTTGGAGAAACTTTGTTCTGTTGAGGCAGTAGGTACTGGGATTGTCAATGAACTTTTTAATTCTCATATTTGGAAATAAACCATGGATTTAAAATTTCATGTTTACACTTTATAATGGAATCACATTTGACAGATTATTAACATTGGCAAACATGTTGTGTATTTATTTTACTGTCTCTCCCTGACCTCTCCTCCAATAGAACGTGAGCTCCAGGATGAAGGCTTTCTCTGTTCTGTTTACCACAGTATGCTCTAGCTCTAGAATGGTGCTGGCGCTAAGTAAATATTCATTAAATATTTGCTGAATGAAAAAACGTAACTTGGTCTCAAAAGTGTTAAGTTTTATGGGATTCTGCTTAATCTCAAATAGGACACTTTCGTTTATGAAAGTATCTGTAAGCAAAGTTTAATCTGCCTTTAGATGAGATGACACACATCAAGTTAGATCATGAAGCTTACGTGTATCTCAGAAGGCAGATATATGCCTGTATTCAGTCTTGTTCAAAGACAAGGACACTGGATTTGCAGACGCCTTTCAGCTGGTGGCCAACCTATACTGCCATGTTGGAGGGAGCCTTAATGCCACAGATCTTTTGGGCTGAAAAGCAGGTGCATCCTTTTTGATGTGCCAATAGTAGAAGACTGTGCTGAAGGAGTGAGAAATGTCAGCCAGTGTATGGCCCCATTGGTCCCCAACCCCACTCTTCACACTTTTGTGAAATCCTCTGCTCTTGAGTGTAGGCAGGACCTGAGACTTGCTTCTAACCAGTGGAATATGGAAAAGGAGATGGCATGTTACCTCCATGATTACATTATATAAGCTTGGAACTGCTGTCTTGCTAGCAAACTGTCTCCCTTGCTGGCTTTGATAAAGTTAGTTGCCATGTTGGGGATGCCCATGTGACAAGAAACTGAGGGTGCCTTCTGGCTACCAGCCAGCTTGAACTGAGGCTCACAGTCTAATATCCCAAAGAAAATTAATCCTGCCAACAACGTAAGTGAGCTTGGAAGTACAATCTTCTCCACTGAGCTTTCAGATGAGACCTTAACCCTGGCCAGTGTTTTGATTTCAGGCTTATGAGAGATCTAAGAAAGGGAACGCAGGCAAATGATGCCTGATTCCTAATGCACTGAAACTGGGAGATAATACATGTGGGTTGTTTTAAGGTTCTAAGTTCATGGTGATTTTTTAATGTAGTGATAGATAACTAATACAGCCTAGGAGAAGGAAAATCTCATAGATTTTGATTTATATTGATTTATATTGACTTACACCGTACACTTTCCTGACACTACTTTATGAAGTCCCTATAACAACTCTAAGTTGATTCTATCTACATTTTACAAGTGAATAAACCAAGGCTCATAATTTAGGGATCACATAGTTAGAAGGTGGCAGAACTGGGATTTGAACCAAGACATGTAACTCAAAAATTCTACCATATTCAAATCTCCCCTAACGTATGTTTCACCCAGTTCCAGAAAGGCAGAGACCAATGTCTTTCCTTAGATACTCATACTGAGAAGAGTACGATGCCATTTAAATTCTGATTTTTATTATGATAATTACTTGTTTTTTAGGTTTCTTTTTTTTGCTATTACAACTCATTTATAAATATACTCTATTTTTTAATTGACAAGTAAAAACTATATATTTATGATATATAATATGCTTTGAAATACGTATACATTGTGAAATGGCTAAATCAAGCTAGTTAATGTATGCATTACCTCACATATGTACCATTTTTTTTGTGCTGAGAATGCTTAAAATCTTAAAATCTACTTTTGCCAATTTTTAAGTATAAAATATATTGTTAATAACTACAGTAGATATAAAATATAAAATTCATTTTTTATTATACTTTAAATTCTGGGATACATGTGCAGAACATGCAGGTTTGTTACATAGGTATACATGTGCCATGGTGGTTTGCTGCACCCATCAACCTGTCATCTACATTAAGTAGTTCTCCTAATGCTCTCCCTCCCCTTGCCCCCCATCCCCCCAAGAGGCCCCAGTGTGTGATGTTCCCCTCCCTGTGTCCGTGTGTTCTCATTGTTCAACTCCCACTTATGAGTGAGAATATGTGGTGTTTGGTTTTCTGTTCCTGTGTTAGTTTGCTGAGAATGATAGTTTCCAGCTTCAACACCATGGAATACTATGCAGCCATAAAATATGAAATTCTTAAAAGAGTTTTTTTCCCCTTCAGTTTTATGGTGCTCTTGCTTTGTTGATACTTTAAGCACTATGTTTTTAAACATTTGCATTTGCCAGTGCCTATTACAATGCCTAGCACATAGCTGGCAATTAACACATGCTTGTTGAGTGAGTTGTTGAGGAATTGTATATTCAGGACAGATTCAGGTTGCTGCTACCTATACAAGACTATATTATACATAATAGGCCCAGAATTGGTTTATAGTGAGAGGTGAGTCTATTTTGGGTACCAGGTCCAAACGTAGCCTTGAGGAATCCCTTCATGGCATGTAGGATTCCTCAAATCAGTGAGTCCAAAGATGGCCTGGAATTTGTGTGTGAGCTCTGGAGGGGCAGACCCTGTTCTTTAAAACTGGGTGCTTCCTGAAGTCTATGGTTCTCAGTCAGGTTTTATTAATTTGAATTGCATTAGGAGGGAGGAGACCCTGCCTCTGGGGCTGTGGGCCAACGGAAGCTTTGGCTAGGCTCAGTGCACACTCTCACCTGGAGGGCTCCTATCCACTTCGTGGGATGGTTGTCAGGAATCTTTTTCTCAGCACTGTGGTTGGTTGGCCTGAGTTTGAATCTTGGTTCCTCCCTTACTAGCTGGATGTTTTGAGCAACTCATGTGGCTCTCTCTAAGGGCATCTCCCTCGGGGGCATTGTGAGGACCAAGAGATATGAAGTACATAGGAAGCACATTATCAATGGCAACTTGTGTAACTGGCCATTGTATACAAGTTATAACTAGTATAACTACTTTTGTTTCTTGCATTTCTCTCTGTCCCCAATTTCTTTTCTGTCCCTATTCATCTGCCCCTCTCCCCTGAATGTCTCAAAAGTCCTTCAACATGCCTGTAATCCCAGCACTCTGGGAGGCCGAGGCGGGCGGATCACGAGGTCAGGAGATCAAGACCATCCTGGCTAACAAGGTGAAATCCCATCTCTACGAAAAATATGAAAAAATTAGCCCTGTGTGGTGGCGGGCGCCTGTAGTCCCAGCTACTCAGGAGGCTGAGGCAGGAGAATGGCGTGAACCTGGGAGGCGGAGCTTGCAGTGAGCCGAGATCGCGCTGCTGCACTCCAGCCTGGGCAACAGAGCAAGACTCCGTCTCAGAAAAAAAAAAAAAAGTCCTTTAAGTTCACCATGTGTAAACTTAAAACTAATTGTTCTAACTCCCTCCTGTGTCCCTAAACATGCCCCCCTTAAAATAAAAGTTATCTTTATTAAGGATGCTGGCATTTACATGGTCACCCAGAAACCTCAGAGCTGTCCACACCCTTCCCTTGCCTGCTGCTTTCCACATCATAGTTGACATCCAGACATTCTAAATTTTACAAGCTGAAATGTTCCCACCTTTTTATTTTGTCGTGGCAACTGCCCTAATGGAATAGTACCCAGCTCCTGGGTACTAGGCTTCTAATTGTCCTCCTTGTCTTTACCTAGTTCTCCGTCTTCCTTTAGAGTCGGGTGATCTTCCTCAGATCAAGCTGTGTCAGATCACCCCTCTGCTTAAATATCTCAGCAGCTTCTCTCCTGCCCTCTAGAGTCTGATTTCCTTAGCCAGGCTACATAGTCCTTCAGACTTAGATCCAAATCAGACTTTTTATCCTCTCTTTTCTCTGTGTCCTCTTCTCTCTCCTCTCTCTTTTGAAATTATGGCATAATTTACACTTAATAAAATGCACAGATTCTACGAGTTTGGCTTTATGAGTTTTGACAAATTTACACCCCCAAGTAACCATGACTGTAATCAAGAACATTTCCATGACCCTGAAGTATCATCACCTCCTTCTCCTTTCTAGTCAACCACTGTCCCACAGAGGAAACCACTGTTTTTTATTACTATCACAGTCACTTTCTTTTTTCTTTTCTTTTCTTCCTTCTTTCCTTCTTTTTTTTTTCTTTTTTTCTTTCTTTCTTTCTTTCTTTCTTTCTTTCTTTCTTTCTTTCTTTCTTTTTTCTTTCTTTTTTCTTTCTTTCTTTTTCTTTCTCTCTCTCTCTCTCTCTCTCTCTCTCTCTTTCTCTCTCTTTCCCCCTCTCCCTTCCTTCCCTCCCTCACTTCTCTCTCTCTCTCTTCCTCTCTTCCTCTCTGTCTTGTCTTGTCTTTTCTTTTGGAGTCTTGCTCTGTTGCCCACACTAGAGTGCAGTGGCACGATATTGGCTCACTGCAACCTCCGCTTCACAGGTTCAAGCAATTCTCCTGCCTCAGTCTCCCGAGCAGCTGGGATTACAGGTATGTACCACTGTGCCCAGCTAATTTTTGTATTTTTAGTAGAGATGTTTCACCATGTTGGGCAGCCTGGTCTCAAACTCCTGACCTCAGGTGATCTGCCTGCCTCAGCCTCCGGAGCAGCTGGGATTACAGGTGTGAGCCACCACGCCCGTCCTTCCATCACGTAGTTGTGTTTTGTCTAGAATGTCATTTAAATGGAATCATACAGTATATATTATTTTGTGTCTGGTTTCTTCGACTCAATATAATGTTTTTGAGATTCATCAGTATTGTTGCTTGTATTAGTTTATTTTTTCTGTAGGGTAGTCTTCAATTGTATAGTTATACCACAAAACTTTAAAAAATCCATTTACCTATTGATAAACATTTGGGTTTTTTTTTCCCAAGCCTCATCTGTTTCCATTTCCTACTTAATACCCTAGCCAATTAGAATTTCTTTTTCTCTAGAGACACATAATGCTTCCTAGCTCTCTCCTCATGCCTTGCTATTCCCTCTGTTGGAATGCTTTTCCCTTCTTCATTAAGCAAACACCACCTACTTATCCCTTGAAACTCAGCTCATAGAACATCTCTTGGTGGACTTTGTCCAACTCACCGAAACTGTTATTTGCTTCCTCCCCCATTAAAGCATGTTTACATTGTATTCGATTACCTATGTATGTGTCTGTCTCTTTGATGAGCTGTTTAGCTCCTGAAAGGAAGGCAGTCTCTCATTCACCTGGAACATTCTGCTTAGTGTTCTGGTTGAACATTGTTGAATGAATGTTACTCTAAAGAGGAGGTACAGGTTAGGAGTTACGAGTTCAGATTTTGGAGTCAGGCTGTCTCTGTTTTAAAATCTTACTCCTGCCTTTTTCTAATTGTGTGATTTAGGCAATTGATTCAACCTCTTGGAGCTTTGGAACTTACCCATGAGGCTTTTGTGAAAATTGAACAATGTAATGTACATAAAATACCTAGGACAGAGCCTGACACATAGCACTGAGTAAAATGTGGACTACTACTATTGTTGTTGTTGTTGTTGTTGTTTGAAAAAGCAAGTGTTCTGGAAACCAGGAGAAACCCCAGCAATCTAAGTCCATATTTGGGCAGGACACTTTCCATCTGTGGCATGGTTTCTATGTCTATCGGGCAGGGTTATTTTTTTCTAAGATGCTAGCCAACAAATCTCTCTTTGTATTTTCCACCAGCTTTAAAACCTTCAGGTGGTGAGTCATCCATCCATCCTCTAAGTCCACCATAATATAACCGGTTCAGCCTGTTGGGGCACTCTTTCTTCTGAATGGTGCTGGGAAAAACAAACAACAAACAAAAATATCCTTTCCCTCAAATCTGGGCTTCACCAAGCTCACTGCCCCAACATCTTTATAACTCCCCAGTGCTGGGTAACAGCTATTACTTCCCACCAAAGTGGATTAGGCCAACCTGGATTTGGAGAGACCTGAGTTCAAATCCCAGCTCCACCATTTAGCTAGCTGGGTAGCTTCGAGTGAATGATTTAACCTCTCTGAGCCTCATCCATTACATGAGGACAAACGTAGGTACCTCTTAGGACTGTTGTGTTAAATAAGGATGCATGTTGAGTGTTTAGTAAGAATGGTGCATGAAAGTGAGCTAAATTTTCTCTGCTTGTTAGTTTAAGTCATTACTATCCTATTTGGTTGGAATAAGAGATCATTCTTGTGGATTGTAGTGGGTTCCAGACTCTACAGGATTCCTTTTTTTATTAGCTCAGTTTCCCCAAGGCAGTCTTGGTTTCCTCAAGGTCAAAGTGATTTCAGGCAAGGCTTCTAGTTGAAGGCAGGAACGCAAGGGTTATAAGCCACCTTGGGCTGGAGAGAAAGGACATTTCCTAGAGAGGCTTGCCTCTGTTGGGTCACATTCTTTTCCAGGACAAAGTGCATTGTTGGTGCATTTAGAAAACTGCCCTTATCCCTGGATGCTCTGTTGGTCTGAATCCCAGTTGATCTGACTTCCTGGGCTCCTGATTCTTGACCTTTTAAATGCCCTGGAGCCAGCCTGTCTGCTGCTAGTGTCCAAAGCTCCACTAATGAATAAACAAGGCATTCTGACATAGGAAGGAATTGGCTGATTTTATCAGCCTCTGTGTGCATATCTGCCCCAAATCATGCTGATGATCCCGAAGTTACAGGGGGTAATTAGTTCCTACCTCAAGGATAGATAGAGCAAAGAAGGATGCAGTGATTATTTTTTGCGTGTGTGAAGATGTGGGAAAATTGTGGATGCTGAATGTTGGGATATCAGGACACCTGCTCTCTCCAGCTCACCTGCCTGCTTTAGAAGCCACAAAGCAGCAATTTGCAGCTATTAGAAATGCAGGCAGTGACTAGCATTTTTGCATTACTTGGGGAAACTGCTTCCTGCCTCAGGGATTAGACCATCCTGGAAAGTGATCACTTGGACTCTTTCTCATTTTGCATAGTGTCTATAGCAGCCTACTGTGTCCAGCAGGGGCCCAATAAATGCTTGCTGGATCTGAGTACATATGCATGGAGCCTGTTACAAATGTTAGACTTGGAGAAGGGTGTTCAGACCTACAGACATCAAAATAGAGGCCAGCTCAGTTTGTTTCACTGTCTCCATCAAACACCTTTAATAGCTTCCAAGGTCAGGGGCCAATTTTCCTTTTCACCTTTCTCCTACTATATCCATCATTTATGCAAGGCTGCATCAACCTGGATGATAAAGACTCTTGGCTGTGGGTTAGAATCCCACAAATCCAGCTCTCAGAATCCTAGATTAGAGCTTGGAACTGACTCCCAACCTGGAACAATGACGACACATTTCAGAAGCAGATCAAGTTGCTGGTGTCTGGTGGGAGGGGAGATCCATAGGACAGAGCAGTGAAGAACCTGTGCTTGGAAGTCCAGACAAGCTAAGTTCCATCTCTGCTTTTCTTTTTCTTTTAGACGGAGTCTTGCTCTGTCGCCCAGGCTGGAGTGCAGCAGCACAATCTTGACTCACTGCAATCTCCGCCTCCCAGATTCAAGCGATTCTCATGCCTCCGCCTCCCAAGTAGCTTGGATTACCAGCACTTGCCACCATGCCAGGCTAAGTTTTGTGTTTTTAGTAGAGACGGGGTTTCTTCTTGTTGACCAGGCTGGTCTTGAACACCCAACCTCAGGTGATCTGCCCACCTTGGCCTCCCAAAGTGCTGGGATTACGAGTGTGAGCCACTGCACCTGACCTAATTTCTGCTTGTATCACTTAATGTCTAGACCTCATTATCATCATCTGGAAAATGAGAATAATATTACCTTCCCCATAGGGTTGTTGGTTGGATTAGATGAGGTTATGTATGTTAAATGCCTTGCCAAGTATCCGCCAGAAAGTATATATTCAAAAAGCAGTTGCTATGATTGCATTGTTGTTATTTCTGTTGTCATTAATCATTATTAACAATTATTAATTTTCCTAGGGTAATGACCATAAGGGAAACAAACCACAGGACCCTTCTCTGCGGTGAGACTCTTCCAGGTCAGTCACTGGATAAAGCCGTGCTGCATAGGGACCAGAAGCAGATGCCAGAAAGAGGGTGCTGACATGAGTGGGGCAGAGAGCCTGTTGCTGGGGCTTAGTCTAATTATACCTGGCAGCTCATTGCCCCCCTAGTAGTGCCAGCCCCCAGGAGGACAGATCACATTTCTGTCTGAGTAAGCTGTGTTGTGTCATCTTCAGAGTCCTGAAGTGTTCTTCCCGTCCTGCCCCCTCCCTTCCCCCAGCCACCGCCTCCAACTTGTCTCCATCTGCTGCCTTTTGGCAGTTGGGTGAGCTCTCAGTTCTGCGAGGGGAGGTAAGCGGGGAAGATACTTAGGAGATGATGGCTGTGGGTGGATTTGGTAGAGGGCAGGAAGCTGCTGAGCTCTGAAAATGACCTCCTGATTGGAAATAGAAGGATCAGGGGTGTTCAGCTGTTTGTGGGTCACTTTGACCTCCCAGGTCAGGTCATACATGTGCTTCTCCCGGCTGCTCGTGCCAGCAGAAATTAGATACTAGACACACTCCCACCCCATCTCTGGGTTCCAGGCAGAGCTCCATTCCTGTTCACTTGATCCTTTCCAACACATATGCGTGCTCTCTCTCTCTCTCTCCCCGTCCCGCCCTCCCTCTCCCTCCCCCGACCCCAGTAAGGAATCTCGTACATGTGGCACTTAGAACACTCCAAATCTGGAAGCATCACTCACCTGCTCAAAACTCTTCCATGGTTGGACTTGCTGCTGGGCTTCTGCCCACGTTTTATTTCCATGATCTACGAGGCCCTGTGTGACCTGGCCCCAGCCTTCCTGTCCAGGCTCATCTCTCACCACTTTTGCCTCAAATGCTGCACTCTGGCCAGATGAGCTGTTTAAAGCTACTTTAAGCCCCACTCCCTCTTGCCCCCAGGACCTTGACCCTCCTCACTTGACCTCTTCTCTCTTCCTCCCATCCTGTATAGGCTCCCCTTTCTCCACGAGGTGTTCCTGGGACCCTTTGCTGTGGGTCCCCACAGCTGTCTCTGGGCTTTCTCTGTCCCGTGACTCTGCCATTGCCTGTCTGCTTGTCTGTGTACTCCATGGCACCCTGTGATCTGGAAGGGCAGGAACTTTGTGTGGCTTGTTCACTGAGACTGGCATGTTGTAGGTGCTCGGTGCATGTTGCTTGTATGTTCTTGCACAAGCCATTGTACTTTTGCATGCTGAGCATTTGCCATTGCCAAAACGATCACTGGATTACCACTATTGGTCACAAACTTGCGAACGGCAGGGGGAGGGCATGGGAGTTTCAGGTGTTGGGGTCCCCAAGCAGCCAGCATTACCCAGCCGATTCCGATAATGAGCAGAGTGTCTCCCGTTTTCCACTCCAGATCCACTGTCCACCCTTCTCCATCCAGCTCCCTGCCCTGGGGTGCTGACCTCTGTCACTTCACAGACCAGTCCCTGAGCCCCCTGGCTTCCTGGTGGCCTTGACCAATGGGAGCCTTGGCAGGAGAATAGGGTTATGCATGTACCCCCTAGCTCCCTTGGTGTGGGGGTTACTGTGTCCCTCAGCTTAAGGTCACAGCCCCTGGTAAGCAGCCACTCTGCAGACAACCTCCTCCGGAGGGAACTGCTCCCTGCCTTTGCCCTTCAGGCCTTTGGGATGGTAACAGTTCACATTGGCAGCAGCTCTGTGGTGCTTCACTATCCTCTGTGTTTTCCCCACACTCCACCTACAGCTTTGTAAACAGTGTCTCCTTGACATTATCCAGTTTGAGTCTGTTATCTGCTTCCAGCTGGGATGCTGACCTACCTGATCGAATTTTGACACACTTAGAGGGTCTATTCGGCCCCAGCCAACAGATCTGTCAGTAATTATCTTGGTTATTATTTATGATACCAAAATGATTATTGTAGCATCCATGTGCCAGTTTCTGTGCTAATTATTTAATATACATTATCTCCCTCCATTTTTACAATTCTATAAGGTAGTTATTTTTTCATTTCTTAATGTTGAATGGGACTTAGACTAGCATTTATTGGATGAGTACAGTCAGGCAGGGGAAGGGCTAAACACTTCACAAACTTCTCTCCTTTATTTTCCACAACAACCCTGGGAGGTGGTGTTGAACCCATTTTAAAGATGAGTAAACTAAGGCCCAGCAAGGTGACTTTATATTCCCCAAGGCCACCCATGGAGTAAGCAGTGGAGGTGGGAATTCAAATCCGTGTTGGTCTGACTTGGTACCTAAGTTCTTAACCACTAGAGTATCAGATCTCACTTCAGGATGAACTCCACGGACATGCAGGCTGGCTGTACCATGTGCATCAGCATGCTTGGCATGAGAGAAGCAGCCTGTTGACAGGGAGACGCGTGTATCCAGGTTGCCTTCGACATAAGACCCTGCAAGACTTTCTCTATTCCTTCACTTCCCTTTCCTCCTCCCACCTCCAGGGACTGGGTCCAGCATGAACTTGCTTCCAGCATGAACTGCCCATCGCAGGGGTGGTCTACATGTCATCTTCCAGATGCGGGCACTCATCCTCCTCCACTGGCAGCTGGGAGGTCACAGGTGGTGATATGGGGCGGGCAAGCCCCAAAACTGGGGCTTAGCTCAGGAGAGTTCTTGGCTTCACCCAGGAAAGAATTCAAGGATGAGCAGGTGGTGTTAGCAACTTTTATTGAAGCAGCAGTGTACAGCAGCAACAGAAGTCCTGCTCCTTGCAGAAGAGGGGTCTACCTCACAGGCAGTGTGCCCAGAGTAGCATCTCAGGGGCAGTTCTGCAGTCATGTTTATGCCCATTTTTAATTATATGCAATTATATTAATTATATGCAAATTAAGGAGCAGATTATGCAGAAATTTCTAGAAAGAGTGGTAACTTCTGGATTGTCAGGTTACCTCATGGAAAGGGGTGGTAACTTCTGAGTGTTGCCATGGTAATGGTAAACTGACATGGCATACTAGTGGGCGTGGCTTATGGAAAAGGGCTTCCACCCTGTCTCTGTTTTAGCTAGTCCTCAATTTGGTTCCGTGTCTGAGCCCTGCCTCCGGAGTTGAGTCTTGCCTTCTACCTCAGTGAGACTTTGCCAGTTCCCAAGGCAGCTGGACGACAGTGTCACCCTAGCATGGAGGTTGGTTTAGAGCAGCCCTGGGAACACTTGCCTGACTTGAGTTCCTGTAAGCCTTGAAGATGTTTGTGCCTCGCCAACCTCCAACTACAGGGAGTGTGATTTTGCAAGGGTGCCAGCTGCTACTCTGACACCCATGGCTTTTTGTTGCCAGGCCTGGCCTCCCACTGTTTGCTCCAAGCCAATAACTGAGTGAGGAGGGATGTGAAGGCAGGCCTGTTTCTGGGAGACACGGGACTCCTCCAGCAGTGACTTTGCTCTGGGACTCCCCAAGGGCCTTGCAGAGCTATCTTCACTGCACATCAGTCTTGGAGGCCTCTGTCCAACTCCCCTTGCTCTCCCCTTCACTCAAGGTTGGGCGTGCATCTATCTCAGTCTGACAGCTCTGCCAGCCTCTTCCAGCTCCCTTTTCATTTTCTCTCACACAAGCATTTCCCTCTGTGCAATCCTTGTACATGTGATCCTGCCTGGCATCTGTTTCTCAGAGGACCTGAACAAACACACACACTAACACAGTGTCCCAGAACCACCGGGACTTTCAGGACTCCTGGGAGACTGGCAGCAGCTAGGCTGGGAGCCAGAGGAACAGGCTTGGGACTCTGATGGGAAATTTGGGTCTTTCCAAGTTCCTACTTACTATTTTCATAGAGATATGAGTTTCCTCCAGATTCCTCCTCATGGCAGGAGTGGTTTGAAAGGGTATTGCAAAGCTACCCAAGTTTTCTTTGCAGAAGTGAGATGGCATGATGTTGGATATTGGCGCTGCCATCTGCTGGTTAAGGCAACTTCTCTGACATTCAAGTTCCTCATCTATCAAGTGGAATGGGGATCCCTCCCTCCTCAGGGCTGCCAGCAGCATTGACTAAGAGCAAGTGTTTGGTGTGCTGTGCCTATTGGTGGGAAACAGGAAGCTCCCGACACACAGTAACAACTTAGAGCTCGGACTCCTTTGCTCACCTTCCTAAAACATTTGTAGATTTCACATTTATTTATTTATTTTTCCTGAAGTTAATAAGGGCTTGGCTGGATGGCAAATGCTTCTGGAATTCCTGGAACCCTTTCAATCCCCCTGAAATGTAGTCACAGGTTTGAGAGCACTTAGGTTCAAATGCCCATTCTGCAGCTGCTTCTTTGAGGAATGCTGAGCAAGCTACATATTATCTCGTGCCTCAGCTTATTCATCTGTAAAGTTGGGCTTTATGATAATATATAGTATTTAACTCATAAGGTTGTTGGAATATCCAAGAGGCAGTGAATACAAGGGGCTAATCTCAGTGTCTGTCATAGTGAGGGCTCAGTAAGGAACAGCAGTGTTTAGAATTCTTATTTCTGGTATTGTCATTGGTATTCATTACCCTCTGAACTTGATGGAGCTCTGATTTCCTGAGCAGGGCTACCTGAGACTGTGGACCCTGAGAGCAGAATGTGTGGGTTGCCATCTTGGCTGATCTGGGGCAAGTTTACCTAGGTCCAGCTCAATCTCCCAGTCAGTCTCTGCTTTCATCTCCTTAGCTGACCAACAGGGGTAAACCATGCTTTGCTCCAGTCTTCTCATTTGAGGGCTTTGTTCTTTGCCTCACCCTTTTTATCTGTAAAATGGGAACACCTGCTCACTTCAGGCACTGAAGGATGCCTGTTCATGAGTGAGAAGCTCTGAAAAAATTCATAAGTAATGTGGGGTCAGGAGCAGGTAGGGTTAGAGAAAATGGATCAGCCCTTTACAAATATAAAGTGCTAAATAATAAATGGCTTTTATCCATTTGCTTAAATAACTCCTCTTATTGACATGGCTTAATGAGTCCCTCGATCCCCAAATGATTCAAGATATATGTCCTCAATTTCATCTCTTGAAAAATTTCTTCACGGTTCAAAACAAGAAAAGTCTTTGGGTCTAATTTCGAGGACTTACCTGATTACTATTCATTTTAAGAGATGTGGTAGTTGTTTTGTGTTTTTAAAAATGTTGAACTAAAGCTCTTATTACTCTGATTTATTTTTGTTAGCTGTTAACTTAGGTGTTTCCTGATTTGCACAGAAAGAAAAAAATGGATTTTCCTGTCTCTTTGACCCCTGAGATCTCAAAGCCCCTATGAAGATGGATCAGTTGGCATGGCTGGATTCAGACTTCCCAGGCCAAGAGGACTTGAAGAAATGATGAAATGAATCCCAGAAACTCAGAGTTTGAATAATAGTTATCGGTTATTGCACACTCGCTGTGTGCCAGGCATGGTGCCCGCTGCTGCCCATGGATCATTTCACCTAATTTCATCTACCAACCTGATATCTGCACATGTGAGAAACTGAGACGTAGGGAATTGGCATGGCTTTGGCTTTTGCAGAAGGAGTAACACAGGTTCATACCAACTTCCTCCAGTTACCAATTCTGTGACTTCAGGTAGGTAAATTTCTATCACCGATCATCCTCTCTTTAAAATGGGACTAGTTGACCTCAAAGTGTTGTCACGGTGATTAAATGGCTGAGTGTGGTGTTTAATACATGATCCGTGCTTAGTCAATACTTGTTTTTATTATGATCCAAGTTCACTGGTCTTGGGCGTGGTGGCGTGTTCGGAAGTTGACCCAGACCTGGTTCTGAAGCTTGTGCTTCTAATCGTTATCCTGATCCTATCCAGCTTCAATTAGGCTCTTCTGCCTCTGAGCATCCTGTTAAGTTTCATAGCACTTAGTAGAGTGCTAGTTTATAGCATTGTGTTTGTCTACGTGATTCTTTATCTGCCTTGCTAGACTGTTTGCTCTGTGAGGGTAGGAACCATGTCTGCTTTGCTCGATACATATCCGTTGACTGGAAAGATTATGCCAAGTTTCTCTCATGTCTCACTGTGGGTTCTATGAATTGGGAAAAATATCCTTTCCCTTCAGAGTAATTCAGTGAGACTTATTCATACCAGTTAGACGAGAAGCTTGGAATCTGACTGCTCACCGTTGGAATTATTTCAGAACATCTCTACAGATACTGCCTTCATTGCTTTCACTTTCACAAGTTTTAAAAATGTATCCTGGTATCAGGCCAACACATATAAGATTTATCAGTTTCCCTTCAAGAAATGAATAGTGTCATATTGTTAATATTTTTGCTTCGGGTTCTTTTCTTCTGGTTTTTTTTTTTTTGATCACTGAAGTTGTGTGCATGTTGGGATAGAAGACTTGGGCGGACCGTTCATTGCCTGCCTTATATCCATTGCCCTTTCCCCTTCCTAAGAGGATCCAGGTTTTGTTCAGAGCAGTACTGAGCCCAGACCCAGGCTATGGATTATAATTGGTCAAAGTTCTGTTCTCTAATTTCCCAGTTTTCCTTGCATCTCAGATGGTATATGACACAGCTCTGTCCAAAAGGTCGGTTGCAAAATGTTCTGGGAAAAAAAAAATTTATTGTCCTGGTAAAAGAGAAGATGCAGCACTTTCCCCTTCCGTTTTTTTCCTGTCTTGAATTTGGATGTGATGGCTGGAACTGCAGCAGCTGTTTTGTCAAAATATTGGTCAAGACGTGGCTGAGCTGCTGAACCAGAACATGAAGCAGACCGCTTCTGGAAGTTTCATTATGTAAGAAAGGACTATTAAATTAAGGGATATAGTGAGGCATTCTTACTACTTGGAGCTGAATATATTACTAATGAGTAAAATGATGTTTCTAAAGATTTCTGTCAAAGGCAAAATAAAATCCCAATAGTCATAGTTTTTGTTTTTTTTCTCATCCCATCCCCTTTACCCCCAAAGACTTTTTAAGACCTTCTATTCTGTGCCAGGATAAAACTTGCTACACCCATTTAAAAGACGATAATGCAGAGGATTGAGGAGCAGGGATTTGCTATTCAAAATTTCAAAGCAGAGCCAAAAGCCTTGGTGTACACATTGTGGATTCCATTCAAAGACTATGTACTGTCTCTCATTGGCTTAACACACCATTCATATTCCTTAGAAGGCTGAAAGGGCCATATTGATGCTGCCAGAACCTCAGACAGTGGTTCCAGGGAGTCTAGAGGGTTGAAACCCAGCACTTAAGGCTCCCATGCTGTTCTTCTGGCTTGGAAATTTATGCCACAGCTTTGAAATTCTGGAATTTGTTGAGCAGTGATTTGTGACTGCATGTTAAGAGGCGCTTATGCGGTAGTGTTGCCTGCATCTTTATGAAGGTGGCGGATGCTGCTCTGAGCCTTCCAAACTGCTAATATTCTGGATATTATCTGTGTCCACACAGCCATCAGTGCTCAAGCAGGGACATTAGGCTGATAGAAAATATCATTAAGGGCAAGAAGGTAGGAAGGAAGACTTACCAGGAAATGTCAGGATATTTTCTTCCCCCAAAGGAAACCACCAAAGTCATCAATTTCAAATGTTGAACACAGTGAAACTTTCTCTAACAAAGAGGAGGACTTACTTTCAGCCTTTCAAGCCTGATTCCTTTATGCATTTCCCACATCTTTTCACTCTGTCAAAACCCATTTTAACTTGATTTTGTTAGCTAAAAGTATCTTGATCCAAAATGCAACCGCATCATCATAAGACACTTTATTTTCAGATTTATGATTTTTTTTCAAAGGCTTTATTTGCTTTTTTTTTTTTTTTTTTCCATGAAGACGATTCTTACACTGCTCTTTCCCTAAGCATGTTTGGCCATTCCACTTCTCTTTTGTACTGTTTCCAGACATTTCTTTTCCTTTATAGTCATGACAAAATGTAATAGCTAATTCTTATATGGTCTTTGTCATATGCCAGGTGCTGTTGTAATTGATTTATAGGTATTAAATTGTAAAATCCTCATAACACCCTAAGGTGTAAGTACTATTATTTATCCTTATTTTACAGAATAGGAAACTGAGGCACAGAAGGGTTAACTAGCAGATCCAAGGTCACACAGCAAGTGGCCAGGCCAAGATTCTAACCCACCAATCTGGCTGCAGCTGATTACGCTAATACTGATATTAACAATAACTGGCATTTTCCAGTACTTAATCCATATCAGACTCTGCAAAGTCTTATATACACATTGCCTCCCTTAATCATCCCATAACCTTATGAGATATTAAGGATTATGGTCACCATTTTTAGGGCTGAGGAACTTGAAGCCGTGTGACTTTGCTGACCTGGTTGCTTGGTTGGTAAGATGCAGGTACTTTCAATGCCCATTGTACTGGGAGTGCCCTCTCTCCTCCACCCTTACTTCTTTGCTTGGCTTATCCCTGATCATTGTCCTCTCTCTAGGAACCCTTTCGTGGAACCCCCTCCCCAGTCTGATTTAGATGCCCTGGCTCTCATATCCTCCAATTGTCAATTTTCTTACCTGTCCCACTTGTCAGACCATGAGCTCCTTATACAATGTATATTCACAGTAAAACAAGTATTAGAAACATCAGAAATCATAAAAACAGAAACTGCCTCCACATCTCTGATACCATCTAGGCACCTCTCCCCATTGTCTACGTCTAAATGTATGTCAATATCTGTATTTATATTGAGATAGATAGGTAACATAAAACTTACCTTGATAAAATATAGGTAACATAAAACTTGTTATCTATATTTTATCATATACATATCATATAGGTAACTTTATCAAGTTTAACATAAAACTTGTTACCTATGTTGATATAGATATATCAATATCTCTACATATAGATATATATAGATATATCAATATCTATATATAGTTTGTTACCTATAAAATCTTATTACCTATCTATACCAACCAATATCTATCAATGTAGATATTGATAAAATATATGTAACATAAAACTTAACATTTTAAGTGTACAATTTAGTAGTATTAAGTACATTTTTGATGTTATGTAACCATCACCACTATCCATCTCCAGAACTTTCTCATCATCCCAAACAGGAGCCCTGTAATGCCCTCCCTACTCTCCCCAGTCCTTGGTAACTTCTACTTTTCTGTCTCCAAATGCCTATTCTAGGTACTTCATATAAACAGAATCATACAATATTTGTCCTTTTGTGGTTATCTTCTTCCATTTAGCATAATGTCTTCATGGCTCAACATATTGTTGCATGTATCAGATTTTAAAAAAATTTATGGCTGAATAATATTCCAATGTCTGAACATACTACCACATTTTGTTTATCTGTTCATCGGCTGGTGAACATTTGGGTTGCATCCACCTTTTGGCTACTGTGAATAATGCTGCAACAAACTCTGACGTACAAGCATCTGTTTGAGTCCCTGCTTTCAATTCTTTGGGGTTTATACCTAGGAGTGGAATTGCTGGGTCACATGGTAATTTTAGGTTTAGGGTTTAGTGCTTTTTTTTTTTTTTTTTTTTTTTTGAGATGGAGTTTTGCTGTCGTCACCCAGGCTGGAGTGCAACGGCATGATCTCGGCTTATAGCAACCTCTGCCTCCTGGGTTCAAGCAATTCTCCAGCCTCAGCCTCCCGAGTAACTGGGATTACAGGCGCCCACCACCCCACCTGGCTAATTTTTGTATTTTTAGTAGAGATGGGGTTTCACCATGTTGGCCAGGCTGGTCTCAAACTCCTGACCTCCGATGATGCTCCCACCTCAGCCTCCTAAAGTGCTGGGATTACAGGCGTGAGCCACAGTGCGCTGTTTTCCACTGCACCAGCTGTACCGTTTTACATTCCCACCAGCAATGGGAAGGATTCTAGTTTCTCCACACTCTCACCAATGCTTATCATTATCAACCTTTTTGAAGACAGCCACCCTAATGGGTGTGCAGTAATATCCCACCAGGGCTTTGATTTGCCTTCCCTAAGGACACATGCGTGTCCTTTCGTGTGCTTCTGCTATTGCAACAGAGGAGATGTGTACAAAAGTAGAAATGTCTATTCAATCCCTCTGTTTCTATTTAAAAGATATTTTGAAAATCAAAGTATAATTTGAATACAGCAAAACTACCCTTGTTAGTGAACAGTTCTGTGATGAAAGCATGCTGTCTGGTAGACAGTCGGGGTTAGTTTCCCGCAATTGCTGTTCCTTGTGTCTTCCAGCTCTTGATGGCTTCAGGCGTTCCCCAGTTTGTGGCCACATCAGGCCAATCTCCACCTTCGTGTTCACAGGACCTCTTTTTGTAAGTGTGTCAAATCCCCCTCTTCCTTCTCTGCAAGGACACTCCCATTGGGTTTAGGACCATCCTCAATCCAGTATAATCTATCTTGATCCTTGCCTTAGTTACACTTGCAAAGACTCTATTTCCAAATCAGGTCATATTCACAGACACTAGAGGGTAGGACTTGGACATATCTTTGTGAGGGACACATGAACCCACTAGATAGCTTCACAGTCAAGATATAGAATAATTTTATCACCACCCCCAGTTCCATTCTGTTTCTCTTTCAATGAAAAAAAGTCAAAATGAAGCCATATCTATCAATATAGTCTTACCAATCAAAATCTACCAATGTAGATATTGGTAAAATATATGTAACATAAAACTTAACATGTTAAGTGTACAATTCAGTGGCATTAAGTACATTTTTGATGTTATGTATCCATCACTACTTACTGTTTTATAACCTGCCTCACCCATGTAATGATGGATTATATGCACTTTTTACATGTCAATAAATTCAGATCAAAGTGCTCCATTATTTAAAATAAATGTATATTTTAGATGTGAGTTTCTTAAAGGACCAGCACCTATTACACTACAGTCTTACCCTTAAGGCCTAGCCTAATGCCTAGCATGTCATAGGTGCCTGATAAATGTTTATTGAGTGAATAAATGAAGGAATGACTTTCTGGTGAGATACAATGATGCTGCCTGTGCCCACAGCAGGCCTGGGCTCTTAGAGTTTCCAAGGCTTTTGCCCTTTTTAGGTGTGATCTGCATTATCCAGTCACCCATTTTTCCAAGAGAGGTTGCTCTCTTTGCCTTCTCTGAAAACCTCCAGTGACTTTGAAGCAACTGCCTGGAGGGTCAGAGGTGTGTTTCTCCCCACTTGGGACTCTCCCCGCTAAGGGTTTTCATTTCAGAGGGGGCTAAGCCAACTCTCTCCAGGTTTTATAAGCTGATAGAACAGGGCTGTCAAATGCTTTTTATGGGAGAAGAAACAGGAAGATGGTTTGTTTTGCAGACAGCGGGTTATTGGGTAATTACATTTTTATAGAACTGCTGTGGGACAAGTCACGGCCCTGCTGTCTCCTTTGATGCTAAAAGGCAGACGGCCCCATAAAGATCAGAACAAGGGAAGGTGAAAGGGGTCAGGGACAGAGCTGCCCCTTGGGGGTCAGCTTCTGCCTGGAAGCATCCCCCCGCACCCCACCACCAGGTGCCCCTTTGGGAAATGCCCCCCTTCCCTTGCCGTGTGTTTTGGTTAGAGTCACATTCATGCCAACCTCTTCTACCTGTTTCTCTGCATACAGAGAAAAGGAGAGACAGAAAAAAGGCATTAACTAATAGGACCACCCTCGAGGGAGCCATTGTCATTCATTCATTCACTCTTTTACTTCCCCCTTCACTCATGCAGTCACTATGTTACTCACTTATTCACTCATTCATTCAATAACTCACTCATTCACTCACCCGTTCATTTATTCATTTGCTCATTCATTCACTTGCTCATTTATTCATCCCTCACTCATGCAGGCATTCAAGTGTTTGGATACTTAACTAGGAGACTGAAGCATACTGATATATTTTTCCCAAAGGTCCATTTGTTCATTAATTCAAAACATCTTCATTGAGGGACTACGATGTGTCATGCATTGTGGCTATAGTGTAAGGTACAACCGAAGCAGTGGAGAAGAGATGCAATAAACTATTGCACCCATATAAAGTGTGCAATGCCAGCCATGATAAGCACTGAGGAATACACAATTTAGTGGTGGGAGGGTGGGTATGCGAGAGCCCATATGTAGCAGCTCAGCTGGTTGCTTAAGAGTGATCAGAGAAGGCTTCCCTGGTTGAGTTGAAATCTAGAAGATGGAGAAGAAGTTGCCCGGGCCAAGGGAAGCAAGGGATGATGGAGGTGGTGGAGTGTGTGGTAGTGAAAGAACATTCCAGGCAAAGAGAGAAAATCCTGCACAGCCTCTGTGGAAGGAGAAAGTATGAAGTTTTCAAGAAAGGGGAGCAGTGGTGCCGTGGTGCCCTAGCCAGTCTGGCTTTTGGAGGAAGCTCCATCCTAGATGCTTCACCCAGGGCTGTGATTGGGAAACCCCTTTTCAGATCTTCTTGTGGCTCCGTTTCAAAGATCACTTCCTTTTGCAGAAATAAAACATGTTGCTAGGCTACCATCTCAGCTCCAGCCCAAAACTCATGGGCACAAGTTGGAGGGGAGCCAGTGTGGTGGCCTGAAGAAGGTCTCTTCTTTCTTCATTTTTCTTTCTGCCCTGGAAAGTTCTAGAAAGCTGTGCGCTGCTATTCCTTTTCCTGGGAGGTTTGGAATGAGGCTAAGGGCTGAGGATTACTGGTCCCATTTGGAGACAAGTGTTTCAAATCAAGCCTCCCCTCTTTTAAAGATGGCTGTCTTCTTCAGGGAGGTTCTGTTCCCCTACCCACACTCCCTGTGCTGATTTCCTGCTGTGCAGATAAGTACCTTAATAAATGATTATTTATTTTATTGGGCAGCCCCTTCCGTGCATGTTCAGTTTCCTGATGTGACCTCCAGCCAGAATCCCAAGGTGTCTTTCTTAAAGGGGCCAAGGAGATGCAGCCTTTTCTAGTTTTTATTCTTTTTATGGCTGTGAGCTGTGAGTTCTGCACAAGGCAGCTTTCCCCTGGGGAGGTTTCTTCCCTCCCAAAGTCTTCCCCTCATTCTGTTAGACACCAGCCTTCCAAAGACCCCCAAAGCTGCTACTTGGGACTGAGGGACCCCCAGCCCTGGCTGCCTGTACCCCTATCCTTGGGCTGCAGATGAAGGCAGCAGTGACCCCAGGAAAGGATGAGGGGTCAAACAGAACAGGGGATGAGGAAATATGGGAGAAGGAGTCAGCCCAGAGCATTTTGACCGGGCTTCTAAGAAATCCGTGTGTCCAAGGTGTCTTGGTGGTAAGCAGAGCCCATTTCCCCTAATCAGGGTGGCAGCACCAGGTCAAAGGAACTCTGTGTGGGTCCCTGCTTGGATCATGCTCTGTCCCCACCACCAGGCCTTTGCTTATGCTGTGCTCATTGCCTGTAGTGACCGTGTCTCCTGCCTTTTGGGAGACCTAACATTTACCGAGGGCCAGCAAGGTGCTAGGCACTGTTCCAATTCTTGGGGATGCAGTGATGCACAAGACAGCCCATCCCTGCCCTCATCAAGCTTGCATTTAAGAGCAGGGCCGGTGGACCAGAAATGAATACACAGATCAACACACCGTGTGGTCTGTTGGGCGGCCATAAGTGCTGATGAGAAAGAAATCCAGTAGGACAAGGAGGGTGATGGGGAAAGTGGTCAGGGAAGGGTGGCTGGAGAGGTGACAGAGGAGCCAGGAAGTGTGTTCCTAAGAGAGGGAACAAAATGTCCTAAGGCCTGGAGGCAGTGCTGAGCTCTGTGTGTCTCCAGGCAGCTAGGAAGCCAGATGGTGGAGGAGGAGTGAGCCAAAGGCTGAGAACAGAGAGAAAGTTGCTGGACAGCCAGGCCATGTGAAGTTCCATGGGCCATTTGCAGTGAAGATTTTGGATTTTATTGCAAAGTAAATGGGAGCCAATGGAAAGATCTGTACTGAAGAGTGACAGGATCTGACTTACATTTTAAAGCAATCACTAGTTGTAGTCATTGATACATATTCATTCATCTCATCTTCAGCATTTTAAGATGCAGTGCTTTCATTTGTTTCCATCTTATAGATGCCAAAGTTGAGGCACAGAAAGCCTAAGTAACTTGCTCAGGATGCCATACAGCGAGTGAGGGGCAGAGCCAGGATTCTGTCTGAGCCCTCTAGTGGTTGAGCACCATCAGCTCCAGGAAGCCTCTTCTGCGTGCTCCAGAATTGATTGCATGAGGAGCCCCTATGAACTTCACCTTCCTGAGCCTCAGTTTTCTGTAAAATGGATATGATAGCAACCACTCTTGCCTTACTTAATACACAGTGCTGTTGGCAAAACCAGATGAGATAAGCTGCAAAATAAATGACTATATACTATTAATTACATTGTTATAAAACCCAGCTCCTATTTATCAAGCATCTGTGGGGAGGAAATTCCTGGTTATTGGGTCTCATTTAATCACCAAACCCCTCTGTGCTGTAGGTGCTATTGTGATTCCAGAGAACCTGGCACAGGGACAACAGTCAAGAAACTGGGAGTGAATTAATAGTGATGATCTCATTGGATTCTTTTCTTTTTGTCCCACGGAGACTTCCGGAGTTCTCTTGTTCCAGGTTCCTCATGTCTAATGAATAGAATAATAATATCTACTTTCTAAAGAGGTTGTGAGGATATCCTGTAGACCAAATCCCTTCGTAGGAAGCAACTAATCAATTACTTTTTTTTTTTTTTTTTTTTTTTTTTTGCTTTCAGAAGCATTCTACACAAATAATACAAGCAAAGGATTTACATAGCACTAAATATTTTTAATGCAAATGATATACAATACTATCTTGCTCTTTTCACTTAACAATGTGCCTTGGAGATAATTGCATTATAATACATATAGACAACATTGTTCTTTTTTAACAGCTACATAGTATTCCATTGTATGGCTGTTTTATAATTTTGTCTTTTGCTATTGACCAGTGCTGCAATGAATATAATTGTATGTATACCTCCTGGCACACATATGAGGATATTGGTTGAGTAAATATCCTAAAGGAGAATTGCTGGGTCAAGTTACGCATAAATTTAAATTTTTGATGGACATTGGCAAATTGCAAGTTACAGAGATCTTAGAAATTTATACCCTTCACCAGGAGTGAGTAAGAGTGGTCATGTGTCCAGAAACTTGCTAACATAGTGTATCTATTAGACTTAAAAAAATTCATACTGTGGGATCTTGATATACCTACTTTTTTTTGGTATGCTGTTTTTGACGTAACATTAAATTGCAAAAAAAGAGTTCAGTTTAAAGAAATATTTTTCAACAAAATAAATTTTAATAGTTATTATTAAATATTCCATTGTATAGATGTACCATAGTTTATTTGATTAGCTTTCTGTGGTCAGATAGTATTTTTAAAACTGATACGTTTGATAAATTTGACTGTTAAAACGAAGAATATTGCTTCTCAACAGACTCGTGAAAAGGTAGGAGACATTACAAACTAGAAGAAAATATTCACAACACATTTAGCTAACAAGGGAGAGTATTAATGAGCCATATGTAAAGAATTTCTAGAAATAAATAAGCAAAGCTCAATAACCAAATAGAAAAATGGGCAAATGACAAGAACAGACATTTCAAATGTAGAAACATATATGACTACTAACAAATGTATAAGGAGATGTGGAACATCCTTAATAATGAGGCAAAGTAAGACCAGAATGAGATATTATTTTGCACGAATTTGTTTGGTAAAAATTTTAACAAGGCCGGGCGCGGTGGCTTATGCTTGTAATCCCAGCACTTTGGGAGGCTGAGGCGGGCAGATCATGAGGTCAGGAGATTGAGACCATCTTGGCTAATATGGTGAAGTCCTGTCTCTACTAAAAATACAAATTAGCTGGGCATGGTGGCAGGCACCTGTAATCCCAGCTACTCGGGAGGCTGAGGCAGGGGAATGGCTTGAACCTGGGAGGCGGAGATTGCAGTGAGCTGAGATTGCGCCACTGAGCCACTGCACTCCAGCCTGGATGACAGAGTGAGACTCCATCTCAAAAATAAATAAATAAATAAATAAATAAATAAAATAAATAAATAATCTGACAAACTAAGGGTTACAAGGGATGTAGAGTTGCAGAGGGAATGCAGATTGGTGCATCAATTTTGGAAAAAACAGTTTAGTGTTATAAACTCAATTGGAAAATTTATAATCCCATGACCTAGTAATTTTTCTTCTGGATATAACCTAAAAGGCCAACAAGCATATCAAAAAATACTCAACATTACTGATAATCAGAGAAAGCAAATTAAAATCACAATGAGATGTCATCTTACAGTAGTCTAAATTGCTATTATTAATTATCATTATTATTGTTGAGACAGGGTCTCGCTCTGCAACCCAGGCTGGAGTGCAATGGTATGATCACAGCTCACTGCAGCCTTGATATTTTGGGCTTAAGCGATCCTCTCACTTCAGCCTCCTGAGTAGCTAGGACTACAGGTGTGAGCCACCATGTGCTGCTAATATTTTTGATTTTTAGTATGGCCAAGGTCTTGCTATGTTGCCTAGGCTGGTCTCAAACTCCTGAACTCAAGTGATCCTCCCACCTCGGCCTCCCAAAGTGCTGGGATTACAGGCTTGAGCCACTGCACTGACTTTTTGTCTATTAACAAAAAGTCGCCAAATAACAGATGCCCTTTGTGAGACGTCACCAAACTGCTTTCCACAGTGGCTGAACTCAGTTACACTCCCATGAGCAGTGTGTAAGTGCTTTTCTCCCCAACCTTGCCAGCATCTGGTTTTTTTTTTTTTTTTTTTTTTTTTTTTGACATTTTAATAATGGCCATTCTGACTAATGTGAGATGGTATCTCACTGTGGTTTTGATTGGTATTTCTCAGCAGTCCCACTATTGGGTATATACCCAAAGGAATGTAAATCTTTCTACCATAAAGACGTGCACATGTATGTTCATCGCAGCACTATTCACAATGGCAAAGACACAGAATCAACCTAAATGCCCACCAATGGTAGACTGGATTTAAAAAATGTACATATACACTATGGAATACTATGCAGCCATAGAATAGAATAGAATGAGATCATGTCCTTTGCAGCAACATGGATGGAGCTGGAAACCATTATCCTAAGCAAACTAACACAGGAACAGAAAACCAAATACTGTATGCTCTCACTTATAAGTTGGGAGCTAACCTTTAAGTATATATGCACACAAAGAAGGACACAATAGACCCTGAGGCCTACTTGAGGGTGGAGGGAGAGGACCAAAAAACTACCTGTCAAGTACTATGCTTATTACCTGGGTGACAAAATAATCTGTACACAAAACCCCTATGACACACAATTTACCTATATAACAAACCTGCACATGTGCCTCTGAACCTAAAATGAAAGTTAAGAAAAAAAAAAAAAGTAAATCAGAAAAATAGAAAACAACAAAAAATAAAACAGAGTGGAAAAGGCAACAATATGGTGAACTTCGATACAGCTGGCAGTGTTTGCACCTGTCCTGCCTCTACCCTCATGCTCACAATCTTCAGTGCCCACCAGCTGGAGTGCATCTTGCCATCTCCATTGCAGGCTGGAAGCCCCGGGGAATTGACATTCCTTTGGAAGAGTTCTCAATCTTTGAATGACAGGAGTTGGTAAACCCCAGCTGCCTCACTGCCTGGGTGAGATAACTCTGAAGTATGTATATGTACACCCTGAGGTTCCCCAGAGAGGTTAAGCTCCAGTTGTCCTCAGTGGTGGTTGGTTTGATAATGCACTTAAAAAAAATCATTTCAATGGTTTTTGGGGTAAGGTGGTTTTTTGGTTACATGGTTAAGTTCTTTAGTGGTGATTTCCGAGATTTTAGTGTACCTGTCACCCGAGCAGTGTACTACCCCCTCCCAACCTTCCCCCCACGAGTCCCCAAAGTCCATTATATAATTCTTATGCCTTTGCACTTTTATAAAAAAAGAGATGAAACACACGTAACACAGATTAATCATTTAAAAAGGAACAATTCAGTGGCAATGTTGTGCAACCACCACTTCTTTCTAGTTCCAAAACATTTTCCTTATCCTAAAAGGAAACCCATGTTCATGAAGCTGCTGCTTCTCATGTGCTGTGCTTTTGTTGACTGTCTTTCCTTCCCTGCCTCATTTCTCTACCTCCATCCCAAATAATTTGTACTTGAATCCTTGTCCTCAGTCAGCTTTTGGGAGAAGCCAAATGAAGGCACTTGGGAATGTCATATTAGGTAAGAGGAAGAAAAAATTCCAAGAAGTTACATGCAAGTTGATACTCATTTGTTAAAAACTAAAATAAAAACATACTTTTAGGAACACACATCAGATGCAAAAAGAGTGTAAAAATGCAAGCAACCACAATGATGGCAATATTTTTCATCAACAGAAATTAACCTCGTGAGTTTTGATATTTAGGGTATAAGTGAAAAGAAAAATGCAAGCAAGGCATTGATGACTGTGAGATTCGGGAAGGTGGTACATGAGGTAAGAGGCGTAGGAAGATGGGCTTGGGAGATCACAGGGTTGGATGTGAGTTGTTGACAGGGTCCTAGGTTTTGTTGTTGATGGTGAGTTTCTATAAGCTAATGATATTCTTTAAAAAATGACTAATAAAATTATTAAATAAAAGCATAGATCAGAGATAATGCATCATACCAAATATTATAATGAGCCCAATCTGTGCAAACAAGCAAAACTGACATCAGTGGAATTCAAATTAAGAGAGGACAGCATTTAAATTTTCCAAGTTCTGTGTGGTAGGCTGAAGAAAGAGTTTTAAAAAGCGTATTTTATGTTGCTTTTACTTGAGAAAGGATTTAATACACTCTTCCTTTGTCTTCCCTAGAAGATCATTCAAAAGGTCATAACCTAAATGCCCATTTAGGTTATGACCTTTTGAATAGGGAGAAGTTATATTGATAATAGGGAGAAGTAGGGAGAAGTTATATTAATGAGCACTGTTCCTCATGGCCTATGATGCAGTCATTCAAAACATCAGATAAGACAGATGTGTCAATATACAGAGATATCCATGCTTCATTGATAAGTTAAAGAAGCAAGTTGAAGATATGTTTTACATGATCCTATCTTTGAAGACAATTTTTCTGTCATACAAAAGTGATATGTAATTTAATATATGTTGTATATATGTGTCAGTAACCATTTATATATGTACATGAGCATATATGATTGTATATTGGAAATAACTTACCCAGTATTGTTAACAATGTTTTTCTATGTGATAGAATTATGAAAAATTTCTTTCTTTTTTTTTTTTTTTTTGAAACGGAGTCTCGCTCTGTCGCCCAGGCTGGAGTGCAGTGGCTGGATCTTGGCTCACTGCAATCTCCGCCTCCCAGGTTCATGCCATTCTCCTGCCTCAGCCTCCTGAGTAGCTGGGACTACAGGCGCCCGCCACCTTGCCCGGCTAATTTTTTGTATTTTTTTTAGTAGAGACGGAGTTTCACCGTGTTAGCCAGGATGGTCTTGATCTCCTGACCTCGTGATCTGCCCGTCTCGGCCTCCCAAAGTGCTGGGATTACAGGCTTGAGCCACCACGCCCTGCCGAAAAATTTCTTTTTTTTTTTTGAGGCAGAGTCTCGCTCTGTCACCCAGGCTGGAGTGCAGTGGTGGGATCTTGGCTCATTGCAAACTGCCTCCCGGGTTCAAGTGATTCTCCTGCCTCAGCCTCCCAAGTAGCTGGGACTACAGGCTGCATGCCAGCACACCCAGCTAATTTTTGTTTGTTTGTTTGTTTGTTTCTTTTTTGTATTTTTAGTAGAGACAGGGTTTCTCCATGTTGACCAGGCTGGTCTTGAACTCCTGACCTCAGGTGATCCACCCATCTCAACCTCCCAGAGTGCTGGGATTACAGGTGTGAGCCATTGTACCTGGCTGAAAAGTTTCTATTTTTTAAGTTATGCATTTCTATATGGGTTAAATATTTTTAATCAGAAAATCCAATAAAAATGAAGAATATAAAAAGTATGTATTAAGTAGATGTAGTTCTGTAAATTCTTATATAGTTATTGTGTTGTTGTTGTTACTTTGTATAGCTACTCTGTTAGCGTTTGCAAAGTACATCTTCAACTAATTTCTCCTCCATCCATGAGTGTGGGTAAATCCACACTGTCTTTTAAATTATGTTGCTTTCATTTCACAGAGTCGTGTTTTATCACCAATGACTTTTCCTCCCCATTTTAAAAGCTCTTTGAAAATCTTTTTTCTCTTCCTGCTTGCTACTTTTTCCACTCTTCTGGCCAAGTCTATGTCCTGTGGTCTAAAGTTGCTCACACTGTTTTTTGTTAAGACCAGTTACTATGAAATATGATGTTCATCTGTGACATAGATAAATGTTAACATCATTGTTGGCCACTCTAATTTGATGACAGAGTTCTGGGAGATTCTGTAAGGTGAGAAACCTTCTGCCTCTGACATTTGAAAACCCAGAGAAGTAAGATTTTAGAAAATTGAAAACATGAATGACAACAACAAAAGAAAACAAAACTAAGCTCATTCCTTGAGTCGAGTGGTTCTTCTTCCTCATTATGTCTGGGCCGGAAAGATCTCTTCTTCACATGTTGCTTGGCAAATTGTTATCCTTCTGACCTAATTTGGAGACTAGGTCTTCTCCAGTGGCTGAAATGGTGAGGAAATGAGATGCAGCTGTATTTTGTTTCAGTTTTGTGTGTACTTGGGTACCTTTCTTGCAGTGGGTCATGAATTTTGGGCATCTTATAGAAAACTTGGGAGCCCTTGGTGCTGAAAAATATTGAGTTTCAGATAGAACGTGCTTTTAGAACTCCCAATTAGAGACTGCTGGGAATGCAAGTTTCTTGCTTTATTTTGAAAGTTCTTTTTCCTTTAAACCATGCAAATGTTTTTTCAAAAACATTTCTTATTCTTGATGATGATGATTATTTTTTGCCTATAAATGGGAACAAAAATGATTTTATTTTTGCCACATAAAGAATAAAAGGAATGTATATCTTTCTTTGAAAATTTCTCCTAGTCCAATATTTTTTGACATCCTGTGAATTGTAACAGGAGGATTGATTATAAGCAGCTGTAAATTCTTGGTCTACTTAGTGTGCATAAGTGTGCCTCATTCTGCAAGGTAATTTTTACAATGTGGACACTCATGATACCACCTATGACATAGTCTTGCCAAAAATAAATTTACCCTGAATCAATTAAGTCTCTAATTCCAACTGCAATTTACAGAAACTACAGAGGACAGAGGAACATGTAACAATAGCACCACAAGGATGCATTACCAAATTCCAGACTGTCTTTGGTGATTAGAATAATGATTCCTCAAAGATGTCCACATCCTAATCCCTGTAATCTGTGACTATATTAGGTTATGTGGCAAGGGAGAATTAAGGTTGTAGGTGCAATTAATATTGCTAATGAACTGACCCTGAGAAGGGTGAGATTTCTCTTGGATTATCTGAATGAGTTCAGCATAGTCACAAGGATGCTTATAGATGAAAGAGGGAGGTAGTAGAGTCAATATCAGAGTGATGTCATGTGAGAAAGACTCAACTGCATTGCTGGCTTTGAAGGTGGAGGAAGGGGGCCGTGAATTACGTGGCCTCTAGAAGTTGGAAAAACAAGAAAATGGATCCTCCTCTGTAGCCTCCAGAAAAGAACACAGCTCTGCTGACATCTTGATTTTAGCCCCTTGACATCTGTGTCAAATTTCTGCTCTCCAGAGCTGTAAGATAATACATTTGCATTGCTTAAGCCATTAAGCTTGTGATCACTTGTTGCAGCAGAAATGGGAAACTAAAATATGACCTGTTTATTTCAACAAAGAAAATGCACATCTGAAATGGAGATTGTAGTTGATGCTGTCGGTGCCTCCCCATAGTTGGTACTGGAGGTCAGCCGCACACTGCTTTTGCACACACCAAGGCTTCCTGTGTCTCTGCCTGAGGGTAACTCTGGCTGCTGAACTGTGCTGGCTCTGTCCACAGGGCAGGCGGGAAGTGCTGAGAGTTCATGCCCCAGGAGCAACCTTCTACCAAGGTGGGATGGGAGTTGGTAAATAGAGGCTCCGATTCCCAAGCTGGACAGTGTCTCCAAGGTCCTAAGTCTCTGAGGATTTCACACCATCTGCCCCAAGTGGCTACTGTTTCTGAAGGTGCACCTTATTGGGTCATATTCCTTCTCTCTGGGTCATTTCTCTACTTCCTTACCATGTTTCCTGGAACTGCTTCCAAAATCAACTGTTTGCACCCAAATTCTTGTCTGCAGATATGCTTTTGGTGGAGCTCAAACTAAGACAGAGGGAAACCTATGGTTTTATAGAGACTTAAGAGACACAACAGTCTGTCACAATCTTTGGACCTTATTTGGATACTGCTACAAACAAACAAGCAAACAAACAAACAATACCCGAAAAGCGTTAATGACATTGATAAGATAACTAGAAATCTGAACACTGGATCAGACATTTGATTATATTAAGAGATGGTGGTAGGCCAGGCAAGGTGGCTCATAGTTGTAATCCTAACACTTTGGGTGGATGCTGAGGCAGGTGGATCACTTGAGGTCAGGAGTTCAAGACCAGCCTGGCTAACATGGCGAAACCCTGTCTCTACTAAAAATACAAAAATTAGCTGGAGATAGTGGTGGGCACCTATAATCCTTGCTAATTGGGAGGTTGGGGTAGGAGGATTACTTGACCCTGGGAGATGGGGGTTGCAGTGAGCTGAGATCACACCACTGCACTCCAGCTTGGGTGAAACTGTGTCTCAAAAAAAAAAAAAAAAAAAAAAAAAAAGATGATTGTATCCCACTGCTGCCACCAATAAAAGAGGTGACTGTCAAATTTTGAAGTGGGATAATGCTATTGTGATTATGTTAAAACAAATGGTCTTTATTGTCAGACACATTCTGAAATATTCATAAATACATTGATAATTGGTACAATGTTTGGGATTTGCTTCAAAATAATGCAAGAGTTGAAGGAAGAGAGAGTGTAGCTGAAAGAATAGCCGTGAGCTGATAATTTTTGAAATTGGGAGATGAGTAGAAGAGGTTCATGACACTATTTATTCTACTTTTATATACATTAGACATTTCCACAATAAAAAGTGTAGAAATGCTCACTTATGTAACACATTGCATTTGAATCAGGTTGTGCGTGTACCATTGAGCAAGAGTAGTTTTGACTACTCTTTGGGCTTTGGGGTGGACTTTGGGGTCAGATCAACCTGTATTCATGTCTGATCCTGGTTTATCTTGGATGGTCAGTTGTGTGTGGGGTTGGGACAATCCAGGGGACTGGAAAGTGGGGATGGAGGAGAGTCTCTGGGAAGGAGATAATTCCAAACAAAGGATGCTTCATGACTACAGATATGGAAGTGAAAACAGACAAGAAGAACAAAGCTTCAGGCTGGGAGATTGATTTTGAGGCTGCAAGGGTGTATTACTCTGGGCTTTCAAGAGAAATTGAACTAATAGCATGTGTGTGTGTGTATATTTACATAGTTATAAATATAACTAGTGTGGTTATTTATATATATTGTATAATATATATACACAAAATAGTTTGAGTTTGTGTACATATATACACACATATATGTGAGTTTGTGTATATATATGTGTATAGAGATACACACTGTGTGTGTGTGTATATATACACACACATATATTAATCCAGAGAGAGAGAGAGAGAGAGAGAGAGAGAGAGAGAGAGAGACTGAGACTGCTATTTGTTTTAAGAAATTGGCTTATGCAATTACGGAAGATGGCAAGCTGAAAATCTGCGAGCTAGGCAGGCAGGCTAGAGGCTGAGAGAAGAGCTGATGTTGCAGCTTGAGACTGAATGCAGTCCAGAGGCAGATTTCCCTCTTCCTCTGGGAACTTCAGTTTGTTTGTGTTTTTTTCCTCTTAATTCCTTCAACTGATTGGACAAGGCCCACCCACATTCTAGAGGTCAATCTGCTTTACTGTAAGTCTACTAATTTAAATGTTAATCTCATCTAAGAAAATACCTTCACAGCAACTTGACCAAATATCTGGGTACTGCAGCTTAGCCAAGTTGATGTGTAAAATTAACGGTCCCCAGGGGCCATTGTAGTACTCCAGAGAAGATGTAATAAGAGTTTAAACCAGTACATTGGCAGTGACAGTTAAGAAGAGGGGATAGTGGTGGCTCACATCTATAATTCCAGCACTTTGGGAGACCAAGGCAGGTGGATCTCCTGAGGTCAGGATTTTGAGACCAGCCTGGGTAACATGGTGAAAACCCATCTCTACTAAAAATGCAAAAGTCAGTCAGATGTGGTGGCACAGGCCTGTAGCCCCACCTACTTGGGAGGCTGAGCAGGAGAATCAATCACTTGAAACTGGGAGGCGGGGGTTGCAGTGAGCTGACATTGCGCCACTGCACTCCAGCCTGGGCGACAGAGTGAGACTCTGTCAAAAAAAAAAAAAAAAAAAAAAAAAAAAAGCAAAAACAAACAAACAAAAAACAGGGGATAGATGTGAGTGCTTTTGAGGTGCTAGAGTTCACAGCACTAGGTGTGGGTAAATGAGTAGACCAAGTTTCTAATACGGTTGCTGGGGTAACATTTAGCAAGATGAGAAGAAAGAGGAGTCTAGGTTATTCCCAGGTGATGACTGAGCAGCTACTGTGTTCCTGGCGTGGAGGTGGTTCTTTGGGGGATGTGAGAGTGAGTAAGATGGACAAGGCGTCTTCTCCCCTGGAGCATGTGATCCTGCAGGACAGGCAGACATTGAACAGCCGTTATCAGTGAGCTGAGGGCTATGGGAAGAATGAATGCTGGGGGCGAAGGTATCATGGACAAAATGAACCAGGTCAAGAGGCTCAGGAATATCTCTCCCCAGGAAGTGATTTGTAAGCTGAGTTTAGAGGAATAAGCAGGAGTTTGGCTATGGGGAGGGGAAACAGCACTCCAATTAGAGGGAAGAACAGTGAGCAAAAGTTCAGAGGCTGGAAAGAGCAGAGAGAACTGAGAGCTCTTATTTTGTATAGGATATTTGCTTTGAGAAGCAAACAATCCTTCTTCTTCTTCTTTTCCGTTGTGTGCAAATGGCATGTTCCTATATTGATCTGACCTAAAGCAAGTTAGGTTTGTGTATTGAAAAGCATGCCATGTCATACAGCCTTCTTCAGGTTATTAAGAAAAGTTATCCTGTAAGGTTGAAATTCAGGATCTTCTAGGACTTTACTAACAGACTGACAAGCTTACAAATCAGTAACTGAACCCTAAGTGTATACAGGGATAATTGATTGAGAGGGTAGAGTTCAGCTGGAAGGAGATCCAGGTTCTAGTCCCCACTCGGCTGCTTCCTGGCTGTGTGCTTTTTTTGTTTGTTTTTTCTTTTTCTTTTTTGATATGTTGTCTTGCTCTGTTACCCAGGCTGGAGTGCAGTGGTGCAATCCCAGCTCACTCTGCCTCCCAGGTTCAAGCGACTCTCCTGCCTCAGCCTCCCAAGTAGCTGGGATTACAGGTGCCCACCACCATGCCTGGCTAATTTTTGTATTTTTAGCAGAGATGGGGTTTTTCCATGTTGGCCAGACCGGTCTTGAATTCCTGACCTCAAATGATCCACCTGCCGTGGCCTCCCAAAGTGCTGGGATTACAGGCGTGAGCCACCATGCCCAGCCTGTGTGGTCTTGAACAAGTTACTTCGCCTCTCTGGACCCTGATTTTTTGTGTCAGAAAAATTTGGGTATTGGACAAGATCATTTCTAGTTCTAGGATTTTTATGATTCTATGGGTTAGGGTGATGTGCAATAAGAAACAAATACATGAGGTAATTCCTCAAACACCAATATTTCTGTATTTGTTAAACATTGGGTGCAGGCAGACTCTGTTCCAGGTGCTGGGGATTTCATGGGAGTAAGAGAGACAAGATTCTGCCTTAAAGGAACTAATTGGGCCAGAGGTAAGAGACAGACAAGTGGCAGCAGATGTGCAAGCAGGACAATTGCAGATTGTGATAAAGGGAGATTGTGTAAAGATAACACACAGGATGATGTGAGAAGACTGTGTATATGTGTGTGTGTGTGTGTTGGTGGAGAGTATCAGATAGGGCCAATCTGAGAAGCGACATGGAGCAGAAACTGAGTGATCACAGAGACTTAACCATTTAAAGAGCTGGAGAATGCCAGGTGGAAGGAATGGCAAGTGCGAAGGTCCTGAGGCAGCGTAGTTAGCCTGCTGGAGAACAGGGAAGGGGCACATTGTATCAAGAAAAATGAATGAAGGGGAACATGGCTGGAGATGAAGACCAAAAAGTAGCCATAGCCACACATAGCAGTCCTTGTAGCCTCAGTGAGTTGGATTTTATATTTTATTATTGTTAAAAATGTTTTCTCCTCTCAGCTCATACCTATATTTTTATTTTTATTTCTTTGAGACAGGGTCTCACTCTGTTGCCCAGCTTGGAGTGCAGTGGCATGATTACAATTCACTGCGGCCTTGACCTCCCGGGCCCAAGAAATCCTCCCACCTCAGCCTCCCAAATAGCTGAGACTGCAGGCATGCACCACCATGGCCAGCAAATTTTTTGTATGTTCTCGTAGAGATCGGGTTTTGCCATGATGCCCAGACTAGTCTGAAACTCAGGCGATCTGCCGGCCTCAGCTTCCTAAAGTGCTGGAATTATATGCATGAGCCACTGCACCTGGCCAAAAGTTGGATTTGATTACCAAAAATGAGAATGCACTTACCTGGTGCCCCAGTCAATGGTGGCATTTAACTGAAATGAACTCATACTAGTCCCCCTGCCAAAAGATCCTCTTTCAGTGATCCCGTCTCGGTAAATAAGCCATTTATGTATTTTACAAATACATATGTGCCAGGCCCTGTTCTAGGTGCTGAGAATCCAGTGGCAAACAGTCAGTGGTCCCTGCTCTAATGGATATATAGGACAATAAGGGAGACAGGCAGTGACTAAGCGAACAAGTAAACAGGTAACATGCTCCGTGGAGATGAGAGTTATGGAGAAAGGTAAAGGAGGGTTGAGATGTGGACATCTTTGGAGGGCGGTTATTCTGCCTGTCACACCCATTCGTGGGGGTGGGCATTGCTGATTTATGGTGGGAGGCCAGGAAAAGTGTCTTGGATAAAGAGACACTTGAGGCCGTGTGGGAAGGAGGGAGTGAGCCAGCGAACCATGAGGATACCTGGGGAGACGGTTTCAGGGAGTGGAAGTGGCCAGTGCAAAGGCCCCGAGGCATCACTCAGGGAGGGAAAACAGAGGGAGACGAAGCCAGAGAGTTTATGGAGGGCCTTGTATGTCATGGTAGAACTTGGGCCTTGATCCTGAGAAAGATGGGGAACAAATAGAAGGTTGAGCAGAGGAGGAATGGGATCTCGGGTTCCACGGGATGCCACTGGCTTTGGGTGGAGAACAGATGGTGGAGGGACCAGGCTGGACACAGGGAGGCCATGCAGGAGGCTTCTGCAACAGTGCAGGGAGAGGTGGCTTTGACAGGGCAGGTGGGTGATACCTGTCATTGCCCTTCTTAGTAACCTGGGCTGCTGTAACACATCACCACAAACTGGGTGGCTTAAAACAATGGAAATGTACTCTATCACGGTTTTGGAGGCTGGATGTCTAAAATGAAGGTGTTGGCAAAAACCCTGGGGAAGAATGCCCCCTTGCCTCTTGCAGCTTCTGTGGCTCCCGGCAATGCTTCGTGTTCCTCCACTTGTGGCTGTATCCCTCTAATCTCTGCCTCCATCTTCACATGGCTTTCTTCTCCACTGTGTGTGTCACTGTGCCCCCTCCTCTTCTAATAGAACACTGTCATTGGCTGAGGGTTCACCATGATGACTTTATTCTAGCTTGACTGATTACATCTGCAAAAACCTTTTCTCCAAATAAAGTCAAAATCAGAGGTCCTGGATGTTAGGATTTGGACATATCTTTCTGAGGGACAGAATTCAACCCATGACGTTGCCCAAGCCAGAGTCTTGCAACCCCTCCTGGAGCCATTCTTCTTCCCCTGCACTGCTCACACCAGCCAGCCCCAAGTGCTGCTGCCTGGGCCACAGCAACAGCCTCCTGTTCATTTCCTGTTCTCCACGCTGGCCTCCCCGCCCATCTTTTCCCAACCCAGCAGAAGAGCAGTCGCTTTAGGGTGAACATCTGATTGTGTCCTCTTGCTTGAAACCTTTCTGTGCATCCCCACTGCTCAGAGGAGAAAGCCCCCAAACCTTGCTTTAATCTTCAGAGCCTTGCCTGATTGGCCCTCTGTGGACTCACCAGGTCCATGCTGAGGCACCATCCCCTTCTTCCTCCATCCCAGTCCATCCTCTGAGAAGCCTTCCGTGGCTTTCCCCAATTTAGGTCATATCCTCTTTCTTTATGTATCAAAATCACAGTGAGATACTTAACCGTGTGAATATCTGTTTGATGCGTATCGCCCACTGGACTTTCAACTCTATGAGACCAGGGACTCTGTCTTGTTTATCCAGGTATCCCCAGAGCCCAGCACCTGGCACACAGTAGGTGCTCAGTAAATGCTTGAATGAATGAATGAGCATCCTGTACTTGGTAGTGTTCTCTGTGACTCATCGACTCTCAGCCGCATGAATGGGCATCATTGTTGCAGACTGATTAGTGCAGCATTTTGGACGAAGTTTTCCCATTTTATGGACTTGGAATACAATCACAGTTGCGTTATTAGTTATTCAATTATTTGTTCAATGACAGTTTCCCTGGATAGAATGTAAATGTCACAAGGTCCTCTGTTCACCATTATTATCCCCAGCATGATGCCGGGGGCACATGGGACGTTATTGATGACAATGGGTAAATGGATGAATGAATGAATGAACCATGCCCAAATCTAGGCCCACAACATGCATTTTTGCCCACACTCATCACTCATAGGCTCCATGTCCATCCCAGCCTCCCCTCTAGTATTATTTTCCTACTCCTGCTGTAAAAATGACCCGAAATATTATTATCTTGCAGCTCTGCAGGTCAGAAATGGGCCTCCCTGGGCGGGTTCTGCTCCTTCTGGAAACTCTAGGGAACAATCAATTTCCTTGCCTTTTCCAGCTTCTAGAGTCTCCCCACATTCCTTGATTCATAGCCTCTTTCATTTTCAAAGCCAGCGATGGCTGGTCGAGTCTCTCTGATATCATTTCACTCTGCCACTGATTCTCCTCTGCCTCACCCTTACTTGTTAGGACAGTTTTTTTTTGTTGTTTTTTTTGTTTTTTTTTTTGAGACAGCATTTTGCTCTGTCTACCAGGCTGGAATGCAGTGGTGTGATCATGGCTCACTGCAGCCTCAACCTCTCTGGCTCTAGTGATCCTCCCACCTCAGCCATTCTCCACCTCATCCTCCCAATTATAGTCCGGAGTAGCTGGGATTATATGCATGTGCCACCATGCCTGGCTAATTTTTTTTTTTCTTTTGTAGGGATGGAGTCTCACTATTTTGCCCAGGCTGGTCTGGAACTCCTGGGCTCAAGCAATCCTCCCACCTGGCCTTCTCTAAGTGCTGGGATTATAGGCAGGAGCCACCATGCCCAGCCCGCATGGACTCTTGTAATTACATTGGTCCCATTCAGATAATCCAGAGTCATATCCCTATGTTAAGGTCAACTGATGAGCAGCCTCAGTTTCACCTCCTCCCTTAATACCCCCTTGCCCTGTCACCCAGCATATTTACAGGTTCTGGGGATTAGGTTGTGGATATCTTTGGAGGGTGGTTATTCTGCCTGTCATACATCTTTAATTTTCTCATTGTTTGAAGAAAGCCTGCAGTCATGGTGTGTGCAGTGGGAAGAGAGAAGAGGGAAGGGGAAGGGCTCACCACATGTAGGGAGGACCTTTGTCAGTAGATCACACTTGAATGTGGGGTCATTGCCTAAAGCATTAGACTCAGCTTCAAGAGTCGATCTGTTTCTTGCTTTGCCAACCCAGAAATGGCTATCCCTTAAGGAGGACTGAATGTGTATGAATCAATGGCTGGGATTTGTTTTCCTACTGAGGGAGGCTGAGGTGGATGGATCGTGAGGTCAGGAGTTTGAGACCAGCCTGGCCAACATGGTGAAACCCTGTCTCTACTAAAAATACAAAAATTAGCTAGGTATGGTGGCTCACGCCTGTAATCCCAGCTACTCAGGAGGCTGAGACAGGAGAATCGTTTGAACCCTGGGAGGTGGAGGTTGCAGTGAGCTGAGATTACACCACTGCACTGCAGTCTGGGTGACAGGGTGAGACTCTATCATCTCAAAACAAACAAACAAACAACAGTGTGCAAGACTACAATATGTTCCAAGAAGCAGCAACTGAACCTTGATGCAGGTCCGGTACTTGTATCAGGCAGGCATTTGGCAAACACCCAGCAATAGCCTGAGTGGAGCTACAGACACCCTTGGTCCAGCTTGAGGGCAGATCACCAAACTGGAACACGTCCCAGTAAGTCCTAACTAAAGATGCTCCCATCTGACTCACATACAGAGTATTTACTCAAGGAGTGTTTGCTGAACACCAGCTTAGCGCCGGGCACGTGGGCTCGGCGGTGGAGACGACATTCCCCCGGGCGGCTGTGCTGCCTGGGAGATAACTCACAGGCCATGTGCACAGCTTGGGAGCACAGGAAGTCCTTTTGTAGAACTTTCCACATTTTAGGAGTGAGGGATGATAGCAATGGGGCTTTGAAGCCCTCAGCCCTTAATAGGCAGAATCCTGCATGGTGTTTCCTTCACCCGAAGGCACCCCCAGCCTCACTTAGCAGTGCTGCAATTAACACAGTACCACTGTCAGAATAACCTCTAACCATAGCCCTGGCTACATCGCTCACCTCCTTGGGGGCTTCCCTCTACTTGTGGGATAAACCCAAGCTCCTTAGCTCTGACTGACAGGGTCCTCCCTGGCTGGGCACCCACCAACCCTCACTGCTATGCTCTGAATGTTTGTGCCCCATCCCTAATGTTGAAATCGTCACCTTCGAGGTGATGGTATTAGGAGGTGAAGCTTGGGGGAGGTGATTCAGTCACCGAGGTAGAGCCTTCTTGAATGGGACAAGTTTGCCTATGTAAAGGGACTCCAAGGAGGTGCCTTGTTCCTTCCACCATGTGAGGACACAGTGAGAAGGTGCCATGCACAAGCCAGAAGGCAGTCCCCACCAGACACCACATCTGCCTTCACCTTGGACTCCCCAGACTCCAGAATTGTGAGAAGTAAATTCTTTTAGCCGGGTATAGTGGCTCACACCTGTAATCCTTGTACTTGGGGAGGCCAAGGCGGGTGGATCAGCTGAGGTCAGGAGTTCAAGACCAGCCTGGCCAACATGCTAAAAAGCAGCCAGGCGTGATGGCTCATGCCTGTGGTCCCAGCTCCTTGGGAGGCTGAGGCAGGAGAATTGCTTGAACCCGGGAGGCAGAGGTTGCGGTGAGCCGAGATCACGCCACTGCACTCCAGCCTGGGTAACAGAGTGAGACTCGGTTTCAAAAATAAATAAATTCTTTTTCTTTAAAAGCCACTCAGTCCAATGTATTTTGTTATAGCAGCTTAAAAGGACTAAGATGGAAAATCTCTCTCAGCTTCATCCCTCTTTTCCATTTCTAGCAGCTAGAGTTCCTCTAATCTCCTCAAAGGCCGCATTTTGTCTCTCACTTCCTAACCCTCTCCTTGGCTAGTCCCTCTGCCTTGAGCACTGTTCCCTCCCTTCCTTGGCCTAGCCAACTCCAATCATCTTTAGGCTTCAGCATAAATCTCACCTCCTCCTGGAAGCCTTCCATGATACCTCCATGCTAGGTAGTCCTCCCGTGCCCTCCAGATGGCCCTGAGCTCTGTCTTTCCCAGAACTCATCACTTTGTATTATATCTGCCTCATCCCTGTGTGTCTCCCAGGAAGACTGGAGTCTCCTGAAGGTTGAAGCAGAGTCTGATTTGCTCTTGGTTGTGTCTGCAGTGACTGTATTAGTTTCCCAGAGCTGCAGTCATTAAGTATCAAAAACTGGGTAGCTTAAAACCACAGAAATTTATTCTCTTACAGTTCAGGAAGCCAGAAGTCCAAAACCAAGGTGTCAGCAGCATTCGTTTGTTTTGGGGAGCTCAGCCCCAGCTGTGACGTTCTTGGTGGTTTTTTTTTTTTTTTTTTTGGCTTGCAACAGCATCACTCCAGTCTCTGCCTCTGTTTTCCCATAGTCTGTGCCCTATGCGCCTCTCTCTGTCTTCTTTTAAGGACAACAGTCATTGGACTTAGAGCCCACCCTAATCCAATATGACTTTATGTTAACTGGATTATATCTGCAAAGACACTATTTCCAAATAAGTCCACATTCGTAGGTGCTGAGGGTTAGGACTTGAACATATCTTTTCAGGAGATAATATTTAACTCCCAACACTGTCTGCTTCATCTGTTTATTGTAAATATTTGAGAAATGAATGACTGAACGCAGAAAGAAAAAAACAGGTTGCCTAGGAGTCCCTCTTTTTTGAGGAAATGTTGAATTTGTGTTGTCACGTAAAAGAGAGTGTGGAACAGGAAAAAGAAATGTACAAGAGAATTTAGATTAAAGCACGCATTCACACACACACACATACACACACACACAAACCCTTGCCAAGCACAGCTCTGGGCTGGGCAGAGGAGTGGTGGCCCTGGGCGGGACGCTGGGCAGCCATTCTCCCCCGTCCCTTCCGCCCCCTACCTGTCCGCCAGGGCCACGCTGCGGTGGGGCCCAGGCACCATTTTATTAGTTGTGATCCACTGTGGTTAATTCTCTTAATCTAGACTTATGTGCCCATAAAGCCCAGACCTCAGGTATTGGATTTCCCTGATCAAAGGGCGGCATGTGGGGGGCGCTGCCCAGGAGGGCTCAGCAAAGCTTGTAAACACGGCCCGGTACACACACACACACACACACACACACACACACACACACACTCTCTCTCTCTCCAAAAGATGGGCCGATCAATGGCTGGGGTGATCCCGTGTGAAATATGACTGCCGCTCAAATGCAGCTTCTGGGATTTATAGCCGGGTATTAATCTACCCTGCTTAATGCCTTGACCTCTGCCCTCCAGCAATTCAAGGGATGGTGCCAGTGAGGCCAGAAGCTAATTCCATGGATTAAAGCAGAAGGAGCCCCCAGCATTTGGAAGTGTCAGGGACAGTTTAAGCGCTAGCAAAATGTCCCAGCTCTCCCTATTAATGGTGGCTGGGAATGGTTGGGTTTTTCAAGCAGGCAATACACAGAAGGATCGTAGAGGAAAGGACCTTTTGGTAAATGCAATCAGTTTTCCTCTCTAGTCCAGGCCTATATGTACTTAATTCCTCTCTCTTCCTAGCGTCCAGGACTCTGCACATCCATTTCTCCCTAGAGTACACTTTGCTTTGTGCATAGTCAGGTTGTGCCTTAAATGCCACCTCCTCTGGGGAGCCTTCCTAGCCCCTATGCCTTGTTAATGCTGCTCGCTTTCTCCTGAATAGCCTCAGAATTGTCACTATCATTTTTCTAGTCTTATTCATCCACCAAATTAAACTTCTGAGGGCAGGAACTGAGTTGTCACCTAAACCTACTAGAGAGCCAAACTCATTGTAAAAACTCAACCAATGTTTATTACACGAGTGAATCAAAAGAATTCAATCAACAACTAAGACTGCAGTTGATTTTCTTTTTTTTTTTTTTTTTGAGACAGGGTCTTGCTCTGTTGCCCAGGCTGGAGTGCAGTGGCTCTATCACAGCTCACTGCAGCCTCGACCTCACAGGGTCAGGCAATCCTACCACCTTCAGCCTCCCAAGTAGCTGGGAGTACACGCATTCACCATCAGGACTGGCTAGTTTTAAAAATTTATTTGTAGAAATGGGGTCTTGCTATGTGGCCCAGGCTGGTCTTGAACTCCTGGACTCAAGCAATCCTCCTGCCTTGGCTTCCCAAAGTGCTGGAATTACAGGTATGAGCCACTGTGCCCAGTCCAGTTGATGGCTTTTAGGGATAAAATAGTTGCATCTGGTGTGTTAAGACTTATGACCGTACATGTATGTCCTCATCCTCTCTCTGTGCCTCAGTTTCCTCTTTAGTAAGACAGGACTAAGAGTAGTACTAATTACACACCACTATCATTTGTTCAGTCATTCCACAGGTGTTTATTGAGCACTTCATATGTGCAGGCGCTGATCCAGAATGGGGACAGAGCAATGAACAAAACAGACAAAACCCTTGTCCTCGTAGACAGTGACATTCTGGCTGAGGGGTGACAGAAAATATACAAGCTAGTGTTAAGTGCTGAGGAACAACAAAAAAAAAAGGATTGGGGAATGAAGATTTAGGACGGGGGTGTAGAGTTTGGAATTTTAGACAGGTGGTTAGGGAAAGTCTCATGAACAAGGTAGTAGCTTTCGTTATTTTTGTTTTTATTGTTATAGATCTTAATATTTAATTTTTTAAAATTTTAATTATGAATACATAAGAGTTGTATATATTTATGGGGTACATGTAATGTTTTGATACAGGCATACAACGTGTGATAAGCAGTTATCATTTCTTTGTGTTAAGAACATTCTATTCTTCTAGTTAGTTAAAAATATTCAATAAATTATTAACTATAGTCACCATATTATGCTACTAAATACTAGATCCCTTTCTCTTTCTTTCTCTCTCTCTCTCTCTTTCTCTTTCTTTGACAAAATCTCGCTCTGTTACCAGTGGCATGATCTTGGCTCACTGCAATCTCCGCCTCCTGGATTCAAGCGATTCTCCTGCCTCAGCCTCCCGAGTAGCTGGGATTACAGGCACACGCCACCACACCCAGCTAATTTTTGTATTTTTAGTAGAGAGAGGATTTCACCATGTTGGCCAGGCTGGTCTCTAACTCCTGACCTCAGGTGATCCACCCACCTCGGCCTCCCAAAGTACTGGGATTGCAGGCGTGAGCGATTGTGCCAGGCCTAGATCTTATTCTTTCTATCTAACTGTATTTTTTACCCATTAACCGTCTCCTTTTAATACCCTGCTCCCACTACCCTTTGCAGCCTCTGGTAACCATCATTCTACTCTCTATTGCCACTGGTTCAATTTTTATTTTTATTTTTAGCTCCCACATGTGAGTGAGAACATGCAATATTTGTCTTTGCATGTCTGGCTTATTTCATAATGTCCTGCCACTTAACATAATGTCCTCCTGTAAAGACTAGGAAGTGAGGGACAGAGACGTGTGACTATCTGGGCATTCCAGGCAGAGAACAGTCAGCGCAAAGGCTCGAGGTGGGACCCTGCCTGGTGTGTTTGAGGAAGAGCCAAGAAGCTGGTAGGATGTAGAATTAGTGATGGGGAAAGAAGGAGGGATGAAAGACAGAGACTATCCGAGATTAAAATCAGTTAATATGTATGAATTCCCAGCACTGGAATTAACTGAACCATGGTCCAGTCATACAAGAGAGTTCTATACAACTTTTAAAAGGAATGAGGTAGATGTGTATGGGCTGATATAGATATGTCTCCAGCGTGTAGATCTTCAAGGTATATATATATATATTTTTTCAAGACTGAGTCTCACTCTGTCCCCCAGGCTGGAGTGTAGTGGCACCATCTTGGCTCTCTGCAACCTCTGGCTCCTGGGTTCCGGCAATTCTCCTGCCTCAGCCTCCCAAGTAGCTGGGATTACAGGCATGTGCCACCATGCCCAGCCAATTTTTTTTTTTTTTTGTATTTTTAGTAGAGATAGGGTTTCACCATGTTGGCCAGGCCAGTCTCGAACTCCTGACCTCAAGTGATCTGTCCACCTCAGCCTCCCAAAGTGCTGGGATTACAGGCGTCAGCCACTGCATTCTTAAATATTTTTAGAAACACATATATATTAAAAATACTGAGTGAGTAAAAATACCTCTAAGCCCAAAGTAGCTTATTTATGTGTGTCTATACAGCTGTAGATAAATGCACAAGAGAATGTCTAGAAGAACACATGCTAAAATGTGGACAGTGTCCAGATTTGGAGAGGAGGTGGGACTGGGGGAGATTAAAGGGGACTTGAACTATTTTACTCTTTATGCTTCTATATTATTGCTTAAGGTTTTCACAACAACCATGTACTTGCTTAAAGGATGCATTTATTTAAAAATTTAAGTAGTCCTTTATAGGAGCAACAAGACAGAGAAGAGAGGGACTCTTTTTATTTTTATTTTTATTTTTTTTTTTAGTGGAATGTGCATTCCACTTGAGAAAGTTGTGAAATCACGAATCAGAAGCAGGTTGTGGAAAGATCCCTTCGTTGGAGTTACCAGCAAAAAGTCTATGGCATTTTGCATTTGCCCATAAAAGCAAAATAAGGGACTGGTATTTTCTGGTTAATTCCAAGCCCATCGGCAGCCTGGGGAGACTGATTCTCTGAAAGCCAGTGTTGTTTATTTCCATGGAAGGGTCTGCTTACAGATTTAGGCAAACTCACCCTAGGGAGTCAGATGAAACAGGGGCATGTCAATATTTTATGAAGATACAGAGAGCTCAATACCTGTAGACTTTCAGGCTATTCTTTAATCTTTGGGAAGGGTTGCAGGGTGATCTCTTTGGTAGCCCCCTTAGCATTGATTCTCTCTTTTCATTGGTGGGCAGCAGCCACTAGAGTGGAAGGACAAAGCCCGTATTTAGCTGCAGGGTGGGACTCTGACAGACCCAAATCACACTGGGCCAGTAATTCCATCCCTTTTCCTGGTGATTGGATTAGATTGGGTGTGTAATGAAAAGGGTCAAGTCTGAGTAAGGCTTAGGATTTTTCTTGTTGATTTCAGGAATATCCAGTTTTAGGATGAAGATGACACTGTGTAAGACAGTCAGAGAAGAATCCTGATGACAGGATTAAGGGCCTGGATCAAGCCACACCTGAATCCTTCCCTTTTCTCTTTATTGTTTAATTTTACTTCCTGTTGTCTTAAACCAAAAGATTTCTTAATGACACACTTGACAACTGAGATTCAGAATGCACGTTGGTAGCAGTTCTTTTCTATTTCTTAATTGTCAGGGAAATTAAGAAGGAAAATTATCCTTGCCCAGGAGTCTGGGGCATCAATTCTTGTTCGACATGTGTTATTAACTTACTGTGTGACTGCATGTCATTTCTTCAATGTGATTTTCAGAGGACTCTCCTCTAAAATAGAGAACTGGGTGAGAGAGGATCTAGAAAGATCCTTATAGAGTTAACATTTTATGATCTTCTAAGTCCTCAAGGGTGTCATAGGACATGTTGACACACCAACAGAGAACCTCTTAAGGTCTATGTGAAACCCCAGATGGGGCCTAGAAAGAGCTGTAACTGTGTCATGGTGGTCTGGAGTTTAAATGTTCCCTTTGGTTTGGAGATAAGGAGCTGTCACCCTACATCTTGGGAAGCTGGGATGATGCTAGTGGTGGAGGCAGTCGAGCTGGGTTTAACACGGCAGAGGGAACCCAGGCTGGGGCTTGCCCTGTTGGTAGGTGAGGTGTGTGTGACCAAAGTCACACTCTTTAATGACTTTCTCTACATGATCCTCAATTGACTATTGATGTTTTAATTGTGTATTCATATGGCTTTCTATATTTTATCAGCGCCCAGTAGCCTTTGAAAAACATAAGTTTTGGAGAAAGAGCTCAGAAGCATGCACAGCTCTCCATTCCCTTCCCCTTTCTGGGTGGTGTTGGTGGCTATTTTAAAGTTGGGCTTGAGATGCTTTGCCACAGTCATTCAGACACACTTGGGTCTATCTGGAAAATGATAGGCGGGACTTCCAGGAAGTTTGTTGGAATGAGTGACAGAGGGGCCTTCTCGGACAGGATGGGGAAGGTGCAATGCCTCCTGGGAGCGTATGGCTGATTCTTTCTGGGGACCCCATGGGCTGGAAGCCTGGCCTGGGCCCCAGGAGACTTGGGACAAACTTGGACTGAATGTTTGCGTACCCTCAAAACTCATATGCTGAAGCCCTCGCCCCCTTGGTACTGGGATTAGGAAATGAGGCATTTGGGAGATCATCAGGCTTAGGTGAGGTCATGAGTGTAGGCCTTCATGAGGGTATTAGTGCCCTTATAAGAAGAGAAAGAGACACTGGAGCTTCCTCTCTCTACCAGGCGAGGACACAAGAAGATGGCTGTCTACAAGCCAGGAAAAGATTCTGCACCAGGACCTGAATCAGCTGGCACCTTGATCTTGGGCTTCCCAGCCTCCAAAACTATGAGATGAGAAATAAATGTCTGTTGTTTATACCTCCCAGTCGATGGTATTTTGTTATAGCAACCCAAGATGGCAAAGGCAACAAGCCTAAAATGAAAAATGGCAAAGTAACCAAGATGTCCTTCAAGAGGTCAGTGGATAAAGAAACGGCAGGATATCCACACAGTGGAATATTACTCATCAATAAAGAGAAAAGTGACATAGCAAGCCATGAGAAACCATGGAGAAAATTTAAATGCATATTTCTAAGTGGGAAAGACTAAGATGAAAAGGCTACCTATAGGATGGTGCCAACTCTATGACATTCTGGCAAAGGCAAAACTATAAAGACAATGGAAAGAATAGCAGTTGCCAGAGGGTTGGGAGGAGGGAGAGAAGGGTAAATAGGCAGAGCACAGGGGATTTTCAGGGCTGTGAAACTATCCGGTATAATACCATAATGGTGAATACTTGTCATTCCACATTTGTCAAAGAGGGCTGGGTGCAGTGGCTTGTGTCTATAATCCCAGCACTTTGGGAGGCCAAGGGGGAAGGAAGGATGGCTTGAGGCCAGGAATTTGAGACTAGCCTGGGCAACATAGGGAGGTCCCATCTCTACAAAAATTAAAACACTGGCCTGGGGTATGCCTTTAGTCTCAGCTACTTGGGAGGCTGAGATGGGAGGATCACTTGAATCCAGGAGTTCGAGGCTGCAGTGAGCTGATTGTGCCTCTGCACTCCAGCCCAGGTGACAGAAGTAAGAAACAGAGTGAGACCCTGTTTCTTAAAAAATGAAAAACAAGAAAACAAAAAACAAACAAAAAACAAAAATCTTTGTCATAGCTCACAGAACTGTACAACACAAAGAGTGGGCCCTAAAGTAAACTATGGACATGTATCAGTATTGGTTCATCAATCATAACAAATGCACCACAGTAATGCAAGGTATTAATAATGGGAAGTACTGTGTGGGAGGTGAGATAGGGAGGGGAGTATATGGGAACCCTCTGTACTTTCTGTGTGATTTTTCTATAAACCTAAAACTCCTCTAAAAAATAGTCTATTATCAAAAAATATGCCAGAAACCATGTCCTCTAAAAATGTTCAGCCACAGGTAGGGCAATTTGTATGCTCTCGTGACAAAGTATAGCACAACACTAACACAACGACAATGATGACATCCTTCTGCATGGGACTCATTCTAATCTCCATGTATGGGATGCACTAGAGGCATGAGCTACATGTTTTTGATTCCATACCATTATCAGTAAAACTGGTTTTGCACATGTACTGCCAATGCATGTACATCTATTTATGTTTAACTCTATCCATGAATGACTGTATTAATTTATTGCATGCTGTCTTAGTTCACATTCCTCTTGTAACAGGGCCTGTGACAAATGCTTAGGTACAGGTAGTTTATCGAAGGTGGTCCCAGGTAGCAAGAGTGAGGCAGTTGGGGAGAGAGATGCAGGACAGAGGCAAATCAATATAATAATGAGTTAGTGAGTGGGTTGTCACTGTGGACACTGGGCTTGATTTTTGTCTCCTGGAATTCTCTGTCCAGATAACAGGAAGCTAAGGTGTTTATCTACCTGCTTCTGCCTCCCATCAGTGGAGTTTTGCCTCCCAGGACTGTCCATGTCCCTGCATTTCTGGGGCTGCACTGGTGGAACAAGCGCTACAGAAAGCCAAAGCCCTGGGGCACAAGGCAGAAAGTTGAGTGAGTCTGGGGTGGGGCATTGTCAAAGGAAACTCAGCTTAATGCAAACAGGTAGCGTGGTTGCAGCCAAAACTGGGGTGAGCCAAAGGTTTGTGACATATGGCCCCATGATAGCTGCTGCATTATAAATACACAGGATGCACAAAACCAGAACTTGAACACCACAAATCCCAAATCCAAGTGCTATTATTTTCCTGCTTCCCAGTGGATCATTTTGCACATCCTTGGAGCTTGTGCACCTCACTTTGCAGATCTGCTCTGAAGAACACTCAGTTCACTCTCCTAGAACAGAAGTGCTGGTTAAAGTGGAAGTCTTCTCTTTTCCCCTTTTAGGGAGCTCATTGGGTGTTTAACAAAATATATTTGAAAGACATTGAGATACCGCTACACACCTATTAGAATGGCCAAAATCCAGAGTACTGGCAATACCAAATGCTGGTGAGGATGTGGAGCAGCAGGAACGCTCATGCATTGCCGGCCGGAATGCAAAATGGTACGGCTGCTTTGGAAGACAGTGTGGCAGTTCCTCACAAAACTAAACATACTTTGACCGTACAATCCAGCCATTATGCTCCTTGATATTTACTCAAAGGACTTGAAAACTTATGTCCACATAACAGCCTGCACATGGATGTTTATAGCAGCTTTATTCATAACTGCCAAATCTTAGAAGCAACCATGATGTCCTTCAGTAGGTGAATGGGTAAATAAACTGGTACATCCGGACAATAAAATATTATTTAGCACTAGAAAGAAATGAGCTATCAAGACATGAAAGGCATGGAGGAAACTTAAATGCATATTATTAAGTGCAAGAAGCCAGTCTGGAAAGGCTACATATTGTATTCTTCCCACTATGTGACATTCTGGAAGAGGCAAAACGATGGAGGCAGTGAAAAGATTAGTGGTTGAGAGAGGCTTGGGGAGGGAGGGATAAATAGGTAGTGTATAGAGGATTTTCAGCACAGTGAAACTATTCTGTATGATACTAAAATGAGAGAGACATGCCTGTATTAGTTTCTCATGCTGCTAATAAAGGCATACCCAAGACTGGGTAATTTATAAAGGAAAGATATTCAATGGACTTACAGTTCCACATGGCTGGGGAGGCCTCACAATCACGGCGGAAGATGAAGGAAGAGCAAAGGGATGTCTTACATGGCGGCAGGCAGGAGAGGTTGTGTAGGGGAACTCCCATTTGTAAAACCTTCCGATCTCGTGAGACTTACTACCATGAGAATAGTATGGGGCAAACTGCCTCCATAATTCAATCATCTCCACCTGCCCCTGCTCTTGACACGTGGGGATTATTACAATTCAAGGTAAGATTTGGGTGGGGACACAGCCAAACCATGTCAATGTCATTACACATTTGTCTAAACCCATAGAATGTACAACACCAAGAGTGAGCTCTAATGCGAACTGTGGACTTTGGTAGTGATTTGTCAATGCAGGTTCATTGATGGTAACACCTGCACCCTTTGGTGAGGGATGTTAGTAATAAGGGATGCTGTGCATGTGTCAGGGTAGAGGGTGTATGGGAAATATTAGTATTTTCTTCTCAGTTTTGTGAACCTAAAACTTCTCTAAAAATATAGTCTTTTTTTTTTTTAATTAAAAAAACCTACTGAGCCAACACTAACATCAAAAGATTTCATATAACAATCCCAATTTCTTAACTTGAAAAAGTAGGATTTGGTCTACCACATTGGACTCCTAGTCCCATAGGATTGTTGAGAGGATGCAATGATATGGTCTATGTAAAGTGCTTGGTGCATACTAAGTACTCCATAAATATTAAGTCTTAATTTATTTTAAATCCACGGGATGTGCTATCCTTTATTGAGAATCGTTTGTGAATACCTACGGTGTGCAGGGCTTCCACTGACATTAGCTCATTCTATGCTCACAGCCACTCACAGTCCGGCTCCATGAATAGCATGGTCCTAACTGGCAGCAAATCGACAGAAGGTGATTGGGGGCGGCCCTTTTAGATGGGGCAACATGGGTTTTGGTTTGCTGCAATCCCCACCATACCACTGTGTAAGCTTATGTATTTATACTGAGATGCCAGCTTCATAGGCTTGTGTTTCTCATTTGGTGCTGAGCTAGGAGGAGAGGACAGACACTTAAAACGGCAATGCAAGCATCTCCCTCCTCTCACTGCCTGGTGGAGACTGTGCCTGGGCTGGGCCCTCCATAGGTAGAATGAGGTGGTTCTCCACATTTATTGGGAGCAGCTGGGTGATTGCAGACAGACAGGAGCTTTCCGGGTGGAGGGAAAGACTTGTTGGAGAGAGAAGCATTGCAATCTTAGACAACACTTACAAAAGTTTGCATTCAGGACAAACTGCATGCTGTCCAGTACAGTGTCATAGCCGCAAGCCATGTGTGGCTATCGGGCATTTGCAGCATGGTGAGTCCACATGGAGATGTGCTAAAGTATGAAACACACACCGAATTTCAAAGACCTACCAATGACTCAGAATGTAAAATATCTCACGAATGCATTTTTCATGTTGATTGCGTGCTGGAGCGATACTATTTCTCCCCTACGGAGAAGATGTTTTGGGACAGAAGGCTATTCGTGGAGCCGGACTGTGAGTGGCTGTGAGCATGGAATGAGATAATGTCAGTGGAAGCCCTGCCATTGCAGGTATTCACAAATGGTTCTCAATGAAGGATAACACACCCCATGGATTTGAAATAAATTAAGCCTTAATATTTATGGAGTACTTAGTATGCACCAAGCACTTTGCATAGACCATCTCATTGCATCCTCTCAACAATCCTATAGGGACTAGAACTATCCTCATTTTATATGAAGCACGGAGAAGCTAAGTATGTTGCCTAAGGTCACACAGCTGGTAGGTGCCAGCGACAGGATTTAAACACAGGTCTGTAGAGCCTCCCTATAAATCCCGGCCGTTGCTGGTGTGTGTCTTGGCAGGAACTGTTAAGAGGTCTTGGAAGGCAATGCATGGTTTTTTGGTTTTGGATTTTATATGGCGTTAAAATGGCAGGTGGTTTAATCTAGGTCAATTTAAATAAACTTTTACAAAACAACTTAGGAGCTATTTGTCTCCATTCCGGGACTGTGATGGTGGTGGGTGACACACTCAGAGGAAAGTTCTCTGCGCAAGGTTCTGAAGAGCTGGGTGAATGACTTCCTCACTCCTTTCTCCAGGTTGTGGCCTGGAGGATCTTCCATGACAACAGCGTTGGTTTCCACCTAGAGATCTAGTTTGGGTATTTGCTCTCCTACTTCCAGGTGCCAAGTGTGGCTAAGGCTTCTGAGGAGATAGCCAGGGACCTAGGGATTCCCAGCCCTCTTAGTTCTCTGGACAACAGCTCTGCCCATTAGCTGTGCCTGAGTTGTCCCTTCTGACATTACATCTGGCCCTCAGTGTTGTAGTAGGAAGGCCTTGGGGCTTTCAAGCCACAAGGATGCAAATGGCAGCTCTGCCACTTACCAGCTTGGTACCTGGGTGAATGACCTGATCCTTCTGACCCTCAGATTCCTTATTTGTAAATTCAGTTGACAGCCATTTTTACTTAATCACATTATAGAAGGCTTTAAAAAACCAAAAGATCATAGGTTCTTAATTCAAGGACAGCATCGATGTATCAATCCTTCAAAAAATATTCAAGTGACACCTATGGCCTGGATGCTATTTAAGTGCCAAAGATACAGCAGTAAATAAGGTGGACAAAGCCCCACCTTTTGGGAGTGTACCTTCTGGTTTAGGGAGTCAGACAAGAAAGAAAGGGTAATTATTACAAAGGCAACTAAAGCAGGGTCGGGAGTGCTTTTATAAATAAAGTAGCTATGGAAGGCCTCCCTGATGAAGTGACATTTGAGCAGAGATGTGTGGGACATGAGGATGCAGTACATGAGCATATTGGAGCAAAGGTGTTCTAGGCAGAAGAGACTGCATGTGCAAAGGCCCTGGGGTTGGCCATGCTTGGCGTATTTAGAGAACAGCAAGGAGGTCTATGTGGCCAAAGCAGAGTGAATAACAGGAAGAGAAGTGGAAGATGAGGTCAGAGAGATCCCAGGAGCCTGACCACATAAACCATGGCAAGGATTCTACTTTGTGTAAGACAAGAGCCGTAAGTGTGTTTTTCATAGAGGAGGAATCTGATCCGATTTACATTTTATAAACTCGATTGATACACAGATATCTCAAAAAACAAATTATTAGGGTTTTATTACTACCCCAGTTGACTAGAAGTAGGGCATGTGTTCAGTGATGCATTATTGAATATGAGATTCTGGTTAATCCAATGTTCTGATAAAGTGAGCTTTATACCTTGCAACATTTGGGGACGACACTCTAACCCTAGTGACACTGACGACAGTGTGGGAATTGAACCTTAAAAAAATGATTTGGCCCCATGACAATCCCTAGATCCTCATGACTCAAAGTGTCATTTGAGAATCAGTGGATTGGCATCACCCGGGACTAAGTCAGAAATGCAGTCTCAGGTGCCAGCCAGAATCTGCATTTTAACAAGATTCCCAGGAGATTTATAAGCTTTTTAAAGCAGGAGAAGTGCCAATCTGATTTGAGAGATTTGACAACCACTGCCCAAAATGAATGGTTCTTGACGCTGGCTGCATCTTAGTTTCCCTGTGGTAGACAGGCCCTAAGATGTCCTGAAATGGTCTCACCACTGGAGATTTATACTGTGAGTGTGGGCTGGACCTGTGGCTTGCCCTAGCCAATAGCACATGGCAAAGGGCATGAGATGTCTCTTCTATAATTATGTTGCATAAGATCGTAGCTTCCATCTTATTAGCTGCCTGTCTTCCTTGCTGGTTTTGATGAAGTGGGTTGCCACAGTGAGGAGGTTCACATGGAAAATAACTAAGGGCAGTCTCCAGCCAACAGCCAGCAAGGAGCTGAGGCTGTCAGTCCTGCAACCTGCAGGAAACTGCTTCTTGACAACAACCTGAGCAGCTTGGAAGTGGATGATCCATCCACAGCTGAGCTTTCAGATGAGTTCCCACCTCTGGCCAATATCTTGATTACAGCCTCATGAGACCCTGAAGCAGAGGCCCCAGCTAAGCCATTCCTGGGCTCCTGACCCACTGAAACTGTAAGATAATAAATATGTGTTCTTTGAAGCCCCCAAACGTGGGGTACTTTATTATGTTACAATAGAAAACTAACGGAATCACCTAAGGAACTTGAACAAACACAATGACAACTGCCAACATCATTTAATGAGCCCAACTTCTGGCTTATCAAATCTGAATCTCTAGGGGTTGGTCCAAGCAGCAGTATTTTAAAAACTCTCTCCATGTGATGTTGATGTGCAGCCAGATTTGAGGAGCCCTGCCCCTGATGCTGCTCTTAGGAAACAGTCTCCGACAATTATAGGTTTATTGGGCACTCTTTTTCCCCCTACACCTCCAACCCAATGTGTGGTCATTTGAGCTTTCTGATTGTGCACCCCCTAGGTTGGTGAGAGTTTAATCTTTTCCCCAGCTTTCTTCCCCTTGTTTCATTCTGGGGTGAGGGGATTCTGGTACCCTTTCTGTCAGAAAGATGAAGGCCTTTGGGAAGATGGCCCACTGCAGGGATGTCTGATGGGACCATCCATCCATGGGAAAGGCCACTTAGTGCAGAACCCAAGGCCCAACAGGCCCAAGACTCAGTCCACAGGGGCTTTGAAATCGGAGCTTTCATATCATATTTACACATCTGAAACACATCAGAGGGTGAAGGACAACTGCAGGGTAATGGCCGCGAGGGTATCTGGCAAGAGTGAATGTCTTGGGGACTAGATGAGAGACCTATGGTGACGTTCCCATGACATCTCTCTGGGCCAGAACATTTTGTGGGGGGAGGGAGGGTGGGTTGGATGGCTGACATTGCACAGTCTGACGTTGGGAACACAACCCTGGACACCTCGTGTTCCCTGGCCGGTGGCTTTGTGACTTCGCCTGCCATTCCCCTGGCTTGTCCTGGGTCATGTTTTCCAAAGATAAGCAGTTAAGGGGCATGTCGGAGACAGAGGATTTATGGCTAGTGAAACTCAGCTTCTCTGGCCTGGCTGTCCCCTGACCCTGCCTGGGGCTGCCAAGGCTGACATATGGAAGAATAACGTTTACAACGATTTCCAGGAAGAAGAGCAAAGAGGATTTTCAGGACGCAGTGCAAAGGATGGGTTTATACCCGAGACCTGTGCAGTCTTTAGAGCTGGAGAGGGCTTGGAGGCCAATAACCGGGGCTGTAGAGCAAAGTGGTCTAAGAGTGTTGGATCAAACAGCCCAGAACTGGAAACCTGGTTCTGTCACTTGGACAAGTGACTTAACAAACTTTAATGTTCTCATCTCTAAAACGGAAGTAACAGGAATAAATATCATAGAGGGTTGAGAGAATGCTTAATTGGGATGTAATGTATGCAAATGTCTGTAAATATCTGGAAAAAAGTGCTCAGTAAAAGGTAGCTGTAAACCCACTGTTTTTTTTTTTTTTTTGAGACAGAGTTTCACTCTTGTTGCCCAGGCTGGAGTGCAATGGTGCGATCTCGACTCACTGCAACCTCCGCCTCCTAGGTTCAAGCAATTCTCCTGCCTCAGCCTCTCGAGTAGCTGGGATTACAGACGTGTGCCACCACACCTGACTAATTTTTGTATTTTTAGTAGAGACAGGGTTTCGCCGTGTTGGCCGGGCTGGTCTTGAACTCCTGACCTCAGGTGATCCGCCCACCTTGGCCTCCCAAAGTGCTGGGATTACAGGTGTGAGCCATCGCACCCGGCCAAACCCACTTTTTCTTTTTTTGGCTGGGGGACCTGAGCTAACCCAAGGGGTTATTCTTGGTATGTTATTGCGGGGGCGGGGGGGATACAAAATATCCCAGCAGAGGTCTGTCCGTTAGCTTATCACACGCATGAGCAGCCTACTGCACAGATTTAAGATCATATGCATTTGTCTCCCCTGATTAACGAAGAGTTCATCAGGTCATTTATTATCTGTTATTTCAAAGCTTGTTTGTTAAAGGTCTTTCCAACATGGTCTGATGCCTTGTCTTGTGACAATACTTGGCCCTTCTTTTTAGCTGGAAAGTTCTTGAGGACAGCTCATTCATCATTCTGAACTGTGGGGTCACTGCCCAACAAGGTGTGAAGAGTCATTGCTAATAGTAGGAATAATCATTGGGATAGTAGCAGTAAGGGCTCACTTTACATAGCATTTTCTGTGCACCAAGGACTTCACATGGATTGTTTTCTCGTTTTGACAAAACGAGGGAGTTGAAACTCAGAGAGGTTCAGGTAAACTTGGCTACGATTACAGGTGTGAAAAGTGTGACCGACAAGGATAAAATACGGATCCTGCTCTATAACAAAGTTCCTGTTAGAAAAATAAAAGTCCTTATCAGGAATTACGTTAAACCATTGTGTTTTATCCTTTGCTGTCTAAGAGTACAGAAACCAGGTTAGAGTTTATTAAAGCTCTTCTTGAAAATGCCCTCCTCTGATTAATCTCTGTGAGTTTCTGAGAAGAGTCTTAGAATGAGATGGTGACCAGAATAACACACTCAAGGCAAGGAAGGCTGATAGCCCCAGAGTGGAAGTCGGAGGGAGCAGAAGGAGCCCTGATTTAGAAGTCAAATAAAGCGCAGTTCATGTTCTGACTTTAGCTCTTACGACTTATGAGTTCTATGTTTCAGAGCACAGCATTCATCTTTCCATTGCCTCAGTTTACCCCTTTAAGAAAATGGGATAATAATAATAATTACCTTGAGAGTTGGAGGGAACTATCAAAAGAAGAGAAAGTGCTATTCAAATGTGCAGCGTTAATATTACTCTGTTCCATCCGACTTTCTAGGGGAGTGTGTTCAAGTCATGCATGCTGACCCCTTCCCCACCTTACTCCGACCCACTAAACTCCAAAAATTCTCCCTATCTTTCTTTTGCTTAAGGAAACAAGCAAACAAAACAAAACCCCGAAACCCAGAGCTAAAATATATTCAAGGACTTCTTTTGCTGCTTGAGCAAGTAAATAAATCTCCTTGACCCAGGTTCTTACCTGTGCAATTGAGCTGAGGTACGTTGCGACAACCTCAGAAGTCTGTGACAAGTACTGACAGAGGCTGATCGTGCAAAACACTTGGCACAGCACCTGGCATCAAGGATGTGCTCAGTAAGTGTTTGCTCTGTGATTAAAGATTGGTGTTTTCCAAGGCTTAGAAGACCCTGCAAGTCTTACCCTTGCTCTCTTTGTCCTATCTCATTCCTTGTTCTCCACAAGCCCTTCCTCCTTTCTGCCCTCCAGCAATTCAGCCCCCAATCACAGGGCCTTTGCACAAGCGGTTCCCACTGCCTGGCACCCTTCTCCACACCCACTCTGATTTTTTAAACTTCTTTCAGCCCTCAGTTTAAGGAAACCTTCCCTGATTAGTCCCCTCTCCTGAATTCTGTGGTTAGATCTTTTTGTAAACACTCTTACTACGATGGGTAACTTCCCCTCGGGGTACTTATTTATAGTTTGCAGTAATATATTTATGTGTACAATTAACTGAACTATTATTGCTATGATGGAGAAGATATTGTCTGTCTATTCTCCTCTTTGAATTCTCAGAGGCTAGAACAGCTCCTGACACAGAGGGAAGCTCAATATTTATTGAAAGAATGAACAAATGAAAGAACAAATGGAGTGATCTTTCTTATTGGGGTCCAGAAGCACAATGGAGCTTGTGACATCCCTGTGTCCTATTTCTTAGCTGAGCCGCTTGAATGGCTTGAAGTCACTTTGCTAGATTTATGCTGCCCCCAACTCCTGTTGTATTTCTGGGAAGTCACGGAGCCATGTCCTCAGGGCAGATTCCCATGGTCCTGGGGGTGGGGAAGGTTGGCCACAGTGTTCCCCTCCTTGTGGTCTCGAAAAATATTTGCATGATGGATGGATGCCCCTAAGGGACATGGCGAAGAGAACATCTGTGAGCTGACTGGGATTAATGGGGAGGAGAAAGGATGATCTCTTCTCACCCTTCTTCCACAGTCAGGGAAGCCCACAGTCAGTAGAGATGTTCTCAGCCCACCCAACAGTAATAACAAGCCAGGCGCGGTGGCTCATGCCTGTAATCCCAGCCAAGTCAGGAAGATCACTTGAGGCCAGGAGTTCAAGACCAGCATGGTCAACATGGCGAAGCCCTGTCTCTACTAAAAATACAAAAATTAGCTGGGCGTGGTGGCATGTGCCTGTAGTCTCAGCTACTTGGGAGGCTGAGGCGGGAGAATTGCTTGAACCCAGGAGGTGGAGGTTGCAGTGAGCCAAGATCACACCGCTGCACCTCAGCCTGGGTGACAGAGCAATACTCTGTCTCAAAAAAAAAAAAAAAAAAAAAAAAAAAGCAGTAACAAAAATAAAAACAGTGGGGATCATTCACTGAGTGCTTCCCATATGCCTAGCATGGTGCCCAGCACACAGAAGTGTCCTACAATTATCAATGGAATGAGTGAATAAATATCAGACATTGTAGTAGGCACTTTCCACACAGAATTTCCTTTTATCCTCAGAGCAGCCTCACAAGGGAGGTTCTATTATTATCCCGACTTCATAGAAAAACAAACTGAGGCGCAGAGACGTATGCAGCTGGGTCTCAGGCCCTCTCAGAAGCATTTGAAGGAACTCTTCTTTTGCTCTCTCTCAACATCTCACCATTTTTACCCTTCCTAGCTACTACCTCTGATGTCCTGGGCTCCAGTCCACAAGACTGACACATTGCACCCCATGTTCTCTCCCCTTACCCTTGACATTTGTTATCAGGGCATGGGGAGAGTCTGTTTGTGGACATCCTTCTGTAATTGATGGGCTCATAAAATTTGTAATGATAGCAGCAACTGTTCACAGAGCCCTGCCCTGAATCTTCCTGCCATCTCTGAAAGGCAGATATTATTCTTACACCCTGATATGGTTTGGATGTGTGTCCCCACCCAACTCTCATGTTCAATTGTAATCCTCAGTGTTGAAGGTGAGACCTGGTGGGAGATGATTGGATTGTGGGGCGGGATTTCTCGTGAATGGTTTAACACCATCCCCTTGATGTTTGAGTGAGTTCGCAAGAGATCTGGTTGTTTAAAAGGGTGTGGCACCTCCTCCCACTCTCTCTTGCTCCTGCTCTGGCTATGCCAGGTGCCTGTTCCCCGCCTTCACCTTCTGCCTTGACTGTAATCTCCCTGAGACCTCCCCAGAAGTTGAGAAGATGCAAGCATCATGCTGTCTGTACAGCCTGCAGAATGGTGAGCCAATTAAACCTCTTTCCTTCATGAATTACCCAGTCTCAGAGGTTTCTTTATAGCAATGTGAGAATGGCCGTGGCCTAATACATATCCATTTTAAGCATGTTAAAGATGAGAAAACAGTCTTACAGAGGTAAAAATGAAATGGCTTACCTGGCATCACTCCTATTAGTTTTTAGGTCTGTCAAACTTGGTGGCCTAAAACAACAAAATGTATTCTCCCACAGTGCTAGAGGGGAAATGTCTGAAATTGAGGTGTTGGAGGGCTGTGCTCCCTCTGAAGGCCCTAGCAGGGATCCTTCCTAACCTCTTCCAGCTTCTGGCGGCTCCAGATGTTCCTCGGCTTGTGACTCCGTCACTCGTCTCTGCCTCTGTCTTCACATGGGCTACCTCTCTGTGTGTCTGTCTTCTTTTTTTCTGTCTCTTATGAGGACATCTATCACTGCATATAGGGCCCAACCTAATCCTGGATGGTCTCATCTAGAGAGCTTTACCTTTATTATCTCTGCAAAGACTCTTAGGCCCAATAAGATCACATTCCGAGGTTCCAGGCGGATTTTTTTTTTTTTTTTTTTTTTTTTTTTGGGTGGTAGGGGAGTGGGCAGGGCACTACCCAAACTCACTGCAACATCCCTACCACGTACTGAAACAGAGAGTTAATGCCAGACAGGACCAGTTCCAAAGCCCGTGCCTTTAACAGTCACACACTACCAGGATTGTTCCCATGGAAGATTTACAATGACAGTGAACGTTCTTCGACCAGTTTGGAACCTGGGGCCTGCAGCTCTCGACTCAGGCTTCTCTTCATGCGTGAATTTGAGTCTGCATCAAATATAGGTTTGCAATTTTCCAACAAAAAAGAAGAAAATTGACTTGGCATTGAGGTTCACCCTTTCTTGCCTCATCACCACACACAACTGGTCCAGCCACTAGGCATGTCCATGGGCTGTTCCTACCTCTGCACCCTGATCCATTTCATGCTCCCGGCTGCCTCCTCATTTCTTATCTCTTGTCCCAGTTGGAAGGCTTTTTGTTGGCCTTTTAGGCTTGAGAAGGGGAGAAAGGAAGGGGAATGCTAAGACGACCCCCTCATGAGGATGTGCAATTTACAAGCCAGCTGCTTGGAGGAAGCACAAAAGGAAATTAGTAGATCCAAAAATAAAGAGATACCTGTGCTAGCCTGGTTTGCTTGACTAGGTTTGTCAGCTGTAAAACAAATTGCCTACTGAGGAAGGGTGTGGCTTACAAAGAGTAACATGAGGGAATTTCTTTGTGGTGATGGAGCAGTTCTGCATCCTGGCCGTAGGGAGGCTCACCGGCCAAACGCTTGTGTATATTTCACCCAAACTCTTTCCCTCTTGGAAAATAGGGTTAAAACTTATCTTGCACTTTTTTCTAGCTTCTCTGAGGTAGTATAATGCTATGGCTAAAAATCAGGCTCAGGAATTAGATCTGAGTAGCCTTTGCATTGAGTCTGGTGGAGGAGGAAGGGTCCCTCACGTTGAGGATGGAAACAAGGGTGTTCCAAGCAGAGGAAACAGCATGTGCACAGTCATAGCATTTTTCTGGACAGGTTTATCTCTCTTAGCCATGTGGTTTGGGTGGGACTGCCCCAACACCCAGCTTCAAGACCTAACTAGTGCAAGCCAATGTGCAAATCTCCCTCCACCACGCCCTCAGCCCAGACCACAAGCATTGGCTCAGGGTGAGTATTGAACCAATCCAATGCAGAGTTGGGAAAGAGATGTGCCTGTGAAATGCAAGAAGACGTTTGTTTCCACAGGACAACGTGTGAGAAAGGAGCTTTGGAAATTGTAACTGAAATGTGAGGCAGTGGTCTGTGTGTGTTCGCCAGCATTCAATCTGTTCTTCCTAGCAGCATTGTCTAGCATTTTTCTGGACCAGCCATGGGTTTGGGTGGGACACCCCAGCTCTTAACTGGTGCAAGCCAATCAAATCTCCCTCCAGCCCTCAGCCCAGACCACAAGCATGCTCAGGGGAGTATTGAGCCAAATGCAAGAAGACGTTTGTTTGGATTTTTGACAGGCTTCTTTTCCCCTCTGAGAAAGCTACCAGAGGACACCCTCTTTCCTCCTCAGGCTGCGGGGAAGCCATGTATTCACTGTGTTGCTAATGGAAAAGAAGTTTCTAGAGCATCAGAGGGCCTTGTACACACGTCCAAATGTGTGCAAACACTGTTCAAATCTAACAGTTTCCAAGACAGAATGGAGAGGAAGAGAGAGGAACTGGATCCGTGTTTGAACTGATGGGTCCTTATTCTAACTTGCTTGATCTGACATGGATTTTTTTGTTTTGTGAACCAATACATCCTCCTTTTTGGTTAAGTTTCTATTCGAGTTGGGTTTCTGTCCTTTTTCAGTAGATGGTATGCTTCTGACTATCACCGGCAGCCCCGCTACCACCATGAGGCCCCACTTAATTTACAAAATGACCAATTCTGAATGGGCAGCATGCTTATAAGGCAGGTTATAAGAGGTTATAACCTCAAGAAGGTTTTAGTCCATACAGTTCACCCCATTATTGGGTAGAAGGGGCTGTGAATCCACCCTCCATGGGATTCTAGAAGACATCGATTGGGTTCCAATGTCATGATTATTTAGACAAATACATATTAGCATCTGCTATGTGTTAGGTTCTCTTCCAGGAGTTGGAAAGCAGCAGAGATAAAAATCTACCTCTGTGAAGAGCACACATTTTCCCACCTGTTCCCTTGTTTGAACTTTAGGCCATCTGAGGCAAGTAGGGCATGTCAGATTTCCCTTGCAGAAGAGGAAAGGAAGGCTGAGAGAAGAAAAGTTACTTACTTCAGGTCTCCAGCTTCTGTGTGGCACAGCAGGGTCAAGGGTCCAGGTCTCTTGACTCCTTACAGGGAGTCCATTCCATTCTGGTTGGAAGCTTCTGTATTATACCTGCAAGCCCATGTGGGATCCTCTTGTCCTTTCTTTTCTGAGCACATCGTTTGTTCCAGATCTTTCCTGCTTGCCCCTCCAGCTCCACTCTCCATCTTCCTTTACTGTCTGCCTAGGAAGGTGACTCATGCAGACGGCACTGTGGACTCCCTTGCCCTCTGGTTTCTAGGTTGGGCTTGACCAAAGGCATCCTAGTGCAGGGAAGATAGGAGGAAGAGAGATTGCTCCCTTGACTCTCTCCTTGGGTTACCTTGGTCTGCTTGAGTCCTTGGACTCAAAGTCACTACTTTTCTCCAGAAAGCCCTCTTCTTGGAGGGACACTGTCTCCTGGAGAATTGCCACATACCTCTCTTTCTTTGGTTCTGGTACCACCCGCAATTCTCCTCCTTTCAGCTCTAGAGATGGTAAGAGTTCTACTGTGACTGGGTACCTCACTATGGCTCCCTCAACCTTTCCCATGCATGTAAAAGTAGCCCCTGAATTAGCCCTAGGTAGTGGGTTGAATGATAGTCTCAAAAAGACATGTCAGGCCAGGCGCAGTGGCTCACACCTGTAATCCCAGCACTTTGGGAGGCCGAGGCAGGCAGATCATGAGGTCAGGAGTTCAAGACCAGTCTGGCCAACATGGTGAAACCCCATCTCTACTAAAAATACAAAAAAATTAGCCAGGTGTGGTGGCGGGAGCCTGTAATCTTAGCTACTCAGGAGGCTGAGGCAGGAGAATTGCTTGAACCCAGGAGATGGAGGTTGCAGTGAGCCGAGATTGTGCCACTGCACTCTAGCCTGGTGACAGTGCGAGACTCTGTCTCAACAAAACAAAACAAAAGACAAAAAAAACAAAAAAACAAAAACCAAAAAAACCAAAAGACATACATATCTACATCTTACTCCCTGAAACCATGAATGTAGAAAGAGGGTCCTTGCAGATGTAGTGAAGGATCTGGAGACAAGATCATCCTGGAATACCTGGGTGGGCCCTAAATCCTATGACAAGTGTCCTTACAAGAGACAAATAAAGGAGAGACAAATAAGGAAAAGGAGAAAAGGCCATCTGAAGATAGAGGCAGAGATTGGAGTGATGCAGTCACAGTCAAGGAATGCTTGGAACCATTGGAAGCTGGAGAGGCAAGGAAGGACCTTCCCTTAGAGCTGTCAGAGACAGTGTGACCCTGTTGACATCTTGATTTCAGACTTCTGATCTCCAGGACTGAGAGTTTAAATTTCTGTGGTTTTTAAGACACTTAGTTTGTGATCGTTTGTTACAGCAGCCACAGAAAACTACACTATTTTCAAATTATTCTAATCTGAAAGTACTGTTTCCTGTGCTGGAACTCTTATAGATACTTTACTTAAAATACAAGTAGGTTTGGAGGTGTCATTTGTGACTGCGATGAGGAACAGAGTGGCAAGGGAAGGCGGGGGATGTTTGCTTATGAGCCTGCATTCCCAGAGATGGTTGGCTTTTCCTACCAAAACCCAGATCCCTGTCATTGGTCAAAAAATATGTACTGAGCACCTGTCATGTAACAGGGACAGGTTGCTATGGCAGTAAGTAGGACACACATGGTCTGTGCCTTTATAGCTTATGTGTTAGAGTGACAGGATATCACAGTGACTTAAAAGCCGTAAAGTGGGGCACAGTTCTTGTTAGCTAAGGCTGAGTCACAAACTGCCCCCAGACTTTGTGACTTAAGACGACAGCAATCTTAAAACAACAATGGCAGCAATGTTGCTCACAAATCAGAAGCTTGGGCTGGTCTCAGTGGGGAAGGCTTGTCTCTTCCCCATGTGGCATTGGTTGTGTTGACTAAGGGCTGGGGGATCTATTTCCAAAGTGGCCTATTCATATGACTGGCAAGATGGTGCTTGCTGTTAGCTGGGAGCTCAGCTGGTACCGTTAGCTGGGAGGCCTCAGTTTACCTCCACGTGGGCCTCTCCATGTGTCCTGGGCTTCCTCACAGCATGCAGACTGGGTTTCAAGGGTGAGTTCCAAGAGAAACCAGCAGAAGTGACATGGTTTCCTAACCCAGCCTCAGAGGGCATGCAATGTCACTTTTGCTGTATTCTACTCATGGGGACAGTCACAAAGTCCCTCTTAGGTCCAAGGAGAGCGGAAATAGACTCCTACATGGACATTTTCAGACATGTAAAAACCATTCAGGATCTATCTTGATTTATGGCATCAAGGGAGGCTTCCTTGTAAACACAGTTCTTCAGCAGGGACATGAAAAATAGGAAGAAGTTATCCCAGGAAGGAGAGGGTAGGAAGAGCCTCCTATACCATCAAGAGAGAAGGTCATTAGGACAGATGAGAACATGTGTTTTGGAGGTTTGGAGGGGAAGACAGTGTGACTGAGGCAGAGTGAGGGAGAACAGGCAAGAAATAAGAACAAAAAGGTAGACAGACTGGTTCACATAAGACCTTGTGGATCAAGGTAAGGCTTCTGGACTTTATCCTGAGTATGAAGGGAAGCCCATCAAAAGGTAGAGCAGAGGCACTATCAGATATGCCTTTTAGGAAGGCCACATTGGTCACAGTGTGGGAAATGGCTTGAAGTGGCACCACCAGGGAGGGTGCTATGGGAGTGGTCCAGATGAGAGATGCTGGGGGCTTAGGAAAGGTAGCGTAAGGGGATGGAGAGATGGATGGATTAGATATGATAAGCAGGTAGAATTAGTAGGATTGGTGGTTTGATATATGGTATGGATGGAGAGGAGGGGTCAAGAAGCACTTGGGGTGATTTGATTGAATAATTGGTCCCAATTCTTGAGTTCCTTAAAGACATATTACACATCCACAACCCTGCCATGGCGTCATGATTAGGTGGGGGTACTTTCCTGTCCCCTGACTCTAATACTTGCCATGGGACTTGTTTTACCCAATGGAGTGCTAGCAGATGTGAGGTAAACAGAGACTTCAACATGAGCAGAGACTTGGAACGTGCTTGTGCAGTTGACCTTGACCCTCTTGTACTGTGGTGATGCACTATGTGAAGAACAGGTCCAAGTAGCTGCTGCTGTTTTTATAAAAGTCATGCAGCCTTGAGCTGATGACATCATGGTAAGAGCTAGACGTGAGAATACACGTACTCATTAGACATTTTAGTACTTAAGTAATATATTATAGACAGCAAGAAGCAATGTAGTATAGTAGCAATGTTTGTATCTGAGAAGGAATTGTAGACCTGGGCTCTAGAATGTGACATGTAGAGCACGCTACATGATCTAGGTGACTGCTGGTACGGGGAGGGTGAAAGACACTTGAAACAGATCTAAACCCGGTTTATAGCCTGGAGTCCAGAGTCAGAATCTAGAGCATTAAGTTCATCCTAGCTCAGCTGGTTATAGTCAATTTACAGGTCTGTGAACATGATAATAAATGAATGTCCTTATAATGAGTTTTGGGATTGTTTGTTATGCAGCATTATTGTAGCATAGCTGACTAATACAGATGGCTTGGGTCATTTGGGCAATGGCTTTCATATGTTGGATTGCCACCACTTGTGTGTTTGCTAAAACAGTCAACTCTCTGATTCCAATTTTGCAATCATGTGCCTGCCATGAAACTCATGGGGGCTTAACTCTGTTATTCCTTCTTCTGATAACCTCTGTACTCCATGCTGGGTGGGACTTGTGAGTATGCCATTTGAAGCAAGACCTATGGGACAATGAATCAGAAAATCAGGAAGTTCTTCCCACTACCTCTCACCTCACTTTTCTGCTGCCTGTTAAGCCAAGTGATTTAGAATACCTCAGAGCTTGGAGTGACTCAAAATTTGTTTTGGGGAAGGACACACGGATGGTGACATGTGGAAGAAGTTACTTATCCTAACCAGATGCCCAACACTGATGATGTCATTGAAATGGAGGAAGACGGAAGCCCACCAAATCAGTATGGAACATTTCCTCTAGGAAACAGTGTGCCCTGATATATTAAGTGTTTGACTGTGTTCGGCACGAACACAACTTAGCTTTTCTTTTTATGAAAGCAATAAGCATTTATAAAATTCTACCCCTTCCACCCTTCACCTAACTTATAAGCCCCTTAGCTATAACCTTCTTGTGACCCTCAGTTTATAGAGACCCAAGTCATTTAAAACTCAATCCAAAGTGAAACACATTTCAGTCATGGTAAAATTAATTCCCTCAGTCTTCATTGGTCTGAGACCTCGTGGGGGGATCTGTGGTTTGAGGAGGGGCTGGGGAAAAGGAAAAGAAGGAGAGTTTTGTGAATAGAAAGGAGTCTTCTAACAGGAAAGATATTTTTAAAGCTGCATTTGGGTACCGTTCCGTTTGGAAGGAATTTGTTATAATGGCAATATATAAATCTTTGAATGGTCTCATAAATCATAGCTCTATGCCCAGCCAATCAGAAGCCATGAAAACCTGGCACTGTGGAGCACTCAGTTGTTACTAGAAAGATCCTGTGTGGCTCCTTGGAAGTGGAATCGGAAAATTTGGCTACACTTGGGGGTGTGTGGAATGTCTTGAATTACTTCTCAAACATTTTAGATTTGATAAAACCCAAGACACAGCTTTTCCAGCCCCATTTCCCTTCTCTCCCACCCCCAATAATTATTAAACCCATGTGTACATCAAGAGAAGCTTAATCCATGTGTTTCTGATTCATTTACACTTAACTCATCAAAATATTGTTTTTACAGGGCTGTTTGTTGTCCAAAAACCCTTTTCCCCTAAGCTTGAAAGCTTAACTTCTCAGAAGCAGGAAGCTGCCTTTTGCCAAGAGTAAATGGGTGAGAAGTCCAAGGGTCTCGGTTTTGAAGTATGTGCAACGAATGTTCAAACAGGTTCTGAACGGAGCCAAATCTACTTTTCTATCTCCAAGAAATCTCGAGAGAACCACGGGGCGGAAGTTTCAAGGAACATCGTCTCGTCCCAAACCACATGAAATTGTATTCCAATGAGAAGCACGGCCAAACCCACCAGAATACAAAAAGCAGGGATGGAAGGAGACTGACAATGGTGACTTTGTGAAATGAGAGAATTGTCTTGAAAGGGAGCGATGATACAGAAGATGCTGATTCCGGCACTCCCTGTCTGAAGTGCTAACCTCATTGGGTTTTTGCTCTGCACTGGGTACTGCTATCTATACTTTTCATGTGTATTCGCTTACTTGACACGCGATGGAGGAGGTATTTTTCAGAGGAGAAAACTGAGTCATGGACAAAGTGAGTGATGTGACTGAGATTGTTCATCTAAGACGTTGCAGAGCTGGGATTTGAACGTAGTTTGTCTGCCTCTGGAGTCTGAGTTGGTAAACATCACACGGCACTCTGTGGCTCGTCTGTGACTGGTCGGTCCATTGGAGGAAAATGGTTAGAAGTCCTACTCTGTGCCCCTCAGTGTGCCAGTACCTGGAGATACTTCCTCCAGATACTTCCTGGAGGAGGTAATAGAGTCCCTACCCCCATGAAAGTTAATCTGGTAGTGGAAGACAAACATAAAACAAGTAGTTGATCTGAGCTCTGAGAAGTACCATAAAGGCAACGCACAGGTATAATGATGGGGGAGGAAGGGGTGGCACTTGGTCTGGGAAGTAGGGGAAAACTGTCTGTGTAAGTGGCATTTTATCTCAGACTGGAAGAGTGTTGTTATGGGTTCAATTCCATCCTCTTCTCCCCAACATTCATATGTCAAAGTCCTAACCCCTAGACCTCAGCATGTGACCTTATTTGGAAATAGTGTTGTTGCAGATGTAATTAGTTAAGATGACGTTAGAGTAGGGTGGGCCCCTGGTGTAATATGACTGGTATCTTTATAAAAAGGGGAAATTTAGAGACACACACACACACACACACACACAGGGAGAAGGACATGAGAACAGGAGGCAGCGATCAGGCTGGTATTTCCACAAGCCAAGGGGTGCCAAAAACTGTCAGCAAATCACCTTCAAAAGGAGCTTGCTATCTTGATCTTGGACTTTCATATTCCAGAACTGTGTTTTATCCACTCCCATCGTGGTACCTTGTCATGGCAGCCCTAGCAAATGAATACAGAGGGGAAGGTGCCAGTCAAGTGAGGAGGGAGTGGAGAGTAGGAGAGAGGGAAGAAGAAACGAAACCCAGGAAGAAGAGCTAGCATGTGCGAAATTCCCAAGGGAGGAAGGCGCCTGACGCATTTGGGAAGGTGGAACCAGGGAGAGGGGGGGGTGGAAGATGAAGCGGGTGAAACCAGATTCTGGCGTCCCTAATACCCAACGTGGTGTTTACATGAAGGACGAGGCGAAATCAGTGAAGGGTTTTAACCAAGGGGCAAACGTAATTGGATCTGAATTTTAACATCATTGTTCTGTTGCTGTGTGGAAACTGAATTTTGGGGGTGGTAGGAAAGAATAAATGTAGAACAGTTTAGAACCTATTGTGTTTGTGCCCAGGAGTTTCAGCTGAATTCTTCAGATTGGTTACTCTTCCAAACTGGCCATTTTCATCAAGCCATTTCCCTACTCAGACACATTCATTGTTTACAGTGTACCGCGCTCTGAAACTGTGCTGTCCAATAGGGTAGCCACTGGCCACATGTGGCTCCTTTAAATTAAAATTAAATAAAATTAAAGACTCAGTTGCTCCATCTCACTGAGATGTGCCTATGTGCTCACTAGCCACATCATTCATTGAAAGTTCTGTTAGACAGCTCTGGTCTAGGGAATCACAGAGGACTAGGGCACCATCCCTTCCTTGTTTTTAGATCAGTGAAAAGCCCCAGACAGTTGGATTTCATAGACCAGCGAGAACTTTTAAAAGTACTCTAAGAAAATGAAAAGCCAATTCACAGAGCTGGAAAAATACCTGCACTGACTATGACTGGTACGGGGTTCTGTAAATAATATTTTAAGATCTCCCCGCATCAGAAAATGAGAGAACAACTCAGTAGAAAAATGCAAGAGACTTGAACAGGGATTTTCCAAAGGAGAATATCTGAATGGTCAATAAATAGATGAAAAGGTACTCAATCCTATCAGGAGTCAGAGAAATGCCCATTAAAGCCACAATAAGCTGCTACTCACGCCCACCAGAATGGCTCAGATGGAAAAGACAAACAATATCAGACTAAGGACATGCACCAGAGTTTCTAGGATTAAAAGACTGTCCATACTAAGTGTTGGCAAGGATGTGGAGTGACTCAAACTCTCGTAAGTGTTGGTGAGAGTGTAATTGGCACAACCTCTTTGGAAAGCAGTTTGCTGTTCTCCACTAAAGACAGGGCGGCTTTATAATTTATTATCCAAACCAGCTCACTTTCAGGAATGAAAGGGGGGAAGTGTTCACTGATTCCCCAGGCATTGATTGGGACAGTCCTTGAACACACAATTAGTCTAATCAAAATAGATATTCATGTGTATGATCCAGCAAATCCACACCTAGCTGTGTATGTGCGTGTATATATCCAACAGAAATGTGTGCACAAGTGACAAAATGTTCTCAGTGGCACTATTTGTAGTAGCTCCAAACCGGCAGCAACTAGAATGCCCTTCATGCAGTGCAATACTGTGCACCCTCAAAAACCAACTAATCTGTGTGAAATACAACAACCACGAGGAATGGTAGAGATCTACTGGGGCCAGGTACAGTGGCTCATGCCTGTAATTCCAGCACTTTGGGAGGCTGAGGCGGGCAGATTGCTTGGGCCCAGGAGTTTGAGACCAGCCTGGGCAACATGGAAAAACCCTGTCTCTACAAAAAATACAAAAATTAGCCACGTGTGGTGGCATGCATCTGTGGGCCCAGCTACTTAGGAATCTGAGGAGGCAGGATCACCTGAGCCTGGGAGGCAGAGGGTGCAATGAGCCAAGATCACATCGCTGCACACCAGCCTGGGCAATGGAGTGAGATCCTGTCTCAAAAAAAAAAAAAAAAGAGAGAGAGAGAGAGAGAGAAAGAAAAGCGAGAGAGAGAGAGAGAGAGAAAGAAAAGCAAGAGAGAGGAAGAGAAAGAAAGAAAAAAAGAAAAGAAAAATGTTGGACAAAAAAACCCATGTATGAAAGAATATATCACTTATAATCTATTTGAAATAGAAAACTAAAGGCAGGACTTTGCATTGGAAATCAGGGTGGTGTTTTCCTTTGGGGATGAGTGAGGGGATGATGAGGAGAAGGGCTAGCAGAGGGGCTTCTGGGGTGCTGGCAAATATTTTATTTTTTGACCTAAATTGTGGTTACACAGGTTTTCATTTTTTGATAGTTCAGCTGTACAGCTACATTTTTTGCTCTTTTCTGTATATATGCTATATTTCACAATTAAAAATGAATGCAAAACTATTATCTGGGCTTGTCATAGAGTTTTCAGGTTTTCATTTCACCTAATAAGTAAATCTAATAGAATGATGGCTACCTCCCTTTAAAGTCATCACTTCATAAGAGATAAAAAATTCAACATCAAAGTAGAAGGGAAATAATTTTAAAATTAAGAATAGAGCTATAAAATAAATTTCTCATTTTGAAAAACTGACTAGGCTGATGATGTAACTTCGATCCTTTCACAGAGAGCCAGTGGAAACATTTCCACAGACCCACTTTTGGAAACCTTTGGTTTAGTGGGGTCCCATCACTTACACAAGGTTGCCAAAGTCTCTTCTTTGGAACTGAAGAGATCTTTTAAAATAAGCTAGGGAAGTGCAGGGATTAAACAAGGTCTAGTAGGTTTCCTTGCTGCAGGACTTATCAGAGCCTTTACCATACAAAGATGCACTGTGACTCTCTAGGGGATGGATAAAGAATGCAGCATTTCCCAACCTCATTTGTAACAGAACCATGTTTCTGTTGAACCGTTTCTAGGGACAAGTGGTCAAAGGGACATACTTTGGGGACCCTAAGCCTATAGCAGGGGTCAGCAAGACAAGGTCTATAGTCTGGATGCCTGTTTTTAGAAATAAAGTTTTGCTGGATTGCAGTGATGACTATTATTCATTTACATATTGTGTATTAACTGTGATAACAACAGTGAAGTCATTGTGACAGAGACCATATGAGGCCCACAAAACCTAAAATATTTACTATTTGAACTTTTACAGACAAAATTTGTTGAACTCTGGCCAGGAGGACAAAGTTTCAACTCTTTTTCCTAGAGTTCAAAACTCTCTGAATCAGACCCAACCCAGCCTCCTTTTTGATGTTAAATTGATGAGCTTCCTGTGTATGAAAGATCTGTTTCGGTCTCGTACATTCAATGAAACCCTTCTACTCTTTGTCTTTCCCCAGTCATCCTCACTGACTGGACTAATGGACCCATTTCTCACTCCTGTCGCTTTTCCATTCCACAAGTGCCTACTCCATGAAGCCTTCCCTGATTCTCCATCTCCACACAGCTCAGGATTTTGGCTTCCTAGATCTCCCATTGCTTTTCCTCTTTAACAGCAGTTGCTGTAGATGGACCCTGTATTATTTAGGATTAGATTGTAACAAAGCTCCACAATGTCTTTTCATAAATAAGCTAGATATTTATTTCTCTCCCTTTTAAAAGTTCAGAAGTAAGCAGTCAGGATCAAGCTTGCTGCTTTGCCATGGATGGCCTCCACATCCAAAGTTACCTCGTGGCTCAAGATGGCTGCTCTGGTTCAAGCCATCATACTCTTATTTCAGTCAGAAGAAAAAGCAAAGCTGCTTTTGCTTTGACTGAAACTTAGAATGTAATTACATGATTACCTCTAGCTGTAACTGAAGCTGAGAAATGCAGCTCCCCTGCACTACTGCCGTCCCCGCCACCTCCCCAGGCATCACGGTTCTAAGGAAGAAGGGGAGTCTAGGCTATGGAAGGCAAACCAACCATGTATCTGTGCAGTGTGAGCTTCGGTCTATTTAAGCTTATTATCCTAGTATATTACCTACAGTGGCAGACATTACCTACAGTGACTTCTGCCTACTTAGCATGCGTTTCTCCTTTTCCTAGGAACATTACTCTAGTTTTGTTTTGGGAGCACTTTCTCCCCCAGCTGGAGATGTTGATCAAGGTGCTGTTCCTTCCTTAGTAAAGGGGTGAGAATGAGGCCCAGGAAGATCCGCTGGACTGTCCTGGAAACTGAAGTCTTGAGTAGAGTGATGCAAAGACTGAAAATGGGTTGGAGCTGATTTCACCCAGACAATCATGCCCTAGAAGAATGTCACTATAGGTTCCTTGTCCCTTGGCACAATGCCTTGCTTCCTGTCTTTCCTGAGTCCTTTCTTCAGGGTTCATGAGCCTATTCATTCATCTTACAAGAATGTCCTGCTTTGCTTATGGAATCCTGAGTTGGCCTCTGTTGCCCACGACGAGAAAATCCTCAGGAATACACGTGTATACTCAGGGCTTCAAAACGGGTGGATGGAATTAATCAGTACAGATCACAGAACTTCCCTTTGCCAGCCTCAGAAAATGGTCCTGTTTGAACTGGATCAAGACACACACGGTTCATACAACGTGAGGCACCATTCAAAGAGGAAGAAACCGCTGAGCTAGGGGGGTTCAGTTGCCACAACCCTGAGTCTCCCAACCTCGGAGGGTCTCATGTTTTCCTTGCCTGTCAGATTCATAAATTTGAGATGGAGAATGTTAAAAAAAGATCCCAGTCCACTGCCCGGAGGCCCATGCCAAAATATTTCCCTTCAATGGATGATTTATCATTGGTTGCTCATGGGTCTAGATCTTTGCAAGGATTGCTCTCTGCTAATGGTGGTATGTTTATATCTGGATCAACAAAGTCATGCCTACCTCATCCCAACCACCACCACCACCACTATTTCTTCTTAGGCCCCAAAGGCTCTTAAGAAATTTAGGCAAAGGCCAGGCACGGTGGCTCATGCCTGTAATCCCAGAACTTTGGGAGGCTGAGGCAGGTGGATTACGAGGTCAGGAGTTCGAGACCATCCTGACCAACACGGTGAAACCCCGCCTCTACTAAAAATACAAAAAATTAGCTGGGCGTGGTGGCACACGGTTATAGTCCCAGCTACTCAGGAGGCTGAGGCAGGAGAATCACTTGAACCCAGGAGGCGGAGGTTGCAGTGAGCCGAGATCGCACCACTGTACTCCAGCCTGGGCAACAGAGTGAGACTCCGTCTCAAAAAAAAAAAAAAGAAAGAAAGAAATTTACGCAAATGACAAGAGCAGGCTGTGTTCCAAAAGTTTATTGTAGGTTGTTTGACAGGAATGAATAGGCATTTCACCACATAAGCAATGTTATGCCTGTGCAAAGTGGTACAAAGAGAAGGATCCCATTTTTGTTGTGCTCCCAATACACACCACACTCATGTGTATGTTCACACACACACACATATATACTCATATATCTATCCATGCCTATGTAAAGCTATGTGAAAAAGTGGAAGAAATCACAGCGGATTGCTAATGTGGGTATCTTTGAATAATGGGATAGTGAGCAATTTCTTTTTCCATGCCTTATTTACATGAAAAACATTTCCTTTCAATGAACACAATTATTTGAATAATTAATCCACAAATAATTACATATTTACAACAAGAAAACATATTAAGGGTAGTGCATGCCTCATGACAGCACTATTCTAATAATTTAATTGCAGTGGTTTTAGAATATTAACATTTATAAACCAACACAAATTTAATGCTCAGTCTTTAAGCTTATTTAAAAAATGGTTTCTTAGTGTAGCAGTAGGCGGAAAGCTGTGTGCATACAGGCACTGTTTACTTGCGTATGGTACCCCGAGCGTTAAGTATTAAAGGGGAAGAAGGCAGGAAAGAAGAAACAGAGGGGCCACGTGGTATGGTAGAGAGAGCTTTAGAAGACAGAGTCAACATTTTAGGCTTTCCCCTAGAGCTCTGTCTTTACCGAGGTGTGTGACCTTCAGCAAGTCATTTCTCACCTGAGTCTTGCTTTATCCATCTGCACAATGAGAAGACAGGGCTACATTTTTCTAGATCAGCGATTGGCAAACTCTGGCCTGTGGGCCAAATCTGGCCCACTACTTGTTCTTGTCAATAAAGTTTTATTGAAACTCTTTATATACATTCACTTATATATCATCTATGGCTGCTATTACCCTACAATGACAGAGTTGAAGAGTTGCAATGGAAAGACCTGATGATTTGCAACATCTAAAATATTTACTGTCTGGCCCTTTACAGAAAAAAGTTGCTGACTCCTGGTCTAGGTGACTCTCAGTGGAATCTGTATGTGAATCTATATTGCCCAGTGGTTTTCCACCGCTGTGACTTTGGAGGTGGGGTATGCATTTTCCTCCCTGATTGATCCTCATCCCAATCCAATGAGGGGGAGGAGGTGGTCAAGGGGGAAGCTTTTGAACTTTTGTGAGCCACCCTACTGTATGGTTCATCTCTTTACTCTCTCAATCTGCTGCTGAAGGCTCAGCAAAATTGACTATTCTGAGAGGAGGAATTTGAGGGGTGGGGATGGAAAAATCTACCTTTAGGATGATGCTCTAAAGTTAGAAAATTGCCCGAGTAATTGACTGTGCTGTCAGCACCTTTAAATGATCTGTAAAACAGATCCTCGGGCCCTTCCTGTGCTTTCTCTTATGCCAGCTTGTGGGCATTTCTGAACAGTGTCCTTCGTCGATTCTTGGAAACGTTTTTCCTTCCTGTGCAAAATAATCATAATCATTTTCCCGAAGACGTTCAGGCAATGGAACCCATCCTGCATGTGTGTGCTTTTCTCTCTGGTGTAGTTGTCCTGCTCTTTTTGGACTCCTGAATTATAGATTATACTCTGCTTTGTGCCTTTTAATTTGGCCCATGGATACTGAAACCATTTCAACTGACCCTGCACTTTTCCCACTTACAGCTTTGCAGGCAAGACAGCCCTAATTTTCTGGACAAATGACCCTTTGCTGCACCAGCTGTGTCTAATCAAATCCTAGGGCTTCCTACTCACCAAAGATAACACTGAGTCACGAGTATTCACAATCTGATTCCCCAGGGAGGACAGACCCCTGACCTGGAAGGCCTGGAGACCCTGCAGCAGTGTGTAACCAATACTCGTAATTGTCCACTCTCTGAAACATTACAAGAGGTTATTCCAAAGCACTCTCCCTTGCTCCCTTTAGAGCACACAAGCCATGACTCAGTGAGGGCTGGTTGGTCTTTGTTTATCTCAGGGGACTCTCTCCCTGTTTGACTCTGATTTCTGGGACAAGCCTAACAAGAAATGGAGACCAAACACTTCTGAGTTTCCTTCCTTCCTCGCCTAGCAGCTCTTTTTGGATCCAAATCTTCTGAATCTTGTCTCTGCATCCCACATGATCATTGTATTTCTCACAGGCTATTTAAAAAGGTTGGTATGAGTCGAAGATGAGGGAGAGGATGACATTGTCATATTTTCGACATGAGTCCACTTTTAATGTCTTTCTTCCAAGGATGAAATAAAATAATGAATGTAAAGTGTTTTCTAGAGCAACAAGCCTCAACCTATCATGTTTGCATGAATCCGCTAAAATTCAGGTTCTGGGCTGGGCGCGGTGGCTCACTCCTGTAATCCCAGCATTTTGGGAGGCCAAGGCGGGTGGATCACAAGGTCAAGAGATCAAAACCATCCTGGGCAACATGGTGAAACCCTGTCTCTACTAAAAATACAAAAATTAGCTGAGCGTGGTGGTGTGCACCTGTAGTCCCAACTACTCTGGAGGCTGAGACAGGAGAATTGCTTGAACCTGGGAGGCGGAGGTTGCAGTTAGCCAAGATCGTGCCACTGCACTCCAGCCTGGCAACAGAACAAGACTCCCTCTCCAAAAAAAAAAAAAATTCTGTGGGTCTGGGTAGGGCTGGGAATTCTGCATTTCTCTCTCTCTCTATCTTTCTCTCTCTGTTTAAAGACAGGGTCTCACTCTGCCATCCAGGCTGGAGTTCAGTGGTGTAATCATAGCTCACTGCAGCCTCTGTCTCCCAGGCTCAAGTGATCTTGCCACCTCAGCTTCCCAAGTAGCTGGGACTACAGGCATGAGTCATTGTGCCTGGCTAATTTTTAAATTTTTTGGAGAGACGGATATCTCATTATATTGCCTAGGCTGGTCTTGAACTTCTGAGCTCAAGTGATCCTCCCACCTCCGCCTCTCAAAATACTGGGATTACTGGCATAAGCCACCACACCTGGCCTGGATTCTGCATTTTTAGTAAGGTTCCAGGTGATGCTGATGCTGATGCTGCTGGTCTGAAGACCACACTTTGGATAACAAGATTGGATAATACAACAAGGTTTGAATACATAGTATCCAACGGCATTAAATGTTGGCTTCCTTTTCCAAGTATACTAGACCCTCAATAGCCCTTGATACTGACAAGAGATAGGACAAGAATCCAAACCCATGTCTGTGGATCCAGCCCACTACAAGGCTCTAGGACTTCTGGTATACCTGTATCAGGTCCAGAGGATAAGGTGAGCATGGAATATGATTAAATGTTCTGTTCAAGCAACAAATAGTTATTGAGCGTATGCTCCACCCTTGAAACTCAGTGATAATTCAGTGATAAAATAACTCAGTGATAAAAGCCAAAGGGGCTTTTATATGATCTCATTTCTGTCTCAGGAGTTTGCACTTGTATCCTCTGCCTGAATTGCTTTCTCTTGGTCTTCCTGTTGGCCAGGCACAGCCCCATGAGAGAAGAACTTGGTCAATGCTCTTTTCTGGGTACATGGTTGGCATTCAATAAATGTTCATTGGATGAATGGATGACCCAGAAGAAAGATATGGTAAGCAATGTAACAGGGGCAATATTTAAACCACTTCCAATAATGCCTTTTGATTTCTCATTTCTGGCAGAATTTATAGGCTATCTACTAATACACTGATGGTGAATTATTCTTACTGAGCGAATAAAAGCTGTTCTCATGAAGACCTTTGTGGTACCACAGCATTAGCAGAGTCCCATCTAATATATGTAATTAAAAGCCACAAAATCAGATACACTGGGTGTATTAGTCTGCTAGAGCTGCCATGCCAAAATACCACAAAGCAACGGAAATTTATTTTCTCACAGTTCTGGAGGACAGAAGTCCAAGATGAAGGTGCCAGCAGGGTTACTTTCTGGTGAGGCCTCATTTCTCAGCTTTCACACGGCATCTTCTTGCTGCTGTGTCCTCACATAGCCTTTCCTTTGTGCGTAGAGAGAGGTGGATCTCCAGTGTCATCTCCTCCTCCTCCTCCTCCCCCCTCCTCCCTCCTCTTCCCCACTCCTGCCCCTCTCCCCTTCCTCTCCCTCCTCCTCCTCGTCTTCCTCCTCCTCCTCCTCCTCTTCCTTCTTTCTTCCCCCCCTCCTTTCCCACCCCCCCATTCTCCTTCTTTTTTTGAGACATGGTCTTATGTTTTCCTTCATACTGGAGTGCAGTGCTGTAATCTTGACCCACTTCAGCCTCAACCTCATGGGTTCAAGAGATCTTCTGCCTCAACCCCCCAAGTAGCTGGGACTACAGGTACGCACCACCACACTGGGATAATTGTGTGTGTGTGTGTGTGTGTGTGTGTATATTTTTGTAGAGATGGGGTTTGGCCCTGTTGCCCAGGCTGGTCTTGAACTCCTGAGCTCAAGTGATCCACCTGCCTTGACCTCCCAAAGTGCTGGGATTACAGGTGTGAGCCACCACGCCTGGCGAAGTGTCTTCCTCTTCTGATAAGGAGAGCAGTCCCTTAAAGGCTTTATCTCTAAACAGTCACACTGGCGGTTTAGGGCTTCAACATATGAATTTAGAGGGTACACAGTTCAGTCCATAACCCTTTAAGAGATTCTGACCTAGGCTTAGTTGAGGTACGTGGTCTTGTGAATATATAGGGAACCCAGGAAAGCTTCCTGATGAGAGGGGCTTTAGGGTGCTCAGAAGCTAGTCTGTGGTTTCTGTTCTAGCTCCTGCCATCAAGGTGACCCAGCTCTTTACTGAGCATGTGCTCCTTTCTGTCTCACTTATTTTTAAAACAAATAATTTTTTTTTTAAATAGAGATGGGGTCTTGCTATGTGGACCAGGCTGGTAGCCAACTTCTGGCCTCAAGCGATCTTCCCATCTCTGCCTCCCAAACTGTTGAGATTATAGGCATGAGCTACCACGCCCAGCCTCTGTCTCACTTCTAAGTGCATTCTTCCTGATCTCCAGCAGCACTTTAGGTTTTCCCTTTTACAAGTCTTATCACCTGTTACCTTAATTGCTTTTTAAACTACTGAGCTCTGGGAGAGTGCACGGGACTTTCCATTTTGTTCTTTGCCACAATTCCAGAGGTTCGGTAATATTTGCAGGTTTAAAATGACCATGCAACCAAGCACTGCAATCGAGGTACGCGTTGGAAAAAAGTCCAAGGCTTAGCATGCTGCCTTGATTTCTTTGGTTTGTGAAACCAGCAAATGTTCACTGAGTGTTTGCTCTGTGCCAGGTGCTTGCTAGGCCCTGAGGATGCAGCGGCGAATGAGAAACACAAGGTACCTTTCCTCATGAAGTTGCATTCTATGGGGAGGGGGGACGGATGTAACACCAGTAAGCAAAACAAATTACAAGATAATTTTAGATAATGACAAGTGCTCTGAAGAAAGTGAAACAGAATCGTATAGAATAAACAGAGTAGGCATAAAGGATTTGCTGAAGGAAGGAAAGAAGGAAGGAAGGAAGGAAGGTAGGAAGGAAGGAAAGAGGGAGGGAGGGAGGGAGGGAAGGAATTGCTATACAAGGCTTCCTAATTGGTGTTTTCAGTTTCAAGCAATGCTAGTATGTTGCAGAATAACCAGATATACCCATTCGTTTTCTTGCTGCTTTCAAAATTTTTAACATTTTAATTGAAATATAGGTGATCAGAAAAGTGAAAATGTTCATTGTAAAGCTTGATAAAACTTCACGAACTGAACGTATCCATATCAAGTTGCTGAACACTGGTGACACCTCAGAACCCCACCTCACGCTCCCTTCTGGACTTTACTAACACCATTCTGACTTCTAACTTGTGCTGGACTTTAAACCATCAGGGCCAATAATATTCCAGAGTGGAATGCTAAAATCACATACATTCTGGTTTGCAGAGCACACTTCTGCCGATACTGAGTCCCAAACCGTGACATTTCACCAAAATACATGAGTTGGCTCTGTCCCAACAAACTTGTTAAAGTGGTCCTGTCCCTTCTCCTAACACTGGCTTCACAAGCTCTGCTCTCTCTTTTTGGTCTTTAGCATCAGCCTTTTTTTTTTTTTTAGACAGAGTCTCACTCTGTCGCCCAGGCTAGAGAGCAGTGGTGCAGTCTCGGCTCACTGCAACGTCCACCTCCTGGGTTCAAGCGATTCTCGTGCCTCAGCCTCTCAAGTAGCTGGGACTACAGGTGAGTGCCACCATGCCCAGCTGATTTTTTTGTATTTTTAGTAGAGACAGGGTTTCTCCATATTGGCCAGGCTGGTCTCGAACTCTTGGCCTCAAGTGATCCACCTGCCTTGGCCTCCCAAAGTGCTGGGATTAGAGGTGTGAGCCACTGCACCTGGCCAACATCAGCTTTTGACAGATGAGGAATTTCAAAAATATTCTCAAATGCCAAACGTCTCAGCACTAAATGCAAACATCTCCACGCGCAGGGTTATGCAAGCATCAGAGAACGGATGGAGATCTTTTACATTTAGTTGATTTCATGAAACACCGTTACTACCCCTGCACTGTTGCATTTGTCTTGTTTTTAATTTTCAATCTTGAGTCAACTCTGTTCTGCCAAGTTTTGGTAGAGATAGATGCAGAAGGGGTTTTAAATAAAAATTCCCGTCTGTCCAGAATCTAGGAAAAATTCTACACAATGTTATATCAAAGGGCACATGAGTTGTCAACTTTCTGGGAGGGTTGGAAAAGCATGGAGAAATGCATTTCCTAGAATCTACCTTCCACCCCAGGCAGAGCTCAGGCCCTGTCCTCAATTCTTAGCCAGAAGCCATGGGGTTAATCTTCCTAAATGACAATTAACAGGTGGGGCCTCTTGAAATCTCTGTGGCAAGACCTCTGGGTCTATAAATCTGCAATGGGACCAATGCTCTGAATTCTTAATCAAGCCTGTTTCCTTTATTAATCTCCAAGACCGGCAGTGATTTATAAGCAGGGCTTCCATTTCGTCCAGAAAATGAAATTCATTTCACAAACCCATAAGTGTGGTCCAAATCAATTGGCCACGATACTTTCCTATTTCATGCTCTGTGTCACACTGATCTTTTAACTTGATTGTTCTATTACCAAGTATTCACTTAAAAGCCTTTGCTGGGTTTCTGTGCCTCGCGAAAATAATATTAGCCCCAGCACAATGCTCATTACTGATACTAAGATTGGGCTTTTAGATGACTGCAATTGGAAAGGGATAGTGGTGAGCTGAGATGAGGAGGAGGTAATGAGACTTGAATCATTGGGTGTCAAGGTTCCTAAATGATGGAGAACCGAGTGGTCGTGGGAAACCCATTCACATGCAGGTCTCCGGGCTCCACCCAAACTCTGCCAAATCAGTGTCTCTGGGAATGGGGAAATGATATCTTGAGAATTCTACAGCTGAAACTAAAAATTCTAGGAATACAGGGAGCTTCTCCCTCAGTCGGGCAATGCCAGGTTGTTTATTTCATCAGCACATGTTTATTGAGCCCCTGCTATGTACCAGGCACTGTGATAGGCATTTGGGATACATCAGGGAATCCATAGACAGGAATCCCTAGCTCTCTGGACATGGTAACCATTTGGTTGATTGTGAAGAATGTAAAAAATATTGATTAACCCTCATCGAATATGCACTAGAATTTCTCATTTGATCCTCACCACAGACCTCAGAAGTGGTGCATACTACCACTTTCAGAGATGGGAAGGTTGATACTCAAAAGATTGAATTACCCAAGGTCACAGCTGATAAAAGGTGGATCAGGGATCCAAACCCAGGTCTGCTGAACCAGCCTGCTAGGAATTGTATGTCTACACTTGTTTCCGGGGCTAAAGTGGGGATGACATATAATCAAACACGTCATTGGTTCTTCTATGCAAGCCACAAATAGTTATTGGGCATCTACTATGAGTAGACTCTTTTCTCAAAGGTGGAGACTCAAGGAGGGATGAGATACCATGTTCAGCACATGAGAGAGACACCTCCAAACACAACACAATATATGCGACAAAAGTGGCAAGGAAGTTATAGACAGGATGCTCAGGGTGCTTGTGGTGGGGGCTCCCAGCTAGATCCAGGGGCAAACAGAGGATTTGTGGAGGAAGCGGAGGTGGGTAAGTTGAAGGACACGTGGGAGCTTGCCAGGCTGAGGGAACAGCATGTACAATGAGGAAATGCATGTACAGGAGGCCCCTGATTCTCAGCCTGGTTGGAGGTGAATGCGGGGAAGATGATGCTGGAGAGGCAGGAAAGAGCCTAAACTTTGTTGGAGCTCTAAGGAATCTGGACCTTCCATGGGAATTAGGAAGACATGGAATACTTCAACAATATCAGACTTCAATTTCAGAATGAGCCTTCCCCCTGTAATGGATTTGGAAAATGAGTTTAGGTGAAGCAAGAGGCTCATTGAGGCAGTTGAGAAGGGATGGGTGAAGACATTCTCCCAGGATGCCTCGACAACCTCATCTGTGGTCTGTCTGTGCGCTGGAAAGGTCTGGGAAATGCCTCTTTGGAGAAATGGTGTTATGGTACCACTCAGCTGGGGCAATAGCCATCTGAAAAGAATTAGCTACACTTTGCCGTAGCTTCCAGGAGTCAAGAGTCAAGACGAGATAGGTGGCAGGTTTGATGATGTCAATACTGGCAGCCTGGAGCCTTGTCAGTTGGTGTCAATAACATTCAGATAATTTGGATAAGTATACAACACATTACCCGGGCAATGGCCCCCTTGGTTTGAGCAAAAGGCCATGAGTGCGGAACACACACTATCCATGGGGCGGATAGGTTGGATTCAGGGTATTTCTGCTGATATCAGGAGGAAGTGAAGAAATGGGCTGCTTAAGCAGAAGTGTTAGCCCTGCTAATGGGTGCCACCTGGTGACCTTTTGGTGATAATGGTGTCAGACACATGATAAAGACTTGTGATGGCAGGAAACACCCTATGTTTCCAGAGTAATTTTCTCAGCATGGGTTCAGAGTGCAAACTGCTTGTGTTCATCTTGCCATCCTCAGAACAGCTCAGGAAGGTGAGGGTACGCCTGCGCTAGCCTGGATGTTACTGCTGGAGTGCTGGACAGCACATCATACTGTTTGCACCTTCACCATCATCTTCATTGCCATTCTTCCACTTCTTGGAGTCTTCTCTGGGCCAGGCCACATTAAGCATGTCCCATTTTAGTCACAGGACATGTGACCATATCCTGACAGTGGTCACAAGGCCCTATAGGATTTGCATCCTTATTTCTTCCCTGTCCACCTCCTTGGTCACCCTTCTGGAGCCACAGTGACTTCCTTGCTGCAGTTGACTGTACCAGACAACACGTTCCTACCTCAGGACATTTGCACTGCTGTTCTCTCTGACGGAAACACTCTTCCCCACCTCCTCACTTCCTCACTCACTTTCTTCGTGTCTCTGCCCAGATTCATCTTCTTGGTGAAACTCACCCTAATCAATTCAACATGGCAACTTTCCTCTCCTCCATCCTCATTCCTTATTTCTACCATTTTTTTCTTTTTCTTTTTCTTTTTTTTTTTTTTTGAGATGGAGTCTCACCTGTCACCCACGTTGGAGTGCAGTGGCACAACCTTGGCTCACTGAAACCTCTGTCTCCCGGGTTCAAGTGATTCTCCTGCCTCAGCCTCCCAGGTAGCTGGGATTACAGGTGCATGCCACCATGCCTGGCTAATTTTTGTATTTAGTAGAGAGAGGGTTTCACCATGCTGGCCAGGCTGGTCTTCAACTGCTGACCTCATGATCTGCCTGCCTTGGCCTCCCTCCCAAAGTGCTGAGATTACAGGCATGAGCCACTGTGCCCAGCCTTTCTATCATTTCTGTTGCCCTCCAATGGCACTTAACTTTTAACTTTCAAAATAGCTTACTATTTCTTAATGTCTATTGTCTGTTTCCCCTGCTGGGAGATAAGCTCCAGAGATCCTGGCAGAGAGTAGGTGCTCCGTTAATGTTGAACATATCGTTAATCTAATCCTTAGAATGAGTCTATATGGTACAGGCTCTTCAACCTCATTTTATGAATGAGAAAACTGAAGTTCAGAGAGGCTAAGTCAGTAGCCCCACGTCACATAGTAGAGCTGCCAATCTCAACACAGCTTTGATCCCAAAGAAGCTCTTAGCCACCACTCTATGTTGCTCTGTAAATGTGAGTTGAATTGAGCAAGGGGCTTGGAGAAGTCACTCAGCTTTTGTAGAGTTACTCCTTAAGATGAAGAAAGAAACCCATTTTCCTGGAACCCAACCCCACACACTTCCTATGGGGCCAAATCTCTTCTCATTAGCTGCAGTCTTTGGTAGACCATTTAAGCCCTGGTTAGGCCAACTGAGATGGGAACCCAAAATGATGAATAGATTTCAGGACGTCAGGAAATGGGCTCAAACTCTACAGGGAGATTAACCTGTCTTGATAAGGTCTATTGTAATCACTGAAATTATTCTTGCCTCTGTAGTCACTCCTACTGGACTCTAGAATTTCCCATGTGGGAACCCAGTACACTTTATTGCACTAATCTATTTATGAGCCTTAAAGGGACCCTGTTGTGTCCCTGCCCTGAATCTCCCCCTTCTTCATCTGGAAGCAGCTCTTTGACTTTTCGCTGGAAGACCACCTCTTTCCACTCTCAAGTCATGTGGCTTGGGGTTGGGGGCTGACCTCCCATTAGATACAGAGCTGGACATGAGACTTGGTCAGATCAGTCTGTGTAATCCATTCCTGAGCCCCAGTGACGGATTGAGGGATGAGTGTGAAACACAAATGGGTCCAGTGAGAATCAGCTCTGGGGCTTCGGCTGAGGTATTCTCTATCAGGTTTCTAAGCTGGCTGAATGAGAGTCTGGAGCTCCTAGCTTTTTATGTTTGTTTGTTTTGGGAACCACAAATGGAGAGCCTGTCGGGGTATAAAATCAACAAAGAGGGGAGAGAAGAGCTGGGAGCTGAAAAGAAACAGATTGTTGATAACATCATTTGAGCCCCTGGATCAAGCCATGCCTGAAACCTGGACTTTAAACTCAAAAGCTACCTGAGCCAATGCATTTTCTCTTTTGCTCAAGCTGTTTCAGTTTGATTCCTTTCACTCAAAAGATTTCTTAGTATAAATGGACTTGGGTTTGAAGTTGGAGAAATAAACAAATGGGATTGTTTGTATCCCAACACAGTCACAGGAGGAAAATGCACTAAAAGGGGGTAGGATGGCTTCCAATTCTTAATGAAGATGACTGACGGTACTCCAAATCACTTTATAGACACCTCTATAAAGCTGCTCCTTTATTCCTTTAAATGGGAACTTGAGCTGGAAGATTCACGGTTTTCTGGATTTGGGGTCCCTCTCAGCAAAACTGAGAATGCAAAAAGCATGAGACCTGGGTCCTCTTCCCTCCTCTTTGAGTACTTTGCTTCCATTGAACCTGCTGTGCTCCATCTGTGCAGAGAATTGAATGTCTGTGTGCTCTCTGATTTGTAGCACGCTTCAGCCCTCCTTTCCTGTGGATCAACTTATATCTTTGAAACTTATCATTCTATATCCTGTTCCCAGAGCCTTAGATAGAGTGGACAGACTAATTCGTACTAAGGCATAAATTGCTAACAATACAGTGTTTTCAGTGGAATATCTAAATAGGGAAGCCCTTTAATCCAAACGATGCGAGTTGCAGGAGCTTTTAGAAGACATTAGGGGAGATTTCTGAAGGCAATTGTTTTTTGGGGGAATACAGAGATTCTCATTATGATTGTCTATCCATTTCACCTGAATGTGAGTTAGCCCTCTGGTGTTGAAGAAGGGTGGGGCATTTTCCAAGCCTTGTATGCTGTCAAAAGTCAGGGGAGTAAAGGAGCAATGATGGTTCAGCCTAGGCCTCTCCATCTCTTCTGCACTCCCTTCCTAGAGGGCTGGGTGTCTACATGCTGCTGACCAGGAGCTGAGAATAGCCTGGCACTGGTCCCAGAGGTCATCCTCCCCCACCAAGGACTCAGAGGACAGAACAGTCCATGCCCCATAGCAGTAGGTTTTCCACCCTAGCACCTGATAAGCTGGAGCTGAGTTTAACAAAAGCACATCATGGGACATGTTTTCAGGAATAAAACGCCCCTATCGGTCCCAAGTGGAGGGTGATGGAGTCACTGGCCGAGTTAATGCATTGCTGGCCCAGACCCAGGCTCTGGCGGCCCATTCCTCTCAAATTCCTCTGTAATCAGCTAAATTAGCCCATTGATAGAACAGCTCATCAAGGGGCAGCTCAGAGGAGGGATTGATGGACGGTCACCTTTTCAAGGAGCTCTGGACTGGGGGATAAATGGCCCATTTACTCATGAGGTTGCAATTGAGTGTTTTCCCTATATCAATAATTTTTCCTTTCTTGCCCTCACTCTTCCTGGTCCTAGGCAGAAAGAGGCCTGTGCCACATCAGGTCTGATTCATTCCCGAGCTTGAGTGCAAAGCTTGTGCTTAGCTTAACCTGCTCATTGCTGATGGAGGAGAGTCATCCTCTTAGAATTGAAGTCTTCCCTTTATAAATACTGCAGCAGTCCAGAAAGCACAGGAGGCCCTTCCTACAGGAGATTATCCTACAGGAGAGAAGGAGTTGCTTATATTTCGGTCCCTGCGAAGTCTCTCAGATTACAGGGCACTCCCACAATTATTTTGTTTATACCAGTGAGGTCCTATTTGGGAATAACTTCAATATCAAAGCTAGTTCTCTGGAGGCTTCTAGCATTGTTCTGTTAGAATGAAGAAGACTTAGACTAATTTCGGGAGCTGTGACTCAGACCTGCCAGTGTTTGATGTCATGTAAACCAGCCTTCCAAGGCTCACTTTATGAACAACTCTGTAAGTAGTTAGGTTGCAGAGATCACAAATAGACACCTAGAGGAAGAACAGGGGGAAAATCGTAACTGGCCCAGCCGGACCCATGTTATGAGTATTGATACTTGCAGTCTGGGATAACATTTCCAATGACAGTACAATGCATGGGTTAAAAATGGTTGTGTTTCCAAACACCTTGGGCAGAAGCAACTATGACATACACTGAAATGCTGTATAAGGGAGTACAAAAAGTGGCTTTCTTAAGAAAAAGATGCAGGCAAAGAATTGGAATCAAATTGTTCCCTGAAAAACAGTATGGGGATTTCTCAAAAAACTGGAAGTAGAACTACCATATGACCCATCGATCCCACCACTGGTCTATCCAAAGAACAAAGAAATCAGTATATCAAAGGGATACCTGCAGTCGCATGTTTATTGTAGCGCTATTCACAGTAGCAAAGATGTGCAATCAACCTACATACCCATCAGTGGATGAATGGATAAAGAAAATGTGATAGAAGCCTCCAGAGAACTGAATAGATAAAGAAAATATATACACAATGGAATATTATTCAGCCAGTAAAAAGAATGAAATCATGTCATTTGCAGAACATGGATGGAATTGGAGGTCATTATGTTAAGTGAAATAGGCCAGGTACAGAAAGACAAATACTGCATGTTCTCATTCATATGTGGGAGCTAAAAACTTGATCTCATGGATGTAGAGAATAGAATGATTCATATCAGAGACTTGAAAGGGTGTAGGGGATAGTGGAGATGAAGAGATGTCTGCTATGGGTACAAATATACAGCTAGATAGAAGGACTAAGTTCTAATGTTTGACAGTAGACTAGGATGACTATACTTAGCAACAATAATATGTATATTTCAAAGTAGCTAGAAGAGAGGAGTTGAAGTGATACCAGCACATAAAAATAATAAATACGGCCGGGCGCGGTGGCTCAAGCCTGTAATCCCAGCACTTTGGGAGGCCGAGACGGGCGGATCACAAGGTCAGGAGATCGAGACCATCCTGGCTAACACGGCGAAACACCGTCTCTACTAAAAACACAAAAAATTAGCCAGGCGAGGTGGCGGCGCCTGTGGTCCCAGCTACTCGGGAGGCTGAGGCAGGAGAATGGCGGGAACCCGGGAGGCGGAGCTTGCAGTGAGCTGAGATCTGGCCACTGCACTCCAGCCTGGGCGACAGAGCGAGACTCCGTCTCAAAAAAAAAAAATAAATAAATAAAAAATAATAATAAATACACAGTTTGACGGATACCCCAATTACCCTGACTGATTGTTACACATTCTTTGTATGTAACAAACACTCACGTGTACCTCATAAATATGTAAATTATCGTATATCAATAAAAGGGAAAAAAGGGATCTTGAGATATAGAATGGGAAAAAGTAGATTTTCTACATCAACATTATTTTACACTGCATGTAATTAAAAAATACATCAAATTGATAAATTTCACATGATAGGTATTTGACTCTTTCATCTATTCCCTGGAAGTTTGTAAATTCATATTGGTCAAAAATTATTTTGCGTGGGCTCTCCTTATATGTAGGGACGTCTTATATTTGGCATACTTATATCCAGGCATATATAAGATATTGTGTATTTCTGAAGGCATAGGGATGATTTGGGGAAAGACTTGGAAGCTTTTTCCTGCAGTTTTAGATGTAAACATGTATACACTTTTCTACTATTTTGAGTGTGCTTGGAAAGGCAAGCAAGACAAATAAAAGCATATTTATTTAGGTTAGCATTTGCCTAAGTAAATTCTCTTCTGGGATACGCTTCCCAAGAAAAGGGTTCTATGACCAAATAAATTTGGGCAATGCTAGGCTCAACAGCACCTACTTGGGAAGTCAAATGTACTTAAACTCGGCCGGGCGCGGTGGCTCAAGCCTGTAATCCCAGCACTTTGGGAGGCCGAGGCGGGCGGATCACGAGGTCAGGAGATCGAGACCATCCTGGCTAACACAGTGAAACCCCGTCTCTACTAAAAAAAAAATACAAAAAACTAGCCGGGCGAGGTGGCGGGCGCCTGTAGTCCCAGCTACTCGGGAGACTGAGGCAGGAGAATGGCGTGAACCTGGGAGGCGGAGCTTGCAGTGAGCTGAGATCTGGCCACTGCACTCCAGCCTGGGTGACAGAGCGAGACTCCGCCTCAAAAAAAAAAAAAAAAAAAAAAAAAGTACTTAAACTCCTAGAACTTAAGTTCCCTAGAATTACTAGACCTTAGAACCCCTTTCTTTACAGAACACTTAACTAGTATCATATAAAACAAAATGGGTATCCCAGAAACAATTTGGGAAATGCTGAACTGGGACTATCTTGAAAATTTCAAGGAGAAGGGGCGTCACAAATATAACATAATTCATACAATTATTTAGATAGCAGGGAATATTTATGTATTTAATTTCCCATGGTAAGAGTCCATCCCCTCTTCCCTATGACAGAATACACAGGTTGTTACTGTGCACCCCAGGGAAGATTAGATTTTGTGACCAAGTAGACTTGGAATCAAACTCTGGCTTTTTTGGGTGTTGTGTGACCTTGAGCAAGTACCACCAACTCTCTGAGCCTCAGTTGCCTCCTTTGTAAAAAGGGCACTGGTCGCTACTTATCTTAAAGGGTTTCTGTAAAATAGGAAATGAGATGACACAAAAGTATCGAGCACAGCGCTGGACACTTTAAGTGCTCAGGAAGTTGTTGCTGTTGTCCAGCTCTTCTCACGGCCCTTGAATGGTTTTACATTTGCTCGCTTGTCCCAGCCTCATCTGTTTAAAAGGCTTGAATTGAGCTGAAATAGGGGCAGGTACAGATTAATTTAGGGCAGACTTTATTGCCAATGCATATATCTTGGGAATATGCAAATGCCCTCATCAATTCCCACTGAAGAGATTCAGAAAGACTCATTCAGCTATCCTCCATCCCAACCAGGATGCCTGCCCCAGGATTGTGGCGATGTCCAGCTAGCTCACAGGAGATGAGACCGTTGGACATTTCAGAATTCAAATGTTTCCTTTTGAAGGGACAGTCAACTTCCTTTATTAAAAAAGTCCACCTTATTGTAATGACAATTAAAATTCTACAATGTGCACGTTTTACAGAATTTTACAATGTGACGTTTAATGACAACGTCAAACGTGCACATTGTAGAAATTTAAATATGGTGTAAATGTATGATGTGAACAGTGAGTCTTCTTTCACCAGTTTCCAGGAATGAACCCTGGGAGAGATGGGCAAGCGTTCTTATGCACCCTTTCTATGAACCAAGAAGAAGAGGAACGAGCATGTTTTGAGTGCTTAATACGTGTCAAGCACATGAAAATGCTTTCTGTGCATTTTTGTCCTTTTGTCCTCAGGCTATATTATCCACGGGATGGGAACTAGGTGTCCCCTTATTTTATAGATGAGGCTACTGGGGCTTAGAGGGGTTAAGAAAACCTGAGGTCACTCACCTAGTTAGTAAGGGAGCTGGGGATGTGAACTCTAGTCTGTTCAACCACTTTCCAAATCCTTAGTTATTATAACACATACACACACACACACACACACACGCACCCCACATACAATTTTCTATCACCAAATAGCATCATATTATTTATTTCTAATGACCTTTGACTTGCCTTTTTTTCCTTAATGATCTGTCATGGACACCTTTCCTTGATAGTACCTATAGCCCTAGTTCATTGTTTTTAGCAGCTGCATGGATTCCATTATGGGAATGAACATAATTTATTTTACCAGTTCCCTACTGATGGGCATTTAGGTAGCTCTGTCCATTTGCGACTCTTTCTTGTCCCTCCTGGGCCCCAGAAGGGCTGAGCTTCCTCCAGCTCTCTGGCTTGTAAGAGGAGAATCGGTGTAGTGACTCCATCAATCTAAGCTCCGCAGTCTTTAAAAATACATAACCCAAAAAATAAGGCTCCATTAAACAAACTTATAAAATATGAATGGATTGCGTGCCCTGCCCCTGCTCAAGAGCACACAGGTCAGCTCCCTGGAACTCGGGAAAGTGGAGTGTCTGAGATCTTCCTCCATATATTAACGAGAGCGGTGTTACCCTGTCAGGTATGGGGTCTTGAATCCAATTAAATTGTGAACCCCAAATGGAAAGGACTCCAGTACTCTGATAAACCATGAAGAACAGCCAAATGTTGCTGAGTATGTTTGTGTGTGCTCATGCATGCTTGTATCAAATCTCACACTCAACCAAATGTGCTCAGATAAACTCTTAGTAAACCAATGAATTCACCAGGCTTCTAGAGTGGGGTGGGGTAGGGTAGCTTTGTGGTTAAGGTCATGGACATGACACCAAACCAACTAGTTTGGTGGCCTGGCCTGCCATTTGTCAGCTTTGTGTAATGTTGGGCAAGTTACATAACCTGTCTGTACCTCAGTTTCCTCATCTGGAAAATGGATATAGTCCCTACCTTGTGGGGTGATGGTGAGGATTAAATGAGTTTGAATAGATAGAACAGTAAGTACCTGGCACATGATATCATATATGGGCTGTCTATGATTATTATTAGATAAGTTCATGCCATTTTAAATATTTTTGAATATCACAGTAAATATGTGGTCACTGATCAAGCAGTATCGATTAGAAAGAACACAAACCACAACCTTACTCCCTCAAATCACCTGTAATCTCCTCAATCCAGAGAAAGCCCGCTCTGAACATTTTGGTCTATAACATTCCAAACATTTTCCTCTGTGGGAATACACTTTCAGGCACACATGCACATGCACACTGGATATATGATTTAATTACACAAATCTTATATCTTAAGTTCTCTTTTATAACTTGGCTTTTTAAAATCTAACAAATTACCAACACACCCAGAGTGTTAGTTTGCCAGAGCTGCCATTACAAGGTACTACAGACTAGATGGCTTAAACAACAGGAATGACGCTTCTCCCAGTTCTGCTCTGGAAGTCCAGGATCGAACTGTGGCAGGGTTGATTTCTTCTGAGGCCTCTCTCCTTGGCCTGCAGGTGGCCACCTTCTCTGTGTGTGTTCCCAAGGCCTTTCCTCTGTACCTATGTCCAAATTTTCTCTTCTTGTAAGGACACCAGTTGCATTGGATTAGGGCCTACCCTAATGATCTCATTCTAACTTAATTATCTTTCTAAAGACCTGGTTTTCTTTTTCTTTTTCTTTTTATCTTTTGTATCTTTTGAGATGGAGTCTCACTCTTGCCTAGGCTGGAGTGCAGTGGTGCAATTTTGGCTCACTGCAACCTCCACTTCCCGAGTTCAAGGGATTCTCCTGACTCAGCCTCCCAAGTAGCTGGGACTACAGAAGTGCACCACCATGCCTGGCTAATTTTTGTATTTTTAGTAGAGATGGAGTTTCACCATGTTGGCCAAGCTGGTCTCAAACTCCTAGCCTTAAGTGATCCACACTCCTCGGCCTCCCAAAGTGCTGGGATTACAGGTGTGAGTCACCACACCCAGCCACACTGTTTTCAAATAAAGTCACACTTTGAGATGTTACACTGAGAGTCAGAATTTCAGAATACAAATTTTGGGGAGCCAAAACAAGTCACCTCATACTACCCATTATTGAGCTGGGACAAAGCTGGGACAATCAGATATTCTCTGAAGCTGGAATCACAGACATATTTTGTGTTATGTGAGGACTCTTAGCTGGTTTTGGCGACCTGGAAGGAATAGTGTTGAGAAGGGTTCTGAGGTCCTATCTGGGCACAGTGTGAAAGATTGAGATTTTATGTTGTGTGTAAAGGCCTGGGGAGCAATGCCACTCAAGCAGCCCTTTTGGCTGAAGCCAGCTTGAGTTAACCTGCTTTGTGATTTGTTTCTAGCCCATCCAGTCACAGAGAGCAATCTGGAATGCGGCTTTGCCCAGGGTATTTCCTCCTAATCTGACCACTGAGGTTTCACCAAGCCAAGGAGTGGCTGGTGCTTCCTGGTGGTGATGACGGCCAAGAAGTGGGTGGACAAAGCTGAGTCTATGTGGCTGACACCACTGGCCACAAAGCCCCCAGCCCTGCAGAATCATCTGCAGCTGGCTGGATTGGATTTTATCTCTCCTCCGAAATGATCAACTGCTTTGGGATCATTTGGCCATAGTGGTTGGCATTTACTCTGCTTGTGGTACGGATAAGTAAGTCCTGATTTGGGGTGAGGAAATGGAGTCTATGTATATCTTTCCCTGGCTCGGTTTCTTTTTGAGAGAGCCTAAACAGTTTATCAATATTTTAAATTGTATTTTCCAGTGATTTGAGGATGAGAAAAAAAAGATGTATGAAAATAGGTTTTTGATATAATTCATTCATTCATTCTATAAATTAATTAATTTAATGAATATTTACAGAGCACTTAAATGTAAAAAAGCATTATTGCTTATTTAAGAGATGTAGAAAATGTTTCAATGAAGAGATGATAAAGGTAAGAAAAAGAATTGTGGAAAATGAAGCAGAGAAAAAAGAACTTTCTCTCATACTTCACAGTTCATTTTTCTTGACTTCGCCCCATTAGTCTTTCTCCTTCCCTCTTGTGCAGAAATGTTGCCATCCTAAAGAAGACCCTGGCATTGAGAAGAGAATAAAACATGTCAGTGTGGGGGAAGGTCTTAAAGATCAAACTCAGCTCCCACATTACCCAGGTGGTGAAATGGAGGTAGCAGGAAGTTAAATAATTTGCCCTGAAGTTGACTCTCTTGGTAGCTTGGAATCCTCAAATCTGTAGAAATCAGGTCCTGCCTCATAGTGTTTATAGAGTATCTCCCTGTAAGGGAAGTTGCTAGACATTCACCTGAGATGCTTACAAAAAATTTTTCAGAAGGGATAAATTATTTTGCTAATTTATGTTCCTCTCACCCATGTATGAGAGCATCTATAATAATTTACCTCATCTCTATTCTTTCTGGATGTAGCCACTCAAAGCAAGAACCACCACAAAACCAAAACTTTGCTAATTTGATTGGGGGGAAAATAACATCACAGTTCTTTTCTACTTTTATTTCTTTGATTTACCATGTGGTTGGGCATTTTCTTAAATGTTAATTACCTTTATGTTTTTATTCTATTATGAATTGCCTATTCATGTCTTTTGCTCATTTTTCTATTGTGGAAATGTTGTTTTTCTAATTTATTACAAGTACGCTTTGTCTACAAATAGGGAAAACTATTTTTATAATTAAAATAGTAACTTTCTGGATGCAGCAAATATTTTAGCATAGATTTTTGCACATGATCAAGAGGCTTTGCTGTTTTTTAATCTTTTCCATACTAGTGGTTATTTCGCCAACTGTCTTCCTCCTAATTATGTGTATCTTGCTTATTTTTTTTCTTGATTAAACCTCTTGGACCTTTGTATCTTCGTTTTGAATTTTTATAATGCAAATTTATGATTTCTCCTTTTCCCTTTGTTAATAACCCTTTTAACTTTGTTTTGTGTTATTCTTTTCTAACTTCCTGAGTTGATGCTCAGTACATTTATTTATTCTTTTAAATATAATAATAGTAGCATTTAATACTATAACTTTTGCTTCTAATTGCAGCTTTGGGCGCTTACCCTGGGATTTAAAAAGTACGCGGTATTCTTATTATTGTTATTTTCTTTGTTGTAATTGTTGGGTTTGACTTCCCCTTTGTCTCAAATTATTTGGGAGAGTGCCTTTAAATTTCTAAGTGGTTGAGGTTTTTCAAAATACTTTTTAAAAAGTAATTTCTAGTTTTATTACCTTGTGGTCAGAAAATCCAATTTTCAGCAACTGCTCATCGCTTGATGTCTTGAGTTCAGACGCTCAGAGACAGGCCTGAGAATGTCCCTGCTCTTTAGGAGGGTTAAAGTCAGAAGGGTCTCGGATCCTGGATGAAGTTGGAATAGCTGACATCCTCAGGGGGTTCCTGTTCGCAGCGCTGACACAGATTATCGTGATGGCTGTTGAGGAATCAAGCGTTAGAGGGGCGGTTTGAGAATCTGCCTTTTCCCCCTGTACATTTTAAAGTTAGAAGATGCTTAATGTTATCGGAGGCTAGAATTTTCTCCCTGACATGATTAGGTTTTGGGTCTCCACCCAAATCTCATCTTGAATTATAATCACCATAATCCCCATGGATCAAGGGCGAGACCAGGTGGAGGCAGTTGAATCACCAGGGCGGTTCCCCCACGCTGTTCTCTTGATAGTGAATGAGTTCTCACGAGATCCGATGGTTTATAAGGGGCTCTTCTCTCTTCACTCAGCGCTGCTCTCTGCCATTGTGTGAAGAAGGTGCCTTGCTTCCCCTTCACCTTCTGTTATGATTGTAAGTTTCCTGAGGCCTCCCCAGCCATGCTGAACCGTGAGTCGATTCAACCGCTTTCCTTTATAAATTACCCCATCTCAAGCGGCTCTTTATAGCAGCGTGAAAACATTCTAATACATCCCTTTAGGTAGGTGAAAGTCTAAATGACATAGAATTCATATTCCCTGTCTACAAGGATCTAGGGTTTGAGGCTGCTTATGTTCCTTTGTCCAGAGAGAGTCACAGAACTGATGTTTCGTGAGGACTTGACTTTGCCTTGTGCTGGGTTGCTGCTATGCCGTAGAAGAACTGTTGGTCCATTTGGTTACTTGCTGCCCTTACCCTTGAGTTTTAAGAGGGAGCCTGGCCAGCTGGCTGGAACTACGTTTTTGATCGCTGGAAATGCATGTTGTTGAACCGTGGATTTTCATTTGAAGAAAAAAGTTTTACCTGTTATACAGTCTACTTAAAAATATAGAGCAACAGAGAGATTTTTATTTCCATATGGATTATGTTAAGGAGTGTGTTTGTGTGTGTGTGTGTGTGAATATGCACACACACATAAGAAAGAGAAATGGCCCTATTATAGGAAGCCTCATTAAAGAGGCCTGGAAAAGGTTAGTTCATTTGCAGACTATACATCTTAATCTCCCCACACTGCACACTAACCTGGAAGGAGAGAGAGAATCTACAGCCAGAGAGATCCTGGCTTCATTCCAAGCCCTGGATCAAGTAGACCTTACTCTTTCCCGCCGGCTACCCGTCATTAGCACTATATATTAACCCAGAGAAACTGTTCTCCCAAGGGGCTCCTGGAAATGGGAGAACGTGGAAACCAGTTCAGAGTGGTGGAGACCCACACCTCTTGCCTGGACACCATTCCTTGACTGGCAGGTGCACCTGGGGCTCAGGACCCCTGAAATGGGGGTGCAGAAGCCAGGAGCATGTTATAGGTTAAAGCAGTGCTGATAGGTTGAGTGGCTGTTCACCTGCTGCTGGCTGGTTCCCATCTGTGTTAACAGCTTCCAACTGGCCTCATTATTTGGGAAACTGGAGGCGTTTGGACAAAGGCGCTTATGCCAGTTTTGCAAACATCACCACATCCCCTGCAGGCTCTTTTCAGGTTCCAGGTTGCAAGCTCTGAGGAGTGGAAATAGGCAGGCAGGAGCTGGCTTCTGCCATTCTGGGCTTGACTGTTTACCCGTCCTTCGGAGTCTGTTTCCCTACGTGAAAGGTGTGTCAGGTGGGGGGAAGGTGGAAACAGTTATTCCACCTACTCCTTAAGACCATGAGGATTAAGGAGGAGGATAGGAAGAAAGGAACTTTCTATTTTATTTATTTTTTATGGCATGTGCCAGGCTGTAGGCTGGCACTTCCAAACAGATGCTCAGAAAGCTACTGCTTTCCCTTCCTGCCCTTTCCTTCACTGTGCCCTCTTGTGCTATGAGCACCCCCTCCCTTCTCCCAAGTCCCAGACTCTGTCTTCCTGCAGCACCTAGTCTGCACCATGCATTCTATCCTTGGTGACAGAGCCCCTTGATCCCCAAGTGAGGTCCATACACCAGCACCTCCTGGAAGCTTGTTAGAGATGCAGAACCTCAGGCCCCATCCCAGACCTGGTGAATTAGACTCTACATTTTAACACTGTCCCGAGTGACTTGTGTACACGGTCAGGCTGTATAAGGGTGGTCAAAGCAGATTCTCCTCTACATGTGTGCATGTGTTTGTTTCATCCATGAGACCCTCTCCTTGAGTGGCTTCTGTACTGGGGACTTCCAAAAACAAGAGCAGTCAGAGAATATGCCTGTTCTAAAGATTCAGACATAAGAGGGAACTGAGTTCTGGACACACAATGTCCTTTCTTTTCGTCAGTGTTCTTTCGAGTTTTCTGATTACATCGAAAGAGAGACTGTATTTGGGGCTTATCTGTCCTGAATACCTTATAAAGAGTACCCCCAATCCACAGGCAAGAACAGATAGGCTCAAGGCCAGTCTCGAGATGTTCCTGGGAGGTGGAGACAATTAAACATGGAGGAAGTAGGCAAGAGTTATTGGGAAAGTTTGAGGCCAAGATTCCTACATCCAGATGCTTTCCTAAATACCTGGTCTTCTCAGTTAAAAGTAAGCTCTGGAATAGAACAAATCTTGTATCTACTTCATTTTGTATGGCTCCTCTTCCCCTATCCCAGAGTGATTCACAATGGGTATTCAAATATTTATTGCCTTGACCTGGAGTTTGGTATGTAGAGTAGGAAGGTGTTGTTGAGATAATTGTTCATAGTAAATACACCACAAACACGGCCATATTCCTCTTGCCTGTGCCCAGGGCAGACATTACTAATCAATTGTTGCACTCTTCCACACTGAGCTTCAATCTGGATACAGCACTATAGAGCATCACCAAGTGATCAGAGTTGATTAGGCGTGGTTGGCTTTGGTCCAGATCTCCTGGATGCCAGGATCCTGTCTAGCAAGTCTGTTTCCAAACAACCCAGCTGAATGCTGTCACAGGTCAAGCATTGGTAATGGTGATGGACTTGATGACAATAAAATTACTCTAACCCTTTTGGTTAGCGTGGGTTTAATGGAAATCAATCACAAATGATACCTAAAATTTACTTTAAATTTGGAAATAACACACTAACAAATAACACATGAATCAAAGAAGAAATCCCAAAAGACATTAGAAAAGATTTGAACTGAATGAAAATGAGAACACAGTATCTCAAAACATGTGGGATACAGCTAAAGAAATGGTTATGGGGAAATTAATAGCATTAAATATTTCTGTTAGGAAAGATGATAGGTCCATCCTAAATTTAAAAAAGAATAAATTAAACCCAAAATATATAGAATAAAGGAAATAATAACAGATAGCAGAAATCAATGAAATTATTTTTAAACACCAGAAAAACAATGGAGAAAAATAAATTTTCTGTAATGAACAATAAAATTAGTATGTCTCTAGGTAAATTAATGAAAACGGGGGAAAATACAAATTATTAATGAAGGGGAGATATCACTATAGTTTCTTTTAAAATGATAACAAGGAAATATCTGAAGCATTTTGTGTTGAGACAGTTTACAACCTTAGATGAAAGGAACAAATTCATTGAAAGATACATATTAACAAACGAATTTAAGAAAAATATAGAACATGGCTGAGCCCTCTATAATTGAATTTATAATTAAAATTTCTCCCAAACAGAAAATTCCAGATCCAAAATGGCTTCATTGGTGAACTTTGTCAAACATCTAAGGAATAAGTACTACAAATTTTTTCAGAAATTTGAAAGGTGGGAACACTCTCTAATACTTCCCAGGAGACCAACACTATTCTGATACCAGAAAATAATGACAAGAAAAAACTACGTTATAATTCCATGTGCACACAGACACTAAAATTCTTAACAGTTATTAGCAAGTCAAACCTACCAATAGATACAAATAATAATACGTTGTGACCAAAGACAGTTTATCCCAATAATGCAAGAGTGGCTTAATATTAAAAACATGTATCAGTGTCATTCACCACATGAAAGAAATGAAAGAAAACTTATATGAGAAATACAATACAATGCAGAAAAATAACTTACTATTTAACATTCATTTATGATTAAAAAAAAGAACTGTCAGCAGACTAGGAATAGATATAACTACCTCAACCTGGTAATGGACACCTACAACTAATACTATTTTTTGAAAAGTAATTTCAATATTTATTTTGGATTCAAAAAAGATTTATTCTTTTAAAATATAATTCCAACATTTTAGATTCAAAGGATACATGTGCAGATTTGTTTCATGGGTGTATTGCATGATGCTGAGGTTTGAAGTATGAATAACCCCATCACCCAGGTAGGGAACATGGGACCCAACAGTTTTTCAGCCCTTTTCCCATCTCCTTCTCCCGGTAGTCCCCAGTGTCTATTGCTGCCATCTTTATGTTCAGCTTCAATGTTCAGCTCCCACCCATAAGGGAGAACATGTGGTATTTGGTTTTCTGTCTCTGTATTAATTCACTTAGGATAATGGCCTCCAGCTGCATCCACGTTGCTGCAAAGGACATGATTTTGTTCTTTTTTGGTGGCTGCAACTCTGTCCCTTTTGAGACAGCAGCCACTCCTTGGTTATGGGGTTGGAGACAGAGATATCTGGAACTAATTGATGCCTTTGGCAGAGATGGAACACTGGAACATGTTCTTTTTTGGTTCCAGCATCTATCATGTTGTTTTTACTTTTATTTTTATTTTGAAGGAAAACCTAAGTGTTAGGTCCGGGGGTTCAGGTAAAGTAGATACCACTTCTGTACTCCAGGGACTAGCACAGGACCAATCAGAGTGCTCCATCCCTCAGTGATTGGTTCAGAGAAGAGCATGTGACCCAACCCCAGTGAGTTCAGACCTACGTTTAGTCCAGGGTCTAGTTCAGGTTTGAAGGTGGACAAGAGTAAATCTTTTGAACTTTAGTGGCTTTTGCTTTTTGTTTCACAACTAAAACAGCTAATAAGCAATATAATGGGATAAAGAAGCAAACTTGGAGGTGGTGAAGCCTGCAGGTGGATCCCATTTCCTCCCTCAGGATCTCATTGAGGCACATGTGGCCACTTGGTGGCCTCAGTAGACTGAGATGTTTGCCGTGTCAAAGTTGAGCAGAACAGACTTGCTGTCTTTTATAATCTACCACATCAGCAGTCGGAATCAGGATTTATTCCACATAAGGCAGTAATTCTGTAACTCAGAAGCCACATCAACAAGCCCCGAGGTTCTAGGCCTTGAACACAGCACTGGGGCCATGTCTTCTTATCTACATCTTTGCTGTGAGGCCTGCTAGTCATAACTTATCATCCCAGGCTACTGAGATTCCATCCTAGGACTCGTGGAACTGTTGGCAAAGAAGTGTTCTCTGTTTATAAGAGTTGGATCCGAGAGGACATAAGGCGAGAGCTACTAGAAGAGCTGCAGAGAGAATTTTCTTGAGGATGAATAAAAATAGAACTCCAAGATAAAGGGCAGTAGAGGAGGTATCATAATCTAATGATTTCGCTTGAGCCTCTGGATCCAGCCATGCCTGAATCTTGTCTGCTCCTAGACTTTTCAGGTAATTGAGCTAATAGGTTCCCCTTTTTCTGCTTAAGCCAGTATGAGTTGGACTTCTGTTACTTCCACAAAAACAATTCTGACTAAGGCAGATGGAGAGTAGAATCTCTGAAGTGTTCTGATTGAATTTTGCTGGGTATTCAGAATTCCTCAGTGGAAAAGGTAATGGCATGGAAACCAGCGTATCACCTTCCCCTTCTGCCATCTCCCCATAATGACTCGCCTTCTTGGAACTTCAATTTGCTCTTCTGTAAAGCAAGTGGGTTTTGCTGGGTAGCCCTTAACGTGACTTAAGAAGACACTAAGGGTAGAGAATTCCTCAAAAGCAGTTGGAAACAACTGGATAAAGTGCATGACAATAATAGTGTCTGCTATTGTGCATTGAGCACTTAACTCTCTGCCAGGTGTTCTGGCCATGGTCTCATTGAGTCCTAGCAACAACCCTCTTAGGTAGGTACTCTTGCTATCCCCATTTTACAGATGGTAAAACTGAGGCACAGGGGGTGAAGTAAGTCACCCAAGATTACATTGCTAACAAGTAGTGGAGCCGGGATTTGAACATGAGCCTGCTGAGCCCCCTCCTTGCAAGCTCGGCCTACTTGCCTGGCTTGGGAAGGAGAGTTGGGGAGGGAGGGTCGTATCTCTAAAGTGTTTCCTCAGCTGGTTGTCACCTCTGGAGCTGATGTCAGCTGACTGGTGCTGATATGCGTTTAGTGCCCACAGCTAAACAACCTATGGCATCATAACTTAGAAAAGATGCCTGTAAAATATCTGAGTATTGAAAGTTGTATTAAAAAGGTATTATTGCAAACAAGAAGGTACTTACAAAGAAGAAATAAAACCAGGAAGATACATAAGTGCAAACACATAACATGGCAGAGCTGACATGTCTCTAATTCCTAGTTTAAGGCCTGGCCAAAATCTTAAAAATTATCAAGAAGACCATTTGAAATATGGGTTTATAGCTACAATTCCTAAAGGTAACTCTTACCTACAGTACATAGCATACTTTGGGACATTAACCAATAATAGAAGCACAGGTCCACAATCCATTATCTGTAAGCCCAAAATCCATAAACCGCTGAAAGTTCTTAAGTGTTTTTGGTAAGTTTGAGATACACTTATTTGGCAATACCTGATCCTAATAGATATGAGGCCATTGAGAGTATTTATTCTCTTTAGTGTAACTGATCATATTTGTCTCTTTCTCTGTGTTTGTTTAGAGTGCTAACCCATATCTCCATAGGGATGTTAGCTCATATTCAATACACGCACTAGCTTCTCTTCCTAAAATCCAAAACAATTCTCATTTCCGAAACACCTCTGGGCCCAAGAGTTTTGAATAAAGGATTGTGGGTTTGCACAAATATATCATTTATATTCTAAGCATATGTGTAGTGTGGGTGCATAATAAAACTATTTCACTGATTGGATATACCATCAAAATGTACAGGTGATAGTTATTGGGGTTCCATCATAAACAGGAAGTGCTCCATGCTCACAGACCCTCGCAGCTGTAATTTTCCTGCTGTCATGTCATTGCATGCTCTATTAGTATTCCTTTTCTATCCTTGGCAAAATGTATTGTGACCATTTTCTTTTTTGTAGAGTCGAAGTCTTGCTTTGTTTCCCAGGCTGGAGTGCAGTGGCACAATCGTAGCTCACTGCAACTTTGAACTCCTGGGCTCAAGTGATCCTCTGCCTCAGCCTCCCAAGTAACTAGGACTATAGGTGTGCACAACCATGCCTGGCTATTTTTTGAATTTTTATTTTTGTAGAGACAGGGTCTTGCTATATTTCCCAAGTTGGTCTCGAACTTCTGGGCTCAAGCGATCCTCCTGCTTCAGCCCCCCAAATTGCTGGGACTACAGGCGTGAGCCACCATGCATAGTGAGTTGAGACCATGCTTTATTTGATGCTTAATATAGATTTGGTAAAAAAGAGGTGTGTAGTAAATGTTGAAAAACACATAAAACAAAGAAGAAAAAAAGGAAAGAAGGAAGGATGAGAAGGAGGGAGGAAGGGAAGGCAAAAAGAAAATGAAAAAGAAGGAAAAAAAGGAAAAGGAAACAGCTAAGAAAAAGAAAAAGAGAAAGAGGGAAAAAGAAAAAAGAAAGCTAAAGAAAGATGGTGAGTGCTTTGGCTTGCCAGCCCTTTCCCACATATTCCTGCTAGACTGCCATGTTACTGGCCTCATAATGGGTAATCTCCCAGCTGGGGTAGGTCATTGCAGTGCTCACCATAAAGGAAATAATGTATTCTAGGGTGAGTGTCTGTGCTTGTGCCTAGTCTGCTAGTAAATTAATCTACGTACTCACTGTCTACTGCTTAGTTTAATCTGGCATGTTTTATCCACTTTTTAAAAATTTTATTTGTCCGATTTTTAAAAGATGCTGCATCTGACAAGATCTGTGGATGGATACTGAGACAAGTGGGCCAAAGTTGAAGGAGAAATAGGATATTTGCATGATCCCGACTATACTATCTTCCCCCAAGATCTGTATTAAGTACAAAAGGATAAATAGTAATTTACGGTGGAGAAACCTGGCAAATGACACCAAGTAGTCAAAGTTAGCATCACCAGTAATTAGACATTGTAATATCTTGAGCTTCTGGATACAATGCACTGAGAAGGACACAACATCGTTTCTTGCCCACAATGTATGACCTCAATCCAATCATAAGAAAAGTCAACAAATCCAAATTGAGGACCATTCTTCCACGTAACTGGGCAGTCCTCTTTTAAAATGCCATAAAAAGGTAAAGAAAGAAAGTGCAATTGTTATGTATTGGAAGGGATTAAGGAAACATGTTAACTAAATGTCAGATGGGATTCTGAATTGGATCCTGGAATAGAGAAAAAAACTAGTAAAAATTGGTTAAAATCCAAATACATTGTATAGATTAATTGATAGTCCTGTACCACTGTTAATTTCCTGGTTTTGATAATCAGGCTATGGTTATATAAAATGTCAACACCAGAGGAAGGTGGATGAAGAGTATACTGGAACTTTCTGTACTATTTTTTGTACAAGTTTTTTTGCAAGACTTAAAAGGAAAAATAAAACCTTCAGTGCTGCATCCTTATTTAAAGGCCAAGGATGTGGAATAACCGGCATTTTTACATACCGCTGGTGGGACAACAAATTGAGAATTAGATTTAGAGGAAAGTCTTAATTAAACATGTGAGTCCCATTTGACCTTGCAGTCACAGCTTCCAGGAATGGACTCCAAAACAAAAACAAAGAAATAAAACGGAGGATAGGGGTGCAAAGATGTATAGGCAAAGATGTCCACTGCTGTGTTGTTTATAATACTGAAAAACTGAAGATAACCTTAATGTCTGTTATAGGAAATGGGGTAAATAAATTATGGTATGTCCAAACAGTAGAATAAATGGGTGACTGTTCAGAAAAATGATGTCAGTATTTTTATATTGCTATGGAGACATGCCTGTTTTATACACAAGTGAAAAATGCAGTTAACAAAATAATATGTGTGGTATAATCTAGTTTATCTAAAAATGTATTTAAAAGGCTGGAAGAATGCATCAAACTGGTAACTATGGATATGAATGGGAGAAGGGATTGCGCGGACATTTTTAGTTTCTTTGTATTTGAATTTTCACAATCACATATGATGTGGAAAAATGAAGATACAGCTTTGAGAAACAGAGGCACAGAGGACAGGTGGGAACAAATGCAGTCATCTCCTCCTTCTGTTCCCCCAACCGACTGGGGCTTTCCATGTCTAATTCCTCACTTATCAAGCTCCATCTGTAGGAGTGGTGAACTCTGCCAATAGGAGATGATAAGCCTGTATAAAAGCTGCAGAATTGCAGGTACTTCCTGCTGACCAAGACCTCAGAGCAAAGGTTAAGGCATGAGTCTCATCTGAGTAATCTCCAGGCAGGTCGTGGCCGTCTTGGGTTGGGCTCCTGAGAAAAGAGAATGCTTCTTCCTGGGGAGCCCCTGACTGAGCCTTCTTCAGGGGTTCAAGAATGGGAATGGGGGTCCGGGCATGATGACTCATTCCCGTAATTCCAGCACTTTGGGAGGCCAAGGTGTGGGAGAATTGGTTGAGCCCAGGAGTTCGAGACCGGCCTGGGCAACATAGCATGACCTCCCATTGGCTGGGTTCATAGCTCCAGCAGATGGAGCTTGATAAGTGAGGAATTAAACATGAAAAGTGCCACTACAGGCATGTGTCACCATGCACCGCTAATACAAAATGTCATGGTCAGCAGGAAGCACCTGCAATTCTTCAGCTTTTATACAGGCTAATAAAATTAGCCATGCATGGCCGCATATGCCTGTAGTTGCAGCTACACAGGAGGATGAAGTAGGAGGATGGCTTGAGCCCAGGAGTTAGAAGATGCAGTGAGCTATGATCACCCCACTGCATTCCAGCCAGGTGACAGAGGGAGACCCTGTCTCTATTATTAAAAAAAATAGGAATAGGGAAGGAGGAAGGAATCCTAGAGGGTAGAGGAGGGAATAAGAGACAGTTCTCATGAGTCTGGATTCCAAGGATGAATGACCTGGGGCCATAGTGATGAGTCTGGGTTCTATTCTGGGAATGATGGTTCAGGAAAGGGCATCAGAGGCCTGAACAGGCATTTGGGTGCCATCTGTCCCCCTGGGAATGTCCCCTTAATCCTCTCCCACCTGATCAGAGAAATGCCTCCAGCATGGAAATTTCCACACAAGGACTGAGCTGTATCCAGGTAAACAGAATGTCATCACCTAGCCCCCCATGATAACATGAGCCACAGAGGCACAGAAGGGTGCCGAGGAGGGAGCACATTCTAGAAATGTAGGGATTTCCATGGCTTCCTTCACATACCAGCAACAAGGGGGCTGGGAGGGAAAGGCAGTGATGTTGCTGAGAAGTGGTAGTCATGAACTTGGTCCGGAAACCTGACTGTGGGCTCACTGTTGAACTTGTCCAAGCCTTAGTTTCTACCTCTGTGAAATGGGCATAAGAACAGGGGGTGCCTTAGAGGACTGTTGAGGAATCAAGTTAGCACAAAGCCTGGTGCTTAGTGCACGCCCAATGACTCCTCCAGCTGGGGACTACAGTCCACCCTCAGAAAAAAAACCCATAAGCACCAGGGATGATGAGCTGCTGTGTCACAATTGTCATTGCTATTGCTAGCATTTTATGTCTAGGAATCTCTTCAATTTCTATCATTCAAGCTTCTGGGAATATCGTTTTAGCCTGAAGCTTGAAAGAAGGGTCTCCATAGTGGTTGAATGTGGGTTCAAATCCCTGTGATTTGAATAGTGTTCTCCCCAGTAAGGCACTCCTTATAACACCACTGATCTTCTCTACTCACTCCCACCCATGTCTTTGTTCATGCTGTGCCTCCCCCTCAACCTGATACATCCTTTTCCTTTTTTCCTTATGTTCAAATTCTGCTAGTTCTTAGGTCCAGCCTCAATCATACTACCTCCCGGAAGCTTCCTCTAAACATTGTTTATCTATGCAGTCTCTCTCCAAAGCCTTATATGTTCGTTATTCTACGGTTTCCATTGTGTCTGTCAACTGTGTAGGTCTTGCCTCCTCTGTTTGATCCCTGAAGGAAGAGAGATAAATCCTTCCTCATAACTGCAAAATGGCTGCAAGGGCTCCAGACCTCACATCCTCTCAGCCTCATGTTCAAAGGAAAGAGAGCTTTGAGCTTCATTGGCCTGATTGGAGTTAAATTTGATCTATGAACCAATCATGGTATCCAGGAAATGGGCAGTATGATTAGCTCAGACCAGGGATTGGCATATTTTTCTTAAAGGGCCTGATAATATTTTAGGCTGTGAACCATGTGATCTCTATTGCAACGACACAACTCTGCTGTTGGTGTATGAAAAAAGTCATAGAAAATAAGTAAACGAATTGGCATCACTGTCTTTGAATAAAACTGTATTTGTAAAATCAGGTGACTGACCCATAGGCTATAGTTTGCTGACTCTTGGCTTGGAAAGGCCAATAAAACTGTTATTTCTGGAGCAAGAGTAGGGTCATCAACCCTTTCCAAACCACATGGACTGATTGTATGGAGGATCCACAGAGGAATTCAGGGACCATTTTACTATGAGAAAAGTTAAAGGGTGATGGGCAGAGAAAAACAACTGCAAGG